>NC_140988.1:157867883-158493835 GCF_052327205.1 Somniosus microcephalus
CTAACACAATACAGAAACACACTCAGAACCAAAAAAGAGCAATATATTAAGAATACACTCAGCTCCATGGAGGAATCCATTGATTCCAATTGTTTCTGGGAAAACTTGAAAACACTACACAAAAAACAACACGACGATTTGGCCATTCAAAATGGGGACACATGGGTAAACCACTTTGAAAAATTATATCAGAAAAACACACTAAGGCCAGAGCAACACCAAATACAAATTGAACCAATTGCACTCTATGGCAGTGAGGTATGGGGACCGCTAACTCAACAAGAATTTGCAAAATGGGACAAACACCCAATTGAGATCCTACATGCAGAATTCTGTAAAAGTATCCTCCGGACTCAAAGGAAAACCATAAACAATGCATGCAGGGCAGAACTAGGCAATATCCATTAATAATCACTATCCAAAAAAGAGCCACCAAATTTTGGAATCACCTACAAATGAGCGATCCCCAATGCTATCACTACGACGCCCTGAAATGCCAAGAGCTGACCATAAAGAAGAATACCCTCAGTCAACTAGTCCTGGGACTCAGTGAAGTAACTACTAACAATACTAACAATAACCACCCCCAGGGCAGTGACAGGGTAACACAAAGAATTCGACCCAACACAATCGTCGCTAAGCAAAAGGAAAACTATCTGACATATTGGGCAGAAACAACAAAAACCCAAAGCAAACTCAATTGCTACTTGGCCCTAAACAGACAATACAACATAGCTGATTACCTGACCATGGTAAAGGATAACAAACTGAGAAGAACCTTGACAAGGTACAGACTTAGCGAACATAGCCTAGCGATCGAAAAAGGCAGACACAGGCAGACCAGGCTGCCAAGAGAAGACAGGATATGCTCTCACTGCAGTCAGGAAGTAGTGGAGACAGAGATGCACTTCCTCACAGCCTGCGGAAAATATCAGGGCATCAGGGAGAATATCTACCAAAAATTCTCACAAATATGCCCTGATTTCAGAAATCTGAATGACAACCAAAAACTCCCATTCCTACTGGGAGAGGAGAGAAGCTGTGTAACACTGCGGCACACTATGTTACAGCTTGCCATGAACAGAGGGACAACCAGTAAACTAAGAAAAGAATATATATAAACAATGCGAATGTATATTTATACACTCAGGGATATACCTGTTTATACACTGTATGAATAGAACTGTGTTTATGTGCTCAACCATAAATGTATTTTGATGCTTTGGCAACATAAGATGTAACTTATCATGCCAATAAAGCGATTTGAATTGTGAATTGGGTGCTCTCTGGTCTATGGACCCCCCTGATCCAGGCTAGAGTGGGTGCTCTCTGGACCCCCCTGATCCGGGTTGGAGTGGGTGCTCTCTGGTCTATGGACCCCCCTGATCCGGGTTGGAGTGGGTGCTCTCTGGTCTATGGACCCCCCTGATCCAGGCTAGAGTGGGTGCTCTCTGAACCCCCCTGATCCGGGTTGGAGTGGGTGGTCTCTGGACCCCCTTGATCCGGGTTGGAGTGGGTGCTCTCTGGTCTATGGACCCCCCTGATCCAGGTTAGAGTGGGTGCTCTCTGGACCCCCTTGATCCGGGTTGGAGTGGGTGCTCTCTGTCTATGGACCCCCTTGATCCGGGTTGGAGTGGGTGCTCTCTGAACCCCCCTGATCCGGGTTGGAGTGGGTGGTCTCTGGTCTGTTTCACACGGAGTCTCCTGCTCAGTCTGGGGAGTCTCCAGTTGAAGTTGTCCGCAGTGTTGTCAGTAGGTTCAGTGACGGCTATTTCCTGCCCTCTAACAGATTCTCCTCTCTGATGACAGTTGTTTGATCGTCTTCTTACCCCGCTGTTTCTCTTTCTTTGTATCCTCTTTTAGATCGCCTTAATTTGTTTGAAATCCTTCCTCCCCCACCCCTCCCGCCGTGTATCAGTTTTTTGTTATTAAGGTAAATTAAATTTTATTGTGTAACTTTAATATATTTCTAGGGCAGTAAAGGTTTACGGTCACCAGCCTAATTCAGCGTTCTTTTTATAAAGAAGATATTTAGAGCGGTGTGCACTTCAATAAAAATTGACCCGCGTCCGGTTAAAATTTTATTAATCCAAATAGTTGCTGGATCCTGACTGTACTTGATGTCAGGCGATACCTATAATTTGTGTTGTAGCAGTTGCAACATTTCACGGTGGAGTTTAATCTTGGCTCCTGACTGATCGCCCCAGTTACATATTCTTCTCTTTCTCCCCCCCCCGGATAATGATCGAAAGGGCTTTGTACTGTAAGTATTATCGGTAACGAGCAGGACAGTCCATACAAACACAAACCCCCGGGTGTAGTTTTCTTTTCGTGCTGTCCATGTACAGGAACCATTTCCTTAAGCCGCCAGCGATTTGAACTGGAGGAAGAAGTGTATTTTTGTGTTGGAGTCGCTAACGCACATCTGTTGAGATTATATTTCCAGCAGGTAGATTGTTTTTGTAACTTTTGTTTTTTGTTTGGGGGGGGGGGGGGGAAGTGCGCCAGGGCGTCAGACTGAATGTTTGCGGGGTTTGTTTGGCAAGTGTGTATTTCCTGTTGAGTTTTTTTTTCCGCGGTTTTTTCGTATTTTGTGTGTCTCCCAGTCTCGCTCAGGCCCTGCCTTTCTCTGGAAATGTGATGACGAGGTGAAAATGGCGGACCTTTCGAAATGCAATCCCTGCTTAATAATCGTCCGAGCCGAGTCCGAAAAGCCCAATTCGACTTTGGGCTCTCCCTGGCCGCCCAGATACAAAGTGACACATTCTCCCTTTTTACACCCAGATGTCACGCTTTCTAACACGTCAGGTTTTACTGCAAAGCACCAACAATTCGGGTCCAAATAAAGGCCTGCAATTCTGTTTTTCTTTTGAGATCGTTTGGAGGGACGTGGCTCTCTTAAAGACACAGTAACGTATGTCCAGATTCCGCGCCTCAAACGTTACGCCTAGAAGTTCTCTCGTCATCTAATTTACCTGTTCTAAGCACGTTGAGAAACCATTCACTTAATGTACGGTGGATTTGTTCACGGACCAAGCAGCAGTACTTTGTAGTATTTCTGATTAGTTTTTTCACCAATAAAAACAATAAGCAAATAGAGGTCATCCATAAAATGTATGTCACAAAAATCCTAATTCCTTGATCTATTTTCTCTACCCTGCTGTGTCAATTCTATGATTTTAGAGCGCCCCCCCATACGTATACATTAACCAATACCCCACCCCCAACACACTACTAAATTGCAATGGTCACATTCACAAATATCCTAACGTGAGGACTGCATCCCTAGCAACATCAGCTCCGTTTCAGGAGTGGAGGCAATGACCCTGTTTAACTGCTGCTCTGCTGTGTTGTCGGTGGGGATGGGCATTTAGCTCCAAGCCTTCAATCAATAGTCATAGATTTATACAGCACAGAAAGAGACCCTTCGGCCCATCGTGTCCGCGCCAGCCATCAAGCCTTATCTATTCTAATCCCATTTTCCAGCACTTGGTCCGTAGCCTTGTATGCTATGGCGTTTCAAATGCTCATCTAAGTGCTTCTTGAATGTTGTGAGGGTTCCTGCCTCTGCCACCCTTTCACTCAGTGAGTTCCAGATTCCAACCACCTTCTGGGTGAAAAAGTTTTTCCTCAAATCCCCTCTAAACCTCCTGCCCCTTACTTTGAAACTATGCCCCCTGGTTATTGACCCCTCTACTAAGGGGAAAAGTTCCTTTCTATCTACCCTATCTATGCACCTCATAATTTTGTACACCTCAATCCAGTCCCCCCTCAGCCTTCCCTGCTCTAAGGAAAACAACCCCAGCCTGTCCAGTCTCTCTTCATAGCTGATACGCTCCAGCCCAGGTAACATCCTGGTGAATCTTCTCTGCACCCTCTCCAATGCAATCACATCCTTCCTATAGTGTGGCGACCAGAACTGCACACAGTATTCCAGCTGTGGCCTAACTAGCGTTTTGTACAGCTCCATCATAACCTCCCTGCTCTTGCCTTCATTAGCTGAGGCATAGAATATAAGTATCCCATATGCCTTTTTAACCACCTTATCTACCTGTCCTGCTGCCTTCAGGGATCTATGTACATGCACACCAAGGATCCTCTGTCCTTCCTAGGATCCTACCATTCATTGTGTATTCCCTTGCCTTGTTAGTCTTCCCAAAATGCATCACCTCACACTTTTCAGGGTTAAATTCCATTTGCCACTGTTCTGCCCATCTGACCAACCCATCTATATCATCCTGTAGCCTGAGGCTTCACTCCACCAATTTTCGTGTCATCTGCGAACTTACTTATCATACCTCCTACATTCATATCTAAATCATTAATGTACACTACAAACAGCAAAGGACCCAGAACTGATCCCTGTGGTACACCACTGGACACAGGTTTCCAGTCACAAAAACAACCTTCAACCATCACCTTCTGCCTCCTGCCACTAAGCTAATTTTGGATCCAATTTGCCAAATTGCCCTGGATCCCATGGGCTCTTACCTTTTTGACCAGTCTCCCATACGGAACTTTGTCAAAAGCCTTACTGAAGTCCATGTAGACTACATCAACTGCACTACCCTCATCCACACACTTAGTCACCCACTCTCAAAATTCAATGAAATTGGTTAGACATGATCTCCCCCTGACAAAGTCATGCTGACTATCCTTGATTAATCCTTGCCTCTCCAAGTGGAGACTACTTCTGTCCCTCAATTTTTTCCAATAATTTCCCTACCACTGATGTTAGGCTCACTGGCCTGTAATTTCCTGGTTTATCCCTACTAGCCTTCTTGAATAATGGTACTACTTTAGTTGTCCTCCAGTCCTCTGGCACCTCCCCTGTGGCAAGAGAGGTTCCAAAAATTTGTGTCAGAGCCCCTGCTTGCCTCACACAGTAGCCTGGGATACATCTCGTCTGGGCCTGGGGATTTATCCACTTTTAAGCCTGCTAAAACTGCTAGTACCTCCTCCCTCTGAATACTAATTTGTTCAAGTATATCACAATCCCCCTGCTTGATTTCTATGCCTACATCGTCCTTCTCCATAGTGAACACAGATGCAAAATATTCATTTAAAACCTCACCCACATCTTCCGGCTCTACACACAGATTGCCACTTTGGTCCCTAATGGGCCCTACTCTCTTCCTGGTTATCCCCTTGCCCTTAATATACTTATAAAACACCTTGGGAATTTCCTTTTATTTTGCCCGCCAGTGTTTTTTCATGCCCCCTCTTCACTCTCCTAATTTCTTTTTTAAGTACCCCCCTGCACTTTCTATACTCCTCTTGGGCTTCCACTGTTTTTAGTCCTTTGTATCTGCCAAAAGCCTCCCTTTTTTTCTTAATCCATTTTTGTATATCCCTTGACATCCAGGATTCCCTGGGCTTGTTGGTCCCACCCTTGACCTTTACAGGAACATTTTGGCGTTGTACTCTCTCTATTTCCTTTCTGAAAGACTCCCACTGCTCTGATGTGGATTTTCCTACAAGTAGCTGATCCCAGTCCACTCAATCTACTATCAGACTTGAGCACCTACAAATTAATTATATTTCATCTTTTAATGTAGCAAAACATATCGACACTTCAGTCTGGGCTTAGATCTGACGGGAGTAAGATTACAGGAGGTGGACAAACATGCTGTTGAAGAGATCGGTTTTAAGGAGGCTTTAGAAGGTGGGGAGAAATCTAGCAAGGTTTAGGGAACAAATTAGACAATGTTGCATGATGGGTCAACTGGCCTCCTTCTGTGCTGTATCATTCTATAATAGAGAAAGGTTGCAGTACCGATGGTAGAATGGAGAGAAAAGTGAACTTGCCGTAGACCAGAGGTAGGCAATTATTTGGGCTGGCGGACCACTTAAAAAGTTTTGGTGAGCTGTAGAGGGCCGCACACCAATGTTCCCCCTAAGATGCGCGGCCGCACGATCGTGTACCAATTGCGAGGTCCTGAGGTCCTGTGCAAGCCGCTCTCCAGCTCCTGCCTCTGAAGAGATACCGCGCAGCAAATTTAAAGGGACCGCACATGTTGGTGAGAGCAAAGTATTAAAGTGGTAAATTTGAAAAAGGCCAACTCAGTGTTGATCATCTCTCCCACTTCTACCCTCCCAATAATTTAGAAACATAAATTCAGATAGTAGTCAGATACTATCTTAAATACACAAAATGTAGTGTAAAATAGTAAAATCTTTTGTTACTAAATGAATGAAATGATTGATCGATTTTATTTTATGTTGTACTGACTGTCTACATGGCTGTTTGTCAGAGCGGCTCGAGTCTGCGAGGCCTCCGATGTGAGAGGTGTTTTCTTTTTAGTGTGCTGAGTACGGGAGCCCGAGGCTTCGCAGGGCCTGAACTACAATCACGTGCCATTACCTAGTGTCATAGTCATTAGGGCACAGAAGGAGGCCATTCGGCCCATCAAGTCCATGCCAGCTCTCTCTGGAGCTATCCAGTCAGTCCCATTCCTCCGCTCTATCCCCGTTGCCCTGCAAAGTTATTTCCCTCAAGTGCCTATCCGATTTCCTTTTGAAACCATTGATCGTTTCCGCTTCCACCACCCTTGCCAGCAGCGAAGTTCAGGTCATTACCACTCGCTGCGTAAAAAAGGTTCTTCCTCGCATTCCCCCCCTGTATCTCTTGCCCAAAATCTTAGTACAAGGACTAGGGGACATAGATTTATCAGCTAAAAGGAACAGCCTTTCTCTGTCTACCTCATCCAAACCCGTCATAATCTCATACACCGCTATCAAATCTCCCCTCAACCTCCTTTTGTTCCAAGGAGAACAACCCCAGCTTCTCCAACCTAACCTTGTAGCTAAAATCCCTCATCCCTGGAACCATTCTGGTAAATCTCCTCTGTACCCTCTCAAGGACCTTCACATCCTTCCTAAAATGTGGTGACCAGAACTGGATGCAATACTCTAGTTGTGGCCTAACCAGAGCTTTATAAAGATTCAGCATAACTTCCCTGCTTTTGTACTCAATACCTCTATTTATGAAGCCCAAGATCCCATATGCTTTGCTAACCACTCTCTCAATATGTCCTGCCACCTTCAGGATCTATGCACATGAACCCCCAGGTCCCTCTGTCCCTGCACACTCTTTAGAACTGTGCCATTAAGTCTATATTGTCTCTCCCTATCCCTTCTGCCAAAATGCATCACCTCACACTTCTCCGTATTAAATTCCACCTGCCACTTGTCTGCCCATTCTGTTAGTCTATCGATGTCCTGTTGCAGTCGATTGGCATCCTCCTCACTGATTGCCACACCTCCAAGTTTGGTATCATCGGCAAATTTTGAAATTTTACTCTGTATTCCAATATCCAGGTCATTTATCAAAAAAAGCAGTGGTCCTAGCACTAACCCTAGGGAACACTACTGTTTACCATCTTCCAGTCTGAAAAACAACCATTTACCACGACTCGCTGTTTTCTGTCCTTAAGCCAATTTCTTATCCAAGCTGACATTGACCCTCCTATTCATGAGTCCATGCCTCTGTTTTTGGCTATGACTCCCTGTCTGCCTTGGAGACACTAACCCGCCTCCTGACGTTACGTAGGGTCGGGTCAGGTGCGGCGGACTTTCAGCCTCAAAGCCAGGCTTTGGCAGGCCAGATACGGCACATGGGCTGTATTTTGCCAACCACTGCTGTAGACAATAGTTGAAATGGCAGAGGGTGCGAACAAGGAAAGAGGGCTGGAGAAGGTTGTTTGGGGGGGATGGGGAGTAAGTCTTGGACGGATTTGAAAATGGGAATAAGAAAGAATTTGTATTTATATAGCCCTTGTGAAATGCTATACAGCCAGTGAATTATCTTTTGAAGTGCAGTCACTTGTTGGCACATGCGGCAGCCAATTTGTGTACAGCAAGGCTCCACAAACAGCAATGGGGTAAATGATCAGTTAATCTGTTTGTGTTGAATGCGGGACAACTATTGGCCAGGACACTGGGAGAAGTTGGATAACTTGGTGGACAGATTGAGATCAGGTGGCTTAGTCTTTTTTTTGAAACCTCTGCTGGAGAAGAGTTATAGTAAGTTTGCATTGAAGTAGAGACCATTTATACTGTGCGGAATGGGCCGTATGTGAGACTTGTGAACATTCAGTTTCTCCAAAGTAGCCAATACATTTTTAAATGAGTGCAAACTTCTGCTTGGTCTGCCCAGCTGTGAAACTTCTCTAATGTCCAGATTCCAAAATGGCAATCCCAGTTTGTGTGCCATTGATTACAATATGTGTATTTGCCATTGCAGGCAACAAGTGAAGTCCCATTTTTAAGATGGTTTGGCTACCTCCTGTGCCATTTGTCTGTGTTGTTTACATTGTACGGTTGTCATTGGCTGCATTCTTGCTGTTGGAGGCAACACTCTATTGGAAAAGGAGCAGATAATTTGTGCAGGAAGTAGAAATGTCACACTGACTTAATTACAGGGTGGTTTTTTGAGCTTGGAGTTAGGGAAAAGCATAGAATAAGTAAAGGCCATTCGTTCCACCAAGCCTTCTATCTCCACAGATTATCCCTTCATGGATTCTTCCCCAATTATTTAATCTCCTTGCTATCTTGGGTCAAGGAGAAAATTCATGTATAATTTCTCCCTGACTTGGAGGTAGTTGAGTGAAACTGCAGAATATCAGTATACCCTCACTGACATTCTGACCTGGCGGTTGCTTTCTACAGATTACGCTTTGTTTGGTCGCTGCAAGCACCATATCCTATTTGATTCTGTCTTTCGATCCATATCTCTAACCTTCAATTCCACTCAACCAGATAGTTATCTAGCCCTATTCTAAAGGCATTAAGTACAGAATAGTACTGCATGTGTGGCTCATTTTGTACTTGATGCAGGAGGGTCCAAAGTTGACACTGAGTGACGTAACTAGAAAAGTGAATGCTTTCATTCTTCAGCAATTGCTCTTCTCACCTTGGTGTATACAAAAAAACCCTGGAAGGTTTTGAAAAGAAAAAAAAACTTTGAAGGAGCTTCCCAATGGTTTAATGGGTAAACGTCTGGTACTGAGGCATACAGATCAGAATGTCTTTGGTTTGCTCGACAGTCTGTGTTGAGTTAGGTCATCTCAGTCAGGGCAGCTATTGGTGTGCTAAAATCATTTCCCCAGGACTAGGAAAGGGGAAAATCAGGAAGGATTCCTGCTTCTGATTGCTATCCATTGATCCATGCTGCAAATGTGGTAGATTAGCCACAATTGTTTGGCTTTAGTTAGATATGCAAAATTCAATGAGCTTTTTAACACAAGTCTAATAGCCTGCTGATGCTCACTGTCAAGGCTCAAAATGAAGAATGGCTGTCTGAATGACATTCTGGACGAAAACCAATGCTTGTGTCCGTAAGTGTCACAAGGACTTGATGCAAGGGGTCAGAGAAACTAGAAAATAAAACTCCAAAGAATCTGACATGATGACCTAAGAAATAGGAGCAGGAGTAGGCCATTTGGCCCTCTGAGTTTGCTCCGCCATTCAATAAGATCGTGGCTGATCTTCGACTTCAACTCCACCTTTCTGCACTATCCCCATATCCCTTGATTCCCTTAATATCCAAAAATCTAGCGATCTCTGTCTTGAATACTGAGCATCCATAGCCTTCTGGAGTAGAGAATTCCAAAGATTCACAACCCTTTGAGTGAAGACATTTCTCCTCATCTCAGTCCTAAATGGCTGACCCCTTATTCTGAGACTGTGACCTCTGGTTCTAGACTCCCCAGCCAGGGGAAACATCCTCTCAACATCTACCCTGTCAAGTCCTCTAAGAATTTTATGCATTTCAATGGGATCACCTCTCATTCTTCTAAACTCCAGAGAATATAAGCCTATTCTACTCAATCTGTTCTCACAGGACAATCCCTCCATCCCAGGAATCAGTCTGGTGAACCTTTGTTGCACTCCCTCTAAGGCAAGTATATCCTCCCTTGGGTAAGGAGACCAAGACTGTACATAGTATTCCAGGTGTGGTCTCACCAAGATCCTATATAATTGCAGTAAGATGTCTACTCTTATTTCAATCCTTTTGTAATAAAGGCTAACATATTTGTTTTCCTAATTGTTTGCTGTACCTGCATGTTAACTTTCAGTGATTTGTGTACAAGGACACCAGGTCCCTCTGAATACCAACATGTCCCAATCTCTCACCATTTAAAAAAAAAATCTGCTTTTTAATTTTTCCTACTAAAGTGGATAACTTCACATTTTCCATATTATATCACATGTTCTTGCCCAGTCACTTAAGGTGTCTATATCCCTTTGCATCCTCCTCACAACTTCCTTTCCCACCTAGCTTTGTATTGTCAGCAAACTTGGATACATTACACTCGGTCCCTTCATCTAAGTCATTAGATTGTAAATAGTTGAGGCCCAAGCACTGATCCTTGTGGTACCCCATTAGTTACAGCTTATCAAACTGAAAATGACCTGTTTATTCCTACTCTCTGTTTTGTGTCCATTAACCAATCCTCAATCCATCCATGCTAATATATTACTCAATCCCATGAGCCCCAATTTTGTGTAATAACCTCTTGTGTGGCAACTTACTGAGTGCTTTCTGAAAATCCAAATACACTACATCTACTGGTTCCCCCTTATCTACCCTGCCAGTTACAATCTCAAAATACTCTAATAGATTTGTCAAACACAATTTCCCTTTCATAAATCAGTATTGACTCTGCCCAATCATATGATTTTCCAAGTGCCCTGTTACCACATCCCTAATAATAGATTCTAGCATTTTTCCTACTACTGATGTCAGGCTAACTGGTCTATAGTTCCCTGTTTTCTCTCTACCTCCTTTCTTAAATAGCGGGGTTACATTTGTTACCTTCCAATCCGCGGGGACCGTTCTAGAATCTAGAGAATTCTGAAAGATTAAAACTAATGCATCCACTATCTCTGTAGCCACCTATTTTAAAACCCTAGGTTGCAGGCCATCAGGCCCATGGAATTTGTCAGCTTTTAGTCCCACTAATTTATCCAGTACTATTTCTTTACTAACACTAATTTCTTTAAGTTCCTCATTCTCACTAGACCCTTGGTTTTTCACTATTTTTGGAATGTTTTTTGTCTCCTTCCGTGAAGACTGATACAAAGTATTTGTTTAATGTCTCTGCCATTTCCTTATTCCCTATTATAATTTCTCCTGTCTCTGCCTGCAAGGGACCCATGTTTACTTTCGTTAACCTCTTCCTTTTTACATACCTATAGAAGCTAGTCGTTTGCTCGTTTACTCTCATTCTATTTTCTCCCCCTTTTTCAATTTCTTGATCCTCTTTTGCTGAATTCTAAAATCCTCCCAATCCTCAGGCTTACTACTTTTGGCCACATTATAAGCCTCTTTTAATCTAATACTATCTTTAACTTCTCTTGTTAGCCACGGTTGGACCACTTTTCCCGTGGTTTTTTTTATCCTTAAGGGAATGTATATTCATTGTGAATTATGAATTATTTCTTTAAATGTTTGCCATTGCTCATCTACTGTCATATCTTTTAATCTAGTTTTTTTAACCTACCTTGGCCAACTCGCCCCTCATACCTATGTAATTTTCTTTGTTCAGATTTAAGACCCTAGTTTCGGCCTTGACTAAACCACTCTCAAACTCTATAAAATTCTATTACCTGTATATTATGAGCACTGTACCCAGAGGCTCCTTTACGACAAGCTTATTAATTAACCTTGTCTCATTGCACAATACTAGATTTAAAATAGCCTGTTCCTTAGTTGGTTCCTCGACATACTGATCTAGAAACTATCTTGAATGCATGCCATGAACTTTCCCTCTGCACTATTACTGCAAATTTGCCCAGTCTATATGAAGATTAAAGTTACCCATAATTACTGTATTACCCTTGTTACATGCACCTCGAATTTCCTGATTTATACTGTGCCCGACACTACAAATACTGTTAGGGGACCTATAAACTACTCCCACCAGTGTTTTCTGCTCCTTGTTGTTTCTTAGCTCCACCCAAAGTGATTCTACATCTTGTTTTTCAGAGCTAAGATCCTTTCTCTCTACTGTCTTTATCCCACCCTTTATAATCAGATCTAGCCCCCCTCCTTTTCCATTCTGCCTATCTCTTCTAAAAGTCAAGTATCCTGAAATATTTAGTTCCCAACCTTGGTCACTCAGCAACCATGTCTCCGTAATGACTATTAAATCAAACCCATTTACTTCTATCTGTGCTATTCATTCATCTATTTTGTTGCGAATACTTCGTGCATTCAGATATAGAGCCTTTAGTATCAGCAGTGGCTCAGTGGGTAGCACACTCGCCTCTGAATCAGTAGGTTGTGGGTTCAAGTCCCACTCCAGGGACTTGAGCACACAAATCTAGGCTGACACTCCCTCAGTGCAGTGTTGAGTTCTTGCCCAGGCCAACATCCCCAGCATCGAAGCTTTGACCACGCTCAATCAGCTCCGATGCACGGGTCACATTGTCCGCATGCCCGATACGAGACTCCCAAAACAAGCGCTCTACTCGGAGCTCCGGCACGGCAAGAGAGCCCCCGGTGGGGAGAGGAAACGCTTCAAGGACACCCTCAAAGCCTCCTTGAAAAAGTGTAACATCCCCACCGACACCTGGGAATCCCTGGCCCAAGACCGCACAAAGTGGAGGAGAAGCATCCGGGAAGGCGCCGAACACCTCGACTCTCTTCGCCGGGAGCAAGCGGAAGCCAAGTGCAAGGAGCGCACGTCAACCCAAGCACCCCACCCACCCGCCCCTTCAACCACCGTCTGCCCCACCTGTGACAGCGACTGTAGGTCCTGCGAACTCATTTTTAATGTGGAAGCAAGTCATCCTCGGTTCCGAGGGACTGCCGAAGAAGAAGAAGCAGTGCTGAGGGAGTGCTGCACTGTCAGAGGTGTCGTCTTTCAGATGAGACGTTAAACTGAGGCCCCGTCTGCCCTCCCAGCTGGATGTAAAAGATCCCATGGCACTATTTTGAAGAAGAGCAGGGGAGTTATCCCCGGTGGCCTGGCCAATATTTATTCTTCAATCAACGTAACAAAAACAGTTTACCTAGTTATTATCACATTGCTGTTTGTGGGAGCTTGCTGTGTGCAAATTGGCTGCCACGTTTCCCACATTTCAACAGTGACTACACTCCAAAAGTACTTCATTGGCTGTAAAGCGCTTTGAGACGTCCGGTGGTTGTGAGAGGCGCTATATAAATATAAGTCTTTCTGTCTAACTTTTTTCTGCTTTTCCTTGATGTCACCTTAGTCACTAATGCCCTATTATCTTTGTTAAACTCTCTGTCCCTTTGGGACCCACTCTGCTTAGTTTTACCCAAATCACTACTCTGCTCTACGCCTTGACATTTCTCTTACTGCTTTTGAATTTACCCTTTCCTGAATCCTCCCAATTCCCCTTCATTAGTTTAAAGCCCTATCTACCATCCTAGTTATTCGATTCGCCAGGACACTGGTCCCAGCCTGGTTTAAGTGGAGACCGTCCCAATGAACAGCTCCCTCTTTCCCCAGTACTGGTGCCAGTGCTCCATCACTTTAAACCTCTGCCTCCTACACCACTCATTCAGCCATGCATTTAACCTTCTAATCTGCTTGTCCCTATGCCAATTTGCGCCTAATAATCCAGAGATTATTGCATGTGAGATTCTGCGTTTTAATTTGGACCCTAGCTCCTCAAAGTCTCTCAGTAGAATCTCATTCCTAGTTCTACCTATGTGGATCACGACAGCTGGAGCCTCCCTCCCACTCCCAAGTTCCTTAACCCTGGCACCGGACAGGTAACAGTCTTTGGAACTCTTGGTCGTGGCTCCAGAGAACAGTATCTATCCCCCTGACTATACTGTCCCCACCACTATAATATTCCTTTTCACCCCCCCCGCCATTTGAATGGCCTCCTGTACCACGGTGCCGTGTTAGTTTGCTCATCGACCCTACATGCTTTGCTCTCATCCACACAAGCAGCAAGAACCTCGTACCTGTTGGATAAGGGCAAAGGCCGAGGCTCCTCCAGCACTGCACCTGGGGTCCCCTTACCTGCCTTAGTCACAGTCATGCCCTCCAGTCCCTGATCACTAACCAGGCCTGTACCACTAAGGGGTGTGACTGCCTCCTGGATCAAAGTGTCCAGGTAACTCTTCCTGCTTCCTGATTCCCTGCAATGTTTGCACCTCGGACTCCAGCTTAACATCTCTGAGCTGAAGCTCCTCGAGATGCAGACACTTACTGTAGACGTGGTCGTCCGGTATCACGATGCTCTCCACAAACTCCCACAAGCTGCAGTTGCAGCACACCACTTGTACTGCCATCCCTACGTAATCTTATTTTATTTAATTAAAGTTTATGTATCTAATTAACTTAGCTTATAATTTAATTTTTTAACTAATTACTTAATAAGAACATAAGAAGTAGGAGCAGGAGTAGGCCATACGACCCCTCGGGCCTGCTCCGCCATTCAATAGGATCATAGCTGATCCGAACCTAGACTCGCGTCCACTTCCCTGCTCGCTCCCCGTAACCCCTTATTCCCTTATCAGCTAGGAAACTGTCTATCTCTGTTTTAAATTTATTTAATGTCGCAGCTTCCACAGCTCTCTGAGGTAGCAAATTCCATAGATTTACTACCCTCTGAGTGAAGAAGTTTCTCCTCATCTCAGTTTTGAAACGGCAGCCCCTTATTCTAAGATTATGCCCCCTAGTTCTAATCTCACCCATCAGTGGAAACATCCTCACCGCATCCACCCGATCAAGCCCCTTCACAATCTTATATGTTTCGATAAGATCGCCTCTCATTCTTCTGAATTCCAATGAGTAGAGTCCCAACCTTTCCTCATAAGTCAACCCCCTCATCTCCGGAATCAACCGAGTGAACCTTCTCTGAACTGCCTCAAGAGCAAGCATATCTTTTCTTAAATATGGAAACCAAAACTGTACGCAGTATTCCAGGTGTGGCCTCACCAGTACCCTGTATAACTGCAGCAAGACTTCCCTGCTTTTATACTCCATCCCCCTTGCAATAAAAGCCAAGATTCCATTGGCCTTCCTGACCACCTGCTGTACCTGCATACTAACCTTCTGTGTTTCATGCACCAGGACCCCCAGATCCCTTTGAACTGTAGCACTTTGCAGTTTCTCTCCATTTAGATAATAACTTGCTCTTTGATTTTTTTCTGCCAAAGTGCATAACCTCACACTTTCCAACATTATATTCCATCTGCCAAATTTTTGTCCACTCACTTAGGCTGTCTATGTCCTTTTGCAGGTTTTTAATGTCCTCCTCACTCACTGCTTTCCCCTCCCATCTTTGTATCGTCAGCAAACTTGGATACGTTGCACTCGGTCCCTTCCTCCAAATCATTAATATAGATTGTAAAGAGTTGGGGTCCCAGCACTGACCCCTGCAGAACACCACTAGTTACTGATTGCCAACCCGAGAATGAACCATTTATCCCAACTCTCTGTTTTCTGTTAGATAGCCAATCTTCCACCCATGCCAGTATATTGCCCCCAATCCCGTGATTTTTTATCTTGTGCAGTAATCTTTTGTGTGGCACCTTGTCAAATGCCTTTTGGAAGTCCAAATACACCATGTCCATTGGTTCCCCTTTATCCACCCTGTTTGTTACGTCCTCAAAGAATTCGAGCAAATTTGTCAAACATGACTTCCCCTTCATAAAACCATGCTGACTCTGTCCGATTAAATTATGCTTATCCAAATGTCCTGTTACTGCTTCCTTAATAATGGACTCCAACATTTTACCAACCACAGATGTTAGGCTAACTGGTCTATAGTTTCCAGCCTTTTGCCTGCCTCCCTTTTTAAATAAGGGCGTTACATTAGCAGTTTTCCAATCTGCTGGGACCTTTCCTGAATCCAGGGAGTTTTGGAAAATTACCACCAATGCATCCACAATCCCTACCGCTACTTCTCTCAAGACCCTAGGATGTAAGCCATCAGGTCCAGGGGATTTATCCGCCTTTAGTCCCATTATCTTACCGAGTACCACTTCCTTAGTGATTTTGATCGTGTTTAGCTCCTCCCCCCCTTTCCCCCCCCCCCCCCCCCCATAGCCACCTGTTTGTCTAGTGTTGGGATATTTTTAGTGTCCTCTACTGTAAAGACTGATACAAAATATTTGTTCAGCATTTTTGCCATCTCCATATTTCCCACCATTAATTTCCCGGTCTCGTCCTCTAAGGGACCAACATTCACTTTAACCACCCTTTTTCTTTTTATATAACTGTAGAAACTCTTGCTATCTGTTTTTATATTTTTTGCTAGTTTACTTGATCTAGTTTAGGTTCTAGGTAGATTAAATTTAATATTTACCTCTATCATAAAGCACTAGAAGTATTGGATGCAAAATGCAGCATCTCCTTCCCCCTCTGCACCGAATTCACACTTTCTCCAAATTCCCAACTTTTACACTCTGTTTAGGTGCAATCTGTCTAAGACCACTCTGTGATGACTGTTGGGGAATAAGGGACCTTCATTACAGTAGCTGATCTATAATAAAAACAGAAAATGCTGGAAATACTCAGCAGGTCAGGCAGCATCTGTGGAGAGAGAAACAGAGTTAACGTTTCAGGTCGATGACCTTTCGTCAGAACTGGAAAAAAGTTAGGGATGTAACAGATTTTAAGCAAGTGCAGAGGCAGGGAAAGGGGGGAGGGGAGGAAAGAATACAAGGGAGGACAAAAAGAAAATACTGCAGATGCTGGAAATCTGAAAAAAATTGCTGGAGATACTCAGCAGGTCAGGCAGCATCTGTGAAGAGAGAAATAGAGTTAATGTTTCAGGTTGATGTCCTTTCGTCAGAACTGGGAGGATCTGTGATAGGATGGAAGGCAGGAGTGATTAAATGACAAAAGGTATGATAGTACGAAGCAAAAGGAGATGGTAATGGACAAGAAAAGAAACAAAAGATGAGTCTAGATGAGGTGTGAATGGGAATGGCAGAATCATCAACCGCTGCCATGTGAGAGAAAAAAATAGGGGCAGAGGTTATGATCTGAAATTGTTGAGCTCGATGTTGAATCCAGAAGGCTGTAAAGTGCCTAATCGAAAGATGAGGTGCTGTTCCTCGAGCTTCATTGGAACAGTGTAAGAGGCCAAGGTCAGAGTGGGAGTGGAGTGGACTCAACATCGAGTTCAACCATGTAATTAATAGAAACCATATTATAACAATTTTTTGTAATTTATGAATGTCAGCAGTATCCTGAGGTTTAATAACTGTCCTAAATTCACGGTCAGCTATCTATTTTTGTAAGTTCGTTTGAAAAGCAACTTTATGGTAAACCATCTTTTTATGGCAGAATGGTGATGCAGCAATTTGGGGCACCAGTATGTGTAACCGTGATGTGCTCCTGGGATTTTGCTATGTGGCATGGTTCTTGTCTCGGCTGTGTTGTAGGAAATTGCTGTGCAGAGGCTAGGCAGTTTCCCACAGAGTGGGAGAGGAACGTCATCCCCCTTGCTGCTCTTGCACTCCTCTTGGTGGTTGTTTCAGAGAACTGTTGGCAGAAATCTTCAAGTAAGTCACTTGTGTTTCCTCTTGGCTGCAGTTGCTGCATGGCCTGTTGAGGTGAAGGAATGTGTAGCAAACCAAAGGCCAGTGGAGCTTTTGATGTGATGGTGCAGAGAGAACAGCTGTTCTAACAGTGGCTGTCCGTTGAAGTCTGCTCAGCTGGAAGTATCTTTTATAAAATGCTGTAACATTACTACCATTTTGATGTGCACGTAAGAATTTGTTTCCAGAACCTTCGGTTGACCTTGTAAATCCTGTCAGTGTGAGGGAAACGTCACTGTTTCAAAGGTGTAGTGCATTGGTTCCAATGAGTTGTACCATGGGGGTAATGGATGCAAATTTATGCCTGTAATTTTCCGTAGTAAGTTCTCAATCAGAGTAGATATTAGGATGTTCTGGAGAAAACAAATACATGCTTTCTCCAAAGGAAATTGAAGGGCAGTTTGTGAAAGAGAATGTCATGTTGCTACTTCCCCATTGCACCACCTTGAGTGGCAAAAGATCAAGTTGCCTGCTTATCTTTTTTTGTCAGGATAGTGTGTGATGGTCCCTAAAAAAGGCAAATATTATTTAAAAAATATTGACAAACTAGGTCTCCAGAAAGATGGTCTGGTATACATGATCACTTAAGCTATTTACAATGAAAGCTTTCTTTTGGATGAGATGCTAAACATCGCCTACCCCCTCAGGTGGACATAAATGGTTTCATGGCACCGTTCAAAGAAGAGCAGAGGAGTTCTTCCGAAGTTCTAGTCAACATTTATCACTCAACCAACATAATTAAAACAGACTAACTAGTTGTTTACCTCATTGCTGTTTATGGGACGTTGATGTGTGCAAATGGGTTGCCACATTGCCCTACATTGCAAAAGTGACAACCCGTCAAAAGTAATTCAATGGCTAGGGAGGAGCTGAACAGCGGTCAAGGGATGGAGGAGCAATTGCTGAGAAGTAGGGAAAAGAAAGGGAGAGAAATTTTTGGAGTTATTAGCTGAGACTTCTACAATGTTACACTCAAACGTGCCATTTGGCCCATCGTCTGTCAGTGTATTTCTCCACAAGTCACCTAGTCTAATTTGACTCTCCTGTTTAATCCCCCATACCCTTTATTATAATCTGACCTCTGCCAAAACAATCCACTGTACTGGCATCATCCTGGAGAGCAAAGATAAGCCCAGGCTTCTTTTATCTGCTGTCAACTGCTTCCTTAAACCCTTCTTCCTGTCCCTCCACCCTCATCGCTAACAAGTGTGAGGAGTTCATGGATTTTTTTTGTCATCAAGATAGACATCATCCCTTCAATTCCCTCTGCTGCTGCTGCTTTCCTATCCTTTCCCACTACGTCAAACATTCTCGCACTTCCCCTCTCAACCTAGCCCTGAACTTCTGTCTGTCCTATCTTCCCATGCCCTCTCCAAGCTCATCTCATCCATGAGGCCAACTTCCTGTTCCCTCAACTCCATTCCCACTTAACCCCTAACTATTCAACTTCTCCTCATCGCCCCCATGCTAGCTAAGATTGTAAATGGTTCCAAGCACTGCCTCCATCCCTATCAAAATTACTGTCATCACCCCCTTCTCACAAAAAAATACCCACAACCCCATCTTTCCTCACAAAGTAACACCCCACCCCAGACTCCCTTTCCTCTCCAATGTCCTTTGGGGCAGGGGAGGATTTTGGAGATAGGGAGGGATGAAACCAAGAAGGAATTTTCAAAGGATGAGAATTTTAAATGATGGACTGGAAGCCAGTCTAAGATAGCAAAGACAGGTGATGAGCAGCTCAGACTTGGTGTGGAGCAGGAAATGGGCAAGAGTTTTGTGTGAGCTGAAGTTCAGAGGATAAAGGATTTGTGGCCATCCAAGATTACAATGGACACCCACATGGAAACTGACTCCGTTTCTGTGAATGACGACGGCAAGGGACAGCAAGTAGATGTAGGCGGGGGCTGGTCAATGGATGAATCTTTGGAGGACTCCCAAGGTGACTGTGCAGTGATGGGAACAGAAGGTATTGCAAGAAATGTTCTGGCAATGGTCGGATAGTAGGACTAAATGAAGGCAGTCCCATTGAGCTGGACAACAGAGGAGATGCATTGGTGGAGAATGATGCGATGAATTGTGTTGAAGGCTGCAGAGAGGTCGGGGAGGAATAACGCACCGTGGCCACAGCATCAGAGAATATTGTTTGTGACAGTACTGTATGAGGTTTAGAAGCCTAATTGGAGAAACTGGCATGGACCTGAGATGTGACAACACGTTCAAGGGAGTTGGTGAGGAAACGTACCTGACATGCCTTCCAGGCCCACATGCTAGCTCATATTGTAAATGGTTCACTCTCCTTGGGTACTTTTTTTTTCCACTACCCCGGCTTTCAAATCTGCCGTCATCACCACTGTTCCCTCTAAGATGCGCAGCCGCACACTGATCCCTGAGCTCCCATGCATTTCAAATGAAAAGCCGCGCTGGACAGCTGGAGTGGGGGAGGGGCCCAATACACAATGGCCCAGATTCCAGACAGAGTCGTTTGCAAATCTTGCCACCTCAGAGCTGAACCCAATTGGAAATGAACAAGAGAGTTGGGGCAGTGGCCACATGTTAAGGGAGTGGGTGACTTGTTGATTGTGTTGCCCTCTGAGAAGTTTCACGTGCTGCAGGCAGAAGCGGTAGAGGAGCTGAGCTCAGCCGGCTCCCAGCAGCTGTGGTGGCCGAGTGGTGAAGGTGTTGGATTGGAAATCCTAATTCCGCACAGGTTTGGATCCTACCTGCGGCGGATCAATTTATTCTTTCGTCTAGTTCACCTTGGTGATCCCTGGCCCTGAAACTGCTCAGCCGGCTCCCATGGTGATGAGGGCAGCGTGTCCTTCCTCTTTTGGTGCCGTGGTTCCGGGGGCCTGTGTACAGAAACTCCGCGTTCAGCGCGGAGCGTATCAGAGCGGGCCAGTTCAGTGCAGCCAGCCACCACTATGGGGCTGGACCAAGCCTTCAAATCAGTGGGAGATTGGTAGATAAACAACGTGTACCTCATCTTATTAAACCTAGACAGGTGAGTGAGTTGCTGAGTTTTACCTGCAACAGGTGAGTAAGAAAGCACTTTGTTGCTGTCAGATGGCAGTGACATGTTTTAGGAGAGGAAATGAGAAACGAGTTTGTGTGCGAATTTTGAGTTGTATGTGAATCCACTTTTTAAAATAAAATGATCCTACTGCAGATGGGTTTGTAAGATTAGGCTTTCAATCATTAGGTGAAGCATTTTAGCAGAGGGAATGAGTGATTAACACAAGTTTAACTTATTTTTATTTGCTACTTTTTACTAAATCCAATGTTGCACCAGGGGTGGATTTATGGTTTTAGTCTTGTTGCTGATGAAAGTTAATAAAAACCTTAATAATAAAAAGTGGGGAAAATTGCAGCTTACTTTTGAAAATCAGAATTCTGGCATCCTGTTTATATTTTTAGAAATGTTGAGGCACCTCACTTTCTATAGGCCAACCCAATTAGTGCATCTGTCTTCTGAAGAATTCAAACTTCCTGGGCGCAACAAAGGTTGCCTCTTGTGTTGGATGGTAGAGTGAGTGTGGCTAGCTGAAGACACAGCCGTCATTGGTGGAACGATTAAAATCGGGGAATGTGCAAGAGGCCCGAATTGGAGGAGCACCGAGATCTCGGAGGGTTGTAGGAACTGTTCCTTGTAAGATGTGCAGCCGCGCAGCGATCTGTAAGGTCCCGCACACTTAAATTCAAAGGCCGTGCGCAGTGAGTTGGAAAGCTTGGAGCGGTGGGAAGGGCCCAATACACAGTGGCCCAGGAATCCTCACAGAGAGTTGTTTATGACCTCGGAGCCGATCCAAATTGGAATAGCATTTGCAAAGATACGGAGCCCTGGAACCCGGTGAGCGTTGTCTTGGGATTCTGTCAGTACTTTTTTCTGTGGAGACAAGTGTAGTCCGTTCCCGGAGACTGAGTGGCGGTTACACTTTGGAACAACACAGGTGGAGGCATAGCACATGTACAGTGGTTGCTGGAAGGAGGCTACAGCAAACAACTTTTAGGCCCCCGGTGAAACAAAAATGAGAATTTTTTTTTAATTCGGAAAATTGTTTAAAGCTGAAAAAAATACGGGAAAATTATGTTGAATGTAAGTTCCAGTTAAATTTTGCCAGGTGTTGTCCCCTTTTTGAAAGAGTTTTTCAGGGTTGTTTAAATCATGTTGAGAGAGGGGAAAATGTTTGTGTCTGAGTCTGTGAGAGACTGAGGGAACGGCAGCAGAAAAAGAGGAAACCGCTTCTCCAAAACTGATCCCAACTCATCGCCAAGGCTGCGGATAGATAACCGGCCTCCTTAGGATTGGGGAGTTTAACCACTTTATTCACTTTCTTGTTTGAGCTCTGTTTGGAATTAGAGTTTATTTTATCATTTTTGTTGTATGTTTAACGACGGCGTTGAAGCGGGAAAGAGAAGAAACTTGGAGCAACTTCTTCTGTCAAAGCTGTAACTAGATTTTTAATGAACTTTTCACAAAAATGAGTGTTAACACTTTTCCCACCTAAGTTTCGAATATGATTTTGGAAGAAACGAGCAAAAATCAATTTTCCCCTCATCTAAACAAGTTTCAACCAGGTCTTGAAGTCCAAATACTTTTAAAGAGGCTCAAATGCTTAACACATTTTAAAATTGAAATTTCTCTTTGATTTTGAGCGATCGAGTGAATTGAGTAGCTTTACACAAACATGCAACCATGCTGTTGAGGAGGGGGAGGATTTGTAGGAGTTACATATTACTTTTTATTGACCTTTTTAAAAATATATCATTAAAATGTTTAGGAAGAGAACCAAAAAAGGGGGGAAAAACACAAACCATTTTATTTTGTCTGTTCTATAGTCCTAACTAGTCTCAGGAATAATGTAAATATACATTTCCTCTTAATCGTTTAGTGGAGTGTTAATAGAAGCAAGTTATGTAATGTTGTAGAAAAATTGCAGGAAGCTACTTTAGAAGAAAACACTGTTTATTGAGAAAGACACAGGCAGTACTTGATTAAACCGATGTACAATTTTGATTTGGTATAAATGTTTGAAATAGGAGATTAAACATTGAGAGTACAATGGAGTTTGTTTCCCACTATTTAATTGCAAATTACCAAAAAAAAAAAAAAAAAAAAAAAAAAAAATAATTCAACTCTTTTTGTGATAAGAGCAGGGATTAATATTGTGGAGAATGTTTGAGAGAAAAACATTAGAAGCGAAATTCTTAAATTAACATCTTTATGTCATCATATTAGTTAACATTTCCACGTCAGTTTGATTGGTTTTCCTGTCCAAGAAGAAAGATGAATGATTTAACAAAAATAAACAAAGCTTTTCCTGCTTTTTGTTTTTAATTCAGTATGTGTTTTTCTGCACTTGTGAATAAGTGCTGCATTTCTGACATGTTACGTGGGGTGGAGGCGGGGCGGGGGGGGATGCTGGTTCAAGAAGACAAGCTTTATTCATGGAAGTGATTGAAGTTGAAAATACGGATACCCGTTTTTGTTCAGTTCTTTTTTAACACTGTGAACTACAGCACTTTATATTTGTTGGTTGTCTGGTTGCATTGTGATTAATATTCTAATTACTTATGTGGACGTACAGCACGTCAGCGCCATAGGAAAGCCGCTGCTTGTGCAGCCATTGCTATAGTGATGTGAGGGATGGGCTAATACGTTCAAATCTTTAGAATTAATACATATTGCACGAATAGATATGCCTCTTTCAGCTCACCTTGGACTTTTGGATTGTTTGTTGCTGCAAAACTGTGTAACTGAGTGACGTTTCTGAAGTGTTAATGCATTATTATGCAGTTCTTTTATATCCCAGTCATTTCTGACAAGTAATTTAAAAAAAAAAAATAGAGTTTGTACATGACGAACTAAAAGCTTTTAATTAATTCTACCGTAAACAAACTTGCACAATAGGCATGTAAATGACAAATTAATTTCTATATAGATAAATGTGAGGTGGTGCATTTTGGTTGGAGGAATAAGGAGACTAAATGGAGTAGAGGTGCAAAGGGATCTAGGGATATAGATTCACAAATCATTAAAAGTAGCAACGCAGGTTAATAAAGCAATAAAAGTGCAAATAAAGGTAGTGTCTGACTAATTTGATTGAATTTTTTGAGGAGGTAACAAGGAGGGTTGATGAGGGTAGTGCGTTTGATGTAGTTTAGCAAGGCTTTTGACAAGATCCCACATGGCAGACTGGTCAGAAAAGTAAAAGCCCATGGGATCCAAGGGAAAGTTGGATCCAAAATTGGCTCAGTGGTAGGAAGCAAAGGGTAATGGTCAACGGGTGTTTTTGTGACTGGAAGGCTGTTTCCAGTGGGGTTCTGCAGGGCTCAGTACTAGGTCCCTTGCTTTTTATGTGGTGTATATCAATGATTTAGACTTTAATGTAGCGGGCATGATTAAGAAGTTTGCAAGTGAGACGAAAATTGGCCGTGTGGTTGATAGTGAGGAAGAAAGCAGTAGACAGCAAGAAGATATCAATGGACTGGTCAGGTGGGCAGAAAAGTGGCAAATGGAATTCAATCCAGAGAAGTGTGAGGTAATCCATTTGAGGAGGACTAACCAGGCAAGGGAATGCACAATAAATGGTAGGTTACTGAGAAGTGCGGAGGATCAGAGGGACCTTGGAGAGCATGTCCACAGATCCCTGAAGGTAGCAGGACAGGTAGATAAGGTGGTTAGAAGGCATATGGGATACTTTCCTTTATTAGCCAAGGCATAGAATATAAGAGCAGGGAGGTTGTGCTTGAACTGTATAAAACGCTAGTTAGGCCACAGCTAGAGTACTGTGTACAGTTCTGGTCACCACATTACAGGAAAGATGTGATTGCACTAGAGAGGGTACAGAGGAGATTTACGAGGATGTTGCCAGGACTGGAGAATTTTTGCTATGAGGAAAGATTGGATAGGCTGGGGTTGTTTTCTTTGGAACAGAGGAGGCTGAGGGGAAACCTAATTGAGGTGTATAAAATTATGAGGGGCCTAGATAGAGTGGATAGGAAGGACCTATTTCCCCTAGCAGAGAGGTCAATAACCAGGGGACATAGATTTAAAGTAATTGGTAGAAGGATTAGAGGGGAGTTGGGAACTTTTTTCACCCAGAGGGTGGTGGGGGTCTGGAACTCACTGCCTGAAAGGGTGGTAGAGGCAGAAACCCTCATCGCATTTAAAAAGTATTTGGATTTGCACTTGAAGTGCCGTAACCTACAAGACTATGGACCAAGAGCTGGAAAGTGGGATTAGGCTGGATAGCTCTTTTTCGGCCGGCCAAGACACAATGGGCTGAATGGCCTTTTTCTGTGCCGTAAATTTTTATGATTCTATAAAGCACTAGGGTTCATTTTTAAAGGAATGGAATTCAAAAGCTAATGGCCACTTACACAAGATATCTGAGGGTTGGTTCAGCACAGTTGGGGGTGGGGGATAGACTTTTTTTTCTTTTGTACTGTAAAATAAATTCCTCTTTTCCCCATTGGGCTTATGTTTCAAACAAATAAGGCCATAGTTGTGCTTTATTGTGGAGTGTGCATTAAGATTCTCCTTAGAAAGAAAAACTTACATTTATACCGCGCCTTTCACAACCACCGGATGTCTCAAAGCACTTTACAGTCAATGAAATACTTTTTGAAGTGTAAGTCACTGTTGTAATGTGGAAAACGTGGCAGCCAATTTGCACACAGCAAGCTCCTACAAACAGCAATGTGATAATGACCAGATAATCTGCTTTTTTCTTTCATGGGTTGTGGGCGCATTTATTATTCATTCCTAATTACTCTTGAGAAGGTGGCGGTGAGCCGTCTTCTTGAACTGCTGCAGTCCGTGTGGTGAAGGTACTCCCACAGTGCTGTTAGGGAGGGAGTTCCAGGATTTTGACTCAGTGATGATGAAGGATCGGCAATATACTTCTAAGTCAGGATGTTGTGTGACTTGGAGGGGAACTTGAAGGTGGTGGTGTTCCCATGCCCCTGCTGCCCTTGTCCTTCTAGGTGGAAGAGGTTGCGGGTTTGAGATGTGCTGCCGAAGAAGCCATGGCGAGTTGCTGCAGTGCATCTTGTAGATGGTGTATACTGCAGCCATGGTACGCCGGTGGTGGAGAGAGTGAATGTTTAAGGTGGCGGATGGGGTGCCAGTTAAGCGGGCTGCTTTGCCCTGGATGGTGTCGAGCTTCTTGAGTGTTGTTGGAGCTGCACTCATCCAGGCAAGTGGAGAATATTCCATCACACTCCTTACTTGTGCCTTGTAGATGGTGGAAAGGGATAAATATTGGCCAGGACACCAGGGATAATTCCCCTGCTCTTCTTCGAAACAGTGCCTTGGGATCTTTTACGTCCACCTGAGAGAGCAGACAGGGCTTCAATTTAACGTCTCATCTGAAAGATGGCACCTCCGACAGTGCAGCACTTCCTCAGCACTGCACTGGAGTGTCAGCCTAGATTTACGTACTCGAGTTCCTGGAGTGGGACTTGAGCAGCAAGCACAAGTGAGCACCGTTCCGCTACTGGTTTAAGTATTGTGGTGTTTTAAGGACCTGGTTTAATAGATGTTAACATATTCTAATTCAGTGCTGTTATTATGGACCTCAGTCATGAGCTCGAAGCTTGATGGATGCAACCAAATGTCGGTGTTCATCCCTAAAATATGCAATGTCAATACTTGCCCTCATGCTTGCCTGGAAGGTGACCTTTGTGTAATTTGTGGCTTTAATCTCTATCTGCTTTTTGCTGCATATGTACATGATAAAGCCCAGGCCATGTTGTGACCATAGTGCTACCCTGGAGTAGTTTAGATCCTCTTGGATTCCAGGACGAAAGTGGAGCTATAACAAGTATAAACAAAGCTTCAAAATGAAGAGAAAAGGAACATTTCCCAACACTGCCAGGTGCAAGAACATCAATCCCACTCATCTAGTGTTCAAATTTGGTATTTCAGATTATATGACTGCAAAAAGGAGTACATGGCATTGGTTCTTATCAGCTCTGCAGATATATGCCATTATTTGTGTATATGATTGTCACAGATCCCATTAATTGTTGTATACTGAAGAAATGTCAATGCAAAAGATTGGATAACTATCAACATGTAGCCACAGAAGATATTTTGAATCACCACTCTGAAGCAGAGTAAGTTCACAGGCAACTTTTAAAAATTTGAACATTTTTCCTGTTAATTGTCAAATATTTGTATATAACTTTTAAATCAACATGTAACCTTGCTTGTATGTTCAGAAGTACCTAGTTAAAATTCACTTGTAGATTCTGCAGACCGCCCTGATATATGAACTTGTAGAAATCCCCTCACTTTCGCTCTCCCCTTCGCTCACTCTTTCTCTCTCGCAACCCTCCACTGCCTCTGATTTGTCACGCTGCTTGTCTAACATCCGGTATTAGATGAGCAAAATGTCCCCATATTAAATATTGGGAAGACCAAAGCCATTGTCTTCTGTCCCCGCCACAAACTCCATTCCCATCCATTGACCCAATCTCTCCCACTGACCACTGTTTTAGGCTGAACCAGACCATTCGCAACCTTGGTGTCCTATTTGACCCTGAGCTGAACTCTGACTCCATATCCTCTCCATCACTAAGACCACCTACTTCCACATCCGTAATATCACCTGTCTTCACCCCTGCCTCAGCCCAGCTGCTGCTGAAACCCTCATCCATGCTTTTGTTACCTTCAGACTCAACGATTCTAATGCTCTCTTGGCCAGCCTCCCATCTTCCACCTCCATAAACTTGGGTTCATCCAAAAGTCTGCTGCTCATATCCTAACTCGCACCAAGTCCTGTTCATCATCCCTGTTCTTGCTGACCTACCTTAACTCCCAGTCTCCGAACACCTCCATTTTAAAATTCTCATCCTTGTGTTCAAAACCCTCCATGGTCTCGTCCTTCCTTGTGTCTGTAACCTCTTCCAGCCCTACAACCTTTCGAGAACTCTGCGTTCCTCCAACTCTGGTTTCTTGTCCATTACCCACTTCCTTAACCCTACCATTAGTGGCCGTGCCTTCAGTCATCTAGGCCCCAGGCCCTGGAATTCCCTCCCTAAACCCCTCTATCTCTCTCCTCCTTTAAGACCCTCTTTAAAACATTTTGGCCTAGAAATTCGGTTGGTTGCGCCAGGGATTAGCGCCTAAAGAGGGCAATAACTGGGGCGATAGCCAAATTCCGGTGGGGCGCAAGGCGTTTAGCGCCTCTCCCTATATTGAGTATGCATTTAGCGCCGGCGCTAACGCTTAGCGCCCGCTCATGGGCGCAGGCTAATTATGATGTCATCTGAGTGTGCAACGCCTTTTCGGCGCCCCAGACGGGAAATTCAGTGGCGCCCCCCTCCGTAGCGCCTGGCGCTATTAGTGACAGTTTTCCTGGGCCTTGCCAAGTCGCTTTCGGGCTGGAGGAGCGTTATTTAAAGGGGACTGGTGTGGTTTAAAAACGGCACACATTTCTGGTGCACAACTTCCTCGAGAGCTACAAAGAGTTGCTGACCTGCACACTGAGAGCCATTTGACCACTGGGCCCACGCTGGCAGAGGAACAGCAGCCTTCTGACCATCGCCTTGCTGTTGGTGAGCCTTGACAACGGGGAACCTTCCTGTGGGCACTTATTATGGGGCCTGCATTGGAGGGGAACGTCCTGCTGCTGAATCATCTGGAAAGGGCACTGAGACGCTGGGAGAGGGGGGCGGGCATGGCCAGACGGAGGAGGGCCAACGGATGTCGCCACAGCAGACCTTACGCTGGCAGGGTTTTCCGACAGCAGTTTTCCTACATGAACATGCCGGAGGAGCAGTGTGTCAGAAGGCTGCGATTTAGAAAGGAGGTGGTGACTGAGCTGTACCAGCTGCTTCAGCCAGATCTGCAGCCGGTCTGATACCCCCAAGCCTGTGAAGGGCAAGATGCATGTAAATAGCAGGCATGGCCATTGTAAATGAAGAAAGTGTTTCATTACACAAAATGTGGTTCCTTCAAACATGAGAAAGCTATGGCAACAGAAAGCAAAACGAACACATTGGCACATAACTGGCTCTCACACCCGGGAGACTGTCCAAAACATAAATCACATTCCGACCATCTTCCTTGGCCTTGATTCCACTGCGCCAACCAAAGCATCCAATGCCCCATCAGTGAGGCGTTCCGCCCTCTGCCTCACCCTTTCCATTTCTTGCTAGGCTAGTGCGCCACAGGTAGGCTCCCACCGCTTTGAAGGCCTACAAGGCAGTGAGTGTGTCTGGTGATGCCAATTGACCTGCCCCTTTAAGAGCTGGCCGGCACCAGTGTGTCTCAGGGAAAGTGATTATTGAAAGCACCTGTGCTGCGCCCCGCCACAGCGATATTGGGTAGCGCCTCTGCGTTAGCGCCTTAAGAGTCGCGTGCAGCGCCTGATTTACTGCCGCAAACACCATCAGGGGCGCAATGACCCAATATCGCACCAGGTGGCGCTAAGTCACAGCTGGCGGTACTCTTAGCGCTTCGCCAGATCTAACGCCCCAAACGGGGCTATACCGAATTTCTAGGCCTTTCTCTTTAACTAAGCTTTTGGTTATCTCTCCTAATGCAAGTTGTTGTTGAATAATGCACATTGAGCTGGTAGCCACCAAGGATGAATCCTGAGAGAACTTTTCTTTTTGCCAAGTCTGTTTTTAAAACCTGATACATGGTTATTTCAATTGCTGCAGCTGCAGATTTTACTTTTTTTCTCGCCTTTTGTTTCAGTTACCCAGTCCTCGCAAAGCATTAAGATGGAGGTGGTATCGGCTGAGGTGAATAGCCTGCTTCCTGAGGAGATAATGGACACAACCATCATCGAAGATGACAGTATTGAGGCTGTCACGATAACATCAGAGCATGGGGATCCCGTTCCCATGGAAACTGAACTCGAGGAAATTGTAGATCCAGATGAAGGCAAGAACTCTCAGATTCTGTCGAGCATTGCAGACCACGTCACTGTGTTGACAAATAGTACTATTATTTTAAGTGACCCAAGTGTAAAAATGGAAGTTAATACTGAGAGTGCATCAAAGACTACTGGTAAAATTGACCTCCCAAGCACAACTGCTGGAACACCTGTGACTTTAGCAGCAAATCAGATTGTCCTTAATCCAGTATCAGAACCCTCTGATTACCACATCTCCAGCCAAACGATTAAGTCGGAGCCAGTAGGACAACAGCTGGTAGTGACTACACTTGGAAAGTCCAGACAGTCCATCGTACTTTCATTGCCACCAAGTCAAGCAGCCCACCTTCAAGTCTCATCTCAATTACAAGCCATGGACCCCCAGGTGCAGAAACAAATCAAGGTGGTTACTCTTGGTGGAAGAGTTGAGGGAAAGGCAGCAGCTGGAGTATCAAATGCATCAGCTCAGACTACACAAAATCAGATGAAAACTGTGCAGGTAAGAGATGAGATGTTTCTAATTAAATTCAGTTACTGTACTGAAGCTTAATAGATTGCAAATCTGGTGAAGGTATTGAACACTTAATGACGACAGAACCGGAGGTGTCAACATAGAAAAAACCCTATCTATGTGACATTTTCATTAGTGAGCTGTGTACCTCGTGAAGTTGTTTTGCAGTACAGTTAGCTAAAAGTGACAAGCTGTGCCTGTCAAGTGGGTATTGGGTCATGGCTAAGTGACATTAGAACATTGCCCTCTCTTTCAGGTTCTTTTCTCTGTCTTAATTTATCTCCCTTTCTCTTTCCTTCCCTTTTTCTCACCTCACAGCCTGCCTGACTCTGGGATGAGCTTTTAGTGCTTTAATAAAGGGCTTTCACTGCTGCTGTGAATGCTAGGTTCGTCGCCTCTGTTGCTTTCTCTTATTCCTTAGCGAGAGAAATGCTGAATGCAGATCACACGATATTGCAGATGAGGGAGGGCATTTAGTTCAACTTAATTCATTCATTCCTGAGTCAGAAGGTCGTGTGTTCAAGTCTCACTCCAGAGACTTAAGCACAAAAATGTAGGCTGACACTGCCAGAGGCGCCGTCTTTCGGATGAGATGTTAAACCGAGGCCCTGTTTGCTCTCTCAAGTGGACGTAAAAGATCCCAAGGCACTATTTCAAAGATGAGCAGGGGAGTTATCCCCGGTGTCCTGGCCAATACTTATCCCTCAATCAACATCACTAAAAACAGATTATCTGGTCATTATCACATTGCTGTTTGTGAGAGCTTGCTGTGTGCAAATTGACTGCCGCGTTTCCTACTTTACAGCAGTGACTACACTTCAAAAGTAGTTCATTGACTGTAAAGCGCTTTGGGATGTCCTGCGGTCGTGAAAGGCGCTATATAAATGTAAGTCTTTTTCTTTCATTGCTGCTTCTAGTTGTTTCTTATGATTCCAGTTTCTTATGATTCCAGTGTCTTTGTCTCCACTACTTTTATCCAGAAATCAATTCCAAGTGAATACTCATTGTATGAAGAAAACCCTCCTGATATCTGTCCTAAAGTTAGCATTTACTAGTTTGAATTTGTATCCCTTTGTCCTACTGCCCCTACTTAATTTAAAGTAGTACAGTATTCTAGATTAACCTTTTCCATACTATTTATCTTTTATATAGCTCTATAAGATCGCGTCTCCAATATCTCCTTTCTAGGCTTAAAAACCCAGGTCTCTCCAATATTTCCTCAGACATCCGACGAGAGATCAGCCTTGTGGCTCTTCTCGGCAATGCTTTTGGCATCTCAATATCTCGTTGTTCAGCAACCAGAACTGGACACAGTACTCGAGGTGTGGTCTGACTGGAGCACTGTGTGCAGTTTGATCATGATTTCCTCTGTTTTGGCTGTGTAGTTCATTCAGCTATTGGCTTTGTTGATTGCTGCTATACATGTTGAGCACTGAGTCTTCTAAAACTCTTAGGTTTCTTTAAACTTCATCCGTGGCTATTTCAAAACCATTCATGAAGTATTTATGTTGCCCATTTTTCCTTTTATGCACAATACTTTATATTTGTCTGCATTAATTTTTATCTGCCATTGGTTAGCCGATGTACATGTTTTGGTTAGCTCATTCTATAGTCTCTGGTCTGCCTCTCATTCCACAACCCCTCCTTGTTTGATGTTTGAAAATTTAACCAATTTGCATTGAGTTTCAAAATACTAGTCACTGTAAATTTGAAGAGTAGTGGTCCAAGCACTGAGCCCTGGCAGGCCACTCAGAACTTCCTCACCACCCTGACATCACCTCTCCAGCCAGTTTCTTATCCATAACTACCACTTTAAGTTTAATTAGTAATCTTTCACATGGAACTTCAAATACATTTTGGAAGCCTAACAATGTCAAGGAGTTTGGTGTAGGCGACTTGGGTTATCACTTCCTCAAAGAAATCAAGGAAGTTGATCAGGCAGGATCTTCCATATCTAAACCTGTGTTAACTGCTGTTTATTTACTAGGTGATTATTGTACAGATATTCCTCAAGTCTACTACTGATCAATTCCATTAATTTACATGGAATCAAAGTAAGACTAATGGCTCTGTAGTTGCCTGCCTGTGTTTTGTTACCGATTTTGAATGTGGGCACCATGTTGGCCTGTTTTAAATCTATTTGTATTTCCTCAGCGTCCATAATTGTCAGTGCCTCGCAAATCTCCTCACTAGTCTCTCAACCTTCTGGGATAATACCAGCTAACCCTAAGGATTTACTTGTTATAAGACCTAGAACAATACGTCATAGAACCAACCAGGGAACAGGCTATTTTAGATCTTGTAATGAGACGGGGTTAATTAGTAATCTCATAGTAAAGGATCCTCTGGGGAAGAGTGATCATAATGTGATAAACTTTCACGTTGAGTTTGAGAGTGAAATACTTCAGTCTGAAACGAGAGTCTTAAACTTAAATAAAGCCAATTACATAGTTATGAGGGGCGAGTTGGCTAAGGTAGATTGGGAAATTAGATTAAAAGGTATGATGGTAGATAAGCAGTGGCAAACATTTAAATAAATATTCCAAATTTCTCAACGAATATACATTCCATGGAGAAATAAAAATTTCACAGGAAAAGTGATCCATCTGTGGCTAACTAAAGAAGTTAAGCCTAGTATTAGATTAAAAGAAGAGGCTTATAATGTTGCGAAGAATAGTAGTAAGCCTGAGGATTAGGAGTGCTTTAGAAACCAGCAAAGGATGACCAAAAAATTGATAAGGGAGAAAATAGAATGAGAGTAAACTAGCAAGAAATATAAAAACAGATTGTAAGAGCTTCTACAAGTCTGTAAAAAGGAAGAGAGTAGCAAGAGTAAACATTCGTACCTTAGAGGCTGAGACAGGTGAAATTATAATGGGAAATAAGGAAATGGCAGAGACTTCAAACAAATATTTTGTATCTGCCTTCACAGCAGAAGATACAAAAACATACCAAAAATTTTGGGGAACCAAGGGGCTAATGAGAGTGAGGAACTTTAAAGTAATTAAGATCAGTAGAGGAAAATGTACTTGAGAAACTAATGGGACTAAAAGCTGACAAATCCCCTGGACCTGATGGTTTACATCCTTGGGTTCTAAAAGAGGTGGCTGCAGAGATAGTGGATGCATTGGTTGTTATCTTCCATAATTCCCTAGATTCTAGAACGGTCCCCGCAGATTGGAAGGTAGGAAATGTAACCCCACTATTCTAAAAAGGAGGGAGAGAAAACGGGGAACTACAGGCCAGTTAGCCTGTCGTCTGGAAAGTGCTGGAATCCATTATTAAGGAAGTGGTAACAGGGCACTTAGAAAATCATAATATGATTTAGGCAGAGTCAACATGGTTTTATGAAAGGGAAATCATATTTGACAAATTTATTAGAGTTTTTTGAGGTTGTAACTAGCAGAATAGATAAAGTGGAACCAGTAGATATAGTATATTTGGATTTCCAAAAGGCATTCGATTAGGTGCCCCATAAAAGGTTGCTACACAAGATAAGGGCTCATGGGGTTGGGGTTAATATATTAGCACGGATAGAAGATTGGTTAATAGACAGAAAACAGAGAGTAGGGATAAACGGGTCATTTTCTGGTTGGCTGGCTGTAACTAGTGGGGTGCCGCAAGGATCAGTGCTTGGGCCTCGGCTATTTACAATCTATATTAATGACCTAGATGAAAGGACTGAGTGCAATGTATCCAAGTTTACTGATGATTCAAAGCTAGGTGGGAAAGTAAGATGTGAGGAGAACACAGAGCCTGCAAAGGGATATAGACAGGTTCAGTGAGTGGGCAATAAGGTGGCAGATGGAGTATAATGTGGGGAAATATGAAGTTATTCACTTTGGTAGGAAGAATAGAAAAACAGAATATTTAAAAAATGTTGGTCAATACAATATTAAATGTTGGTGTTCAGAGAGATTTAGGTGTCCTCGTACAGGAAACACAAAGCTAGCATGCAGGTACAGTAAGCAATTAGGAAGGTGATGTGCCTTCAATAACCACAAAACTAGAAGTTATAGACTTTAACAAGTTGGCTTTTAATCACTAAGATCTGAGCTAACATCTCAACACACCGACTGGCTCACAGGAATGAGTCATACAGATCCTGAGATCTTTAAGTAAGAGAAGTCAGGGGCGGAGCCAAGAGCCAAGACCTGGAACCTTCCAGGTTAGCCAGGAAAGAAGAAGTGAAACTAAACACCGTGTGGGGGAGGGTAATATACATGAGTGCAAAACGAATACAGGCAAGACAAACAGATTTCATTACAGAAGGCAAATGGCATGTTGGCCTTTATTGCAAGGGCGTTGGAGTACAAGAGTAAGGAAGTCTTGCTACAATTGTACAGGGCTTTGGTGAGACCACACTTGGAGTACTGTGCACAGTTTTTGTCTCTTCATCTGAGAAAGGATATGCATGCCTTAGAGGCGGTGGAACGAAGGTTCATTAGATAGATCTCTGGCATGAGAGGGTTGTCCTATGAGGAGAGATTGAGTAGATTGGGCCTGTACTCTCTGGAGTTTAGAAGAATGAGAGGTGATCTCATTGAAACACACAAGATTCTGAGGGGATTTGACAGGGTAGATGCTGAGAGGTTGTTTCCCCTGGCTGGAGAGTCTAGAACAAGGGGCATAATCTCAGGGTAAGGGGTCGGCCATTTAAGATTGAGATGAGGATGAATTTCTTCACTGAGGGTTGTGAATCTTTGGAATTCTCTACCTGAATGGGTGGTGGATGCTGAGTCGTTGAGTATATTCAAGGCTGAGATCGATGGATTTTTGTACTCCTCGGGGAATCGAGGGATATGGGGATTGGGCGGGAAAGTGGAGTTGAGGTCAAAGATCAGCCATGATTTTATTGAATAGTGGGAGCAGGCTCGAAGGGCCATATGGCCTACTCCTGTTCCAAATTCTTTTGTTCTTTAATCATGTCGTATTTTCATCTCATTTACATTGAAGTTTTGAGTTATACCTTGGTACTCTTTTTTTGGGTTGTGGTGTGCATGTGTTATCTTTTGACTACTTTTTTGGAGATGGGGAGGAGTGAGGCCACGAGTGATTTTAAACACAAGAATGGGAATTTTAAGTTGGAAGTGTTGGCAACTGGGAACCAATGTAGGTCAGCAAGAACAAATGGGTGAGAGGGATTTGGTGCAGGATAGGATTCATGATCCTGCTTGTGCTGTGCAAGATGCTTGGCTCCAGACATAGTGAAATGTCATTTTTTTCATGGATATCCTTTGATCCATTGTTTGAAAACCATTAGGGGACACTTTGTGCTGTGGGCTCATGCTCACTCGGGACTGAATTGAGTCTGTCTAGCTGGATTTATTTTGGACCCTTATTGCCAACTCGGAGGTTATCATGCCATCAGTCTGGGCTGGATTTGGACCCAGGTCCTAGAGGTGTAAGTCCTGACATTGTCTAATCTACTGCACTAACCAGATCCCAAAAGTAAATTTTAATGCTTTGATCAATAGTTTATAAACAATTTCTGCTGAAGTTGTGAACTAATCTAATATTGAGCTGTAGACAAGTTTTTCTTCGACTGATTTTATGGTGCAAAGAGCATGAGAGAATGCAAGAAGAAAATATTATGTTTTTCTTATAGTGATGGGACAGGTTTTGCTTTGAGAATTCATCTTGCATTCCGAGGTAAATGCTAAACATTAGTAATTTTCTTGAAGAGCAAGTTACATTGATATATTTGAACATCCAACAGCGAATACAGAGCACACCGGTTTCCTGCCCCCCACTATCTCTGTGCATGGTGTGTAAGGGACCTCGAAGGGAGGAAATAATGTAAAATGTAGCAATTAAAAAATATATATATACACATACCATGCATGTGTGAAAGTCGCCATCAATAGCAAAGCACTTAACCTTTACGAGGTGTTGTAATGAACTTCATTACAAAGGTTTGTGTTCTATTTCTCCCCCTGATTATTTGAGGTTAGTCAATGCTGATTTAAATAGTTGTTAAAGCTAACGATTTAACTCCCTCATACTAACAATGTATGATTTACAGGCTGTAGTTAAGACACCCTAGATTTATGGTAACACAAGCTGAAATGTTGTAAAGCAGTAACACATCAAAGGGTTTAAATAATGAGCATTTTGAACTGACTTACCACCTGTGATGCTGCCTCAACTCCAAGCTGGGATACAGTTTTGTAACACTCAAGTCAGACTCTTTATTATGTACCGCTGGAGTTCTTGGGGGCTTTTCTGTTTTCTTTTTGCATTTGAGCAGTAGGTGTTATAATAGATAATGGATATCAGGCTTCCCCTGGAAACCTCCTTCCTATCTGATGCTAGGGAGTACAGGAAACTTTGTGCTATCCGGCACCGACGGGACCGAGCTGTTGCCGTCCCATCAAAACTGCCGGACAAACCAGCGCTAATGTTGAAACATACGGAGATTTTGAGCTCCGTATCTGGCAACAAACCCTGTTGCTTGCTTCTAAACAGTCGGCCGTACCTTGCAAGCGTCTCTGTAGCTTAGCAACAGCTTCAGCGAGACCTTGCAGAGCCTGACTGGTGGAAAAAAAAGCAACGAAAAGAAGAAAAAAAACGAACGAAACGGCTCCTGATTTTTGCCGGTGGCTCGAGCATTCCGGACAGTTAACCTCCGGATAAACCAAAGTTTCCTGTACTAAGTTTAATTTAACTGTGATAGGGAAATAAATACACTACTGTACAGTATTTGCAGTACATATCCACATAGATCATTAAGCTGGTTTCACTTCTGAAGAGCCACATTATTCTTGAGTTGTTTAAATTCACGTGTCTAACAGCCATGTTTTTCTTGAGATATATTGGCAAAGCAGAACCCTGAAAAGCTGACTGTTGAAACTGGCTGTAGATATATTGAATTCATTAAATAAATATATTAAACCTGGGTGGTGAGGGGTGGGGGGAGAATTGTAGATTAATAGCAGTCAGTCTCTTTTAAACACTGCAGCCATAAAAATGAGTTCTAAAAGGGAGCTAACCACCACATTTTTAAGTATTGGTTTAAAAAATTGCAACAAGTTATCAATGATAGCTTAATTTTACAATCTGCCCTTGAATAATCTGTGTGAGATAGGGAAATTAGAGCTACAAAGATACAGCCATCACTCAATACTCCTTGCTCGTTTTTACATTGTTATAGTTGCAACTATTTCATTTAGTTGCTATTATTTGGATCCCAAGTCGACTGTTTCAGCTTTAAAATGTCACAAAGTTATTTTTGTACTTGAGCAGTTAAAAGGATTAAACAACATTTTCATCTTGCTGCATCTGCTATTCAATGGAATGTCTTTTGATCATCATTTGATTTGATTTATTGTAATAGCACTAGTGATGTGATTTTAAATAAGCCTGCATACAACAAATACTTCCCTTGATGCACTTTCTCTCTTTTGGTCCCCAGAAATAATGTTGTACCAAGGGAGAGCTTCTTGGCAATACATCAATCCACTAATTTTACATTTAACTATAAACAAAATTCTATTTGCATGAAACATTTGAAATCGCATTTGCCGCAGTGCAGATCTTTTTAGTTGGAGAACTCTAACTAAATGACTGCAGTAGAACTACCATTATTTTGTTTCCCTGGTGAATAATGGAAATTGGCAGATTAACAAGAATCTGCAAAATTTGGTTATGCATATATGACACAGCAATGCACTAGTCACAGAAATAAGGGCAAATGCAATACAATAAAACATTGAATTCAATCTATTGTGGGCTGTGAGATTGATTTATGTTCGACAGGGGTGGTTGATGTTCGAGGGCAATGCAATGAGGTGACATCTTCCATAACTCTTTGTCTCAAATTCTGGCAGAGTATGAATAATAGAGGTTCCACTATATTCAAAACAATTGCATTATAATCTTAGAATCACTCCTCGTTACCCATTTCTTCAGTGTATGAAAAGCTCACAGACCAGCATTCTTTAGTCGGATCTGAGCGTTCTGCAATTAAGAGTCCTGAATGACTACAGAGCTTCTAAATCAGTGAAATGGAAACCAAAATTAAACCACTGTTATTTCCTTTTTTTAAATTGAGCCTAAATTAATATCCAGTATGAGTGTTCTTGCATGAAACACACATCTGATTACTCCCCCTCCCCCTTCTCCTACACCCCTGTGCCAAATGGCTGTAGAAAGACATTCTTCCTTTTGTGCTCCAGCTATTTCCACAAATCTTTGGCTCAAATTTATTTTCTCCTCGCTTGCCAGCTCTCCTGGCAGGTTCTCTGCCTGCTTCTATTGGGTGGTATCTATAAAAAGAAGGAAAACTAATAAGTAAAATCAAACGAGAAAAAAATTGGGATTGAAGAATCAAAGATTCTAGAGAATATTAAAAATACATTTTTAAATTGCATCAGTTATGTTTCAATCACAACAACAACAGCTTGTATTTATATAGTGCCTTTTAATGTAGTAAAATGTCCCAAGGCGCTTCACACGAGTGTTATAAAACAAAATTTGACACCGAGGCACATGGAGAAATTAGGGCAGGTGACCAAAGGCTTGGTCAAAGAGGTAGGTTTTAAGGAATGTCTTAAAGGAGGAAAGGTAGAGCGGTGGAGAGGTTTAGGTAGGGAATTCCAGAGCTTAGGCCCTAGGCAGCTAAAGGCATGGCAGCAAATGGTTGAGCGATTAAAATCTGAGATGCTCAAGAGGCCACAATTAGAGGAGCACAGATATCTCGGAAGGGGGTGCGGGGTTGTAGGGCTGGAGGAGATTGCAGAATTAGGGAGGGGCGAGGCCATGGAGGGATTTGAAAACAAGGATGAGAATTTTAAAATCGAGGTGTTGCTTAACCAGGATCTCTTCACATTCTGCAACCTAATTTGGAGTCCAAATGTCCAGTGCCGTGAAGTAGTGAGACATATTTGGGCTAAATGACGTAACCAGACTCTGACTTTTGCCTAAAGTCTGCTACCTATAACGTACAAGTAGAAAATAGTCAATCACCCCTGGCGTTATACACGCACACGTCAGAGGATTTGGTCTCTCACCGTCTCTGCTGTCTTTGTGTTGCTGTTTCTGTCTCTCTTTTTTTCCTCTTTTCTTCCTTCCCCATATCTCTTGTTGGTTTTCTCTCTCTTCCCTTTTTGGATGGGTAGTGTGGCAGGGAAAGGACCCAACAATGGCTGCAGGCTGCATTTGGACTGGTCCAGCTAGCCTGTCTCATCCAAACAGTGTGCAGCCTACATGCACTATTACACCCTTCGTGTGACAGAATCTCCTGGTAGGGGCCCAAAACCAGCAAAAAAGGCCAATTTAAGGATTTATTATTTTTTTATTTACTGAAGTTTATGTATTTTGCAGATCGCCAAGAAATGCACGCCCACTTCTGCTGCAGGACCAATGATCACAAAATTCATCATTGCCAAACCCGTCCACAACAAGAACCTTATAACAGGTCATTCTACCACAGTTCTTATGTGAACTTTATTCTGCAGAATGTGTATATTCAAATGTATTTACTTTTGTTTTTTGTGGTTATTTTGCAGGTAGAGTTCTTCCTCAGAATACACTTGGAACTGCCCCAAATACCATCACCATTTCTGAAGGTGGTATTGGGTCCAATCTCCATTCTGCAGCACAACAGACCGCTAACAAGATAGCTATCTCTCCACTGAAGTCTCCAAATAAGGTTCGCTCTCTCCCTCTCTGTTTGGAGCGGGGCAGGGGTTTGGGGGGGGGGGGGGGCGGGCGGAGGTGGTGGTAATGGGGGGAAGGAATTTGGAAAAGTTTAAAATTTGAAGTCTGGAATTGACTAATTTTATTTGACTTATATTACTTTTAAAATTAAAAAATTGTGAGGTTGATTCTGTGCTATTACTAGCTATTCCCACTTATCCTCTCCTCTCAAAAAGGAAAACAACTGAAAGAACAGTGGTACTGGGTAGCAGTCAATTATACTATTTTTCACCTGGGGTCTGAGTTTGAATCAGTCTTAGCCACATAGGATGAGTTTTTTTTTCTCTTTGTAAGGGTCTTGTGTGAAATGAGTTTGAGCAGTCTTAATCTAATTATTAAAGGGAGTGGGTCATGCTGCACATTTACCCATAATTTGGTAGAACTTAGTAATGGTGTACAAAATGGAGGTGTCATGCTGATTCGCTTGGGTTGCTCCTCTTCTGAGGCATATTGTTGGCGCAGAGAGGAGCAGCTTTACTCTGCATTTAATCCAAGATATACCTGACCTGAAAGTGCTTTATGCATATTGGTTCTAACACATTGCATTTGTTGGCAAGGGGAGGAGGAGGAGGACATCCAATGTTTAGCAACAGTAATTTCACAGAAGAGGGGGAAACTAGTGAAAAAATCTTTTCATTCATGTGTCACTGTACAACATTAGATTTGTCATTACACAATCAAGGTTCCTTGGTACCAAGCCAAGGCTTCACATTTGTTGAGAAAAGTATCAGTGTTGTGCTTTGTGCCACAGAATTTCCCATCTTATTATGTATAGCTGGTTTTGTCATAACAGCATGGAAAATACTGGATGGTTGGCAATGGATTACTATCTGTATTCCACTACCACCATCCATTCATCTTGTTAGAAATTGGTTTTGAGAGTGGTATTGTAGGCAATTTAAAGTAGCCCTTGAGTGATGGGACTTTGCAGAATAATGGCATGTTATAGAATCTCCCAGGAAACCTGATTTGCACAATTATTTTCACACTCATCCATCCAAATTGAGAATAGAAGTGGAAGAACACAAAGGACTGAATGACACAAGGAGCTGGAGAGTTCTCCCTTTACCCTGGGGCCTGGATTTATTTATAAAGCCTGAGGGTGCTTCAGATTTTAACATTTTTCTTTTTCCACCTTTAACGATGATTAAGTTAGGAGATTTCAGTAATCCCACAATTTTGCATTGTTCTACATAAATACAGCTGTATTTCCCCTGACAACTTTGTAGTACTTCATCCTTTCACAAAAGGGTTGCATATAGATGTGGCTTATTAAGTATTCATCATCATTCTTCCTGTGCCATTGAGGCACATTAGGCAGAAACCAATTGGCACCATCCAATTCTGTCTTGGGATTTTGTTTTCAGCTCCTGTAGTTGCAAGTGCACTACAGCTGTATCCGTTACTGTGTTGCATAGAGTTACTCTTGTTCGACCTCTCACTCTTCTCTTGTGGTTTCCAATTCCATGATTGCTAAGGGATTCTTGTGTCAGGCATTCTCAGAATGTGAGCATTATAGATCCATCTTCTCTCCTGGATTGTTCTAATCAGTGGTGGCGCCTGTGCTCTTTGAAGTACGCTTTCATTTGTCACTTTGTTAAACCATCTGATGTTGAAGAGCCATTACAGACATCTACAGTGGAAGCTGTTGAGATGGCTTTGTTAGACTTCCAGGTTTTTGATCCATATAGGAGCATAACCAGCACATTGCTCTTAAAAATTCTCAACTTCGTTTTCTCTCCAATCGCATTTGACTTTCAGATTGAGTGAAGTGTTTGAAAAGTTCCACTAGCTTTTCCAATGCAAGCTTTGACATCTGACATGCAGTCTCCATCGTCCTGCACCACACTGCCTAAGTATGTGAAAGAACGCACAGTTTGCAGTCATTCACCTTCCAGGTGTTCTTTGTCAGAATTAACCCGGGTTTTTGCACCGTTTATGTATAATCCAACTTTCTGGCTGTTTCTGAGAGAGTCTAGCCTGTCTTTCTTTGCATGTCTTCTGATCCGTTGGAGGGAATAGGCTGTTCCCATTCCATGCTTTTCTTCTGCCCCCCTCTAATGCCTTTCCAAAGCAGTCCTGCTGCAAGTGACCTGCAGTATGGAATTGAAATGGTAATAGGATCATTTTGTATGGTGACAAACAGAAAATGTTAATCAGTATTAACTATTTTGGGGGAAATAATTGATTTTGAATCACAAAACTAAATGTTTATGCTATCTTTCTGATTTGCTAGTGGAAGGAAGACATACCAATACGCACAGTTCTATTAATAAAGGATTTGGTGAAAATGTATTGGGTCTCTAAATTTGTTGGGTTACTCTTTCATCTATAGACAAGAATAAAAATGAAATTTGATATTTTTTTTCTGTCGCCTAAACATTTAGCATTTGACAGTCGTGTCAGTGGCCTCACGGGCACCAAACTCGCCTCAGAAGTCACTGACTGTTCCACTCACCATGGCTTTGGGGCAGCAGGTTCTCACAATGCAGCAGACAACACCAACATCTCCAGCCAAATCTGCCTCAAGTCATGCCACGCTGCAGGTAAAGCTTTTTCAGGCCTAAGCCAAATTATGGAATTGTAAAACTGCATTATAGTATTGATGGGTGCAGTCTTAGCTGCAATAGTTTTTCATTTTAATCCATAGGTCTAATTAATGATCTTTAAACCATTGAAATCACTGGATTATTCATTAAGTAGGTAATTATACTTTTTGGCTGCATTTTGCTTATGGTGCAAAAGATATTTTCAAATTGAACCAGGCTAAAGGGTTGAGATTAGTTTGTTCCACTCAAGGAGATGTACTTTATTTCTAATTAAACACTTCTACAGTTCTTTCCATTATTTCTAGTCATTTCAATAATGGTGCATTGGGCTACATGCTCATGCTATCATGCTGTGACAGAGTTCCCTATTGTGTGTTTGTGCACAACTTTTACTCGTACAGCAAGTTTCCCAATACCCTATTCTGATTGAGAGGTACAAGTGGGCACAAGATGTATAAGGGAAGTGGAGAGGAAAGTCTGGTTTGTTGATCATGGCACTTTTGTACACCACCTATTGACTGCTTATGGAGCAGCACTTGTAGACGTCTTGGAGCTGGTTGAGTACCTGCATTCTTGAACAAGAACAGTGACGAATGCAGTCTAAAGGAGAAAAGAGGTGAACTTGAAGGCACAGTGGATTAGTAAACTAGTTCAGCTCTGGATTCAAATCTAGCACAGACAAAATTAATTGAAAGTGTTTTTGGCTGTAAGCCAGCCAAATTAAATTGATTTTGGTGTACTAAATTGAATTCCTAGTGAGCAAGAAACCACAGTTGGTTTTCAATTACTGTTTCTAGTTGCCAATGGGACTTCCACATTTGAAATATTAGAAAACGGCAATACTTCAATGCTCTAAAAGAGGGTTAAGGCAGCCACATCTAGCATGCTTATTTCTGTTCAAATTAAAAATTAACTGTTGCAGAAAAATTAAGTCATTTAAATCTTTCTAAGATGACTAGCTGTGTTGAAGTTGTACTCAGTGGCTATGTTGGAAGTATTCAGTCATGGGCTAAGTTTGTTTAACAAATTCAAATGGGACAAGGAGCTGCTGTTAATATGTTAGGGAGGGGAAAAAATTGCACCAAAGAACCCACTGCCAGTGGGAGTGCTGCAGGGTTACATTTACATTTACTTTTCATTTCCAGCAACACTGCTCTCCTCCCTTCCAATGGAATCTTCCTTACCAATCCACAATATTACAGGTCCTGACTGGAGGGGGAAGAGCACCATTGTTGGAAGTGAAAGTGAATGCTATCTGTTTAATTTCCTAACAGTAGATTAGCTTTTCCACCAGCAGGTTTTTCAGAAATGAGTGCTTTTCATAGCACTTAATCTCACCATAAGAGGGAGGGAGGCTTGCTGTTGGGCTCGTCCACCTATTTAAAAGCATGCAAAACAACTTAAAAAAAATATTTATAAAGAGAGCCCACACGGGGTTGCTGTGTCAAGGATGACAGTACTACAACCTCTCAACAGATTATGGAAAGCCAACAGCTGGAGACTGCCAGACTCCCTCACCATTTAAACTTCCTCTGGAATCCTTTCCCACCAAATCCTTGGTGCAATGGCCACTGATGCAGCTGCCTCTAACTCTCCTGAATCCCAATACTGTTCCTTCTAATTCAGTTACTTGCCTGAGCTCTGATGCTGGTGTCACGACCTGTCCATGGTTGTAGAAAAGTTTTTAAAAAAAAGAAAAAGTGCAAAGTGAAGCAGCAGGGAGAGAGAGAAAGAAGTGTAAGCGGTTTTTGATCCTAGCCCAATTGCTAGACAGACGGTTCGAATCGCCCCCGCCTTAAGAAAGTTCTATACCTGGGAATTATTATTCAGAGTTTAAATGAAATAAGTCACGGACAGGAATGCTTCAGTGAAAAATCAAACTTGTATTTATTTGGTCTAACACACACTGGCTAAAACATGCACTACTTTAGGGGCAGCACGGTGGCATAGTGGTTAGCACTGTTGCCTCACAGCGCCAGGGACCCGGGTTCAAATCCGGCCTCGGGTGACTCTCTGTGTGGAGTTTGCACATTCTCCCCGTGTTTGCGTGGGTTCCCTCCGGGTGCTCCGGTTTCCTCCCACAGTCCAAAGATGTGCGGGTTAGGTTGATTGGCTATGATAAATTGACCCTTAGTGTTAGGGGGATTAAATACGTGGGGTTACGGGGATAGGGTGGGATATGTGTTGGTGTAGGGGTTTACGGGGATCGGGTGGGATATGTGTTGGTGCAGGCTCGATGGGCCGAAATGGCCTCTATCTGCACTGTGGGGTTTCTGTGATTCTGTGTGATACTAAACAAAATCACTGTCTCTGTGGAGAATAAAATCCAGGTTACAAACAACATACATACAGTACAAAACTGGGGACTATAACAAGCAGTAATTCCCTTGTTGCTATGGTGGACTCTAATTCCACCCCTACCAACGAATTACCCAGTCGCATAAACCCCTTCGCCTGGCTGAACCAAACAAAGCTCCCACATAGAAACATAGAAGATAGGAGCAGGAGTAGGCCATTCGGCCCCTCGAGCCTGCTCCGCCATTCAATGCGATCATGGCTGATCATCCAAATTCAGTACCCGGTCCCTGCTTTCTCCCCATACCCCTTGATCCCTTTAGCCGTAAGAAATATATCCAACTCCTTCTTGAATATATTTAATGAATTGGCCTCTACTGCCTTCTGTGGTAGAGAATTCCACAGGTTCACCACTCTCTGGGTGAAGAAATTCCTCCTCATTTCTGTCCTAAATGGCTTACCCCTTATCCTTAGACTGTGACCCCTGGTTCTGGACTCCCCGACCATTGGGAACATCCTTCCTGCATCTAGTCTGTCTAGTCCTGTCAGAATTTTATAAGTTTCAATGAGATCCCCTCTCATTCTTCTAAACTCCAGCAAGTACAAGCCCAGTCGTCCCAATCTCTCCTCATACGTCATTCCTGCCATCCCAGGTATCAGTCTGCTGAATCTTCGCTGAACTCCTTCCATGGCAAGAACATCCTTCCTCAGATAAGGCGACCAAAACTGCACACAATACTCAAGGTGTGGTCTCACCAAGGCCCTGTACAACTGCAACAAGACATCCTTGTTCCTGTACTCAAACCCTCTCGCTACGAAGGCCAACATACCATTTGCCTTCTTAACCGCCTGCTGCACCTGCATGCTTACCTTCAGCGACTGGTGCACAAGGACACCCAGGTCTCGTTGCACTTCCCCTTTACCCAATCTATTGCCATTCAGATAATAATCTGCCTTCCTGTTTTTGCCACCAAAGTGGATAACCTCACATTTATCCACATTATATTGCATCTGCCATGCTTCTACCCAATCACCCAACATGTCCAAATCATCCTGTAGTTTCTCGGCATCCTCCTCACAGCACACACGCCCACCCAGCTTTGTGTCATCTGCAAATTTGGAGATATTACATCTAGTTCCCTTGTCTAGATCATTAATATATATTCTGAATAGCTGGGGTCCAAGGACCGATCCCTGCGGTATCCCACTAGTCACTGCCTGCCATTCGGAAAAAGACCCGTTTATTCTAACTCTTTGCTTTCTGTCTGCCAACCAGTTCTCTATCCAAGTCAATACCTTGCCCCCAATCCCATGTGCCTTAACTTTACACGCTAATCTCTTATGTGGGACCTTATCGAAAGCCTTCTGAAAGCCCATCCACTGGTTCTCCCTTATCTATTTTACTAGTTACATCCTCAAAAAATTCCAGTAGATTAGTCAAGCACGATTTACCTTTTGTAAATCCATGTTGACTTTGTCCGATCCTGCCACTGTTTTCCAAGTGCTCTGCTATTGCATCTTAATAATGGACTCTAGCATTTTCCCTACTACCGATGTCAGGCTTACCGGTCTGTAATTCACCCTCGGAATAGCCCAAAAACTTCACTTCTGAGAGCCCTTACAGCTCACCCAGCTCGCCTGGGATATCGGGTTACCGGCTTGGGATACTCGAGACTATGCTTACCCCCACATGTGGTCGGTTTCGATCGCTCCGCTCGGCGGCTTCTCTGGTATTAGGCCAATCTTGTTGGAGCAGGGGCGAGAGAGAGAGAATGGTGGAAAATAATCTATCTTTATAGGAGTCTCTGCTACCCCTGTCTTTCCCGCCAATCTTTAAAATCCTTTTGTTTCTAAGCACTCCGGTGCTTAATCAGTGATGGGTCACTATCGGACCCATGAGTATTCTGTGATTGGATTAATGGCCCTAAGTCTGGGACATATCTTTGGTCTTTGTGTTGGGAAAAACTGGCTCCTCTTTGGATGGCAGAGGCTAGTGGGTTCATTGTTCTGCTTCTCTTCTGAGATGGAGGTGAGAAGTGCTTTGCATATTAGAGTGGCCTTTCTAATAAGTTCAAGTTCAATGGCCCCCTTCCTTTTTCCAGGACTGTCGGGCAAACCCATACATTCTGGATGACTGACAGTTCTTTTGTCACGGCCAACTGCCATGCGTTCTCTGGAGTTTTAACAAAACCAGCCCCCCACGCATCTGCACAGGGCGATCCCACCACAGGGAAAACACCCTCAGCCCATAAAGTTCACAAAAATATTCTCGACTGAGTCCATTCTTCAAACAGAGAGTTTGCGATCTCTTCAGAAGCTGAAGTAGAGGAGGGGGCAGACTGAAGTGCCAGCAGAGAAGGGGAAAGAAATGAACTGATGGAACTGGAAGTGGTGTGATCAAGAAACAAAAGTAGACATGTTTAATGATTATTCTACTCAGCTCAGAAGTGATTTAATCATATGTGGCCCAGTTGCTATTTGGGGAGAAGCTGGGTTCATGTTCAAACGTTGGCTTTATTGGGTGAGTTATCCAGCTGTTGGCGAGACCTCTAGATGGAGTAATGTACAACAGAGGAAGGACAAGTAACAAGACTTGCATGTACCCCACAGAAAACCACCTATTTGGTCATACTGAAACTGTGAAGAAATTCCACAGCTTAAACTCTACCACCATGTTTCCTGAAAACTTTTGTACAGCAATGCTAAAGACACTCGGTACCGATTGTATTTAGAAAGTGGCATGATTTTGACCACACACTACCTTGTGTCATTGCACAGTCTGATCTGTTGTAAAGAGGGTTCTTCTAGTGGGTTAGCTGAGTCGGCCTGTTTTCCTTCCTTGTAAAATAGCACAGCATTTTATCCAGGGATGATCTCTAAACTGCAACCTAAAGCTAAGCATTCTATTGATTTTTAGCCTGGACAACTAGGAAAGCTATTTTGTTGGTAAACAACAATTTGGAAATTGGTTCTAAATGGGTTTATAACCTTCAGGCATCTTGGCCCTACTCTTGGATCTCCCTTCCTAAAGCCCTCTGCCTTGCTGTTACTCACCCCATCTTTAAAAACCTCCTCAGACCTGAGATTTTCAACTATGCTTTCAGTCGGCTCTCCTGACTCTCTCAATTTCTCATTTGTGAAGCACCTTGGGATGTTTACTGCATTGAAGGTGCTATATAAATGGCTTGACCATAACTTGCTATCAATTTTTCAAATCTTCCATAAACAAATTTGGAAGAATCCACAACAGTGATCTTACGGGAAGAGCAGACTTAATGGGTCAAATGATCTTTCCTGTACTTCTAAACCCAAATACCACACATTTTATTGTATAAATGTTAACTGTAATTCTGGGCGATTGTAGTAAACAAAGGTTGTTGCTCATGCAAACTGTAATGCATTGAAAACCTTGCATCTGTGCTCACTTCCTGTCTGTAAAAATGTACTAACCGTTGTCATGTATTAACTTATTCTCATTATAAATTTCTCTGTTCATATTTATAATAGGAATAATGGTAATGTTGCACAGCCTCTGTTTTTGTCTCCTAGTTCCTCATCCTGTACTGCAGAGAGCCTCCTGTGTTCTAACCATCTCAACTTCTCTGCTTCCAAAATTGCTGCAAGTTTATCTGAGTAGTAGCTACAAATAATGACAATGTATTACTTTAAAATGGGGACTGAATTACACCTGCACACCCTTGTCTAAATATCCCCCCTCCATACTGTAACCTCGCTTCACCTAAATACTACAGTTGGTCTCCATTCCCCACATACGTTGCCATAGGAGATCGACTAGTTATATATTAAAAGCTTTGCATATTGTGTGCACTTCCTGTCATTTCCTGCAATGCTTTCTCTGCCAAACCTTTTTGGTAACACTCCTATTGTTAAAAGACAGCATATTTTCTGAGTTACTGTGAGCAGTTCCACAGGAGATCTGCTAGTATTAAACTAAAATGCTACTTTAAATGCAAAACCAATTTTAAACTTGAACCAGTAATGAAAGTTTATTTAATTGCACAAACCATATGATATTTGAGGTTTTTTTGGAAAATGCTCTGGTAACTAATCTGCTTTCAAAGTTTTTGGGGTCTGCAATTATTTTGTGAGTATGAGAATTCCAGTTTATAAAGTTTACCATGATATTTTTTTATTGATCACTATGTATGGACTTCCTGAGCAGACAGTGAAACCAGCAGTCCAGACGCTAACTATGGGAACAATGAATGCCACCCAGTTCAAAACCATCATTCCTCTGGCAACACCACCTAATGTTCAGCAGATTCAAGTACCAGGCAGCAAGTTTCATTATGTACGCCTAGTTACTGCAACAACGGCCAGCGGCTCCCCTCAGACGGTCAGCTCCAACTCCAGCACCAACACACAACCCTTATCGCAAGGTTTGCTTCAAGAAAATTAAATTTTGTGGAATTTGTTTTGTGTCATGGAGTTTAATCTATATTAAAACATTTCTGAAATGTCAATTTTTCTGATCTAGGAATTGGTTGGTGTCAAATATTAAGAACTAAAGCTTTCCAGCCAATAACTATAAACAGTTCATAAGGTGTGGAGAGAAAGGTTAATGTTAAGTTTACAAGGAACAGTAATTATTTAATAGTTCTAGCCGAGGAGTAAATATTTTTCCTGTAAACTCATTTAGTGACCCATGTATGCTTAGTATTTTTAGCTTAAAATGTTGTTTCTTCCAGAAATTTTATTTCAGCATTATCAAAACCACTGTTTTCACCCCCCTCCTTTAAAAGTCACATCCTTGACCCCTCTATCCCTGCAAACTACCGTCCCATCTCCAATCTCCCTTTTGCTCTCGAGTTCTTGAATATGTTGGTGCCTCCCAAATCTGTGCCCATCTTTCCTGCAACTTCCTGTTTGAAGCTCTTTAGTCAGGTTTCCGCCCCTGCCACAGCACTGAAACAGTCCTAATCCAAGTCACAAATTACATTCACTGTGACCGTATCCCTCCTTGTCCTTTCTGCAGTTTTTGACACGGTCACCATCCACCTCTAACACCTTTACTCCACTGCCCACCTGAGTGGGAAAGCCCTATTTGATTGTAGGCAGAGTATCTCTAGCAATGGCTTCTCTTTCTGCCTTTGCACTGTTGCCTCAAGTCCTCCAAGGAACTATTCTTTGCCTCTTCTCCATCTACATGTTTCCCCTTGGCAACATCATCCATAGATATGGGATCCACTTCCAAATATATTCTGACGGTACGCAGCTCTATCTCCGCTACCTCTCTCGATTCCTCTACTGCCCGTGTGGTCAGACTACCTATCCAATGTACAGTGATGGATGAGCTGCAGTTTCCTCCAGTTGAACATTGGGAAGACTGAAGCCATCGTCTTCAGCTCCTGCCACAAACTCCATACCCTCACCATCGATTCTCTCCCTGGCCATTGTCTAGGGCTGCACCAGACTGTTGACAATCTTGGCATCCTATTTGACCCTGAGCTGGACTTCCGACCCCATATAGTCTCCATCACAAAGAGTGCTTACTTCACTTCAGTAACATTGCCTGCTTTCATCCTTACATCATCTGCTGTTGAAACCCTAAGTAATGCTTTGTTATCTCCAGACTCCACTGCTCTCATCTTCCACTTTCTGTAGACTTCATTTCATCCAAAACTTTGCTGTCTGTATCTTATCCCACACCAGGTCCTGCTCACCTATCATCCCTATCCTTACTGACCTACGTTGGCTCCCGGTCACCAACGCCTGTAATCTAAAATTTGCATCTGTGTTTAAATGCCTTCATAGCCTGATCCCATCCTACCTCTAATTTTCCCCAGCCCTGCAGTCACCTGCCCTGAACTCTGTTCCTCTGATTTTGGCCTTTTGTGCATCTCTTCCTCCTTCCCTTCGCCCCACCATTGGTGGATGTGTCTTCAGACATCTAGGCCCTTTGCTCTGGATTTTCCTCCCCAAACACCCCCACCTCTTCACTGTCCTCCTTTTTAGACTTCTTTGACCAAGCTTTTGGTCACCTCTCCGAATACTCCTCCTTTGGCTCAGTGTCCATTTTGTCAGATTGCATCAATGTCTGGGATGCTTTTCTACATTAAAGGCACTAGATAAATGTTGCAAATTTTGAGAGTGAAACTTTGGCGGTTTTATAACTTGTGTAACTTTAAGAAGAGAAAACTGTCTGTTATTCCCAGGTGTTAGTTTTATAGTTTATACTGTTGATGATATTGTTTTTTGTGTTGGAGCTGCTGGATGTCATTTTAAGGACCAGCTGCCACTGTTTTTTGCCTGCCTTGATCATACTGAAGAAATGGTCATTTTTAGGTTATTAGTCAAATTTGCAGATGGGAAATAAGTTTGGAGGAAATTGGCAGAGTTGATCATCAGTTAGTACGTAGCTAATGGATAATAGGAATTCTACAGCAGGAAAATGCATATCAAGATATTTGCAGTGCTTCCACAGTGGCTGTAACAAAAGAGCTCTGGCCCAAACATTTTGACTGGTACAACACCACCATTATTGTCTAGTTACATTGCGCAGATGACATGACCAAGGGGCATTAAACAATGTCTCGCACTGACTCCAGAGTGTAACATTCCAATTTCCTCTCAATTGAGTGCCTCAGGACACACCAATGTGCATACAAATGCATGCAGTGATGTGAAGTGTGCATATTCTCCAAATTTGCACAGTGATGTTTTGAATTTGAGTAAACTGGAGTTCTTCTTATCACCCAGTCAAAAACAACTTGCATTTATACAGCACCTTTTAAAGTATTAAACATCCCAAGGCGCGTCACAGGAGTGTTATCGAACAAAATTTGACACCGAGCCACATATAAGGAGATATTGGGACAGGTGAGGTAGGTTTTAAGGAGCGTCTTAAAGGAGGAGAGAGGTAGGTTTAGGGAGGGAATTCCAGAGCTTGGGGCCTAGGCAGCTGAAGTAATGTACAAGCTTATTTATTGCATTTACCATGCTTGAACGGGGCTGCAAGCTGGTTCCAGGTTACTATGTTGCCTCTAGCTGTTGGAAGCATAAAATGTTAGCACAGAAAGCGGCCATTTGGCCCATCGTGCCTGCACTAACTCTGAAAGAGCTATCCACTTACTCCCATTTCCCTACCCTTTCCCTATATCCTTTAAAATTTTTCTCATGAATATTTATCCATGCCCCTTTTAAAAGCAGTTATGGATTCTGCTTCCACCACGGTTTCTGGTAAAGCGTTCCATTCCCTAAGAACACATTGGGCAGGATTTTGCTCTTAGCAGCGAGCGAACGGCGCCACCCGTTCATTACACTTGCACTTGCCCACAGACATTCTACGGGATATTGCACTGGAACTTGCTGTAATTAGGGCCATTAAGGGATGGACAGGACAATACCACAGGTGAGATGGCAGAAATATTAAATCATTATTTCGCTTTGGTATTTACCAGGGAGATAGAAATGGTGGACATGACATTGGATGATGAGATGAGTAATGAGAAGTGCATTTAAAATAAAAAAAGGGGATATTTTAAACTAATCAAACTCAAAGAAGATAAAACCTCTGATTTTATTGCATCCACGCATTTTAAAAGAATCTAGGGAAGAGATAGCAGAGGCATTACTACACATATTTAATAATTTGTTAGAAAAAGGTGTCGTACCAGAGGACTGGCGGATAGCTAATATAATACCTATATTTAAGAAGGGACATAGAACATGTCCAGGGAATTATAGACCGGTCAGCTTAACATCGGTGGTAGGAAAAATAATGGAATCCCTACTAAAGGAGAGAATAGAAGAACATTTAGAAACGAAAAGTATAATAATAAATAGTCCACATGGATTTCAAAAGGAAAAATCTTGCTTGGCCAACCTTATTGAATTTTTTGAAGCGGTAACAGAGAGTAGACAAGGGTAATGCAGTAGATGTAATTTATCTAGATTTTCAAAAGGCCTTCGATAAGGTACCGCATAATAGACTAATGAATAAGGTCAGAGAATGCGGACTTGGGACAAGTAGCAGAATGGATTGCTAGCTAGCTTCAAGACAGATAGCAGAGAGTGGGAGTAAAGGGTAGCAGAAGGTGGGTAGTGGTGTTCCACAAGGATCAGTGCTGGGACCACTGCTGTTCACAATTTACATTAACGATTTAGACTTTGGAATCAAAAACACAATTTCTAAATTTGCAGGTGATACCAAATTGGGGCGATAGTCAATACTGAGGAGGACTGCAACAAATGACAGGAGGACATTAATAAACTTGCAGAATGGGTAAATAATTGGCAAATGAAGTTCAACACAGACAAATGTGAGGTATTACATTTTGGAAGGAAGAATAAAGAGGTGACTTATCACTTGGAGGGTGAGAGTCTCGGTGGGGTAGAGGAACAAAGGAATCTCGGTGTACAAATACACAAATCACTAAAAGTTGCGCCGCAGGTTAGCAAGGCCATTAAAAATGCAAACCAAGCACTAGGGTTTATTTCTCGAGGGATAGAATTGAAAAGTAGGGAAGTTATGCTAAACCTGTATCGAACCTTGGTTAGACCACAGTCTAAGTGGTACTGCGTGGAGTACTGCATGCAGTTCTGGTCACCATATTCTAAAAAGGATATAGAGGCACTGGAGAGGGTGCAGAGAAGATTTACAAGGATGATGCCAGAAATGTGAGGGCATACATATCAGGAAAGGATTAACAGGCTGGATCTCTCTTCTCTTGAAAAAAGAAGGCTGAGAGGTGACCTAATAGAGGTCTATAAAATTATGAAAGGTTTTCATAGAGTGGATACAGAGGGAATGTTTCCACTTGTGGGGAAGAGCATAACTAGAGCCCATTGATATAAGATAGTCACTAAGAAATCCAATAGGGAATTCAGAAGAAACTTCTTTACCCAAAGAGTGGTGAGAATGTGGAACTCGTTACCACAAGGGGTGGCTGAAGCGAATGGTATAGATTCATTTAAGGGGAGGCTGGACAGACATCTGAGGGAGATGGGAATAGAGGGTTATGCTGATAGATTTAGACGAGGAAAGACTGGAGGAGGCTCGAGTGGAGCATGAACACCGGGCATAGACTGGTTGGGCCAAATGGCCTGTTTGTGCCGTATATCCTATGTAATTCGAGGGATCTGGGACTTGTGTGAACAGGGCAAGCAACTGTGTATCTCCTTAACCAATTAGATTGAAGAATCGTTAATGAGCAGCACAGAGTCTGAACCAAGAAGTGCCAGTTAGAATATTTAATTCAATGTAAAATCAGGTACTGAAAACGAAATAGAGAGGGAAAGAAAGATAGGATTAAGAGAGAATGATAAAGACAAAGAAGAATGAAAAATTATTTGTAAATTAAAAAAAAACCTCCAACAATAATTAAAATATGAAGGAATGAGACTCCACACTTGTTGCCGTTAATTTTCAGTGCTAGCGAGGTTGTTTGACAGTAATTAAAACTTATCATGCTGTTAAAAATTTACTTACATTGGAATGGACAAGCCCTAACTTTTTCTGGCGAGTTTAGTGGGTATGTATCACGTAAGAAGCCCAACCTCACGCTGTTGAATGTATCTCCATGCCGAGTCTCTCAGCAAGATACGGTATAGCACAGCTTCTGGAGGTGCAGGGTAACTCGGACAGCAGCCACCTGACTTACGCATTTAACTGTGCATGTGCGGACGACGGAAGTTGCTGTCCAATTTACACGTTAATAACGGTGAGGCTTAACGTTCTTTCTGCAGCAAAATCCTGTGTTTTTTAATTCTAGCCTCTCCCTTCATTCATGAAGGATCTTAAATTTATGCCCTCTGGTTACTGACTCCTGGACCAGTAGAAATAGTTTTTTCCCAAAAAGCCCTCAAAATTTTAAGTTTAATTTGGAATCTATGTGCCCAATCTGTGTCCTCCTGAAGTTACTTACCGCCTTCTTCACAGCTAACCATGCTCCCTATTTACGTCATCTGCAAATTTAGATTTTTGCACGACATTGCCTCAGTCCATAGAAAAGCATTAGTCCGAACACTGACCACTGAGGACACCACTGTTTGTATCCCTCCTGTCCAAAAAACAACCATTAACCAGTATTCTCTATTTTCTGACCTTCAACTTCCTATTCAAACTGCCACATTATTTATGAATGCTGAGCTGTATTGCCAAATACATAGAGTATAAATCCAGGGCTATCGTGTGCTGCTCTGGTCAGGCCACACCTTGAGTACTGCATTCATTTTGGTCATCAAAGCACAAGCCCTGGAAAGCATTGTAGCAAAGGTCTACAAGGCTGATTCTTGTGTCAGGTTCAGGACTGAGTTATGTGAAAGGCTAGAAATGCTCACTCTTCAGCCCTGAAAAGGAGGTAAATAATAGGAGACCTTTTTTTAGAGATATGCAAGATGCTAAATGGTTATTCCAGAGCACATGTGAAGTTAAATCATGACTAAGACAAGGAAAGTGGAAGGCAAGGTCTGAGTTCATTCCAGGGGCAGTTGGCTGCTGTGATGAAGGATCTATAAGTTTGAATGGAAAGGGGAGCATGGAGGGCTCAATGGATCCTCCCATCTGTACTTTTAAACTTAAATTTGTAAAAATATTACAAAATTATGTTTGTTCTCTTGAGCCACAATTAAAATATATTTAAAACCTAAGTACATAACCTTTTGCTGATGAAGCAGAGCAAATTTACATTAAAAAAAAAATTGTTTCTAACCCTTTGAGTGCCAGAACCTCTAGCAGTTTTCAAAGTATATTTTCCAAAGCTACAAAACTTGCTTCCACTATGAATATTACCAGTTACAGTATTATAACATGAATTATATTCAGAGCTATAGATGATTTAATTTATAGTTTATTTTTGGTGGGAGGGGTCTAAAGTTCTACAATATTTCCATCATGTCCTGTTTTGTCACACTTTTTTGATTCTCTTAAACAGCTAAAACAGTTGTACTGAATCCACAAGTTCGAATGTCTGTCCCAATTGCACCAGCACAGAGTATAAAAAATGTAAGTAATAAGTCAAATGCTATAATGTAGTTTGTCTTTACATCTATGCACATCATTCAGCCATATCGCTGATAAACTGCTGCCATTTCAATAACTGTTCACTGGTTTAATGCTCATGTATTTTTGTAAAATAGTGCTATTTTTGTTCGAACCAGCATTTATAACGTAATGCACTATATTTATAATTTGTTAACCAGACATTTGCCTCTGTCATATTCCACATCCCTACACTGACATTTTTCAGAGGACTATCTGTGCCATGTGCCTGCAGCTTGATTTCTTCACTATTTGCATTTGCTTTAGTTTTTTTTTTAAACAATTTAATTTTTACCTTGACCCTTTTTCTTTTGTGCTGTTTCTCTTCATATAAATGTCAGGGTGTCGGTCTTTTACTGTTAAATTTTGATTTGTGCAGGTGGACTTTACATTCATTAACTTCAGTGTATGATTTGTTACTTGCTCTCCACTCTTTCAATCTTTGTGCAGTGCTAGAAGAGATGGACTAGTATAGAATACAGAATTTTCTTTTGTTGCAATTTCATTAAAAAAAAAGTTACTTTTTTTTTGGATCATAAAATAATACAGCACAGAAGGAGGCCAATCGTGCCCGTGCCAGCCCTTTGAAAGAGCTATCCAATTAGTCCCACTCCCCAACTCTTTTCCCTTGGCCCTGGATATTTTTCCCCTTCAAGTATTTATCCAGTTCCCTTTTGAAAGTTGTTATTGAATTTGCTTCCAGCAACCTTTCAGGCAGTACATTCCAGATCATCAGAACTCCGTGCATAATTTATTTTTCCTCCTCTTGCCACTGGTTATTTTGCCAATTACCTTAAATCTGTCTCCTCTGGTTAACAATCCTTCTATCACTGGAACAGTTTCTCCTTATTTACTCTATCAAAACCGTTCATGATTTTAACACCTCTATTGAATCTCCCCTTAACCTTATCTGCTCTGAAGAGAACAACCCCAGTTTCTCTAGTCTCTCCACGTAACGGAAATCTTTCATCCCTGGTATCATTTTAGTAAATCTCCTCTGCGTCCGCTAAGGCCTTGACATCCTTCCTAAAGTGTGGCACCTAGAATTGGCCACAATACACTAGCTGAGGCCGAACCAATGTTTCATAAAGGTTTAGCATAACTTGCATATAAAGAATTATAAAGCCATGGATCCCATATGCCTTTTTAACAGTCTTCTTAACTTGTCCTGCCACCTTCAAAGACTTGTGTACTTACACCCCCAGGTCTCTCTGTTCCTGCACCTGCTTTAAAATTGTACTGTTTAGTTTATATTACCTCTCCTCACTCTTCCAACCAAAATGAATCACTTCACTGCGTTAAATTTCGTTTGCCGTGTGTCTGCCCATTTCACCAGTCTGTGTATGTCCTTCTGATGTCTGTTACTATCCTCCTCACTGTTTACTACATTTCTGACTTTCGTGTCATCTGCAAACTTTGAAATTATGCCCTGTATACCCAAGTCCAGGTCATTAATATACACCAAAAAGAGCAGTGGTCCTAACCCCACTTCCCTTCAGTCTGCAAAACAACTGTTCACCACTAATCTCTGCTTTCTGTCCCTTAGCCAATTTTGTGTCCACTGCCTTTTAATTCCATGGGCTTTAATTTTGCTAACAATGGGTAGCAGTTATGCTACAGCTATACAAAGCCCTGGTTAGACCACACCTGGAGTACTGTGAGCAGTTCTGGGCACCACACCGTAGGAAGTATACATTGGCCTTGGAGGGAGTGCAGTGTAGATATACCAGAATAATGCCTGGACTCCAAGGGTCAAATTATGAGAAGAAATTACACAAACTAAGGTTGTATTCCCTGCAATTTAGAAAGTTAAGTGGTGATTTGATTGAAGTTTTCAAGATATTAAGGGGAACTGATAGGGTAAATAGAGAGAAACTTTCCACTGGTTGGGGAGTCTAAGGGGACATAGCCTAAAAATTAGGCCCAGGACTTTCAGGAGTGAAGTTAGGAAACACTTCTACACGCAAAAGGTGGTAGAAGTCTGGAACTCTCTTCCGCTAACAGCAATTGATGCTAGGTCAATTGTTAATTTTAAATCTGAGATTGATAGATTTTTGTAACCAAAGGTATTAAGGGATATGGGGCAAAGGCCCACGTTAGGTCACGGATCAGCCATGATCTGATTGAATGGCGGAACAGGCTCGAGGGGCTAAATGGCCTACTTCTGTTCCTTAGTCTATTATGTGGTACTTTATCAAATGTCTTTTGAAAGTCCATATACACATCGACCTCAGTACCCACATCAATCCTCTCTGTCACTTCATTGTTGCAAGGGCCTTTAGACTGCTGCTTCCCTGCACTTTGCTGAGTGTGTACATGTTTAATTTTTTTAGCGTCTGTAAAATAATTGTATGTAATTATAACACACTGTTATTGCAAACCTCTCCTAAAATGAGAATTTCTTTGGCCCTTGCTGAAGTTTCATTTAATGCAGGCAGAGGAGTTCAAACCCTCATTAAATGAACCCTTGATTTTTAAAAATGCTTTTGAGTTTTGATTGTATACAAACCAAAGGTAACGTTCTACCTCACAGTAGTTAATACTCAAGTTTTAAAACCAAATGTTTTTGTAATTCTGGCTTTAGGTGCTTCCTAAACCCATCGGCAGCACTACACAAATAGTTACCACCAGCCAGCCCCAGCAGAGACTCATTATGCCTGCAACAGCACTGCCACAGATCCAGCCCAATTTAACGAACCTCCCACCAGGCACTGTTCTGGCACCAGCCCCTGGAACTGGCAGCATGGGATACGCAGTAGTTCCAGCTCAATACGTTACACAGGCAAGTAGAACAATTACTTGCTCGGACTTGTAGAATTGAAGTTGTTTTGAAATGTATAAGATGATTGTAACTTAATTCAATTTTTTGCCTTCTACACCCAGAAGCTGCTTTTCTACTATGTGAGACCTGTTCTAGCACTGCTGGATTGCACTGCATCAGGCAGTCTGCTGCAACCGGGAAGTAAACCTACTGGGATTTGCTATGGGGCATGCCCAGAAGACCTGGTTTAAAAATAATTCTTTCCAGGTGCAGGCCTTGGTGAACCCTGGCAAACTTATTTCCAGTTGCAGCTAGCTGTGAGCCTCATGTGCCAAGAATATGTGGTGTTAGTGTTGGTTTTGCGTGGTATAAAAGCAGCTATAGACTGTATTTGTAATTGTGATTCACTGATTCTTTTCACTGTTTCCTGCTCATGACTGTGATCAATAGAACAATGGTTTTTGCTCCCTGTTGTTAGTACAGGTTCTTGCTTTGGAAATCAATGTGAACTGCTTGTGTGCGTACTGAGCACTGGCTGCCATGCTGTGAAAATCAACACCATTCAATTAGAATGCTATCATGCCATTGATTGCACATGATGAATACAGAATTTTCATTCTTTTCTGTCGCTATACATGTCAGCCTTCGTCTTTTTTTAAAATACAAGAACATAAGGAACAAAAAAACTAAATGCTGGAAATCTGAAACAAAATAATGGAAATATACAGATCATTAGGATCTGTGAAGAAAATGTTTCAGGTAAAATGCTTCATCAATGCCATTGTAGTAAAGGATTGCACCTGCAACATTCAAGTATTTATCTAAAAATTACTGACCTTTGTTTTGAGCTTGAAGATGAGCTATCACGCCACAGCTTACAGAATTATAACTCCAATTTTTAAAAATGCTGTTCTGTATCACTTAACTCTAGTCCTGTAACTCTTCAATCATAAGTATAAATGGTTCAGTGGTAGCACTCTTGCCTTTGTCAGAAAATCGTGATTTCAAGCTTCACTCCAGAGACTTGAACACAAAATCTAAGCTGACACTCCCAGTGCAGTACTGAGGGAGCGCAGCACTATCGCAAGTGCCATCTTTCAGATCAGACGTTAAACTGAGGCCTGTCTGCCCTCTTGGGTGGATGTAAAAGATCCCACAGCACTACTTCGAAGAAGAGCAGGGGAGTCCTGGCCAATATTTACCCCTCAACCAACACCTTAAAAAAAAAAAAAAAAAATCAGATTATCTGGTCATTATCACATTGCTGTTTGTGGGACCTTGCTGTGTGCAAATTGGCTGCAGCATTTCCTACATTACTACACTTCTAAAGCATTTCATTGACTGTAAAGTGTTTTGGGACGTCTTGAGGTCACGAAAGACGCTCCATAAATGTAAGTCTTTCTTTCTTGATACACCCATTACATTGACCAGCTGAATTAGGGTTCTATTCTCCCAATATTGACGTGTATATAAGTACACTTACCCTGATTCCCAAACGCATATGTGCTTTGTCTAATGTAGTTCTAAGCCATGAAGACTAGAAGATCCCAGGTTTCACTGCTGATCTCAGCTAAGACTGCAATTGTGAAGCTACAATTAGCATTAATGCCCCGGGTTATGGAAAAGAAAGATTATTCAGGTTTCCCACCACTACCCAGTGACTGTTAGCGCAAAGTGCTTTTATGTCAGGTGAGGGCAGAATGGGGACCCTTGTGATGCTTTCTGCAGCTGAATAGTTGCTTTAATTCATACGTGAAGATACCAGATGACGCCTAACATTGCATTATACTTCAGAATAGAGGTGAAAACTGAAAGTAGTACTTTCATTTATCCTAAAGATATACTGAAATAGTTCTCCATAGATACTGTGTTTTGTTCAGATAATGCATTTATAAATAATTTTAAAACTATTATAGGTGTTAGTAAACAGACGAGGAAAGTGATAAAATATGCTGCAGGTTATTTAACTTTTTTTCTTTTCATTAGTTACAACAGACCTCCTATGTTTCAATATCCAGTAACAATGGGTTTTCTGGAACATCCAGTATTCAGACTCAAGCAAAGTTGCCCATCAATGGGTAAGTCATTAAAACATCTTAACGTTAGTATATATAATGATTGCAAAGTTCAAAATGCTACTGTTGACTTCCATGAACCTAAATTTCAGATGTCTCTTTTTCAGCTTATGGGTCAGTAACTTTCTATACAGTAAAATATCCAAGTGACGGGCAGTGGAAACTTGCCTATATTAACTGGTATTATTCTGTCCACTGGGCTTTCTGCATTTGTCTTTTTCGGGTCAAGCAATGTCCTTCGCTGTTCTTTCCTCCCTCCTGCAAGATTTTGATGATACAGAATATAAATATAATCCTACAAACGGCGTGAGAAAGTTAGGGACATGGGTTTAATTTATTGATATTTCTCCTTCCTCTGAGTTATTAACTTGAGCTGTGTTTGTGGAGTGCCTTCACATTTGTGGCCTAAAGTCAGGCCATCTGGTGGCTCACAAATTTCTGCCACTTTTCTAGCTATAATTCATGAATTTTTCACTGCTGTTCAGAAAATATCAGCTTGTTAGATGCTGAAACACTATTGCTTTAATTGTCAGTGTTGCTTTAGTGATTGAGGAAGCAGTTCCACACTTTTATAATGCTTTCAAATAGAATTTTTTAAAGAAAAAATAAGGTGGGAAGAACATTTTGAGCAAAATGTGCATTGTTTAAATTGCATGAAGAGCAATTTGCATACATACATTGATTCCAAAAATTCCATGGGTGTTGAAATTAGTTCTGCTTTGTAAACCATAATTCCTATATTAAACAATGTATTCATTAGCCAGTTAAATTAACTTTATTTTTATTTCTTCTTTCTCTCTCCACCTCTTTTTCTCTTTTATGCAGGTCATCAACTTCAGAATCAGGATCACGACCTAGGAAACCTTGTAATTGTACAAAGTCTCAGTGCCTCAAGCTGTAAGTAAGATGTTTTCAGTAGCACTGCAAAACATTGATGTCCTATTTTTTTTAAATTCATTGATGGGATGTGGGCGTCGCTGGCTAGGCCTGCATTTAGTGCCCATCCCTAATTGCCCTTGAGAAGATGGTGGTGAGCTGCCTTCTTGAACCGCTGCAGTCCATATGGTGTAGGTACACCCACAATGCTGTTAGGAAGGGAGTTCCAGGATTTTGGCCCAGCGACAGTGAAGGAACGGCGATACAGGTCCAAGTCAGGATGGTGTGTGGCTTGGAGGGGAACTTGTAGGTGGTGATGTTCCCATGCGTCTGCTGCCCTTGTCCTTCTAAGTGGTAGAGGTCGCGGGTTTGGAAGGTGCTGTTGAAGGAGCTTTGGCGAGTTGCTGCAGTGCATCTTGTAGATGGTACACACTGCAGCCACAGTGCGCCGGTGGTGGAGGGAGTGAATGTTGGAGGTGGTGGATGGAGTGCCAATCAAGCGGGCTGCTTTATCCTGAATGGTGTCGAGCTTCTTAAGTGTTGTTGGAGCTGCACTCATCCAGGCAGGTGGAGAGTATTCCATCACACTCCTGATTTGTGCCTTGTAGATGGTGGAAAGGCTTTGGGGAGTCAGGAGGTGAGACGCTCGCTGCAGAATTCCCAGCCTCTGGCCTGCTCTTGTAGCCACAGTATTTATATGGCTGGTCCAGTTCAGTTTCTGATCAATGGTAACCCCCAGGATGTTGATAGTGGGGGATTCAGCGATGGTAATGCCATTGAATGTCAAGGGGAGATGGTTAGAGTCTCGCTTGTTGGAGATGGTCATTGCCTGGCACTTGTGTGGTGCGAATGTTACTTGCCACTTGTCAGCCCAAGTCTGAATGTTGTCCAGGTTTGTGAAGTGTTTACTGACTCCTCTTCTCTCTTTCCCCTCCCCGCCCCCCCTCCCCCCGCCTCCCCCCCGAGTACTGAAAAATATTTTGTAAATTTGAAAAAGCACTATCTTTTAATGAGTATCCATGATGTGGAGATGCTGGTGTTGGACTGGGGTGGACAAATGTAAGAAGTCACACAACACCAGGTTATAGTCCAACAGCTTTATTTGAAATCACAAGCTTTCGGAGCGCTGCTCCTTCGTCAGGTGAAGTGGAGAGATGCATATAGGCACAGCTTATATAGTACTGCCAGATGATTACAGGTAATCTTTCTAACTGCCCTTTATCACACCTCGGCAGAGAGATAATCACAGCAATCAAAGGTGTGAATGGTGTCCAAACAGGTCAGTCAGGAAAACATTACATCAAAGAGTCATCCTGACTCGAATCGTCGTTGGTTTGTTCTCTCTACACAGATGCGGCCGGACCTGCTGTGATTTCCAGCAAAAAAATAGTTTTTTGTTTTTCATACAGACCCTAGCACCTGCAACATTTGACCCCACATCATTGTTCTTTGATGTAATGTTTTCCTGACTGACCTGTTTGGACACCATTCACACCTTTGATTGCTGTGATTATCTCTCTGCCGAGTTGTGATAAAGGGCAGTTAGAAAGATTACCTGTAATCATCTGGCAGTATTCTCTGACTATATAAGCTGTGCCTATATGCATCTCTCCACTTCACCTGATGAAGGAGCAGCACTCCGAAAGCTTGTGATTTCAAATAAAGCTGTTGGACTATAACCTGGTGTTGTGTGACTTCTTACATTTTAATGAGTATGTTGGTGGACTGGGTGAGGTGCTAGTGTATCACCTCTGGGACCTGGTTTCACACCCAGTCCAGACTGATGGGAGAGTGTCTCCTCTCACTTCTGTCTGCAATGGTCCAATGTGAAATGAGTTGGCACTTTCAATACAGTTCCTAATGAGCATAGACCGACAATACAGAACTAAATGGCACACTTTCTTTCTTAATGCATATACAGTACTACATTGATCAGCTGGATTAGGGTCCCATTCTCCCAATTATTGAAGTGTATCAGGGGATTTAAGGACATGGTTAATAGTGGAGAAAAGGAGCTGGGGGAGTCACAGGATGGTAGAAGTGGATAAAATGTCAACTGTTGCAATAGGAGTTTTCTTCTGATGTTTCAGCTCTGGTATAAGACTAGAGTGCAGGGCGCTTTGCTATGCTTCATGATGGCACTGGTTGCCTGAAATGGTTAGTATCCCACTGTCCAGTACTAAGCTTCTTCACCATTAGAATAAAATTCACGAATTGTTACTCTTTTAAAAAATAAAACACACACACACACACCTTTCTGGTCTTGCTGCTCTTGAGCTGACCACAAGGGCTGGTCTTCAGAGAAGAACCCTGTGGCAGCTTTCACAATGATTCCTCACTCATTTTCTTCCCCTATCCTTAATAGGGACATGTTTCAACTACATCAAACAAAAACAACTTGCATTTATATAATGGCCCTGAATTTGCGGTTGGAGGTGTACCTCCGGAGTACGCCTCCGACCTGCGAAACATCTATGAACCTACCTCCTGGCTCCAAAGCTACGGAGAGTTTGGGTCCTGGGCCTCCATGTGTAAGCCTGCGTAAAGGCCCACAGATCCCAGGGACGTAGGTGGTTTGGAAACATCCCTGGGATCACGTGGGCCAGGTCCTCCAATGAGAAAGGAGGATTCCATTTCCAAATGGAATCCCCTACAAACCCTAATGGAATCCCCAAATAATTAAACAATTTAGACAACTCTAATAAATATAAATGTTCTGATTTTCAAATGTAATTAAAAGTCCCTTCATTACAGCAAATACAATAAAAATGTAATTTTTTGAAAAATAATGTTAAACATTTTAATCTGGGCCAATATTTGCATAAACTAATTTTAAGTGTTTGTGCATTTTTTTATTTTTTATTTAAGATTTATAACAACCCTTACGCTGGTGAAAGCAGGCCCTACGCCTGCTTTTACCAGCCGTAAGAGTTTCGTGGGCAGTAGTTGGGCAAATAGCGAAAGCCAGCGAAGTGATTTTCTAGTCGGTTCGGATGATCCGTCAAGGCATACCTTAACAGATCGCAAGTTCCGGATTTTACATAGAATCATACAAAGTTACAGCACGGAAGGAGGCCATTTCGGCCCATCATGTCTGCGCCGGCCAACAAAGAGCTATTCAGCCTAATTCCACTTCCCAGCTCTTGGTCCATAGCCCTGCAGGTTACAGCATCCCAAGTGCACATCCAAGTACTTTTTAAAATGTGGTTAGGGTTCCTGCCTCTACCACCCTTTCAGGCTGTGAGTTCCAGACCCCCACAACCCTCTGGGTGAAGAAATTTCCCCTCAAATCCCCTCTAAACCTTCCACCAATTACTTTAAATCTGTGCCCCCTGGTTTTTGACCCCTCTGCTAAGGGAAATAGGTCCTTCCTATCCACTTTATCTATGCCCCTCATAATTTTATACACCTCTAAGGTCTCCCCTCAGCATCCTCTGTTCCAAGGAAAACAGACCCAGGCTATCCAGTCTTTCCTCATAGCTAAGATTCTCTACTCCCGGCAACATCCTTGTAAATCTCCTATGTACCCTCTCTAGTGCAATCACATCTTTCCTGTAATGTGCTGACCAGAACTGCACGCAGTATTCTAGCTGAGGCCTAACTAGTGTTTTATACAGTTGAAGCATAACCCTCCTGCATGCGCAGTGCATGCAGAAACACGGAACTTGCGGGGCCTTCAGAAGGCTTATGACGGCGTCGCTGAGCGTATGCCATCGAGGACGCCATAAATTCTGGCCCATTGGGCTGGATTTTCTCAATGGGGACGTGCTGGAGGCGGGACTTCTGGTTTCAGGGTTTCAGTCCTGTCCCCAGCAACGTCTGACCAACCCACGCTATTTTCCCTTGATTGACCTTGTTACCGGCCAATTAAGGGAAAGCTGGTGACAGATGATGTCCGCGTATGACGCTTCATCTGTCGAAAATTCTTTGCCAGATGAACTGTCAGCGTTTGACAGCTTTGAGAAGCTGTCAAACACTGACAATCTCTGCTAAGGTGAGCCGTTGCACACATGCTCAACAAGATCTCTCTTCTCAGCAGAAAGCAGATGGCTGCTGCATCTGAGAATGCAGCAGCCATTCTGTCATCTCTGCCGTTGAGATGAGGCATCTCCGGATCCTCAAAGGTTGAAGCCTGCAGAAAGAAGCAAAGGTAAGGAAACTTTTTCCAGCACTTTACACTCACCTTTTATACTTAACCTGTCCACACTTGCACCCACCACTTACCTCTACAGCTGACATTTCGACCCCTCTCACCCCCGCAGACCCACTGCTCGCCTCGCTGACCCTGGCGAGGTTCGCAGCCGTCAGGAAGCCCACACTTGCAGGTGTAAAATGGGGAAAAGCCTCAAAACTGCCTGTTAACAGGCAGTTAATTGGCTCTAACCCCCTTCCTGCCTCAAGGAGACAGATCCCTGCGCGACTCGGGGACCCGCCTCCCGGGAAGATGGCACGAAGGCGGATTGGGAGCAGTGTCGGTATCCGCTCCCAGTTTCTGCCGTTTTCCCGGCAGTCCCGCCTCCATACCCGCCTCCCCAGGGCTGGGAAAATTCCCCCCATTGTCTTTTGTGTAGAAAAATGGCCCATGGTGCTTCACAAATGAACAATCGGACAAAAAAAAAAATGCAGATTCAAATTTAAAAAAAATTAATTCTCGGGATGTGGACAACGCTGACAAAGGCAGCATTTATTGCCCATCCCCAGTTGCCCTTGAGAAGGTGGGCAGCCTCCTTGACCTGTTGAACTCCATGTGGTGATGGTGCTCCCGCAATACTGTTAGATAGGGAGTTCCAGGATTTTGACCTAGTGGTGAAGGAACAGCAATATTAGTCAAAGTCAGAATGGTGCAACTTGGAGGTGATGGTGTTCCCATGTACTCACTACCCTTGTCCTTCTAGGTAGTGGAGGTTGTAGGTTTTGGAGATGCTGCCGAAGAAGCCTTGGCAAGTTTTTTTTTGTTTCAAAAATATACTTTATTCATAAAAATTTGTCAAAATACATTACAATACAGGCCACATCACATTTCTTGTAGTACAATACAAATTAACTGTGGTACATGACACTCATTTTACAGAGACAAATTGCAATATATTTTCATTGCACATTTTATAAGTCATACAGCCCGAGGGTTCAAGATACATTTCAATACTTGTCAAAATACATTACAATACAATCCATATTGCATGTAGCATAATGCAGATGAATGCAGTACATGGTACTCTATTTACACAAACAGATTACAAGTACATTTTCATTAAGCCATTTCTGCATCATACGGCCCGAGGTTTTTTTTTATACTGGTTCCAGCCCCTCGGTGTACTGTGACGGGAGGGCCTTAAACTGTGGCCCTTCCCCATCGTGCCTCTGCGGCAGCGGCGCCAACCTTTAGTGCGTCCCTCAGCACGTAATCCTGGACCTTGGAATGTGCCAGTCTGCAACACTCGGTCGTGGACAACTCCTTACTCTGGAAGACCAGCAAGTTTTGGGCAGACCAAAGGGCGTCTTTCACCGAGTTGATGGCCTTCCAGCAGCAGTTGATGTTTGTCTCGGTGTGCGTCCCTGGGAACAGTCCGTAGAGCGCAGATTCCTGTGTTATGGAGCTGCTCAGGATGAACCTCGACAAAGACCACTGCATCTCTTTCCAAACCTTCTTTGCAAAGGCACATTCCAGAAGGAGTTGGATGACTGTCTCGTCCCCCCTGCAGCCGCCTTGAGGGCAGCGTGCGGTGGAGCTGAGACGTCGGGAGTGCATGAAGGATCTGATGGGGAGGGCCCTTCTCACCACCAGCCAAGCTACGTCTTGGTGCTTGTTTGAAAGTTCTGGCGATGAAGCATTCTGCCAAATGACTTCGACAGTCTGCTCGGGGAACCATCGACAGGATCCACCATCTCCTTTTTCCATAGGGCCTCGAGGACATTACGTGCTGACCACTGCTTTATGGCCTTGTGGTCAAAGGTGTTTCCCTTAAACTTTTCCACGAAGGACAGGTGGTCCGGCACGGTCCAGCTGGATGAAGCATTCCGCGCCAGCGTGGCCAGACCCATCCTTCGCAGCACCGGGGACAGATCTAACCTCAGCACCTAGTGACACTTGGTGTTTGCGTACCGAGGGTCTATGCACAGCTTGATGCAGCCGCACACAAAGGTGGCCCTCGGGATGAGGGCGACGTTGGGTACGTTCTTTCCCCCTTTAGCTGGAGATTTGTACATCGTGTCCCTCCGAAAACGGTCCATTTTTGATCTCCAGATAAAGTGGAAGATGGCTTGGGTGACTGCGGCGGCACTGGAGTGGGGTATGGGCCAGACCTGCGCCATGTACAGCAACACAGAGAGCACCTCGCACCTGATGATCAGGTTCTTGCCCGCAATCGATCGGGTGCGCTGCTCCCATATTTCCAGTTTCTGCTTGACCATGTCAGTACGCTCCTCTCAGTTTTTGGTGCACACCCCAGCCGCACCGAAGCATATTCCCAGCACCTTCAGGTAATCTGACCTGACGGTGAAGGGGACAAAGGATCAGTCGGCCCAGTTCCCAAAGAAGTAGTCTTGGCAAGTTGCTGTGGTACATCTTGTAGATAGTTTTTTTTTTACTAGTGGTGGGGCTGCGGATGGTAGAGAGATGCAAGAGTAAACAGGAAGTAATCATAGAGAGCCTCATCGGTGATTGAGACCTCCTGAAGTGGAGAGGCTGAGCGAGCTGGCAAGGTTGAGGAGATGATCGTGTTTACATGAAGGGTGAAATTCAGTTAAGATCGAGCAGCAAAGTCTGAGGAGTCCAGTGTTGAGGCACAGGTTGAAATCAACAGGGGTGAGGAGTTTCATGGTGTAAAGGCAAAGGAAGGAGATATTGGTGGGGAAGTCAGCACAGGACTAGGTAGAGTTTTACACAATTTTAAGGGAGGTGGGATCAATGAAAGAGAGTGAGCTTGAAGGAGGTGAAGACCACTGTTCCCTCTAAGGCGCGTGGCCGCGCACACGTCCCAGAGCTAGCACGCACTTCAATTGAAATGTGTGCAGAGAACTGGACAGCTGGAGCGGGGGAGGGGCTCAGTACACTGGCCTGGAATGCAGAGTCGTTTGCGAGTCTTACGACCTCAGCGCCAATCCCAATTGGAAAGTAACAAAAGAGTTGGGGCAGCAGCCACATGATGAGGGAGTGGGTGCGGGGTTGGTTGTGTCGGCCTCTGGAAAGCTGCAGGCAGAAGCTGTCGAGGAGCCGTGCTCAGCTGGTTGCCATGGTGATGAGGGTAGCGTCTCCCTCCTTCTCCTTTGGCGCCATGGTTCCAGGGTCCTGTTATACACAAACTCCATGGGGCCAGCTCAGTGCAGGCTGTCACCGCTATGGGGTTCGACAAAGCTTTAAAAATCGGCGGGAGAGATCGGTAGATAACCACGTGTACCTCATCTTATTAAATCTGTTACAGCTGAGTGATTCACCGAGTTTTACCTGCATCAGGTAAGAAGGGACTTTGTTGCTGTCAGATGGCAGTGTCATGTTTTAGCCGAGGAAATGAGAAACTAGTTTGTGCGAAGTTTGAGCTGTACGTGAATCCACTTGTTAAAATAAAATGACCCTACTGCAGATGGGTTTGTAAGATTAGGCTTTGAATCATTAGGTGAAGCAAGGAAGCATTTTAGCAGAAGGAAGAAGAGTGATTAATACAAGTTTAACTTACTTTTATTTGCTACTTTTTAATAAATCCAATGTTGCACCAGGGGTGGATTTATGGTTTTAGTTTTGTTGCTGTTGGAAGTTAATAAAAACCTTAACATAAAAAGTGGAGGAAATTGGAGCTTACTTTTCAAAATCAGAATTCTGGCGTCCGGTTTATTTTTAGAAATGTTGAGGCACCTCACTTTCTACAGGCCAACTCATTTAGCACATCTGTCTGCTGAAGAATTCAAGCTGCCTGTGGGCAACAAAGGTTGCCTTTGTCAGAAACAAAAATAGGAGTTTTTTTTTTTTACATTTGGAAAATTGTTTAAAGCCGGAATAAATATGGGAAAATTATAATTTTACTGTAGATAAAGTTGCAGATTGGGCATGTAAATGACAAATGAATTTCCATATAGATAAGTGTGAGGTGGTGCATTTTGGTTGGAGGAATAAGGAGGCGACCTACTCCTTGGAAAAATAAGAGACTAAATGGAGTAGAGGTGCAAAGGGATCTGGGGGTATAGATTCACAAATCATTAAAAGTAGCAACGCAGGTTAAAAAAGCCATAAAAGTGCAAACAAAGCACTGGGGTTCATTTCTAGAGGAATAGAATTCAAAAGCAGAGCGGTTATGTTAATCTTGTATAGAACCTTGTCTGATTGTCTCATGATTTGAAACGGTGGGATGGCAATATGGCATTACTGTATAACAACAGAAAACGCTGGAAAAACTCAGCAGGTCAGGCAACATCCGTGGAGAGAAATTTGAGTTGACGTTTCGGGTCGAACCCTTCTTCAAAACTGGAAAGAAAAGAAAATAGATCGAAGGCAGGGCTGCGATCGGACAAAAGAAGTGAAAGAAACAAAAGAAGTAAAAGAGCTAGACCCCATACAGCCCTTCCCCTTCGCCTGGCACCTTCCCGTGCAAGCGGAGGAGATGTAACACCTGCCCCTATACCTCCCCCCTTCCCACTGTCCAGGGCCCCAAACACCCCTTCCAGGTGAAACAGCGATTTACTTGTACTTCTCGCAATCTAGTATACTGTATTCGCTGCTCACGATGCGGTCTCCTCTACATTGGGGAGACCAAACGCAGATTGGGTGACCGCTTTGCGAAACACCTCCGTTCAGTCCGTAAGGGTGACCCCGAGCTTCCGGTCGCCTGTCATTTTAATTCACCGCTCCATTCCCACTCGGACCTCACCGTCCTTGGCCTCTTGTATTGTTCCACGGAAGCTCAACGTAAACTTGAGGAACAGCACCTCATCTTCCGATTTAGGCACTCTGCAGCCTTCCGGACTCAATATCGAGTTCAACAATTTCAGATCATAACCTCGGCCCCTATTACATATTTTTTCTTGTAATTTTTCCACTCCTTTCCCACCCCCCCACCCCCCTTTCCTTTTGTTTCCTCTCTCACACCTGGCAGCTATCTCTTGCCCTGCCAGTACACTTTACATCTAATCTCAGCCTATTACAATCTCGTCTAGCTCTTTGACTTCTTTTGTTTCTTTCACTTCTTTTGTCCGATCGCAGCCCTGCCTTCGATCTATTTTCTTTTCTTTCCAGTTTTGAAGAAGGGTTCGACACGAAACGTCAACTCAAATTTCTCTCCACGGATGTTGCCTGACCTGCTAAGTTTTTCCAGCATTTTCTGTTGTTATTTCGGATTTCCAACATCTGCAGTATTTTGCTATCGTGGCATTACTGTATATATGCTTTTAAGTGGTTGCTGTTGCTGTCGTTGTTGGTGTAAAAGTTATTGTTGTAAAATTTGCCCACAGACGAAAAGGTCGCGTTCAAAGGAGTTCGTGGCCCACTCAGTACAAAAAAAGAATTAGAGGGAACATTGGTGAAGACGCCAAAGTATTAAGGAATGCAGCTGAGGTGGGACTTGGCAATAAGAGCTATGCCACCACCATGGCTGTTTGGGCAGGGCAGGTGGTGATGTGTAGTCAGATGGGCATGCGTCACCACATGTACGCAAGGTTTCTGTCAATGCCAAGATGGTGATAGATTCATCTGTCATTAGGTTATGGATAACTGGAGCCTTCTTCCATATTGCCTTTGAGAATGTTCACTCCCTCGAGAACAAGATGAAGATTTATTATCTGCCAGCAGGATCAGGAGACAGTCAATGGGAGAGGCAAGATGGGGATAAGGTTAGAGAGGTTAGCCCTTTGAGATGGTTGCTGAAAGAGTGAGACAGTTGGAGTTGCTGCCCTGATAGAGCCATTGACTGGTGCCACAATAGACAGAAAATACCGAGGGCGAGGCAGAGGGACTTTAGTTTGGGAAGCTGGTAGAAAAGAAGGTATTATAAGGAATTGATGAGTGGGGGAAGTTTTTAGGGAGGCAATGTGCTGGAGAAGGGGGAGATGAATGATTAGAACGGTCATGCAAATAGTGGCATGGCTGCATGAGCTGATGAGGACAAAGCTGAGCAGGGCCTGAAGATGACTAAAAGAGAAAAGTTGGTGTGGGACGCTCCAGTCTGGAAAAAAAAAGTTAAGTAAAATAATTTAGACACCACATTTCACCCATTAGGCCACCTTGTAGTTCCTTGGCTGTCCTGTATTCTGTCTATTCTAGACATAAAGTTATATAACAGCTCAGCTACTTATTGATGATTATAAAAATAAGATTCAACTGCTAGATTTGTCTTGATTTCCAGCGCCCCCCCCCCCAAAATTCTAAGCATCCTTTACAAATCTGTTTCATGCAGCAGGTTATGATGCATGGCACCCTAAGCATAAAGTATGTTTATCAAAAACATCTGGTTAATGAATGTTTAAAAATAAATTTTAGCGAATTTCAGGAATAAGGGATTTCAAATTAACCAATTTAAAGATGGGGGAAAATGAGGTTGATCATCATGTCACTCAACTGCTGACATTTCTTATGCAACATTTTGACGTTATACACTTGATGCAAGTTGTTGCAGAACATTTGACTATGCTAAACTAATTGTTGTGCTTTACCTTTTTTGTGTTCTATTTGTTTCTTGATTCATTATTAATTTTATTCTCATGTTGAAACTGGAGGAGTTGACCCACTCTGCTTTCAGCTAGGCATAGCACCTCCCCAGGGCCACATACCCACAAGTCATGGAGAGCCCAATTGGCAGCCTCCATTGGTGCCCAAGCACACCCACCCCCCCCCCCCCCCCACCCAGCCGATCCACAGGTAAGCGATGAGTGCAAATAGTGAAATGCTCTTGCCATCTGAAAATCATGCAGGCAACATCAGAGCTCATGTTCATAGCTGATCTGCCGATCAGTTGCACTCAATACAGGCAGCTCAGTAGCACGTGACAGACACACAGTGCCTCATTCTCCTAGACAAGCTTAAAAACTCAATAAAGCTATTAAGACTAAAATGGGTGACAACCCCCCATTTATGCAACTCTGATTTATTTCTATTGCAGTGTCTTTATAAAATTTAAGCAGAATTTGTGTAATATCCTTGCTCAAGCTGCCAGGAATGCTACACAATCTGATAGTGAGATTAACTCATCATCATTTGTTTTTATTAATATATTTGTGGACATTTTATATTAATGAAAATCATTAATCTTAATTAACGTAAAACTTCAACTTTTATTTATTTAGATACTGTGATTGCTTTGCAAATGGAGAATTTTGCAATAACTGCAATTGTACCAACTGCTTCAACAATCTGGAACATGAAGCTGAGCGGCTAAAAGCAATAAAGGTGAGATTCTTTAGTGTACCTCTTGAATGTAAAGATGCAATGGTAAAGGTCTAATTTATGTGGCAATTGATCTTGGGATTCTTTCTGCCCAGGATGCCCACTAACCTCACCAACCTACTTCCATCCCGTTCACCTCACCAAACACCACTACCCATTTTAGATTCTGTTAGTGGATCAACAATCTCCGCTGCTCTCTCTATTTCTCTCGAGCGAGCCCAGCTGAAAATGCATATGTGGTCGACAGATAGGGATAGGATTAGACTCTGTTGTGATGTCCCAGTAGCTGAATAGCTAAAGTTCACACGTGAAGATTGATCACTTGGGCAAGGTATCCGAGGGTTCATGGAACCCTTTTATTTGTACCCCATCAAGGAGTCAGTACCTTCAGAAAAGGAGGACGGATTAGAAAGTTAACAACAGGAAAAAAAATAGCAAAAAGCGCCATTGACATAAATTTATTTTTCTTGGCTGTTGAGGCAGATGTGATTTTTGGGGTTAAACGTGGACTTGGATATCATGACCCAGCATTGCTAATTATGTTTGTGGCCAAAAGACATGGAGGGGGAGAAATTCATTATAGCCCCGTTTGGGGCGCTAACTTTTTTAAAAGTTGAAGAAATTAGCGGCAGATGCTGATGCCGTTTAACTTTAAAGAAATTTGGTTTTGCGCTCCAGGAAGGAGCCACTTAGTCTTACAATAGTAGTAGGAAAATTATGAGACCCCAAAATTAGAGATAAAATAACTGAATACTTAGAAGGACATGAACTTTTCAAATACTCAACATGCATTTGTGTAAGATAGGTCATGTTCAAGTAATCTGAAATAACTTTTTTTTGCCGATAATGATCGAAAGCTTAAATGGGGGGAATTCAATAGATGTAGTTTATATGGACCACAAGAACACATTTGATAATATGCATCATAGAAATTGGTTGAGAAGATCGTGGTCCATGGTATAAAAGGTAAAGTGGCAGCATGGGTAGAGGGGTGGCTAAAAGGCAGACAGCAAACAATTACAATTAATGAGATGTCTCCTAGACTGGCAGATAGTGGCTAGTGGGGTGCCCGCGGATGGGTGTTTGTAAAGAAGGATAATTTTTTTTTACATAAGTAGTAAATTTCAGGCTATAGCTGGAATACTGTGTGTAATTTTGGGTTCCTCATCCAGAAAGTGATAATAGCCCAGGAGGAAGTGTAATGTAGGTTTACCAGAATAATGGGTCTTGGTTATGATGGAAGACAACAGCAACTGCGGCTATATTCTATTTGAGAAGAATTAGGGGATTTGACAGAGGCATTAAAAAATGACATGGAATAGGCAAGATAGAGAAACATGGTTAGATTACTTTCATTGGTCTGCAAAACAAAGACAAGCGAGCAAGGTAAAAGATGGAAAAATAGAGGAATGAGTGTACAGGAAACTTTGTGATATCCGGCACCGACGGGACCGAGCTGTTGCCGTCCCATCAAAACTGCCGGACAAACCAGCGCTAATGTTAAAACATACGGAAGCTTTTGAGCTCCGTATCTAGCAACAAACCCAACAGCTTCTAAACAGTCGGCCGTAGCTTGCAAGCGTCTCTGTAGCTAAGCAACAGCTTTAGCTAGACCTTGCAGAGCCTGACTAGTGGGGAAAAAAGCAACGAAAAGAAAAAAAACTTACCAAACCGACTCCTGAATTTTGCTGGTGGCTCGAGCATTCCGGACAGTTAACCTCCGGATAAACCAAAGTTTCCTGTACAAGTTTTTGGAACATGGAATAAATCGCCATAAGTGGTGATCGATGCCAGATCAATTACAGCATTCAAAAGGTGCTGAAAGAAAAAATAAAAGTATGGGGAAGATAGTGGAAAGGAGTGTACAAAAATCACCTCCCAAGAGGGGTCTAAATACAGTCCCGCCTCAACCCGTCTCCCCAAGGCTGGCACAATCCAGCCCAAAGCTTGGAAATGTAGTAAACAGTGAGAAGGATGGTAGCAGACTTCAGGCAGGCATAGTCAGACTGGTGAAATGGGCAGACACATGGCAGATTAAATTTTATACTGAGACGTGTGAAGTGATTAATTTTGGAAGGAAAAATGAGGCAATAGAAACTAAACAGTATAATTTCAAAGGGGGTGCAGGAACAGAGAGATCTGGGGATTCACATACACAAATCTTTGAAGGTGCAGGACACGTTGCTATGGCTTTTAAAGCATACAGGATCTGTGGTTTTATAAATAGAGGAATAAGTACAAAAGCAAAGAAGTTATCATCAACAACAACAACTTGCATTTATATAGCACCTTTAACGTAGTAAAACGTCCCAAGGCACTTCACAGGAGCGTTATCAAACAAGATTTATAAATCACTGGTTAGGCCTCAGCTAGAGTACTGTGTCCAATTCTGGGCACCACACTTTATGAAAGATGTCAAGGCCTTGGAGAAGGTACAGAGGAAATTTACCAGAATGTTACCAGGGATGAAGGACTTCAGTTATGTGGAGAGACTAGATAAACTGGGATTGTTCTCCTTGGAGCAGAGAATGTTAAGGAGAGATTTAATCGAGGTATTCAAAATGATGAGGGGTTTTGATAAAGTAGATAGGGAAAAATTGATTCCACTGGCGGGAGGGTCATAAGCAGAGGGCACAGATTTAAAATAATTGGCAAAAACTCCAGGGGGAAATGAGACGATTTTTTACGCAGCAAGTTGTTATGTTCTGGAATGTACAGCCTGAAAGGGTGGTGGACACAAATTTAATCGTAACTTTCAAAAGGGAATTCGAGATATACTTGAAAAGGAGAAATTTGCAGGGCTACAGGGAAACAGCAGGGAGTGGGACTAACTGGATAGCTCTTTCAAAGAGCCGGCAAAGACAGTGGTCCGAATGGCCTCTTTCTGTGCCCTATCAGTAGATGGTGAGACCTCCAACATGTCATCATTCAAGGATTTGCCAGAAGGCCAAACCAACTACCCCCTCTCCCGAGTGTATGTTCTCAGCAGACACTTCATGGTGGACTCGCATGAATAGAATTGTCTCCACTGTAATAGGGTAGATGGCTCATTAACATATCATCACCCCCCCCCCCCCCCGCAAACCTTCATTTCAGTGCTGCAGCTTGTAGTTTTTTAAAAAATCTTGTGAATTCATATTGTTAAAACCTTAACCGTAACTCATTCCTAAATCCTCTCCATGAAGAATAAAAGTCAAAATCTCAAAACGTGACAGCAACTTCCAGGTTTAATGTGCAGTATGCTATAGAACCCAGAGTATTGTTCAGGTTCGTAACTGCATATTGGATGGTTTTAAAGTAGGACATTTCAAAATGTCCCCATTGCAGTGGTGGGTGATGGCCACCATTGCCCATTACTAAATTCTTGGTGATAAAACAGAGTATCTGTGTGAGCCTAGACAGTGGGTTGGCTATTCGGCTGGCCAAGCCTGGTCCTCTTTCCCAAGATCTACAAATGTATCCTTTCTATTACTAGTTACTGGATTGTGACTTCAAGTGGAATCCCTGTCTGATTTTCCTTTTTCTCCTCTTCCTCTGCCCTCTCTTTCACCCCCCCCTCCCCCCAAGCAAGGTAATTGCAGCACTCTTAATGCTGGCAAAGCAGATTAGCTAATGCAACATAAAACAATGATCAAATTATACGCTTTGCTGATCTGTGCAACTCTGTACGACAGTGCAATTATCTTGTTTCTATATACAAATATTTTGTGATAGACAATTCTCTTTATGTAATCCAGTAGCCATCTTATATGTAAATAAAAAAGGGAAGAGATTTCATTTTTAAGAGGGACTGCTTGGTATTTGGTGAGAAAATCAATTAAGGGGTTATAGGCAGTGAACTGTGCATTCAACTCTAGGGCAGGCCAAAATGGTCTTTTTTTGGTCTTGTACTTTCCTATGTTACTAAAACATTTTCTTTCCCCACATTTTATTTAAGCCAAGCATTAGCAAGGACAGTTGTAGGATAATATCTTGAACCCGGTTTGTGTCTGTGTTTCACCAAAGGCGGATTCTTGCAATGTTTTTGTGCTGGTGTTGTATAGCATTTTTGATTGAAAAGTGTGGTTGAAGGAAAGAGTACTGCACCATTTTATGTTCTTGGAACTCTAAATGCCCTAAAATATCCTCTTTCTTTTCCAGGCATGTCTTGATAGGAATCCAGAAGCATTTAAACCGAAGATTGGAAAAGGAAAGGAAGGTGAATCTGATCGACGGCACAGCAAAGGGTGTAACTGTAAGAGGTCAGGGTGTCTGAAGAATTATTGTGAATGCTATGAGGTAAGAATGATTGGGAGATGTTTTGTTCAGGACTCCTAACATTCAGATTTGAAACTGAGTGCAGTGTTTACTTGACTTCAGAGCAAAACCAGTATCTTTCCCTGATGTGCCTGAGGTTCCAAATCTCAATCTAGCTCACTAGACTTTATTAGCTTGATTATTTTTAAATGAACTTCTACAAATTTGTGTTTCCCCCTCCCCCCAGTTTTATTTGTCCTTTCCTGAAGGTGCTGCCTTCTGGGGTTTAATCTGACAACTCTTCAGTACCTTTCCCAAGTGTTATACATCCTGTATGAGTTTAATGGGAATTATTGACAGACTAATGGGCGTCGCAGCTGAGCTGGATCCAAACCTCACCCGATATCTACACACATGCACATTTTCTTTTCATTCATGGGATGTGGGCGTCGCTGGCAAGCCCAGCATTTATTGCCCATCCCTAATTGCCCTTGAGAAGGTGGTCGTGAGCCACCGTCTTGAACCGCTGCAGTCCGTGTGGTGAAGGTACTCCCACAATGCTGTTGGGGAGGGAGTTCCAGGATTTAGGAACGGCGATATACTTCTAAGTCAGGATGTTGTGTGACTTTGAGGGGAACTTGGAGGTGGTGGTCTTCCCATGTGCCTGCTGCCCTTGTCCTTCTAGGTGGAAGAGGTCGCAGGTTTGGGAGGTGCTGCCGAAGAAGCCCTGGTGAGTTGCTGCAGTGCATCTTGTAGATGGTACACACTGCAGCCACGGTACACTGGTGGTGGAGGGAGTGAATGTTTAAGGTGGTGGATGGGTTGCCAATCAAGCGGGCTGCTTTGTCCTAGATGGCGTCAAGCTTCTTGAGTGTTGTTGGAGCTGCACTCATCCAGGCAAGTGGAGAGTATTCCATCACACTCCTGACTTGTGCCTTGTAGACGGTGGAAAGGCTTTGGGGGAGTCGTGAGGTGAGACACTCGCCGCACAATACCTAGTTCTTGTTGCCACAGTATTTATGTGGCTGGTCCAGTTAAGTTTCTGGTCAATGGTGACCCCCCAGGATGTTGATGGTGGGGGATTCGGCGATGGTAATGCCGTTGAATATCAAGGGGCGGTGGTTAGACCCTCGCTTGTTGGAGATGGTCATTGCCTGGCACTTGTGTGGCGCCAATGTTACCTGCCACTTATCAGCCCAAGTCCAGGTCTTGTTGCGTGCGGGCATGGACTGCTTCATTATCTGAGGAGTTGTGAATGGCGCTGAACACTGTCCAGTTATCAGCGAACATCCCTATTTCTGACCTTATGTTAGAGGGAAGGTCATTGATGATGCCGCTGAAGATGGTTGGGTCTAGGACACTGCCCTGAGGAACTCTTGCAGCGATGTCCTGGGGCTGTGATGATTGACCTTCAGCCACCACAACCATCTTCCTTTGTGCTAGGTATGACTCCAGCCAGTTCACAGGGGTGATTGGATAATGATCAAAGGTGAAACCCCTGACTGATTTTATCCTTCCCTAGACCAGGGATAATTCGGCTAATTGCAGATCTCGAACTGCTGCTGAGATCAACTAATTTAACACAGACCAAGGCATCTACATGTGTTGAAGTTCTAATATCGGTCATGTCTATCATTTCCTCATACTGAAAATTAGTTCTGTGCAAAAAATAAAATGCCATACTGACTGGCCAATATTACATAGAATCTACAGCACAGAAACCGGCCATTAGGCCCAAAAGGTCTATGCCGCACGAGCCACCTTCCACCCCTCTTCTAACTCTATCGGCATATCCTTCTATTCATTTCTCCCTCGTGTACTTATCCAGCATCCCCTTAAATGCATCTATACTCCTTGTGGTAGTGAGTTCCACCTTCTTATTCTTTGGGTAAAGAAGTTTCTCCTGAATTCCCTATTGGATTTATTGGTGACTGTTTTATATTTATGGCCCCTAGTTTCGGTCTGCCCCGCAAGTGGAAACATCTCTTCTATGCCTTGGAAGTTCCTGCCAGCTGATGTTACCAGTTAGATGCAGGTTTATTTCAAGCAATCTTAGCTTTCACTAATATTGTTCAAGGTAACTGCAAATTATCACGATGCTATTAATACTGCAAGAAAAGTCAGCTTCTAGAACTCCACCCCCACCCACCTTCTGTACTGAAGACACTGATGTGTTGGGGTTCACAGGTGCCTGCAGCCTTCCAGTACATCGCCCAAGTAGCTGTTATCCTTCAATGAGCCTTCAGAGCCCAAGGGTCAGCATGCTTGTTTTTGTGACCATGGGGCATGATTCTGATCCTGCCCTTACCCAATACATTCCATCATTTCAATAAGGAAATGTCCACACTGGTTTTGGACTGCAATACACAAACCAACAAAGAAAATCTTGAGTATTGCCGAAAGACTACCTTTCTCACTGTAGGAAAACTATGGGTATTCTGGACACATTACTGGAATTAAGGAAAAGTTGAAGGTTAATCCTTGCATAGTACAAAATGGTGGAAACAGAAAGGATTCATACATTCTAATTTGACCAGGTTTCTAACTGATGACAAGTTGAACTGGGTGTGACCAAAATTGCAGTCCAATAAAACGGACTAATGTGCTATGGTGTTTGGAACTATCTAGAAAGCCACTTGAACATATGTGTTTTCAGAAAATTATGACTTAAGGTCAGGGAAGAGGAAAGGATTATAAAACTTTATTGGTAGTTATAGTTTCTGACCTGTCTGCCCTGGTTTAATAACACCTTGGAAAAGGATCTATTTGATTGAATTGATCATCTTGGATGTTTTATTAATGGTCGTACTCTGATAAGTGGAATTGTCTTGGTGAAATTTCATGTATTTAAGATCACATTTGGCCCACCAAAAGTAGAACATGTGGGGATGGCTTTAGGAGCAATTTCTTGGGCAGATTAGAAGTTTAAGAAAAACTGTAAAGAGCTTTTGGAGCAGTTTTTTTTTTTAAACGAGAAAGGGTTAAGAAGGAGGAAGATATTGAATTTATATAGCACCTTTCACAACCTCAGGATGTCCCAAAACGCTTTACAGCCAATGAAGCACTTTTGAAGTGTGGTCACTGTTATAATGTAAAACGAGGGGAGGTTGAAGATGAAGCCCAAGCATCTGAGTGGAATGCACAATTGGCCAGCGCAATAGCAGTCAGGGTTGTATATCATATGCCCATGTCAGAGGAACAGGTTGAATACTGGAAGTTACCAGCAATGTATTAAGTACAGGTTGTAAACTTAACTTTGCTAAGCTACACTGTAACCTGGGACAATGAACACAACTGTCATACTATTACTAAGCAAAACCCAGCTGATGTTACAATCTAGTGATGCACTTAAAACTACTGTCATGCCTATAATTTTGACTGATTATTTTACTACAATCATCAATAATTTAACTTGTGATGGTAACTACCTGTGTTAGCATAGATAATAATTGTTAAATGAGGTTGTATAAAGGAACATTTCTGTGTCTGAATTCATTTTTGCTGACTCCAGTAAGCAGATGTTGTATACACTTCAATCAGTGCTGTATCACAGTGCTGCAGTTATTGATTTGGTTTGGTTAACGATCAATGTGTTATAGTCTAAAGGCAAGTGACTTGGGCATCTTGTAAACCTTAAATACAAATCATAGATCCCAATCTAGTTTTCCAACATGCACATGGAGGGCAGGAAGGGGAAATAGAAGAGAAAGAGTTTAATCAAATATTCTTCAATTATACATTGGAATTTCAGATACAATGGCCCAGAAATTCGGGTCGGGGGCTTCCCACAGGTGCAAGCCCCCGACCTGCACTTACCTTGCGCGCCGGCAGTTGAGCTGTAGGGCCCCGTGGAATTCCGATCCGGGGCTTGGCCCAGCTGCCGGCGCGCTGTGCTTGCGTATCCCAGGGGCGCAGTTGTTCGATGCGTCCCCTGGGATCACGTGGGCCATGGGCAGCCAATCGGAGGAGGGACAAGCCCATTCATAAGATTGACCGGAGGACCTGTCAAAACTTATAAATACTACGGCCCCAAAATAGCAGTAAACCTTCAAATAATTTTTTTTTTAAATCACACTTTTTAAATAAACTATAAATTACATTAACTATTTTAAACAATTTAAATTTTTGAAAAAAATAATTTTATATTCTACGGGGCTAAAAATAAACTTACCATGCTTTAAAGTATTTAAAAATAATAAACCTGTGGGAAAAAATGTTTTAATTTTAATTAATTGATCACTTACCTTGTAAAAAGCAGGCCTTACGCCTGCTTTTTTACATTTCTAAATCCTGCAGGCTTACGATCCCGGGAAAACCTGCAAAAAAAAAAAAACTACGTTCAAAGCGCACGCGCAGCCTCTCCTGCGCGCGCATTCGACCTCTGAACCTCTTCGTTCAGAGGACCGGAAGTGCCGGTTTCCCGCGCATGCAGAAAACCGGCACTTCCATTCGGCCTACGGGTGAGTACCCCGTGCGTACTCACCCGTGGAGACCCAAATTTCTGGGCCAATATTTCTTGCATATTTGGAGATTTAGCATTGATCTAGTCAACACTACAAAACAAGATGTCAGGTAGTGCTATTTAATGAAAAGTTTCAGTAATCTTAAACAAAATATTGTCTGTACTAGAATCACAATGGAGTGAGGTGCATATTTTGTTTAAGGTTACTGAAACTTTTCATTAAATAGCACCGCCTGACATCTTGTTTTGTACTGTTGACTAGATCAATGCCATAGCTGTGAAAATGATTTGCTGAGAAACACTGAAGTTTGATAGGTAATTGAGGATGTCACAAGTTATTAATATCAAGTCCTAGGAGAGAATTTTAAAAAAACTTTTTTTTACTATTAAAACTGCTTCCACAACTAGGGCCACTATTCGGACAATTTTTCCAAGTTTGGAATAGCCCGACCTCAGTATCTTCTGACCTTGTGTACATTTAAAGGCAAGGATGCACTAAACCACAGTTGCTAACAATAGTTATGGTTTTGCAAAAGTTTTTGTTAAGGTTAAATTCTTCAGCAGGGCCATCTTTGCATCTGCCAGTTTGAGTTGAATGTTTCAGTTTTTCAGGAGTCTGTTGATGTTATTGTCACTGAATGTTCAGAATACCTTTTCTTGAAAGATAATGTATCCATCAGATAAAATTAGGGCTAGATACAAACTAGTGTGCAAAGTAGCACTGAATGGCCGTCTATGTTCTTTTGTGCTATTGGATGGGAAAATTGGTCAGAACTTCCCCCACCCCGCCTCTTAATATTTGCATTAGCATTGCATCTCTTAGATATTTAAGATCAATAACCCCCTCCCCTTAAAAAAAAAACACTTAAGATCCTCCAAGTGTAATGTTGAATTTAAAAAAAAATTTTTTTTTTTGCAGATTCATAGCATCCTTTCCATACTTGTTAAATTCTGATTGGATGCTGTAGATGAATGTCATTGGGGATGCAAATTAATGTATTGTTGATTAGGGCAAATAAGTTTTCGTCTCTGTTCCAAATGCTAGCAGCATAACATTAAACTTTAATTTAAAATGGACTTCTGAGACCCCAGTTTATTTGGAGTTTAAACTATTCCCGTACATTTTAAAATTAGTTGGGATGAATTTTATACTTTTTTTTAAATGCAGGAAGCCACAGAGATGATGGAAAGGGCTTTCAACTTCTGTATGCTCAGCAGAAGTAATCAGTACTGATTTTATGCCATGTGTTAATTGTTGATACTTCATTTTATTGCACCTCACTCCATTGTGATTCTAGTACAGACAATATTTTGTTTAAGATTACTGGGGCCTTTCATTTAAGGTGGCACAGTTTGACTGTAGTTTTTTTTGTTGATATGGTTGAGATCATTTGGCAATTATCCTTCTACAGTTGAAAATTATGAGGACTTTTGACAGGAAAACTTAGCACTTTTTTTTTAAGTGCTCAATTGAGCCAGCTCCTTCCACAGAAATGGACAATGCACAACAGGAGTACTATATTGATTTGAACGGAGGGTCACTTAGCAAACCTATTGATGAGTGCAGAGTCCAAGTATTTAACCTCATCTTCATTATTGTACATGGGCAGACACGGTGGGGTCTTGATTATCTGAGTGTCATTGTCATAATGAAAATTCAACCTTCATATGATCAAACTGCTGCCCGTTTTCTCAAATAGCTGTTTGAGAATAATTATCCTCTGGGATTTTAAGACTGTTAGGTAAATCAAGAACTAGCAGACAGATAAACTATTTACAAAAACAAATATATTGTCCCTCTTCGCCTCCCCTCCTTGAAAAGCCTTCTTGGAACACACCTTTTCAATCAAACTTTTGGGCACCACACTTAATCTTTCATGATTTGCATACTTTTTTCTGAGTACCAATACACAAATCACTAAAAGTTGCAACACAGATTAGCAAGGCCATAAAAAAAGCAAACCAAGCACTAGGGTTTATTTCTAGAGGTATAGAAATGAAAAGTAGGGAAGTTATGCTAAACCTGTATCGAACCTTGGTTAAACCACACTTTGAGTACTACATACAGTTCTGGTCGCCATATTATAAAAAGGATATAGAGGCACTGGAGAGGGTGTAGAGAAGATTTACAAGGATGATACCAGAAATGCGAGGGTGTATTTATCAGGAAAAGATGAACAGGCTGGGACTCTTCTCTTGAAAAAAGAAGGCTGAGGGGTGACCTAATAGAGGTCTTTACAATTATGAAAGGTTTTGATAGAGTGGATACAATGTTTCCACTTGTGGGGAAGAGCATAACTAGAGGCCATCAATATAAGATAGTCACCAAGAAATCCAATAGGGAATTCAGAAGAAACTTCTTTACCCAAAGAGTGGTGAGAATGTGGAACTCGCTATCACAGGGAGTGGTTGAAGCGAATAGTATAGATGCATTTAAGGGGAGGCTAGACAAGCATGAGGACGAAGGGAATAGAAGGTTACGCTGATAGATTTAGATGAGGAAAGGTGGGAGGAGGCTTGAGTGGAGCTTAAATGCCAGCATAGATTGGTTGGGCCGAATGGCCTGTTTCTGTCCTGTATATTCTATGTAATCTATCCCTATATCTGCTATACTACCCTGGACAGTTGCCATCCATATGCGATAATTACTCCTCCCCAAGCCCCACTCGGACAACAACAACTTGTATTTATGTAGTGCCATTAATATAGAAAACATGTCCCAAGACGCTTACGGAAAGAAAAATGAACGCCAAGTCAAAGGAGAAGATATTAGGAGGAGTGACCAAACGCATGGTTAAATAATTTTAAGGAGGGTCTTAAGAGGGAATTTTTTACGGAGGAAATTCCAGAGCATTGGGCCAAGTTAGAGTCCCCCCCCCGCCCCCAAGGATGGGCGCAGAACAAAATGGATTTGGAAAGGGTTAGGGAGTCGTAGATATGGGGTACATGGAAGTGGTTGGAAATGGCCGTGGGAGTAGAGAGGTTGTGGGAGATGGCAAAGACAAGAGTTCATATGGAGACCGATGTTTAGGGAGAACAAGAGGCCAATACAATCAGAGGAGAGAAGGCATGGGGAGCTGAGAAGGAGAAATCAGAGGATAAGGAGTCACTTATTTCAATGGTTGAGGTGGGGATATCGGTACAAGATACTTGCCATGGGTCTTGAAGGGGCGGTAGACAATGAGGATTTCAAAATAGTGCGAGGGGTGGAACAAGGTGAGGTGCTCAATAGTGGAGAAGGTGCCAGAGGAATAGGGAGAGAGACCAAGGTGTGATTTGGTAAAAAGGGGCACACTGTCACTTGAATAAGGGTCAAGATGTTGACACCCATGTGCCAAGTTTCAGTCAAAGTTAGTATGTCAATGCAATCATTCATACATAAGGCCGTGTGTGGCAACAACCATGTTACTCTGGAGGCAATTATTGTGTCCTGTGGAGTATTTGATCTTTTTAGTCTATACTTATTAGGTTAGGAACATGATCTGGATATTTGTCCACCTTTTTTAATGAAGGAATCAATGAACACAGTATCAAGCACTTTTGCTCAGAGTCTGTTTCACATGTCTGCTGCTTTATGGGAAAATATTTCTTCTAAATTCTGGTTTCACTTAGGATTTGCTAATATTGAATCCGTCTCTTTTCCTGTGCTCACTGTCTAAGTCAAATAGACTGCTCGCATCGGTGCCTCTTAGTCTTTTGAAGACATGGGCTATACCTGCCCCCCTCCTCCCCCCCCCCCCCCCCCCCCCCAACCAAACCTTCTATTCTCCAAGTGAAAGTTCAACTCTATGGGTTAAACTTTCAACTTCGGGGACATAAAACAGACAGCATCGGATCTGCCGCCCATTATACATCTCGCCTGATTTTTGTTGTTTGTTCCCATTGTGTGCGGTGTATGACAGGCAGCCAATCCCCTACTGCCTATGAATCTCTGCTCATAAGACCCTAGGTCCAGGAATCCCATTCCCGAGTGCTGCCATTTGGAAGTACCTTTGGAAAAACCCCATGACTACATTTTACAACAGTAAACTACAAAAAAATTCTGCTGCACCCATGAGTGAATTAAAAATGCATTTCCTCTTGCAGAACAAACATTGGTGAAGTAGAGAGTTTATTTGATGTGGAGGCTGTGCATTTTTTCTTTGTGCAGACTATCTAGTCTCAATGTTTCAATGACAGTAATGGAAAAGTCAGTTGTGGAATCCTTTACTGTGGAACAATACAATGGCTAAAATGTACAATTTTGTTTTAGCTGAAAGGGAGCAATCCCGACTAAATAGCATACAAGATAAATGGGAGGAGTATGTGTGGTAAACCACTTTTATCGTTCACTATCGTTACACTATGGTTATCACTGTTTATATCGTTACACTATGGTTATCACTGTTTACACTGTTGTATCACTACACAAGGTTACCTCTTGCCACGCTGTTATACCTGGGCTGACCACAGCTGACTCCGCCCATGGCTCCGCCTGCTTGCCCAGGTATAAAGGTGGTCGACTGGCTGGTATTCCTCCTTGTTGGATCCGATCACCCACGAGGGTGGGCTCTGTTATTTAGCCAATAAAAACCTATAGTTACTAACTTAACTCGTCGCTTTTCATGAACTGAATTGATAGGTATATCAGTATGTAGGACATCTGCTCAGCCCTGACACTTGGTCTGATGTTTGGCATAATCGCAACACTGGTTTATGACATAAACTGACTGATAACCTGAGAACATTTTGCCTCTCTTGTCTATTCTCACTAAAGCAGTGCTACATGGGATTAGCAGTCTTGAAGACCTCTTGGAACTGCAATGTCTTGGGTGGATCTCTAAATCAAAATTTGACGGTTCTGCTGAGAATGCCCTCTGTTTTGGAGAGGTGCAATATTACTATTTCATAAATTGTTCAGCTCATTGGAATGCAAAATGATGATTGCCAGCTGTAAGATGAAGAAGAATGCGTGAAATACACTGGATCTAATGTTTTCTCTTCACATTTTTGCTCATCAGGCAAAGATCATGTGTTCATCAATATGTAAATGTATTGGCTGTAAAAATTTTGAGGAGAGCCCTGAGCGAAAGACCCTAATGCATTTGGCGGATGCCGCAGAAGTCCGTGTCCAGCAACAGACTGCTGCGAAAACCAAGCTTTCATCACAGATCTCCGATTTACTCACCAGAACAACGCCAGCAGTTACAAGTGGAGGAGGAAAGTAGGTGACTCACTATTCCAGAGCTAGAGTTCAGACTGTAGCTAAAAATACCATTGTTTCAAGGTTATTTAGATGAAAATAGAATATTTTTACCTTATCACATTTACTTGGTCTCCCCATAATTTTTTAAAAAGTTTTAATTTCTTTTAACTAACAGAGTTAGTAGTTGCAAACTACCGCCCGCCTCCAACTCCCCATTTTCTCTCAAGTCGTTGAATGTGTTGTCATGTCCCAAATGCGTGTCTATCTTTCAACAACTCCATGTCTGAATTAGGTTTCCATTCCTGCCACAGCACTGAAACGGCCTTATCCAGTCACAGATAACATTCTCTGTGACTGTGATGCATTATCCTTCCTCGCCCTTCTTGACCTCTCTGCAACATTCAACACAGGCAACCACGCTATCTTCCTCCATTTTCCAGTGAGTTTACCCTCACTTGGTTCCAATCTTATCTATCCGATCATAGGCAAAGCATCTGAAGCAATGGCTTCTCTTCCCACCCCAGGACTATTGCATGCAGAATAACAGCCTGGGATACATTTCATCTAGGCCTGGCGATTTATCTACTTTCAAAGATGCTAAACCCCTTAATACTTCCTCTCTCACTGTTTATCTCATTTAATATTTCACACTCCTCCTTAACTGGAATGTCTGCATCATCCCGCTCTTTTGTGAAGATAGACACAAAGTATTCATTAAGAATCATGCCCACGTCTTCCGCCTCCACACACAAGCTTCCTTTTTGGTCTCTAATAGGCCCTACTCTTTCTTTAGTTATCCTCTAGCTCTTTATGTATTTATAAAACATCTTTGAGTTTTCCTTGATTTTACTTGCCTATATTTTTTCATGCCCTCTCTGTGCTTTCCTAATTTCCTTTTCAATTTTACCCCTGCTCTTTCTGTACTCCTAGGCTTTCTGCAGTATTTACCTCTTGGTATCCAACATAAGCTTCCCTTTTTTGCATTGTCTTACCCTGTATGCCCCTTGACATTCAGGGGGCTCTAGATTTCAGAGTCCCACCCTTTTTCTTTGTGGTAACATATTTGCTCTGAACCCTCACTATCTCCTCCTTTAATGCCTCCCACTGCTCTGACACTGATTTACCTTCAAGTAGCTGTTTCCGGTCCACTTTTTCTAAATTACATTTCAGCTAAGTAAAATTGACCTTTTCCCCACTCGAACTTTTACTCCTCATAGAGTCATAGAGTAATACAGCACGGATAGAGGCCCTTCGGCCCATCGTGTCCGCGCCGGCCATCAAGCCCTGTCTAATCTAATCCCATATTCCAGCATTTGGCCCGTAGCCTTGTATGCTATGGCATTTCAAGTGCACATCCAAATGCTTCTTAAATGTTGTGAGGGTTTCTGCCTCCACAACCCTTTCAGGCAGTGAGTTCCAGACTCCAACCACCCTCTGGGTGAAAAAGTTCTTTCTCAAATCCCCTCTAAACCTCCCGCCCTTTACCTTGAATCTATGCCCCCTAGTTATTGACCCCTCTACTAAGGGAAAAAGCTCCTCAGCATCCATCCTATCTATGCCCCTCATAATTTTGTACACCTCAATCATGTCCCCCCTCAGCCTCCTCAGCTCCAAGGAAAACAAACCCAATCTGCCCAGTCTCTCTTCATAGCTGAAGCGCTCCAGCCCTGGTAACATCCTGGTGAACCTCCTCTGCACCCTCTCTAACGCGATCACATCCTTCCTGTAGTGTGGCGACCAGAACTGCACACAGTATTCCAGCTGTGGCCTAACCAGTGTTTTATACAGCTCCATCATAACCTCCTTGCTCTTATATTCAATGCCTCGGCTAATGAAGGCAAGTATCCCATATGCCTTTTTTACCACCTTATCCACCTGTTCCGCCGCCTTCAGGGATCTGTGTACTTGCACACCCAGATCCCTCTGACCCTCCGTCTTGCCTAGGGTCTTTCCATTCATTGTGTATTCCTTTGCATTGTGTATTCCTTTTCCTGATCTATCTTTGTCCTTTTCTATAACTACGCTAAATCTAACTGAATTATGATGACTACCACCAGAATGCTCTCCCACTGATGCCCCTTCCACCTGCCCAGCTTCATTCCCTAAAACTAAGTCCAGAACTGCCCCCTCTCTTGATGGGCTTGCTATGTACAAGCCAAAAAAGTTCTCCTGAATGCATTTTAGAATTCTGCGCCCTCTACCTTTTACACTGATTCTATCCCAGTTAATATTAGGGTAGTTAAAATCCCCTACTGTTACTGCCCTATTGTTTTTGCACTTCAGACATTTGCCTACATATTTGCCCTTCTATCTCCCTCTGACTATTTGGGGGTCTATAGTACACTTAGCACTGTAATTGTCTCTTTTTTGTTCTTCAGTTCAACCCATATGGCCTCATTTGATGATCCTTCTAACATATCATCCCTCCTTACAGCTGTAATTGTTTCTTTAACCAATATTGCAACCCTCCCTCCTTTTTATCCCCCTCTCTATCTAGTCTGAAAACCCCGTAACCAGGAATGTTGAGCTGTCATTCCTGCCCTTTCAGCCATGCTTCAGTACTAGTTATGATATCCTTCCACATGTCTGTATCTGTGCCCTCAGCTCATCTGCCTTATTCACTAGACTCCCTGCATTGAAGTATATACCATTAAGCACTGCCAAACCCCTTTGTTGTCTATTTTCTAGCCTTTGTTTCCTCTCCCACCCAAACTCACTTAGTAATTTACTGCCTTCCATTTCCAGCTTTGCTTCTCTCCCTTCTGAATCTATGCTCAGGTCCCCATCCCCCTGCCAAGCTAGTTTAAACCCCAACAGCACTAGCAAATCTCCCCGCGAGGATATTGGTCCCGACTCTGTTGAGGTGCAACCCATCCGACTTGTACAAGTTCCACCTCCTCCAGAACTAGTCCCAAAGTCTCAGGAATCTAAAGCCCTCCCTCCTGCACCATCTCTCCAGCCATGCATTCATCTGCTCCAGCCTCCTATTTCAATACTTACTAGAGCATGGCACCGACACCAGAGGTTACTACCTTCGAGGTCCTGCTTGTGGATCACTTTCCTAGCTCCCTAAAATCTGCCTGCAGGATTTCATCCCTCTTTCTACCTATGTCATTAGTATCAATATGGACCATGACTTCTGGCTGTTCACCCTCCCCCTCAGAATGTCATAGTCATAGAGTCATAACAGCACAGAAGGAGGCCATTCGGCCCATCGAGTCCATGCCGGCCCTCTGTAGAGCAATCCAGTCAGTCCCGTAGCCCTGCAAGTTTATTTCCCTCAAGTGCCTATCCAGTCTCCCCTTGAAAACATTAAGGGGTCGATTTTCAGTGTGCCGTGAGGCGGGCCTTTAGGCGTACGGGGGGCTAAAATCCCAAATTCGGGGGTCCCGACACCATCCCGCCCAAAACCCGCCTCCATGTAAGTTTCAAAGGAGGCGAGTACCCGCCCCGCATTGGGACCCGCCAACCCGAGGTGGGAAGGGATTAGTGCCAATTAACTGCCTGTTAACAGGTAGTTAACAGGCAGTTTTTAGCCTAATCCCTATTTTGAAGGGTGTCGTGTGGGATTCCCGACGGCTCCAAACCACGCCAGGTTAGAGGAGTCGGGCCGTCGGGTTGAAGGACTTGGAGGGGTCGAGATGTCGGTATTCAGGTGAGTGATGGGTGTATGAGTGCAAAGGTAAGTGTGTTTGGTGTGTCTAAAGTGTGTAAAGAAGTTTAAATTACCTGTACTTACCTTTACAGCCTTCCTTCCTCTAGGCTTCGGGAGTCCATCATTCAGCCGGCACTGAAAGCAGAACGGCTGCGATCTGTCAAAAGTGACAGCCTGCAGCTTTCAGTACCGGTGAGATTTCTAACTGAGTCTGCGTAGAAGGACTCCGGTTAGAAGTAAGACTGTCAGTGTTTGACAGCTTCAAACAGCTGTGAAACACTGATATTTCATCTGTCAACACGTCTTGACAGATGAAATTTCAGTCTGTGACGTGACCTGTTGCTGGGTGGCCCTTAATTGGCCTGCTGAGCCCGCTGGGCGGGCTCAACAAGGTCAATCAAATGAAAATCGCATGGATTGGCCGCATCTCGATGGAGGCAGGACTACAACCCGAAAGTTGTAGCCCCGCCTCCTTCCCGACTTCTGAATGAAAATCCAGCCCCAAGTGTCTCCGCTTCCACCACTTCCGTCGGCAGCGAATTCCAGGTCATCACCACTCGCTGTGTAAAAAAGTTTTTCCTCACATCCCCCCCCTGTATCTCTTGCCCAACACCTTAAATCTGTGTCCCCTAGTCCTTGTACCATCAACTAGTGGGAACAGCCTTTCCCCGTCTAGCCTATTCAAAACGTCATAATCTTGTACACCTCTATCAAATCACCCCTCAACCTCCTTTGCTCTAATGAAAACAAATCCAGCTTCTCCAACCTGTCCTTGTAGCTAAGATCCCCCATCCCCGGAACCATTCTGGTAAATCTCATCTGCACCCTCTCAAGGGCCTTCACATCCTTCCTAAAATGTGGTGACCAGAACTGGACGCAATACTCCAGTTGTGGCCTAACTAGCGCTTTATAAAGGTTCAGCATAACTCCTCTACTTTTGTACTCAATACCTCTATTTATGAAGCCCAAGATCCCATATGCTTTGTTAACCACTCTCAATATGTCCTGCCACCTTCAGGGACCTATGCACATTAACTCCCAAGACCCTCTGTCCCTGCACACTCTTTAAAACTGTGCCACTAAGTGTATATTGCCTCTCCCTGTTCCTTCTGCCAAAATGCATCACCTCACACTTCTCTCTCTTAAATTCCATCTGCCACTTGTCTGCCCATTCTGCTAGCCTTTCTATGTCCTGTTGCAGTCGATTGATATCATCATCACTGTTTGCCACACCCCCAAATTTGGTGTCATTGACAAATTTAGAAATTCTACTGTATTCCAATATCCAGGTCATTTATTTATATATTATTTATATCAAAAAAAGCAGTGGCCCCAGCACTGACACTTGAACACCACTGTCTACCATCCTCCAGTCTGAAAAACAGCCATTTACCACAACTCGCTGTTTTCTGACCTTAAGCCAAATCCTTATCCAAGCTGCCACTGACCCACCTATTCCATGAGCCTCGATTTTGTTAACCAGCCTTCTATGTGGTAATTTGTCAAACGTCTTCCAAAAATCCATGTAGACAACATCCATTGCATTCCCTTCATCAATCCTCTCTGTTACTTCATCAAAAAATTCAATTAGCTTAGTCAAACACGATCTTCCTTTTACAAACCCGTGTTGGCTCTCCTTAATTAGCTTAAACCTCTCCAAATGCCCGTTAATTTTTTCCTTGATTATTGTTTCTAAAACTTCACCCACCACTGATAAACTGACCGGCCTGTAGTTACTAGGATTGTCCTTACCCCCTTTCTTGAACAATGGTGTCACATTTGCCACTTTCCAATCCTCGGGCACCTCCCCTGCATCTATGGAAGATTGGAAAATTATGGCAAGCCCTTCCGCTATCTCCTCCCCCAATTCCCTTAGCAACCTGGGATGCAAGCTATCTGGACCAGGCCACTGATCCACTCTAAGCATACCCAGCCTTTCTAGTACATCCTGTCTATCAATTTTCACCCCTTCCATTGCTTCTACCTTTTCCACTTCTACCGCTATTTTGTCGGCATCCACCTCCTTAGTAAACACCGATACAAAGTACTCATTGAGTATTCTAGCCTTGCCCTGCGCCTCTAAGCATATATCACCTTCTTTGTCTCTAATAGACCCCACCCCGCTTCTTACTACCCGCTTACTGTTTATATGCCGGTAGAAGATTTTTGGGTTCTCTTTTATGTTAACCGCCATTCTACTCCATATTCTCTCTTTGCCAATCTTATTTTCATCTTCACATCCCCTCTCAACTTAATTTGGTCTGGTTCTCCCTTGAAGAATTCACCTGACATTCATCATACACCCTCTTTTTTTGTTTCATCATCATCTCCATCTCCCTCATCATTCAAGGAGCACTTGCTTTGGTTCCCCTACCCTTCCCATTTGTTGGAATGTACTTAGCACATCTCCTCCTTAAAGATCACCCATTGTTCCGTTACAGTTTTTCCTGTCAGTCTTTGGTTCCATTTTACCCTGGCTAGATCCTTCCGCATCCCATTGAAATTAGCCCTATTCCAGTTTAGAAGTTCCACTCTAGATTGTTCCATGCTCCTCTCCATTGCTAATCTAAATCTTATGATACGATGATCATTCGTACCCAAGTGTTCTCCCACAGACACTTGGTCGACCTGGCCCACCTCATTCCCCAGCACCAGATCCAGCAATGCCTCCTTCCTAGTTGGGCCAAGAACATATTGGTCAAGGAAATTCTCCTGAACACATTTCAGAAATTCCTCCCCCTCATTTCCCTTTAGCCTATCATTATCCCAATCGATAGTTGGGTAATTAAAGTCCCCAATATCACCACTCTAACGCTTGCATATCTCCCTCTCACTATTTGGAGGCCTGTAGAATATCCCCAATAGCGTGATCATACCCTTTTTGCTCCTCAACTCTAACCAAATGGATTCTGTCCTTGTCCCCTCAAGAACATCCTCCCTTTCCAATGCTACAATGTCTTCCTTAATCAGCACTGCCACCCCACCTCCCTTTTTTTCCTTCCCTATCTTTTCTGAACACCTTTGTACCCTTGAATATTAAGTGCCCAGTCCTCACCATTTTAAAGCCATGTTTCCATTAATGCCACATCATATTGCCACACAGCTAATTGTGCCTGTAACTCACCAACCTTATTCACCACACTTTGTGCATTTACATACATGCATTCTAAACCCACTTTTGAATTTTTCGTAGTCTTAGTCTGCTCCTTATCTAATATAGTACTATTACCGCCTCTAGTACTATCCATCACACTCACTCTTTTATGCACCTTATTCCTCTTTTCTACTCCTATATGCTGGTGCCCATCACCCTGCCAAGTTAGTTTAAACCCTCCCCAACAGCACTAACAAACCTCCCCGTGAGAATATTGGTCCTGGCTCTGTTGAGGTGTAACCCATCCGGCTTGTACAGGTCCCACCTTCCCCAGAAACGGTCCCAATGCCTCAGGAATCTAAAGCCCTCCCTCCTGCACCATCTCTCCAGCCACGCATTCATCTGTTCTATCCTCCTATTCCTGTACTCATAGCACGTGGCACCGGGAGTAATCCGGAGATTACTACCTTTTGAGGTCCAGCTTTTTAATCTCTCTCCTAGCTCCCTAAATTCTGCCTGCAGGACCTCATCCCTCTTTCTGCCTATGTCGTTGGTACCGATATGGACAACGACCTCTGGCTGTTCACCCTCCCCCCTCAGAGTGTCCTGCAGTTGCTCAGTTACACCCTTGACCCTGGCACTAGGGAGGCAACATACCATCCTGAAGTCACGTTTACAGCCGCAGAAACACCTGTCTTCTCCCCTAACTATCGAATCCCTAACCACTATTGCTCTTCCACTCTTTTTCCTTCCCCCACTGTGCCGCTGAGCCACCCATGGTGCCGTGGATTTGACTCTGGCTGCACTCCCCAGAGGAACCATCACCATCACCGTCACCAGTACTCAGAACAGAATACTGGTTGGAGAGCGCGATGCACTCCGGGGACTCCTGCACTACTTGCCTGGTCCTCTTCTGTGGCGGTCATCCATTCCTCCTCTGCCTGCATACTCTTAAGCTGCGGGGTGACCATCTCTAGAAACGTGCTATCCACGTAACTCTCAGCCTCGCGGATGCACCGCGGTGACTCCAGCCGCCACTCAAGCTCCGAAACCCGGAACTCGAGTTGCTGTAGCTGGTGACACTTTCCGCACATGTGGTCGTCCAGGCCTTCCCACATGGCACAGGATGTGCACTCCGTGGGACTGAGCTGCCCTGCCATGCCTCTATTTAATAGACTAAGAACTAACCCAACAGAAATAAACTTATGAACTTAAAAAAAAAAACACACTCGCCAGCTACTCACCAATCAACTCCTTCCCTTGTACCAATGTCACTTTTTTTTTACTCTGTCGTCACTTTTTCAAAAACTGCCTCTGTTGAGTTGCTGCCGCTCCTTTTAACTGCTCCACTCTCGCTGTGCTCCCGCCAGGTCCGCTCCTTCTGGTCTCGGGCTCCTGCCACTTGGGAATGCTCCTTTTAACTGCTCCGCTCTCGCTGTGCTCCCTCCAGGTGCGCTCCTTCCGGTCTCGGGCTCCTGCTGCTCGGGGCTGTCCTGCAGTCACTCGGTGACATCCTTGACCCTGGCACCAGGGAGGCAACATACCATCCTGGAGTCACGTCTGCGGCCGCAGAAACGCCTGTCTGTTCCCCTAACTATTGAATATCCTATCACTACTGCTTTTCTGACCTTCCTCCTCTTTCCCTGCCCCCACCCCACACTCCCGTACAGCTGAGCCACCCATGGTGCCGTGGACTTAGCTCTGGCTGTACTCCCCAGAGGAACCATTGTGCTCACCAGTATTCAGAACAGAGCAAGAGCGAGATGCACTCTGGACTCCTGCACTACCTGCCTGGTGCTGATGCTGCCCCTTGGCAACATCACCTGCAGGCCTGGGGTCTGCTTCCAGTGTATGCTGACAACACTCAACTCTACCTCTCCACCGCTCCGCTGCCTCAGTGTTCTCGCACTGTTGCACAATTTCCTCCAGCTAAAATTTGGGAAGGCTGAAGTCATCATCTTTGGTTCCCACCACAGATTCCATATCTTTGCTCCTCCCTGGCCACTGCCTCAGGCTGGACCTGTTTGAAACCTTGGCATGCTATCGGAACTGAACTGAGCTTTTGACCGCATATCACCTTCATCACAAAGACTGCCTACGTCTATGTAACATTGCTCGCCTCTGTTCCTACTTCAGTCCATCTACTGCTGAATCCCTCATCTATGCCTTTGTCACCTCCAGACTCGATTATTCCTATGCTCCCTTGGCTGACCTATCCTCCACCCTCCATAAACTTCAGCTCATCTAAAACTCTGCTGCCCATATTCTATCCTGCACCAAATTTCGCTTACCTATCACCTCTTCCTCACTGACCTACATTTGCTGCTGGTTCCCCAACCCCATGGGGGAGAAATTGGGTGCATTTGCGCCTTCGGGGGCGCCAACGAGGCGCTACCAGCTTTGCGACCGGGCACAGCGCTAGTACCGACGGCCGCAAGATTGAGCTGGAGATTTGCAGCAGCGATAACCACTCGTGCCACGATCTCCTGCGCCCAGGGATCATGACGTCATCTGGGTGCGTAGCGCCCCGGCTCAGAAATTCACACTCACCCCCTGCCTGAGTGCCTGCATTTAGCAACGACAGGTACAGGAGGCGGTTTGCTGTTGGATGAGCGCTATATGAAGGGGTCAACTTACGGGGGGGGGTGGGGTCGGTGGGGTTTGTCAGCAAACAATGCTGCCTCGTCAGTTTGACTCAAGCAGACAGGCATTTTAACCCAGTTGACCGTTTTCAACTTGAAGGAGTATTCTGGCTGAGAAAAATTTATCACATTTATTTGGGTTACATTTGATAGTGCAACATTTCCATCATTTAATGGGGGCTGTATTGGTACTGGACCTCGCCCTCCAGCTTCACCATCAGAGGCAGCGGAGGCAGAGAGAAAGATTGGAAAACGTGGTCAGAGGAAGGAGGGCCAACAGGGCTCTCAACAGGAGGTCTTACCCTCCCAGGGTATTCTGGGAGCAGTTCTACTACATTCATCTCTCAGAGGAGCAGTGCCTTAGAAGGCTCTGCTTCAGCAAGGAGGTGGTCACGGAGCTCTGCCACCTCCTGCAGCCCGAGCTCCAGCCTCAGCCCAGGACCAGGACATCTCTCTCAGTGGCTGTGAAGGTCACAGTCGTTCTCAATTTCTACGCCAGCGGCTCCTTCCAGGCTTAACAGGGGATATTGCAAACATTTTGCAGTTCGCCGTCCATTGCTGTATCCGGGAGGTAACAGACGCTCTCTACAGAAGAAGGGAGTACATCTCATTCCCCATGACCAGAGAGAAACAGGATGAACGCTCGTGGCTTTGCAAGGATAGTGGGCTTCCCCATGGTTCAGGGCGCAATTGACTGCACCCACGTGGCATTGCGGGCACCTCCTCACAATGCAGAGGTGTTCCGTAACCGCAAAGGCTACCACTCTCTGAACGTGCAGTTGGTGTGTGACCACAGCAGCGCATCCTCGCCGTCGATGCCCGCTATCCTGGCAGCAGCCATGATGCATTCATCCTGCGACAGCTCGTGGTTGGCTGCTCGGAGACAAGGGTTACCCACTCGCCAGCTGGCTGATGACACCTCTCCACAACCCCAACACTCCTGTTCAGCACGCATACAATGACAGCCATAGCACCACCAGGAACCTGATCGAACAGACTATCGGGGTGCTAAAGCAACAGTTCCTCTGCCTTGACCGCTCTGGAGGAGCCCTGCAGTACTCCCCTGATCACGTGTCCCTTTTTATCGTTGTGTGCTGCATGCTGCACAACCTGGCCATTCTGAAGGCCCAGGCATTGCCACCAGGGATTACAGGTCCACCTCAGGGGGAGGAGGAGGATGAAGAGGAGGAGGGAGCAACTCAATCTTGCTTCTGCAAGGGCCGTTCGTGAGAGCCTCATTCGACAGAATATGTGCAATGTCAAATTAACAATTTAATATCGAACACAACTCTCTCTTATGAAACACAACTATTCATAAAGAAACTCAATGGCCCAGAAATTCGGGTCGGGGGCTTCCCGCGGGTGCAAGCCCCCGACCTGCACTTACCTTGCGCGCCGGCAGTTGAGTTGTAGGGCCCTGTGGAATTGCGCTCCGGGGCCTGGCCCAGCTGCCGGCACGCAGTGCTTGCATGTCCCAGGGGCGTAGTTAGTGCGATGCGTCCCCTGGGATCACGTGAGCCATGGGCAGCCAATCGGAGCAGGGAATGCTCCATTCATAAGATTGACAGGAAGACCTGTCAAAACTTATGAATACTACGGCCCCAAAATAGCAGTAAACCTTCAAATAATTTTTTTTTTAAATCACACTTTTTAAATAAACTATAAATTACATTAAATAACTATTTTAAACAATTTAAATTTTTGAAAAAAAGAATTTTCTATTCTAACGGGGCTAAAAATAAACTTACTTGCTTTAAAGTATTTAAAAATAATAAACCTGTGGAAAAAATGTTTTAATTTTAATTAATTGACCACTTACCTTGTAAAAAGCAGGCCTTACGCCTGCTTTTTACATTTCTAAATACTGCAGGCTTACAATCCCGGGAAAACCTGCAAAAAAAAAAACTTAAGTTCAAAGCGCATGCACAGCCTCTCCTGCGCGCGCGTTCGACCTCTGAACACCTTCGTTCAGAGGATCGGAAGTGCCGGTTTCCCGTGCATGCAGAAAACCGGCACTTCCATTCGGCCTACGGGTGAGTACTCTGTGCGTACTCGCCCGTGGAGACCTGAATTTCTGGGCCAATATATTTACAAACACATTAATTTACTAACACACACTACCCTCATTTGCTACTAAAGTATTCTTTACTCACCCTTCTTCAATGATTTCCCTCCCCTTTTGAGTTCTCCCCTCCCAACCTTACTGCTCCTCCGTAATGTGGCCCCAGTGGCTGTAGCAAGGCTACTGAGTCTGGGAGCCAGAGACTGCAGATGACCTTGCAGGACTCCCTCGGCCACCTCTAGGCCTGGAAGGTCCGGCTGCAGACTGCACCACCTCAGCATGGGCAGCAGCAGTCTGGGCTGGCTGGATGACGGGCAGCAACAAGGGCAATAGTGGAGTGGCAGTGGTGGGAGCAGGAATGCAATCATCCTGAGAGGACAGCACCTTCCTGCTTGACCCACACACTGCCACTTCCCCGGGGCAGAACCTCAGCATCCAGAGCAATCTGCTCGAGCACAGATTGCTGGCCTGCTGCGGCACCGTGAGATCCCCGGTGGACTGTGGGCGCCCGAGGAGAAGTGTTTAGCGCTCCACCTCCCTATTGGGGCGCTAAAACTCAATTTCACGTTCGCCAGCGCTGATGTTAGCGCCCCAAAATGGTAGATACTGAATTTTTCCCCCCATAAGTTTTAAATGTTCAATCTTGCATTTAAAACTCTTCATGGCTTTGCCCCTGCCTATCTCTGTAACTTCCTCCAACCCTACAACACCCTTTCCCCCGCAAGCTCTACATTTCTTGCTCCATCATTGGTGGCTGTGCCTTCAGCTACTTAGGCCCCACCTTCTGGAATTCCCTGCCTAAGCTTCTATACCTCACTCTCCTCATTTCAGACCCTCCATAAAGCCCACCTCTTTGACCAAGATTTTGATCAATCTTCCTAAAATCTCCGCCTTTAGCTTGGTGTCCATTTATTGATGACATCTCTGAAGTGCCTTCGGATGTTTTTTCCAACGTTAAAGGCATTATATCAATGCAAGTTATTGCATTAGATATATTTTGGAGAAAATCAACTATGTTCTTGTTCAAGTGTTGTTTTTATTACTTTCCTGTTTTATTCATTGAATTGCAGTCTCTTCAGTCCAGTTTAACGCAGAGATACTTAGAATATTATTAAACTGGAAGTGATGCTTCTTATTGATTCCTGTTGTTTAATCCCAAAATTTCCCCATTGTTGAAAAGATTTGTCGATTGGTGAGCATCAGCAGACTTCCATATTTCCTCCTCCTTTCCTCCCCCCACCCCCATACACAACATATACAGTACTTGCTTGTTAGCTATGACATTACTGAATTGTTAGATTTGAGGAATGTTCTGCATTGTGCATTGAAGTCCATTAAGAGTTGAACTGAGGTTGTTTAAGCTTCTTTTATTCCATTTATCTGGGTTGGATTTGAACTTGTGTTGCACATTGGACAGGAGCATATTTTTTGCTTTCAGATGTGCTACCCAGACCCTTATAATGTCCTCCTGGTACATTAGAATGTTTTAGTTGTCAGTCTGTAGTGATCATTCAGATATACTTGTCAAGTCATGATTGCCAAAAATAAACCTTGCTTTTCTAATTGATTGTGCTGATCAGTTTAGTGCTACAATTTTAATTCTTTACATAGCAGAAAATATTTCATTTCATTAGCAGCTCTAATAGAATTCACCGTAATCTTTCAATTCTTGATAAGTAAAGGACGTTGAACAGCTGGTGGTAGGTATAAAGTGAGAGAGATTAAATTAAGTGCAATAAAACCAGTTTGTACAAAATTAGCACTGAGTTGTGTGTTGTTCAACTGTTGAACAGACATTCACTTTTAGTATTTTACAATCCTGTCAATATTCTAGATGAAGTCAGTTTACTTAGGACATTCCCAAGGTTAACCCAGGGTTTTCCTGGTCTAATCTGGCATAGACCTGCATCATTTTTCCATTGAGCCATTATGGAAACACCCTACATTAATCTGATTCTTGATCTAAGTTCATAATTAACCTCTCAAATATTAGTTTCATTCAAAAATTTACTTTTTAGGAGCCATCATTCTGGATAGCCACTTGTGCATAAAGATTTTGTTTAATCCCCCCTTCCAAAAAAATTAGTAGTAAACCTTTTTGAATTTGACATGTACTTAGCAGAATTATGAATTTTTGAACCCACTGCCTTTTGCCAGCGAGTTTCTGCTGTGGTCCAGGTTCTGCAGTGGCAGGTTCACTCCAGGTTCTGCAGTGGCAGGTTCACTCCAGGTTCTTCTCTTTGCCTCAGGGATCTCTAATGAATGAAGTAGACAAATGAACTTTGATTTGGATCGAGAAACTTCCAGAATTACTGCAAGAAATCCATAATACCTATAGTCACTTAGTCCCTTTTGGCACCCAAAAAAATTCAGAAAGGATGAAGAGATTTCCTCTAGATGTTGGGTGTAGTAAGACGACAAACTTATTTATAAGGAGCGTAATATATTTAATAATTTGACCACACCACCTAATGGACGGAGAAAATCTTCCCTAAGGTTCTTCTAACTAAAATGTAAGAACTGCCAATGGTTAATTTTTTTCACTCTCTTTCTGGCTTTTAATTGTCTTTTTTTCAGGTTGCCGTTCACATTTGTTACAAAAGAAGTGGCAGAAGCAACTTGTGAGTGTCTTCTGGCACAAGCCGAGGAAGCAGAGAAGAATAGCCAGACAAAAGCTGTCACTGAACGCATGATTCTAGAAGAATTTGGGCGCTGTTTAATGCAGATTATAAACTCAGCGGGAAAAGCTAAAGGAGATGCCTGTGCTCTGAGCTGCTAATCCATTTGTGCTCCACCATGGGAGCTGAACAGGAAGAATCATTTGGGAAAACTCGGCTGAGAGGTTTTTTTAAAAAGAAAATGCTGAAGCGTTTTGGGCTTGCCATGATGTTTTACAGCTGTACGGTTAGCGAAGACTTTCAATAAGTCAGATTATTCCTTCTTGGCAGACTTTCTGTGCATTGTCTGACTGAGGTGCCTTTTTTAAACTTAAAATGCTTAGAATGCAGAGTAAGTAGATTTTATGATGTAAAATCAGTGTGTGAATATGCAAAACCCTCATGAAGGAGACACTGTTTTGATGCTGGTGGTGACATTTTATATATTCTGCATCCCTCTATGCAAGGCTGCTTTCTCTTTGTTGACATTCTTTCCCCCAAGCTGTCATGGACACCTTGGGCATTCTATCCCCCCCCAATGATGAGTATCTTTTAGCCTGAGGTACAAACTGTCTCTGGATCTGACAGTGGAAGATCTGAGTACTGTACCTTCAATTAATCATACCCTCAGAAATTACATGCAAAGAGCACTATGAGGATCAAGTTTTTGACATAATGACTCTGTTTTAAAAATGTAACAGAGCCTGAGGGTGGAAATAAGATTTTATGTGGCTGAGATGCTTTGCATTACGTTTGTCCTCCTTGTTGTTAATGTAAATGTACCCACCTCTCCTTTTGGAATACATCATCAATGATTGAGTTACTTGGTCCACAGCACATTGAAAATCTGTCAACTTACTGTGCACGAGTAATTGATAGACCACAATGGTGCTTTATCATACTCATGATCAACTGAAAGATGCGCCTTATGTCAGGAATTACGGAATTCATCTATGTAGGTACTATTGGTTATCAGTGCTCTTGACCCGCTGACCTTTTGAAAACTTTGCCAGCATGTATCCACCTCTGAACACGGCTGCCAATTAATAAGACCACTGGGTGGCACAGTAGAGTGGGGAGAGATGGGTTTTCTGCTCCTCCCACATTAAGTTCCCTATCTTGGCCATTTTGCCACGGAGAGCTGCCACGCAGAGGCCACAGACACTTTCCTGCCAAAAGGGAAAATCAGAGTAAGGAGCCATCCCTGGGCCAGTACGAACAGTATTGGCAGAGACCTAGAAGCAACCTCTTGACTATGAATGGAGATCAGGAAAGGGAGAGAAAATGCTACAATGGTGAAATCTTTTATCTTTCCAAAAAAAAGTAATCAGAGGAACACAATTTTGTTGCACATGGATCATCTAGCATTGTGACAACACAATTTTTTAGGGTAAGTATATTTTTATGTTATGTAAAAGCATATTTGCACGTCCTTTTTCTAAGTGTGTTCTGTTCAATGAAAATGCTACAACCATTTCAAAGATTAAAAAATAGAGGTAGGAACCTAAAAGTGAGATTGTTTATCTCTCTGAACATGTCATAATACCCATTAAGTGTGACCGTGCAATATGCAAAAGCTCAAGACACACTTTATTTTAACATTAAACTTTTTTTGTAAAATATGAATAAAACTGGCTATTTCCTTTTTTTTCAATTTGATGATTAAAACTCCACAGTATCCCGATGCTTTAAAAAAATAAAAAAAATAAGTGCTTTCTAAGTATTGCTACATGATTCCTCTACGTGATATGCAGCTGCAGAAAGACATTGAAAGTGTTGCCGGTCTGACCTCAAAAATGAACAGTCTGCTTAATAAAACTTGGTACCACCAGTGTTCTCAGTGTCATAATCTTCACAAAACCTTTTTGTTCATTACTGCTATTTTCATATAACTTAAGGAATAGCCTGTTAACATACTGAAAGACAAAGAGGTTTTTCAAATGTATTTTTACAGAACATTAGAACAGGGTATTTGATGCTAATTAAAATCCATGCCTGCCTTAGATTAATTATTCTGAGCGAGTGATGGTGTATAAAATGTGAATTAATGGCTAACTGGCTTCTCAAGCTTGTACTTTATCGGGTTTCAAGTGGGGATAGGCATAGTCTTTCTCTGCTGTACCAGTAATTGAAATGCTATACTAATTTGTATATATTCTGTTAATTTAGTCTCTGCAGCTGTATTATGTGTATTTAAATAGTATACAAAAAGACTTTGGTTATCTAAATGGAATTTGGACTACATGTGTAGATTGTGAAAATAGTGTGGCGATTGTTGTGGGTGTTTTTCTGGCATTAATTTGAAGGTGGTGTTTTCATACCTTTCATTTTGTGCGTAATATTGACTTTTTTTCACCCCAGTTAAGTACAATGCAAGAAGCTTTCTGTAATAATCCAAGTATTAAATGGATTAATTGCCTTCTGTGCCACCTTTGAAAGCAGAAGTATGCTTTATTTATATTAACTTCAGTTAAATCCATTTGTTTAGACTTGTATTTAATGCAAACTGGGAAGGCTATGATGGATAGGTAATATTGTTTACCAATTACATGTGATTTTGTTTTTATTTGGTCATTTTAATATATTGTGACGCCTTAACCTGGCAGCCAGATCAATGAACATCAATGCTTGAATGGATAATTCAAATAAGTTCGCCAGAAACCAGCCATCACATTTGGATATTTCAGATACAAGCTACAGGATGCCCGCTTTCAAGTTAACATTGTAAAGCAACATATGTCCTTCGTACTGTTTATGGTGGTCCTAGTAATATGACTTGCTCAGATATATTCTAGAACTGTTTACTGCATTTTAAATCTGTTAATTTTGGGAGGATTAGACATGACACATGATTACCAGTAGAGATTCCTTGAATTGCTGTCATTTCAATAGCTAGATGAGCCCCGTGTAGACAGAGCCAAGATAAATGAAGTAATGGTCTGGAATTTGCTGTCCGGATGATGGCGAACTGGCAACGTTCGCCGTCATTCTGCCTTTGAAACTGACTGCAACTTTGGGATTTGGCGCAGGCGGAAATCCTGAAGTTGCGGTCTGTCATTAACTGCTCCGAAACAAGCTGTGCTGTTACACCCCCCACAGAGCCGGCAATCAGTGTAATCAGCCAAATCATTGAAACTGATGAAAACTTTGGCTCTTCCGCAGTAAGTATGTTGTTAAAATCCCCACTAAAAGTTAGATCCAAAGGGATGAGGTGTAACTGGGGTTTTAACAACGTATTGACTACTAAACAAGGGTTATGGCCCTGGAAAACTAATTTTAATTTTGTGCAATGTGAAATTTTCCATTTTAATTTTTTTTTTTTTTTTAATTTTAAATTTTTTTTTAAAGTTTGTTCATCTTTATTTCAGCTTTGCCCTTTCCTCATGTGAGAGCCCCAATCTTTGTTTTGCGCCGCTCTAATATTTTTTTAAAGTTTGAATTTTAAGAGCTTGCCCACTTCCTTGTTCGCTGTCTGAGATGTCACAGCAGCTTGCGTGAGGGGATCCCCACTACTCTGTTGATTTGAATTGATCGTCAGAAAACCCGAACTTCTCGACACGTAGATTGTGAGATCAGTGTGCGAAGCTTGCATTGGGGCCAGCGGTGAATGGTTTTGCTTCATAGAATAGAATCATAGAATTGTTACAGCACAGTAGGAGGCCATTCGGCCTGTCGAACCCGTGCCGGCTCTCTGCAAGAGCACTTCAGCTAGTCCCACTCCCCCGCCCTTTCCCCGTAGCCCTGTAATTTTTTTTCCTTCAGGTACTTATCCAATTCCCCTTTGAAAGCCATGATTGAGTCTGCCTCCACCACTGTTTCAAGCAGTGCAATCCAGATCCTAATCACTCGCTGAGTAAAAAATGTTTTTCCTCATGTCGCCTTTGGATCTTCTGCCAATCACCTTAAATCTGTGTCCTCTGGTTCTCGACCCTTCCGCCAATGGGAACAGTTTCTCTCTATCTACTCTGCCTAGACCTCTCATGATTTTGAACACCTCTTTCAAATCTCCCCTCAATCTTCTCTGCTCTAAGGAGAACAACCCCAGCTTTTCCAGTCTATCCACATAACTGTAATTCCTCATCTCTGGAACCATTCTTGTAAATCTTTTCTGCACCCTTTCTAAAGCCTTCACATCCTTCCTAAAGTGCGCTGCCCAGAATTGGACACAATACGCCAGTTGAGGCCGAACCAGTGTTTTATAAAGCTTCATCATAACTTCCTTGCTTTTGTACTTTATGCCTCTATTTATAAAGTCCAGGATCCTGTATACTTTTTTAACCTCTTTCTCAACCTGCCCTGCCACCTTCAATGATATGTTCACATATACCCCCAGGTCTCTCTGTTCCTGCACTCCCTTTAGAATTGTACCCTTTAGTTTATATTGCCTCTCCTTGTTCTTTCTACCAAAATGTATCACTTCGCCGCTGACTGCAAATTCCAGGCCATTCTGTTTAAACCCTCATTATTACATGAGTCACCTTGCTGATCAGTGATCAGCTTTGTACTTGCTTGTATGATTGTGAAGGGACAATCTATTATTTACATTTTTTAGGTATTGATTTTACAGGATTAATAAATGATGAGAAAGTTTAGAGAACACACCCAAGATAATTCATGTTTAAGAACTCAGTTTTAAAGTGTAAATGCTAAAACAATGAGTGTTGGCCTGTAACCATTAAAGGAAAAATAGTCTTGTAGCGACTAGGCTTCTATTTTTTTTGCAGGGGGTGGGAGGGTGCAACACACTGGGGTTACCAGTGTATGGCACTATGGAGTGCTGGGGCATGGGTTCTTTATTCTCTGATCTAAGTTTCAATTCCCCAGCTGCATTGCTATGGGGAAGCACTGAGAGGAGCCTAGTCACCCCCACAGGTCATCATCTGACTGCTCTTGGATACTTCCTAGCAACTGGCCGTGTGACATTGGAAGATACCAATGAGCAGGTGACCCTCAACCCTCACATTTGCAGTCTGTATGATCCAGGAGAAAAGGATTTCATATCATCCCAAAAGTAAAGTTGGATAAGATGTTTTGTAGTTTAACCTCACTTGTTTTGTTTTTGGATTTCCTCTCCTTTTTCTGATCTGTGCACATCATTTCTCAGCCAAGGGAGCAGGTAAACAGCTTGGCGTGCTAGTTGAGAAGCTAGGTTTCGGTGGGTTTCTTTTATGGATGTTTCTCCACTGACTAGTTGAATCATAAAGTAACTATATGGGTTTAAACCCTTATTCTGTCTTTCTGGAACATTGCTTTGAACTTGTTAACTGCTGTCTACCTGCACTAGCAGAGAGGTATTGCTGGGCCTCTGATTTTCTATAATTCCAACTATGATATCATATGGGCACCATGTACTAGATGCAGATGTGTTTCAGCGTTTAACATTGTAATGAGGTATCAAGCATTCCTTTTCCTTTTTTTCCCCCTATCTTTTCCTGTCTCCTTCATGGGGAGAATTGCCAGCAGCCAGATCTTGAATACCTTGCAACATTGAATTCCATTGGCAAAGGCCTAGGAGCAGGTTGACCATGATTGGTGCATGGACCAGGAAGATGTAGGAGAAAATAGTTTGTGTGTTCCCTAACATAAACACCACTTCAAAAGTTCTGCAGATGTTGCTGGTCCCAGGATTCCCAATGCAATGTAGTCCAACTTGACCTTGTGATCCTGTTATGATATTTGACTTTCACTAACGCTAGATCAGAAATTGAAGTACAGTAATTATTTCCCCCACCCTAAACCTAGAACTGGGCCCCTTCTCCTTTAGTGATTATTGATCTTTGGGGAATGCCAGATTTTCCCCATTACAAATCACGTTTAACAGAAATTGTTCCACAGTATGATTTTGAGGTACATTTTTAAAAATAATTAGTATTGACTATAATGAGTGGACATATTTATTGTCCTAACAAACCTGATTAAATCATGATAGCCTTACTAGTTGCACTGCCATCTTGTTTGTGAATTTCTGAGGAGTATTACTGTATTAAGAATGTTTCTTTTTAAAGGTTGCAGTTATACGGTCACTTTTACATTCTTTCTACTTTGCAGCACTGCAAGAGTGACTATAACTGTAAAGTGGGGTCATGATCTGACTGGAGCAAAGAAGTGTTGGGCCCTGCCCTTCATTGAGGCTATCTCACACCACTTGGACTTGACGTTGTGATGTCAAGCTGGGTTTGTTGGACCTCTTGGGCACTTTATGAACTGAAGTAGATTTTTCTTAATGTTCTGAGAAAGTGGATGCTCCTGCTTGTGCTGTCAAAACATTTAATATTTACTGGTAAGGATGAAAGCTCTGCATGTTTAAGTACACTTACACAGCGTGCTCATGTCAGAGTACGAGCTTGGTAGTGCTCAGGTGCTGTCGGCTGCAAAAGAGGATCTGTTGCTTAAGACTGATAATGGCCAAAAAAGGATCGCAAACCATTACATTTTTTTTTGTGTTGCTTTTCCTATGCTGTTTTTTGAATTACCAAATGAGGACTGGGGGTGTTGTAGTGTCAGCTGGTATTGCATCATTTCCCTAGCTTCTACGTTTTTATTGCCCCCTCCCAACATTTGTCCATGTGTATGATCTACCCTTTTGTAAATCATCCTGTTTTTATATATTCTGTGGTATACTGAAACTGATGTGTGTATTTAATTGCAGTTGCTGTCTAAAAGGTTTCTGACTACTGCACTGCTTGATCTTGGTATGAATGTCAAATTTGTTCACTTATTTCTGTGGAGAATAAATCAGCTTTAACTACCCTAGCACAGGGTCTCTAATTCTTTATCCTCCACATCATTTATAACTTCACATATTTAAAGGGAATCATCACCATGTTAAACACTGCATACACACCAACCACTTTCAAGGGATCTGCAGCAGTTTTCATTATTTGTTTTTCTTGAAAGTGGTGACTTTTGGAGAGAAATTGAGATCAGATCAATTTGATGGATACCATGTAATTTAATCATAACTGGCATATGTTTTTGAAGCAACAGTCAGACATTATATGCTATTAATGATTTCAGCTGCTTGCTTAGTAAGCTGAAAAAAATTAAAGTTACAGTGGTTAGAACAAAACTGAATAAAAACATGTAATTGGTGCTAATCACCAGATCCAAGTTTCATCAAGTGTTCAGGTACTTGATAATTTCCCACTTTACATTTTAAATGGAATTCTGAAACTGTTTCATTTCAGTGTTTATCACTTTTAATTGTAACTTGTGTTTATTAGAGACAAATGGTTTTATTTTGTAATGTACTTGTATGCCAATTTTTATATATGGTAAATAGCTGCATTTATAATAAATTGTATCATTGGCCACTTGCTTTATTGCTCATTTGTCTTGTCTTGATTTTAACATAATGCCAAAAGTTTTATTTTGGAATGTTGCTATTAAAACTGGTGTTTTTGGCCACCTGGTGTACAATCCAGAATGGTTGAATGTAGGGCATGACCAGAATATACAAAGGGCAATTGAGAAGAGAGGTCCACACCTGAAATATTAATCTGCTCTTTATCACTACAGATGGTGACAGATTGTGGAACTTGCTGTATATGTCCAGAATTTTCTGTTTGTATTTCAGATTTCCAGCTTGTTTCTGAATGACCTTCTTGTAGCTCCTCCAGCAGTCAATCAAAGGGAAGCTTATATGCAGTGTGGTATGTATGGTGCAAGATTTTCAATTGCAGGATGTTGCAATCCCTAAAAACCAATGCCTCACTGAGCCTCCTTGCTGTAAAATAAAGGAATCCTGATGTGTAACACAAGCTATCTCAATGATAGCTGACAAGGAAGTGGTTTCCCCCACCCCAACCGACATGTGGCTGGGGCATATTTGAATTGAAATGAGTGTTACTTGGCTTCTAAGTATCATTTAGTCTGGGGCTCTTTTAAGGTGATGACACAATGCCAAACCACATCCCTGAAGAAGATCACAGACCAACTCAGGAAGGGAAATAAGCCAACTACATTGACCTGCCTAAAGCCAGGCAAGGATGGTCACATTCTAACCAACAAAATATGGGGCAGGACTCCTGGCCCCTCAACTCAATGATATCCCAAGGATCATGAGTGAACAAGTCAATTTACCTCTGTGTTGCTCCCATTGAACGCACGGCTGTGCCAACAAATCTAAATACCAATGCACTCGTCTGCAAGCTCTGTGAAATCAGTGTACATAGTAATACAGAAAATTGTGTGCTTATAAACTCTTTAAACCCTTATGTTTTGTTACCTCCATACGCACTTCGATAATATTAGAACTCTGGAGGGATGAGTCCTCTCTACATTGTTACCACAGCTTATTGTATATTAATCTTGTTCTGACATTTTTAACGATTAGTCTTTAAAAAAGTAATGGAAAAAAGGCAGATGGAATGACTTTTTTTCGTTGGCTCCCAGTTAAGCAACGCCTTGATTTTAAAATTCTCATCCTTGTTTTCAAATCCCTCCATGGCCTTGCCCCTCTATCTCTGTAATCTCCAGCCGCACAACCCCCCGCCCCCCCCCCCCCCCCCCCCCCCCCCGAACCAAAAAAAAATATCTCCGCTCCTCTAATTCTGCCCTCTTGAGAATCCCTGATTTTAATCGCTCAACCATCAGTGGCCATGCCTTCAGCTGCCTCAGCCCTAAGCTCTGGAAATCCCTCCCCAAACCTCTCTACCTCTCTTTCTCCTTTAAGACACTCCTTAAAACCTATCTCTTTGACCAAGCTTTTGGTCATCTGCCCTAATTTCTCCTTATATGGCTTGGTGTCAAATTTTTATTTTTTGTGGCAAAACACTCCTGTGAAGCACCTTAGGACCTTTGACTACGTTAAAGGTGCTATATAAATACAAGTTGTTGTTGTTGTAATACAATGGCAAAATTGACCAGGGTTCCTGTTGCAGATTTCAGTCTAGTGACCTCTGCTGGATATGTGTGTGAATAGTGGATGAGGAGAGGGTTGGCCTGGCCTGCGATACTAATGTACTATTTGTAGACTTGGCTTCAAGAATAGCCATTTGGGTAAGGTATAGATGGTTGCTACTGTCTTTTTAAATATACTCCAGTATGTGTCATTATCTTCAGGAGGAAAAAGCTATGACTGAAAATTTTGTTGGAGTAATGGATTTGCACTCAATATTTTCTTTCAGAAACCTTAAACTAAATGAATAAGTTGTTTCAATCTAGTAACTGTATTCAGTAATTTCATTCTGCCATTTGCCCCTTCCAATTTTCTCTCCTGTTTTATATCATCCTGAAAGTGGTAACCTGTGAACATAGCTGCAGTTTTTAAATGTAAAAGCTACTTAACTGCAATGATGCAGTTTTCTCACCATCAGCTGCAGTTAGGAATATAATATGCCCACCTTAATTTGTTCTGATGGTACCAAAGCCCCTTTTTTGGAGGTTCATTGGTTCGGAAAGTGGAAAAAGATGTTTTCACTTGACCTCACCAATGTCTGTACAATCGATCAACTTTTCCTGTTCTGCAAGTCAGGATATTTTTTCTTCTCTTTTCCTGAAGAAATAGACTTCTTGCTGAAGTACAGTATAACTCATACCAGTCACCCTCCAGCATCACCTCCCTTAAGTGGCCCATATTCCCGTGATGTTTACACTTGAGTGTCAGGCTATTCAGCAATGCACAGCATAGCGGTAGCCTCATACTGTCCACACATCTACTTTCAGCAACTCCGCCGCATCTGCTCCGACGATGCCACCTTCCATACCAGTACTTCCGACATGTCTTCCTTTTTCCTCAACCGAGGATTCCCCTCTACTGTGATTGACATGGCCCTCGACTGTGTCCGTTCTATCTCCCGCACTTCTGCCCTCACCCCTGCCCCTCCCTCCCGGAACCACGATAGAGTTCCCCTTGCCCTCACCTTTCACCCCACCAGCCTCCACATTCAACGGATCATCCTCCGCCATTTCCAGCGTGATCCCACCACCAAACGCATCTTCCCCTGACCTCCCCTTTCAGCATTCCGTAGGGACCGCTCCCTCCGCGACACCCTAGTCCACTCCTCTACCACCCCCAGCACCCCTTCCCCTTTGCCCGGCACCTTCCCATGCAAGCGCAGGAGATGCAACACATGCCCTTATACCTTCCCACTGGACAGGGCCCCAAACACCCCTTCCAGGTGGAACAGCGATTTACTTGTACTTCCTGCAATTTAGTATACTGTATTCGCTGCTCACAATGTGGTCTCCTCTACATTGGGGAGACCAAACACAGATTGGGTGACCGCTTTGCGGAACACCTCCGTTCAGTCCGTAAGGGGGATCCCGAGCTCCTGGTGGCCTGTCACTTTAATTCACCGCCCCATTCCCACTCGGACCTCACCGTCCTCAGCCTCTTGCATTGTTCCACGGAAGTTCAGCGTAAGCTTGAGGAACAGCATCTCATCTTTCAATTAGGCACTCTACAGCCTTCTGGACTCAACATAGAGTTCAACAATTTCAGATCATAACCTCGGCCCCTATCACATATATATATATATATATATATATATATTTTTTTTTCCCCCTTTTTTTAATCCACACTTTCGTCTGGGCTTTTTTCTTCCCTCCCACATGGCAGCTGTCCTTCATTCACACTTCAACTAGAGCCATCCTTTGTTCCTTGAATATCTCTTAATGCCTCTTAATCTCTCCTGCTTTCTATCCTATCTCTGACCTTCCCTTTTGTTCTTTCATCCCCTCCCCCTTTTCCCAGCCCCCACTTGCTTTAAAATCTATCCCTTTTCCTGCTTTTTTTCCAGTTCTGACGAAGGGTCTTCGACCTGAAACGTTAACTCCATTTCTCTCTCCACAGATGCTGCCCTGGCCTGCTGAGTTTTTCCAACGTTTTCTGTTATTTTGGATTTCCAGCATCCGCAGTATTTTGCTATCGTACTTTCAGCAACAGTTGTTCGATAGCAATCCGCAGTAGGAACTACAAAATAGCACTCGGTTGATTTTCCCCATCCTAACTTTAGAGATGTGGAGGTCAAAAGTAATGCCTCTATTGCTATCGGACTGAGATAAGTTAATTTTATTCATTCACAGGATGTGGGCATCGCTGGCAAGGCCAACATTTATTGCCCTTGCAGGTGGCGGTGCGCTGCCTTCTTGAACTGCTGCAGTCTGTGTGGTGAAGGTACTCCCACAGTGCTGTTTGTTAACAGGCTGGGGATCAAATCTGGGACTTTCCTCGTCTATACAAATCTGCTGTTCGTTAGATAAACTTGTGGAACTATCCGGAAGCACCAGTCTTGTTTCCTGCTGTGATAATCTTCCCTCCCATCTCAGCAGGAGGTTCGACAGTTGGAGTGCAGTCCACAACAGCCGAGATCAGTTAACTTCGGACAGACTAGGAATCGAACCTGGTTCGTATGGTTCAATCCCATGGGGGATTGTCTTTAACTACTAGGAAATTATGGCGCTATAGTTATATTTTAGAAATTTTGTAAGAGTTAAATTTCCCGTTCTTCTATTGCTATATACTCTGGTTTATATTTCAGCCCATGTTATATTTCCAGATTTTACCCTCCATGCTGTTTTTAATGTTTATGGCTGGACTGTAGACTGCATTCTTTATGAATTGGTACCTTCATCTTTATTCTCCAAGTTAGTGTGATTAGGTTTAATGGTTAATCCTGAATAATGGTAAATCACTTACTGGAGGATACCCACCATGTTCTGCCTATCACCTCAGAACGTGGACAGTAACATGCTGCTGGACCACTGCAGAGGGGCTACACTATTTAGACAGTTTAATTTGTAACTAAATCTGACCATCAAAACAAAAAGTCAACATCTAGTACAATAAGCAAACTTAAACAACTTAAAACTAGTCTGTTTAAAATAAGGACCTAGTTTGAAATTCTCACAGACTTTCTCAGCAAGGTCTTTATAAATTCAGTGTTGGATGGTAAATCACGAGATGATTTTTCATAGAGCCCCTTTTGCCACATAGTAGTGGCAATGCAAATATGGAACTGAGGACAACCAAAGTGTTCTATTTTCGAATGTAAACAGAGTTTCCATCCTAATTCTGTTGAAGTAAAAATTACAACAGTAACTACACTTCATTGGCTGTAAACGCTTTGGGCCTTCCTGAGATTGTGAAACGGACTATATAAATGCAAGACTCTTCTTGCACTATGACGGTGTAAGCAACTTCACTGAAAGGCATCCTGCGCCTTCTCGCTGCAGGATGTGTGATGTATAACCTCTGTGGAAAATGCAATGGGAACCTGCATCTGTTGACTTCCAAGGCATGGGGCCCATAGTAAAATGGTATTTCAGGATTAGGTGTAACTAATATACTCCTTTACTATTTGGAAGAATGATGTCATGTTATTTTCCCATGCTTTTCGGGTATAGTTGAGGTACATTCCCATGGGGGAAAGGTAGGACAACCCTGGATGATGAAAGAGATAGAGAGTAAGATAAATCAGAAAAAGGGGGTGTATGACAGATGTCGGGTTGAGAATGCAAGGGAAAACCAGGCTGAACATAGAAAGTTCAGAGGAGAAGTAATAAAAGAAAATAAGAGGGGTAAAGAGAGAGTATGAGAATGAATTGCTAGCTAAAATAAAAGGGAATCCAAAAGTCTTCTATAGGCATATAAATAGTAAACAGGAAGTAAGAGGGGTGGGGCCGATTAGGGACCAAAAAGGAGACCTATGCATGGAGGCAGAGGGCATAGCTGAGGTACTAAATGAGTACTTTGGCAGCATCTTTTCCTTGGTAAAGACAGATACAAAGGCAATATAAACTAAAGGGTACAATCCTAAAGGGGGTGTATGAACAGAAAGACCTGTGGGGTATATGTGCACAAATCGTTGAAGGTGGCAGGACAGGTTGAGAAAGCAGTTTAAGAAAAAGCATACGGGATCCTGGGCTTTATAACTAGAGGCATAGAGCACAAAAGCAAGGAAGTTATAATGAACCTTTATAAAACACTGGTCTGACCTCAACTGGAGTATTGTGTCCAATTCTGGGCACCGTACTTTAGGAAGGATGTGAAGGCCTTGGAGAGGGTGCAGAAAAGATTTAGGACTAGTTCCAGGGGTGAGGGACTTCAGTTACGTGGATAGATTAGAGAAGCTGGGGTTGTTCTCCTTGGAGCAGAGAAGTTTGAGAGGAGATTTGATAGAGGTGTTCAAAATCATGATCGGTCGAGACAGAGCAGATAGAGAGAAACTGTTCCCGTTGGCGGAAGGGTCAAGAACCAGATGACATAAGAACATAAGAAATAGGAGCAGGAGTAGGCCAATTGGCCCCTCGAGCCTGCTCCGCCATTCAATAAGATCATGGCTGATCTGATCCTAACCGCCAATCCACTATGACAGGACTATCTCCTGAATCTAACAGCATTAGACACACGAAAACAGGAGCCAGGATCAGGCTACACGGCCCCTGGGCCCGCTCCGCTACCCACAGGGCCATGACCTATCCGAACCTAGACTCATGTCCAAATTCCTGCCCGCTCCCCGTAACCCTTAATTCCCTTTTCTACTAGGAAACTGTCTATTTCTGTTTTAAATTTATGTAATGATGTAGCTTCGACAGCTTTTTGGGGCAGCATATTCCATGGACCTACCACCCTCTGAGTGAAGTAGTTCCTCCTCATCTCAGTTTTGAAAGAGCAGCCCCTTATTCTAAGACTATGCCCCCTAGTTCTAGTTTCACCCATCATCTGGAACATCCTCCCTGCATCCACCCGATCCAACCCCTTCATAATCTTATATGTTTCAATAAGATCGCCTCTCATTCTTCTGAACTCCAATGAGTAGAGTCCCAATCTACTCAACCTCTCCTCATATGTCCATCCCCTCATCCCCGGGATTAATCGAGTGAACCTTCTTTGTACTGACTCGAGAGCAAGTATGTCTTTTCTTAAGTATGGACACCAAAACTGTATGCAGTATTCCAGGTGCGGTCTCACCAATACCTTGTACAACTGAAGCAATACTTCCCTATTTTTATATTCTATCCCCCTAGCAATGAAAGCCAACATTCCATTGGCCTTCTTAATCACTTGCTGCACCTGCATACTAACCTTTTGAGTTTCGTGCACCAGGACCCCCAGATCCCTTTGTACTTCAGTACTTTCCAGTTTCTTGCCATTAAGATAATAACTTGCTCTACGATTTTTCCTGCCAAAGTGCATAACCTCACACTTTCCAGTATTGTATTCCATCTGCCAAATCTCTGCCCACTTACTTAGCCTGTCTATGTCCCCTTGCAGGTTTTTTATGTCCTCCTCACTCACTACTTTCCCTCCCATCTTAGTATCATCTGCAAACTTTGATGTGTTACACTCGGTCCCCTCCTCCAAATCGTTAATATAGATTGTAAAGAGTTGGGGACCCAGCACTGACCCCTGCGGAACACCACTGGTTACTGATTGCCAGTCTGAATATGAACCATTTATCCCAACTCTCTGCCTTCTGTTAGATAGCCAATCCTCTATCCATGCCAGAATATTACCCCCAATCCCGTGATTTTTTATCTTAAGCAATAATCTTTTGTGTGGCACCTTGTCAAATGCCTTTTGGAAGTCTAAATACACTACGTCCACTGGTTCCCCTTTATCCACCCTATATGTTACTTCCTCAAAGAACTCCAGCAAATTTCTCAAACATGACTTCCCCTTCATAAAACCATGCTGACTTTGTCCTATTAAATTATGATTATCCAAATGTCCTGTTACTGTCTCCTTAATAATGGACTCCAAAATTTTACCTACCACAGATGTTAGGCTAACCGGTCTATAGTTTCCAGCCTTCTGTCTACTGCCCTTTTTGAATAAGGGTGTTACATTAGCAGTTTTCCAGTCTGCCGGGACCTTTGCTGAGTCCAGGGAGTTTTGGAAGATTATTACCAATGCATCCACAATCCCTACCGCCACTTCCCTCAAAACCCTGGGATGTAAGCCATCAGGTCCAGGTGATTTATCCGCCTTGAGTCCCATTATTTTACCAAGTACTACTTCCTTAGTGATTTTAATCGTATTTAGCTCCTCCCCCCCTATAGCCCCCTGCTTGTCAAGTGTTGGGATATTCTTGGTGTCCTCTACTGTAAAGACTGATACAAAATATTCATTCAGTGTTTTTGCCATCTCCATATTTCCCACCATTAATTTCCCGGTCTCATCCTCTAAGGGACCAACATTTACTTTAGCCACCCTTTTTCTTTTTATATAACTGTAAAAACTCTTACTATCTGTCTTTATATTTTTTGCTAATTTACTTTCATAATCTATCTTCCCTTTCTTAATCAATCTTTTTGTTATTTTTTGCTGTCTTTTAAAGTTTTCCCAATCCTCTATCCTCCCACTAGATTTGGCTACCTTATATGCCCTTGTTTTTAGTCGAATACTATCCTTAATTTCTTTCCTTAGCCACGGATGGCTGTCTTTTCTTTTACACCCTTTTTTTCTCAGTGGAATATACTTTTTTTGGAATTTGTAAAATAACTCCTTAAATGTACACCACTGATCATGTATCGTCTTATCCTTTAACCTATTTTCCCAATCCACTTTACTCAATTCCGCTCTCATACCTTCATAGTCTCCTTTATTCAAGCTTAGCACGCTTGTTTGAGATACAGCCTCCTCACCCTCTAACTGAATATGGAATTCAACCATGTTATGGTCACTCATTCCAAGGGGATCCTTTACTAGGACATTTTTAATTAATCCTGTCTCGTTACACAGGACCAGATCTAAGGTTGCTTGCCCCCTGGTTGGTTCAGTTACATACTGCTCAAGAAACCCATCCCTAATACACTCAATGAACTCATCCTCAAGGCAGCCCTGCCCAATTTGATTCGTCCAATTTATATGATAGTTAAAATCCCCCATAATTATAGATGTTCCCTTATTACAAGCCTCAACTATTTCCTGATTGATACTCCGTCCAACCGAGTTGCGACTGTTCGGAGGCCTATATACTACACCCACTAGTGTTTTTTTCCCCTTATTATTCCTTATCTCCACCCAAACTGTTTCATTAGCCTGATCCTTTGACCCAATATCATTTCTCTGTATTACAGTGATTCCTTCCTTTATTAACATAGCCACCCCACCTCCCCTTCCTTCCTGCCTGTCCTTCCTGATTGTTAAATAACCTGGTATGTTTAATTCCCAGGCATTGTCACCCTGCAGCCATGTTTCTGTAATGGCCACAAGATCATACCCATATGTAGCTATTTGTGCCTTTAACTCGTCTATTTTGTTACGAATGCTACGTGCATTCAGATAGAGAACTTTCAAATATGTTTTGTGACACTTAGTTCCTGCTATTGCCCTTTTTATTACTTTACCTTTTACTCCACACCTTCTACCCCTTCCTGACACGCTCTGGTTTTTAATTTCCCCACTGCTACCTAAGTCTTTGACCTTCTCTGTTGTCATTTTTATTATTTGCTCTCTAGGAACCTCCCCCCCCACTAGTTAGTTTAAAGCCCTCTCTGCAGCCCTAGTTATATGATCCGCCAGGACTCTAGCCCCAGCACTGGCCAAGTGAAGCCCGTCCCAACGGAACAGCTCCCTTCTGTCCCAGTACTGGTGCCAGTGTCCCAGGAAGCAAAACCCATTTCTCCCACACCAGTCTTTGAGCCATGCATTTAACTCTCTTATTTTATTTGTCCTAGCCAAATTCGCTCGTGGCTCAGGTAATAATCCAGAGATTATTACCCTTGTGGTTCTGCTTTTTAATTTGGCCCCTAGCTGCTCAAACTCCCTCAGCAGAACCTCCTTCCTTGTCCTATCTATGTCGTTGGTACCAACATGGACCACGACAACTGGATCCTCCCCCTCCCACTCCAAGTTTCTGTCCTTGGCTGCAGAGAACTCTATCTATCCCCCTAATAATACTATCCCCTACCACAACAACATTTCTATTTACTCCCCCCTCTTGAATGGCCCCCCTCTCCACGGTGCTGTGGCCAGGTTGCTCATCCTCCCTGCAGCCCCTGCTTCCGTCTCCACAGGGAGTAAGAAGCTCGAACCTGTTGGACAAGAGCAAGGGCTGCGGCTCCTCCAACACTACCTTCTGGATCCCCGTACCTGCCTCACTCGTGGTCACACCGTCCTGTCCCTGACCATGGGCTACATCTGAATTAATTAACTTCATAGGTGTGACCACCTCCTGAAACAGAGTCCAGGTACTTCTCCCCCTCCCTGATGTGTCGCAGTATCTGAAGCTCAGACTCCAGCTCATCAACACGGAGCTGGAGATCCTGTAGCAGCAGACACTTGTCACAGATGTAATCACCGTTAGCCTCAATGGGGTCTACCGACTCCCACATCTCGCAACAGTAACACATCATCTGCTCCATTCTATGTAATTAATTATAAAAAAATTTATTTAATTAATTGGATTTAGATTAAAGGTGATTGGCAGAAGAACCAAAGGCGACATGAGGAAAAACTTTTTTGCACAGCGAGTGGTTAGGATCTGGAATGCACTGCCTGAAAGGGTGCTGGAGGCAGATTCAATCGTGGCTTTCAAAGGGGAATTGGATAAGTACCTGAAGGAAAAACATTTGCAGGGCTACGGGGAAAGGGCACAGGAGTGATACAAGCTGAAGTGCTCTTGCAGAGAGCCGGCATGGGCTCGACTGGTCGAATGGCCTCCTTCTGTGCTGTAACCATTCTATGATTCTTGAATCATTTGTTTATATAAAGGACTGCCTTGGGCAATATAGAGGAAAATTGCACCGTACTGAAAATCTTATGATTTCAGTTCGTGAGTTGCTTTTGCTATTTCAATGCTTTTTTTTTTAAGTCTATAACTGGAGTAACTTTGTGCTTACAGTTGCCATCTGTTATTCTACTACATTTGTTTAAAGTGCCACCAATTCTATTATAATAATTGACTTAGAGCAGCAATATTAATACTAAACATCCTCATTTCCTGTCGGGTAAGGAGAAATGTAGAGGAAATCGAAGGCTGTTTTGATACTGGGTGCTTGCTTCGAGCATGGGATTCTCTCTTGGGGATACAACCAGACCGATTTGGATAATGTAGATTATAATTTTGGACTAATACGTCCAGGAGTTGTTACTTAATTCCTTTTAGTCATCAAAAAAAGCCTTTCCTCTGAAAGTTTCACCTGTGGTTAATCCTATTGGGATATTGGATCAATGGGTTGGATGATTTGCCAATGTTGTTTCCTGAAATGTAATTCTTGTAACTTCACAACTAATACAAAAGCAAAATACTGCGGATGCTGGAAATCTGAAATAAAAACAGAAAATTCTGGAAATACTTTGCAGGTCAGGCAGCATCTGCGGAGCGAGAAACAGTGTTAACATTTCAGGCCGATGACCTTTCGTCAGACCCACGTTCCGGTACATTGACTATATCTGTGCTGTTTTCTGCTCTCACCCCAAACTGGAAAATTTCATCAACTTTGCTTCCAATTTCCACCCTTACCTTACCTTCACTTGGTCCTTGACTCTTCCCTTCCTCTGTCTCCATTTCTGGGGATAGGCTGTCAAACAATATCTACTATGAACCCACTGACTCCTATAGCTACCCTCATTACCATCCTCCTACTCCACTTCCCCTAAGGACTCTATTTAATTCTCCCAGTTTCTGTGTCTCCATCGCATCTGTTCTGAGGATGCCACCTTCCATACTAGTACTTCCGATATGTCTTCCTTTTTCCTCAACCGAGGATTCCCCTTTACTGTGATTGACAGGGCTCTTAACCGTGTCTGTTTTATTTCCCGCACTTCTGCTCTCACCCCTTCCCCTCCCTCGCAGAAGGACCTTTCACCCCACCAGCCTCCACATTGAACAGATCGGCCTGTGCCATTTCCACTACCTCCAGCGTGATCCTACCACCAAACACATCCCCCCCTTCCTTCAGCATTCCGAAGGGACCTCTCCCTCGGCGCCACCCTGGTCCACTCCTCAATCACCCCCAACAACTCTTCCCCTTTGCAGGGCACTGCGGCTAGCTGAAAGGGGAGGGGAAGATGTGTTGGGCGGTGGGGGAAATGGCGGCGGGTGAACCGTTGAAGGGGGAGGCTGGTGGGGGTGGAAGGTGAGAATAAGCCCGTTGTGTATTTCCAACAATCTTTGCTTGTGTTTGACTTCGGATTTTCGAAGTTTTGTTTTAAATTTGGCGCAGTAACCTCTGGGCTGCTGCTTTGTGGGGGGCGGGAGTGCGAGCTGTCAATCAGCTGCCGCAAGCCCCGCCGCTAGGGGTGCGTCATATCCGTGGGCGCGCGCGCGCGCGCGCGCCACTTCCTCTTTCCCTGGTCCTGGCGGCTGGCGGCGCTCGAGCGGTGGCCCTGCTTCAATCCGACTCCATCCGCCACCATGAGCGAGCAAATGACCCTCCGGGGCACGCTCAAGGGCCACAGCGGCTGGGTCACCCAGATCGCCACCACGCCGCGCTTCCCAGACATCATCCTGTCGGCGTCTCGAGGTACCTGACCCAGGGGCCTGCTGGAGGGCTGGGCCTGGCCGGGGCTCCGTGCTGAGGGCCGGGCTCGGTCTGGGGGTGGCGGGGAGCGGGGCCTGTCCAAAGTGGCGAGGCGGCTGGCCGGGCTGCTGGGTGTCCGGAGCGGACCCTGGGGTTTGGGAGCTCAGGCTCAGGGTGGAGTCGGCGGTCGGGCCCCGGGAGCTGCCATGTGGCGGAGGCCGGGAGCGAGGGTGGGGCCGGAGCCGGGCAGCGGCCGCACGGGGTGGGGGGACTCGGTGCCGGGGGGAGTGGGGTTGGAGGCTCTCGGGGGCCCGAACCCGGAGTCACTCGCGGTCTCCGAGTGACCGTGGTTGCCACGTGGACCCATTCCGGCCTAAACCGCGCCGCCAGGCGCCGAGGGACTGGGTGTGAAACTTTTAAAATAAACTATCGGGTTGTACTTTGTGACCCAAGTGGTTGGTGTGGCTTCCAGACTCCTATTTCCTTGGAACTGTTCCCTGGCCACCTGTGTTTTTCTCCAGCCTGCATCAGGAACATGCCACACGCGGACCTACGCTTTGTTACACTGCAAAGTTAAGCCAAAGCGGGTGTGGTGCAAATTACGAGTGAAATTCCTTCCTATTGTGCTAGATGATATTTAGTGGTAGGTTAAAAGTATCTAAATATCTTTTGTGTTTTTAATACAGATAAAACCCTTATTATGTGGAAGTTGACCAGGGATGAAACAAATTACGGTGTACCCCAACATGCTATGTACGGTCACTCGCATTTTGTCAGTGATGTGGTCATCTCATCTGATGGACAGTTTGCCCTGTCTGGATCGTGGGATGGCACTTTGAGACTGTGGGACTTGACGACGTAAGTCTGGATGGTTGCTGATCTTTGGTGAACTTTTAGCAGTTTGTGATGTGTAGAAACTAATCAAGTCTACAGGATGTATAGAAAATTAATCTAGTGTACTCAGACCCGTTAAACATGTGGATGTGTAGGAGGTTTTACAGGTTTTGCTTGCAAGGAAATTCTTTTGGCTGGAGTGGCATATTACCTTTTTAATGGAGGAGATCCTGGCTGGTATTAGGCATTGGTTTGGGGAATTAAGGAGGCAAAATGCTACCAAGTCTCCACATATTTCGTATAAGTGGCCATTCTTCATGTGTGCTTGTATCACGAGAAGTGATTTGCTTTCGGTGGGGGTGGTTGAACTTCATACTTTAATCTGGCATCCATGTGGTCAATAGTGATCGGAAAAGAAATTCTTCTCTTTTTCCCCCCCGCCACCGTCCAAAACCACCACTCTTCCCATTTTGGAGAGTTTTTGGTCACTTCGCAGCAATCTATCAATCAAACTATATATTTTTTTTTTCTGGTTTTCTTTATAAATAGTGGAGAATGTACCCGCCAATTTGTTGGCCACACTAAAGATGTTCTGAGCGTTGCCTTCTCTGCAGATAACCGTCAGATTGTGTCTGGCTCACGTGACAAAACGATCAAGCTGTGGAACACTCTGGGAGTGTGTAAATACACCATACAGGTACATATTAACCCTTTTCTGATCATGTCTCAAAACAAGATTATAAAATAAACCGCTCCAGTTTTCAGTGGAAAATAAAACAATCTAGTTATAGTGCACAGGATCTATAGTAGATCCTTGAATGTATGTCCACTGGATATGGCTGACAAAAACGCTTGATTTTTTTTTGTACAAAATTCAGGTTACCCCGTGATTAAAATTTGGTCACATAATTTGAGTTATCCTTTTTTATAAGGAGAAGACTACCTGTCCTGCAAATATGAGGGTTTCCTGTTGTTCGTTAGTAGAACAATATCCTTTATTGTATATTAACACACACTAAATTTTCTAAACTGACATTTCTCTCCTATTTAGGAAGATGGACACACTGAGTGGACATCTTGTGTCCGCTTCTCTCCAAACAACAGTAACCCAATCATTGTTTCCTGTGGCTGGGACAAACTAGTAAAGGTAAGAGAATGGTGCTGTAGTTTACTAGTTAGATAATCCATGTGTGTCTTAGTAAGCAATGTGGATTAATTAAAAGGAAAAATGCAAATTCTGGTTTAATTGTTGTTTACTTTATTTTCTTTTCACAGCTACGCCTTGAGATAAAATCTCAGATGTTTGCCTTTAAGAATGGTCTGGACACGCTTTAAGCTGCATCGTCCTCGTTTCCACACACTTGCCCTGTGTATACAGTCTTGAAAATATGGAAGCAAATGGGATTTTAGTTTAAAGGTGTGTGTTCCAGCCCTTCTTAAAGGTGAGTGCTTTGCTCTACTATCTTTTTTCTGTTGTAGCTCCTCTTTCTGTCCATGACTAATAAGACACACTGTCACCTAGCTAATCTTTTAAATTTCTACTTTTGGCATCCGAGAGGTGTATAAAGGATTAAGATGAATATACATGTCCAATGATTAGAACTTTTTCACTGCTGTTCACATCATGATTTTCTATGATTATGTTGTAAGGCTGAGGACATGTAGTCAGGTAGAACAAATAACTTTAGTCTTAGCTTTTAGAATTATGACAAGCCTTCATAACAACTTTGAAAAGTTATGGCAAAATGCTGGTATTTGGATTCTGGCTTATGTCAGGTTTTGGTATTTGATCAGTGATTTAACTAGTAGCATTTTATTCCTTCAAGCATTATACTGATTTTTGTGATGTTTTTCTGTCTTAATCACTAGGTTTGGAACCTTACAAACTGCAAATTGAAGACCAACCACATTGGTCACACTGGGTACCTGAATTCTGTGGCAGTCTCCCCTGATGGTTCTCTGTGTGCCTCAGGTGGAAAGGTATGCACTTTTACTGCACTGTCTTTAATGATTCTTGATGGTTTTGTGAGCTTGCTAACTAAGTTTAACATGAAAACAAGAATTCGGAAACACAATGGATACTGCATAATTGACCTGCTAGGAAATTGTGACATTTATAACAAACTATTTGACCAGTGTTATCAGCAGCTCTGAAATGCTGAGGAAAAATTGCTTTACCAGATTTTATTTCAAGTTGTTTTCATTTATGTCATATACAAGTGTTGCATGACGCCAAATGCTCTTCCGCCAGATAAAATTGTACTGCTGTGTGGTTTTCACAGTTCATTATGTAGCACGAAGACTTCACACCATTACACGTTTTGTATCCTATTGGCAGTTGTGTCAAATTTTAAGTATTTACGTTTTAAATAAAATTAATTTTTACAACTATTGAAGCTGCTTTCCTTCTGGCTGTATCTGCTCCTACGGCATTACTGTCAGAATAACCTCAGATGTTCTCTTATGCAAGGGTGTCCCATAAACATTTGAACCAGTTGTAAAACTGTTGCCAATTTTCTATCGCAACCCCAAATCCATTTCCAGTTCTTCCCAGAGGACTGGAAGGGCGTGCTCTCTAATTTGGATTCTCATCAGTTAATGGTGGTTGAAAATTGGGTTAGTTGTGAATAAAATTGCTGGCAAGAATGTCGCAGATTAAGTACAGAAATTAAGTAGGCTTAGCTACTAGGTCTTCATTTGTGTTGAGCAAGGATTTTTCAATTTTTGAAGTAAGCTCTTCATTTGGGAGGAACTACAGGAAACTTTCTGGTATCCGGCACGGACGGGACCGAGCTGGTGCCGGTCTATCAACAATGCAGGAGAATTGAGCGCTATAGTTAAAAGATACGGAGCTCAGCGCTCCGTCTAAAGCAACAAACCCTGTTAGCTTCAAAACAATCAGCACAGCTTTAGATGCTTGTACAGCCAGAAATGAGTTAAAAAAAGTTATCTGAACCGACTCCTGAATTTTGCCGGTTAACCGACATTTCCGGTTATTTAGTGGCCGGTTAATCGAAAGTTTCCTGTATAGCATTTTCTGATTTTAATGGTTTGTTTGCTATTCATTCTGTAGGATGGTCAAGCTCTTCTGTGGGATCTGAATGAAGGGAAGCACTTGTACACCCTGGATGGTGGGGCTGTCATCAATGCTTTGTGCTTCAGCCCCAACAGGTACTGGCTTTGTGCTGCTACTGGTCCCAGCATCAGGATTTGGGTAGGTTATTGTTGCTATAAGATTTGCATTTTGATTTTTACTTTTGGTTAGATGTGCAGTTACACAAATTGATGAAATTGTCCACTTTTTAAAAATAAATAAATAATGTCATTATGCAGAACAGTTGGCTGTGATGAGTCTCTTATGCCTATCTGAGAATATATCTGCGGAAGCTTCAGAGGCTGTTCCTGAGCTAACATTGCATTTCTAAAGGGTGGGGGCACTTTTTTGGTGACATCTTTGGATTTTCTACACTTAAGATGGCTTGGGTGAAAAGATAATAGTTTTCTTAAAGCAGTTGTGGTAGTCTTGTGCTTGGTGTATTGCTCGACGCACTTAACTGCATCTGGAAATATAATAATAACAAAGATTCAAGGAGTGAGTAAACCGGGGGTTTGGGGGATAAAGGGGGATACGTTGGAGACAATATGTTAACGTCTTGATTTCACCACCGTAGGAAAGAGGAACTGTAATGTATTTTTCTGTTTGGGACGGATAGATGGTGCCATAGAGCATCTGGGGCCATGTGCTTATTTCCCTGTTGCTAATGGATTTTTATGCAGTCTTTCTGGTTTTCCTTGTGTTTTCAGGCTTTTGATTTGTACATTGAAGTCTTTATTTGTGAAATGTGCGGGTCTTAAAACTAAGCTCAGTTTGCAGGCTTGTTGAAGCTCATTCTTTCTTCCCCAAAGGATTTGGAGGGCAAGATCATAGTCGATGAACTACGTCAAGAAGTTATCAGCAAGGCTGAGCCACCACAGTGCACAGCACTAGCCTGGTCTGCTGATGGTCAGGTAATTGAGTTCTGTTCTATTTTTCTTCACTTTATTGGGTAGTGCTCAACTGAGCAATTTGTCTCTAGATGTTCATGACTGTCCCATTGATTATACTCTGTCACTAACTACCCAGCTGACCCTGTAAGGGGCAGGATTATAAACCTATTGAAATGAGGGTACAGTCCAGAAATTTTTGCGCTGTAGAATTGGTAGTGTAACATTATAGCTTTAACTAAACTTGTTTTATCTAGTGATAATTAGCAATTTTTCCCCAAAAGAAGCCAAACCAAATGGGAATCGGCATCTAGAAGCCAGATTAGCAAAGCTGTAATGAAGTGACAAATTTAAAAAATCGTTCCTGTTAAAGGTTTGTGGAATAGGTGGTAAATGAATATATTGGTAAGATTCAGTATTTTGGCATTTTTCACCACTCATTGACTTTTTTCATCTCCACAGACCCTGTTTGCAGGTTACACTGATAACCTAATCCGTGTCTGGCAAGTAACTATTGGAACCAAATGAAAACGTTTTGTTTCTGTTGGGAGAGGAATGGTACAAGTTAACTACTGAAGTCTTGGAACATGCTATTCAGAAACCAAAAATGAAAAGCAAATAAATTGGTTGGACAAAATGGTACAATTTTGTAATTGTGGTCTTTTTTGAAAAAAATTCAGTGTGCTAACGGGTTCCCATTCTGGACACATCACTAACTTATTCCTATGGTCAAAAAAGTGCTAAACATACTGTACCAAAAAATGAATGGTTTTCTAGGCTATCTGCAGCTCTTTGCTGAAGTTAGGGTGGATGACTACATTTCCTCACTGACAGCTAATTTTCCAGATGTCCCTCTTCCTCTGATAAATATATTCCAAACTGCTGGAAGATTATGTATTTTATCCTTTAATATAACAGTACAGTTACACATGTGCTTGATGAGCTGTGGCAGCCTAGTCAAGCACATCAGGCATCACAGGCACGCTGATCCTACTCGGGTTGCTGAGTAAATGTAGTTCCTGATGTTGAAAGTAGCCAATAGTGTATCCTCCCACACCCATTTCACCAATATAATTCTATGGAATCACTCTCCTGAGGAATCTAACTATTTCAACGTATTTGTCTGATGTTCAAAAACACAAGATTGATTCAACCCAGTGTGTCTGACTAACACTGGAAGTAACACTCATTAATGTGACCTAGTAAAGGGAGGAAGTAATTTGAGCACAAAAGACCATAATGTGCATTTATATAGTGCCTTTAACATAGTAAAATGTCCCACGGTGCTTCACAGGAGCATTGTCAAACAAAACTTGATACGAGCCACATATGGCAATATTAGGACAGATGACCAAAAGCTTGGTCAAAGAGGTAGGTTTTATGGAGTGTCTTAGAAAATAGGAGTAGGCCATTCGACCCCTCGAGCCTGCTCCTCCATTCAATGAGATCATGGGTACTGAGTTCCAAACTCAGTACCCTGCCTTCTCCCCATATCCCTTTAGCCTTAAGAAATATATTTAATGAATTGGCCTCAACTGCCTTGTGTGGTAGAGAATTCCATGGGTTCACCACTCTCTGGGTGAAGAAATTCCTCCTCCATTTCTGTCCTAAATAGCTTACCCCTTATCCTTACACTGTGACCCCTGGTTCTGGACTCCCCTGCCATCAGGAACATCCTTCCTGTATCTAGTCTGTCTAGTCCTGTTATTAGAATTTTATAAGTTTCAATGAGATCCCCTCTCATTGTTCTAAACTCCAGCGAGTGTAAGCCCAGTCGACCCAATCTCTCCTACGTCATTCCTGTCATCCCAGGCATCAGTCTGGTGAATCTTCGCTGCACTCCCTCCATGGTAAGAACATCCTCAGATAAGGATCTTAAAGGAGGAACGCGAGGCTGAGAGGTTTAGGAAGGAAATTGCAGACCTCGGCAGCTGAAGGCACGGCTGCCAAAGGAGCAGTGGTTAAAATAAGGAATGTGCAGGAGGCCAGAATTGGAGGGGTAATGAAGGTGTCGTTTAACTGGGAGCCAATCTTGGTGAACAGGACTTATGTGAGTTAGAATTCAGGCAGCAGAGTTGGATGAGCTTCAGTTTATGGAGGGTGGAAGCTGGGAGGCTGGTCAGCAGTGCATTGAAATAATAAAGTCTAGGGGTAACAAAAGCATAGATGAGGGTTTCAGCAGCAGATGAGCTGAGGCAGGGCCAGAGTCAGGCAATGTTACTGAGGTGGAAATTGGCAGTTTTTGTGATGACACTCCAGGTCAAGTACAACACTAAGGTTGCGACCGTCTAGTTCAGCCTCAGACAGTGGCTAGGGGATGGTGTTTTATGGTAGGGACCAAAGACTTGAGTTTGGCCTATGCAATGTTTAGTTGAACATTTTTGCTCATCCACTACTAGCCGCTGGACAAGCAGATTAACAATTTAGACACAGTTGGTTCGAGAGGTAATGGTGAGGTAGAGTTGGGTGCCATCGGCATATTCCTGGAACCTGATGTGTTTTTGGATGATGTTGCCGACCTGAGAAATAAGGGGCCAAGGATAGATTCTTGGGGAACACCAGATGTAACGATGCGTGAGCGGGAAAAGCTATTGCAGGTGATTCTCTGACTATGATTAGATAGAGAAGAATGGAACCAGGCGAGTGCAGTCCCACCCAGCTGAACGTTGGAGGAGGTTGGTGTGGGCAACCATATAAAAGGCTACAGACAGGATGAGGAGGGATAGTTTATCATTCACAGTCACATAGGATGTCATTTGTGACTGATGAGAGCTGTTTCGGTCCTGTGGCGGGTGGAAACATGGTTGGCAGGATTCAAACTTGGAGTTCCGGTAAGCAAACAAGAAATTATCCACCTTGTGTTGTTGTGGTATGTCGTCATTATGCATTGCCTTTATTGCCTTTTTAAAGGTCTGATCAAACCTCTCAGCCAATCCATTTGTGGCTGGATGATATGGGGCAGATGTGTAATGCTTCACCCCATTATTCCTCATAAACCTCTGGAAATCCTCTGACACAAACTGTGGCCCATTGTCGGAGCAAATCTGTTCTGGCAAGCCATTCCTGGCGAAGATGGTCCGTAGGACTGCAATAGTTTTCTCCGTGGTGGTGGAGGACATTTTGATGACCTCTGGCCATTTCGAATGGGCGTCCACAGCGATTAGGAACATTGAGTCCATAAATGGACCAGCAAAATCAATGTGTACCCGTTGCCATGGAGATGAGGGCCACTCCCATGGATGTAGAGGGGCCTGTGGTGGAGCGTTTTGGACCTTCTGGCATCCTGTGCATCTCGGTCATATCCTCGATTTCTTTATCGATTCCCGGCCACCACACAAACGCCCTGGCTAGGCTCTTCATTTTTACCCCTCCCAGATGACCCTCATGAAGCTCATTGAGCACTCTATCTCTCAACTTGGGTGGAATTACCACTCGGGATCCACACATCAAGATCCCCCGGCACACTGACAGCTGTTCTCTCCTTGGCGAGAATGCTGGCAACAGTGAGTCGCCATGTGCTGGCCATCCCTTCACCGTCAAATCATAGACCCGAGAGAGTGTCGGGTCATTTCGGGTTTCCTTCTCTATACTTGAGTTTGTAACAGGTAGACATTCGACTATGGTCGCATGGAATATCTCAACAGGGTCCACTGCAGGTGCTTCCTCTACCGTAGGCAACGGTAGGCGCGACAGCCCATCAGCGTTTCCATGTTGTTTCGTACCCTTGTACTCTATGTCGTACTGATGTGCCCCTAGAAAAAGTGACCATCTTTGCAGCCGTTGCGCCGTCATCACCGGAACGCCCTTCTTTGGGTTAAAAATGGAGACCAGGGGCTGATGATCAGTCAGTAGGGTGAATTTCTGCCCGTGCAGATAGTGATTGAACTTCTTCACCCCCCACACCAGGCTGAGGGCCTCCCTATCAATCTGGGCGTAGTTACGCTCGGCTGAGGTTAACGAGCGCGACGCAAAGGCTATTGGCCTCTCTGAACCGTCAAGGAATTTGTGTGACAGTACCGCTCCGATGCCATAGGGAGACGCATCACATGCTAACCGAATCGGCAGTGTTGGATTGTAGTGGGCCAATACTTCTTTTGAAGTGATTAGGCATTTATATTTCTGAAAGGCACGCTTACACTCATCACTCCATTTCCATGTTACTCCAGTTTGCAGCAGGGCGTTCAGTGGGTGCAGAATTGTAGATAAATTCGGCAAGAACTTATGGTAGTAGTTCACCAACCCGAGGAACGACCTCAGTTGCGACACATTTTCCGGTGCTGGAGCCTTGACTACAGCCTCAATCTTGTCCGGCGACTTATGCAACCCTTCCTCATCAATCATGTGGCCACAATACGAGATTTGTCTCCTGAAGAACTCGCATTTGGGGCGGTTGGCTCGTAGCCCATATTCGTGTAATCTCGTGAGCACCTGCTCCAGGTTGGCAAGGTGTTCACTGTCACTTTCGCCCGTAACCAGGATGTTGTCCAAATAACACTGGGTTCCCGGGATCCTTTGCAGGACTTGTTCCATCGCCCTCTGCCAAATAGCCGAGGCTGATGCTACCCCGAATACCAGTCGATTGTACTGGTAAAGGCCTTTGTGAGTGTTTATCGTGAGGTATTTCCAAGATGCTTCTTCCACCTCCATTTGTAGATACGCTTGGGCCAGATCAATCTTTGTAAAGCGTTTCCCTCCAGATAGTGAGGCGAAAATATCTTCTATCCGTGGAAGTGGATATTGTACTGTGTGCAGGACTGGGTTCACAGTTACCTTGAAGTCCCCACAGATGCGAACCTTCTTCGGTTCCCCAGGCGTGCTGCTCAATGATTTCTTCATTACAGGAATGATGGGTGTGGCCCACTCGCTCCAGTCCACCTTGGACAGCACACCCGAATGCTCCAGACTCCAGCTCTGCTTCAACGGCTGGGCGGATCGCGTATGGTACCGGTCTGGCCTTAAAAAAAATTTGGGTTTGCGTCATCTTCGATTTTTATCGTTGCCGTTACTCCTTTTAGAGTCCCAAGTTCTTGTTGGAACACCTCTTTCGCGTCAGTTAGAATCTTTGACAGTCGTCCAGGTGTGACGTCGTCATCCTTTTTATCAGTCACAGTTAGCGCCTGAATGGAATGCCAATCCAATTGTATTTTTCGGATCCATTCACATCCCAATAATGGTGGTCCTCCATCTGGTAGTATATATAGATACAGTTTCTGTGTTTCCTTGCCGTTGTATTCAACTGGCACCCTTATTTTTCCTCTGGGGTAGACTTTTTGCCCCGTGTACGTCTTCAATACAATGGACGTGTCCTTCAAGGGTATGTGTGGGAATAGCCGCTCATAGTCTCGTCGATTCATGACAGTTAGGGCTGATCCTGTGTCCAATTCCATCTTTACTGGGGACCCTGCTATCATGAGGGTGACCCAAATGGTTCGGTGATCCTCCTTTTCGATCACGTGTAACTTTAGACAACTTAGTCTCCTGCTCCCGGAGTCCTTATCACTCTCCTGATCTTCCGAACTACTGTCTGTCAATTTCTTTACTTTCTTGTACTTTTCCTTAGTGGTTCTTGTAGTGTTGGTTTTCTTTCCCGACCTGCAGACTCTTGCTATGTGTCCCATTTTCCCACATTGCCTGCATACTTTGTCCTTAAACCAGCAGTCCTTCTGATCATGGGTTGTTCTGCCGCAGCGATAGCACTTTTCTGCTCCATACGCCATTTCGTTAGCGCTGTATTCTTGTGGTTTCTGTTGTATTTCCACAGCTCCCCGTGCTGCTGCTTCGTAGGATACTGACACGCTGAAAGCCTGTTCTAGCGTCAGGTCCTTTTCCGAAAGTCGTTTCTGGGTTCCTTCACTCTGGAGCCCGCAGACAAACTTATCCCGTAAGGTGTCTGCCAGTCCTGCTCCGAACAGGCAGTGCTTCGATAACTTGCGTAGTTCCGTAAGATAGTCAGCATTGCTCTCATCTTTGTGCTGGTTTCTTTTATGGAACTTGAATCTTTCTGCTATCAGCAGCGGTGTAGGGTTTAGGTGTTCCTGTAAGGTATTAACAATCTCTTCAAAACTTTTCTCCATTGGTTTAGCTGGGGTAATTAAATTCCGCACTAGGCCATATGTTCTCGCGCCCATCAAATTTAATAATACCGACGCCTTCTTTCCATCGGCCACCTCATTTGCCTTGCAGTACACTTCAATTCTTTCCACATACGTGGTCCAGTCTTCTACCTCGCTGTCGAAAGCAGTGATACTGCCACTTTTCGGCATCTTGGGTGATTTAAAATGGTGCCTCCCGCGCTTTTTCTTCTTCACCAATGGATTAAAATGGCGCCTCCCGCGCTTTTCCTTCTTCCCCAATGGAATAAAATGGCGCCTCCCGCGCTTTTCCTTCTTCCCCTTGCTGCCACGCTGCTCCTAGCGTTCTGCAGGGTAATGGCGGCGACCCGCGGCTTCGGCGCGTCTCACTTTTCCTTCCCATTGTTTTATTTTCGCTACGCTGCCCGGTTCTTGAGCACCGACCGCGCCCTGTGCGCTCCACCCTCTCTCTCTTTTCCTCCCGACGACGCTGCGCGGCCCCTTTGCAGAGCCGCTCGATCGAGCTCGAGCCCGCCGCAGTCCGGAAGGGTCAGCGCACTACCTGCTACCAGCACGATTTGCTGGAACACCTTGACTGGGGAGCCAAGCCCAGCTCTCCACAGCCTCTCCTGCAACTCTCCGAACTCCAATGGATCCTTGGGCGGTTGCCCGCGGTCGACGCCTGTTGTTCTGACTTCGACCTCCAAAAGCTTCTTCTCAGGGAAAGATCCCCGTGAGGTGATGTAGTACTGCAGGTGAGTTCGAACCTGCTCATCGCCACTGTAGTGTCCGCGCCTTAATAATACACGGACTGCAGGAGAACAATAAAACAGGTATTTACTGAACAGAGGGTAACTTAAGACTGACGTACAGAAGCCTGCTATGGCTTTATATACAGGGGTGGTCACTGCCGGTACTGCAGTATAGAATCAGTTCTTCTCTTAAAGGTACATACACAACAACAACCACCAGGGGCAATGGCAGACAGGAGGTGGCCAAGCCACTTTAGAGACCTTGAGCCAACTGGAGGAGACGGTGCTCAACATCATTGGAGGGGAAGTCACCAAGGCCATGGCAATGGGCGAAGTTGAAGCCCTTGCTGACAATGACGATCTGCTCATTCCTAATCATTCTCACATTCTACTTCCCCCTCATCCCACAATCTCTTGTGCCTTTCTGCTTTCAGATAACCAAGAACTGCCAGGAGGCCAGCCCGTCCCCGAAGTCATAGTGGAGAGTGGAGAAGAAGACGACGACACACCGTCACTGCATCTGACACTCGCAGACAGCAGCTCAGAAACTGGCACTGCACGGAATGTAGACGGTAGTATAGATGCTGGATCTGCACATGGTGAGGCACCGAACACGAGTGGGCTGCAGCAAGGCCAAGGGAAAGGGTAGCCCGGGGGGCCAGCTCCCCAGAGGGTGAGATCGCGCATGAGTTCTGCTGTTCACGACTCAGATGATGACCTCGATGAGCCAGACAGCCTCTTGGCAATGTCAAGGAGCATAGAGGAGTCCGGCTCAAACATTGGACGGAGCTTTTGCACAGAGCTTGGAGCTCAGGCTGTGTGTGATGGGCGATGTCGTGGCTTCCATTGCAGCACAGGTAGAAACGACCCAACGTCTCAGTGCTGGAGTGGAAGCACAGACTGCTCTTCTGCAGGCTCAGCTTGCTGCCACCCAAGCTCAGACTGCTGCCGTCATCACTGGGTTTACCAGTGATAGCCTTCCTGTTCCCACCACTGCTCTTGCCGCTGCCTGTCAGCCAGCCCAGACTACTGCCGCCCATGCCGAGGTGGTGCAGTCTACAGCCGAGCCTTCTAGGTCCACAGCTGGTCGAGGCCATCCTGCAAGGCTATCTGAAGTCTCCCGCATGGACACTCAGCAGCTTTCCATCAGCCATGCTGCAGCCACTGGGGGAGCACTGCGTAGGAGCACTGGACTAGGAAATGGCACACGAACGACAGGCACTAAGGGATTGCACAAGGGCGATTAGTTCATATTGTAATGTTGATTGAATACTGAAATTTATTAATTTTGTTTGGAATATTTGTTTTGTCGTGGCTCTCATTTCAGCTCTGTGCCCAGGAGGATGCTGGGATATTCCGTGACAGAGGGATGGTATGATAGGTATGTGGTGAGCAACGGGGATCTGGGGTTTCATTCACACAAATTTGAGTCTGATGAGGCATTTACTGCCTGCCTCCTCCCTTCTCGTCCTCCTTCCTCTTCCTCTTCCTGCTCTCCCTCCTCTCCCTCGTCCTCCTCCTGAGCTGGTCCCGCAATCCCTGCTGGCAAGGGCTGTGTCCTCATGACAGCCAAGTTGTGAAGCATGCAGCAGACCACCACGAAATGGGACACCCGCTCCGGCAAGTACTGGAGGGCTCCTCCAGAGCGGTCAAGGCAGTGGAACCGTTGCTGCAGCAGCCCGATGGTCTGCTCGATGATGTTCCTGGTGGCAGCTTGGCTCTTATATCAGTGCTGGGCAGGAGTGGTGGAGTTGTGGAGGAGAGTGGATTGCCCTCGTCTCTAACAGCCACCCTCGGGTTTGATGTGGTGGCTGGAAGATTGCTGGCACACAGGACTGGCGCAGGATGAAGGCATCATGGCTGCTGCCAGGATAGCGGGCATTGACCATCAGAATGCGCCTGGTGTAGTTGCAGAACAACTGCACATTAAGCAAGTGGTAGCTTTTGCAGTTACGGAAGATCTCAGGATTGGTATACGGCGCCTGCAAAGCCACATGGGTGCAGTTGATGGCGCCCTGCAACAGGGGAAAGCCCGCTATCCTGGCAAAGCCACGTGCGTACTCCTCCTGCTTCTCTGTTCAGAAAGAAGTCAACGCAGTCCCTTCTCCTGGTGTAGAGAGCTTCTGTTGAGGGCTACAGTGACCTTGAGGGCCACTGGGAAAGCCGTGGTCACCCTGCTCTGAGGCTGCAGGTCTGGTTGCAGGAGGTGACAGAGTTCTGTGACCACCTCCTTGGTGAAGCGGAGCCTCCTAATACACTGCTCCTCGCTTAAGAAGTGCTCTCAGAAGACCCTAGGTGGGCAATGCCTCCTGGTGCGAACCTTCCTGGCCCTCCTCCTCCTCCCTCTGCACGCATCTTCTCTTCTTCGCTGCCTCCGCTCCCTCTCCCGAAGATACACGAGGCGGACTGCAACTAGAGTCCCAATGACTGTGAGCAAGTGTTGTGAGCAGAAGCCTTTAAATAAGATTGAAGGAACACTCCCTGTCACCTTAGGAACTTGAAACAAGTGTAGAAAGCTGCAAGAGTTGCAAAAAGTTACATAGAGGCAGTCCAACTGAAAAAGCATGACAGCTGTAAGTTGTTGCTGATGATCCCTTTAAATAGCGCAGCTGGAGGCTCCTTCCTGCTTGTGAACGCTTGGTCAGCTGTTCGTGATTAACACAGGCCAGTAAGTGGAGCGGCGAACTCGAAAATGGCAGATTGGGCATCAAGTGAGCGTTGCACACTCACTGATGTCACAATCTGCATAATCTACATGTCTCCAGTGAGCGCAGACATCGGCAGCGCTGCCGACCTGCCAAAAATGCCGGCCACGCGGGATACACCAGAAGTGAGGTGGCCGCCATTTTTTCACCAAAACAGGCCTTAATGGTCAACACCAATACCTCCAATTTCTAGGCCCATGAGTTCCAGCCTTGACCTTTGGGGAGCCTCCAACTTCACCCAACCCCCACGCTATGCTCTCCATGTCATTTACCTCCGGTGAGGCTTCCTCAAACACTCAAGGGCTTGATGTTGCTGGGCCCACCTGTGTGCATCTGCTTCATTCTATTGTGTGCCACGTTCTGCAAGTAGTGTTGAGATCTTGGTGCTTGTAAAAGGACACCTAAGTATGTTCAGGTTGGTCAAGAGAACTACAAGCATCTCGCATGAAACAGACACAATGTTCAATGCTTTCCAATAAGCCAGCATCTTACAGCACCCTGCATTACTCACTACCTGCTGCATGTACCAGCACAGGTGATTCAGATAATGAGTTTATTGAGAACAACAAATGAATCACAGGTAAAGTAATCAGGAGCAGGTGGTGATGACAGTGGAGGGGTATGAACCAGCAGATCAGATCGCTTCCTTCTTCAGCTGCTGGCCCAGAGAATTACATTTCAGATCCTCCACATAATAGAATGCTGCTATCTGAACTGCAGCATACCAGACTCGACTATTACAATGGTCTCCAGGCCAGCCTTCGGACCTTCATAAACTTGGGCTCATCCAAAGCTCTACTATCTTACTTTGCACCAAGTCCCGTTCACCCATCACACCTGATTTCAGCAGAGGAAGAAGCAGAGACTGGCAATGTTACAGAGGTGGAAGCAGGCTGTCTTGGTGATGTGGATATGGGATCGTAAGCTCAGCTCGGGGTCAAATAGGACGCCGAGTTTGTGAACAGATTTATAAAGTGGTAGGATTACCTCCTATTGTGGCTCAATATTGACCTTTTAATACATGCCAACGTCTGATTTGCTTTACTCACTGCCACCGAGCATCACTAATAAAGGATGGGACTTTGCAGTGTCCCGGTGTACGTGATCATCCAGTCCCGAGTAGTGTAGGAGGGAATGTGATTGTGCAGCCTTACAGCACGTGCATCTCTCTGATCCTTGGTAGTGTATGGTGGAATGGAAGTATGTTTTTTCCCGTTGTGTGAAATATTAAATGCTTGGTACTCTGCTAAAGAAATTGTGCGTGTTCTAGGGTTAAATCATTATGCAAGCTACTTGTTTCACAAAGACTATCCCTGAGTCCATTTACAATGACCTCCTCATAGTTACTTCCATTGAGGAGAATTATTTCCAGCTTACTCCAATTAACTTTATATTTTGAATTAAAGCACACTCTCAAAATAATTACTGACAGAGGGGGAATTGATATCCAGCGGCTTGGAATAGAACTGGATACAAAATCATGTATTCCTACTTGCTAATGCCAGGGCCAATTGTGAGTCATCAAGGATGTCAGTGGCAGGAAATATAATATTTCCATTTTCAGCAGTTCCAGTATCAAGAACTTAGCTCTGCTGTGCCTCAACAATGTGCCTGAACACTAAACGCAGAGGAACAACGGAGGAATTACCCACCGGTGTAATTCTATTCCAATTCCCTACATCAGTCACCTTCATGAATTCAATAAGGAACTGATTAGTCTTTCTTCTTTAAACAAAATCCAATCACAATATTAGAGGCAACATACAAAAATAATTCAGTGATTCTGTCACTAATTCTGTAATGTTACCAAATGATTCAGTTGTATGTCATTACAGTTTATATGTAGAGTTATATAGGCCTAGAAATTCAGTATCGCTACGTTTGGGGCGCTACAGCCGGGAGTTCGCTAAATTTAGCGCCCGGCGCAACTTAGCGCCATCTTCGCCAAAATTGAGTTGCATCGCCCCAAGAGGTTGCTGCTGCGCTAAAGCAGGCGATGCACGACTATCATTAGGCGCTAAGCCGGCGAGCCGGGGCGCTACCACCGAGGGCGGGCACAGCGCAGGTGCGGCAAGTTGTTGATTGAAGGCAGACACGCTGGCGCCGGTCAGCTCTTAAAGGGGGAGGGTCAATTTGTTTTGCTCCCACGCCCTGCACACTGCAGCCCTGAATCCAGGCCTAAACAGAGCTGCTTCAAAATTGCAACGCCCACGACTATGGAGAAGGCCAGGGAGCGAGCGCAGCGCTTCAGCGAGGGTGCCCTGAAGCTTCTGGTTGGCGCAGTGGAGCGCAGGCAACCTGTCCTGTTCCCTGACAGTGGCAGGAGGCCGCTGCCCAGTGAGTACAGAAAAGCCTGGAGGGAGGTGGCAAACAGGGTGACCTCCAGCAGCTTGGTCCCCAGGACACCCACGCAGTGCAGAAAAAAGTTCAAAGACCTCACTCGGGTTGTCAGGGTGAGTACCCTTTCCAGTACCCTCTTCATCCCTGCATGTGCACCTCACTTTACGGCCAAAGGGTCCTGAAAGCCCCAATGCCCAGCCCTCATCCAACAGCTATCGGACTCTCATGAAAATCACATGCACATTCACCACTTTACACACTGTCAGGGCTATTCCACCATGGGAGGCAGTGCAGGCAAGATGAGGGCTTGACACTGTCAGGGCTATTCCACCATGGGAGGCAGTGCAGGCAAGATGAGGGCTTGACACTGTCAGGGCTATTCCACCATGGGAGGCAGTGCAGGCAAGATGAGGGCTTGACACTGTCAGGGCTATTCCACCATGGGAGGCAGTGCAGGCAAGATGAGGGCTTGACACTGTCAGGGCTATTCCACCATGGGAGGCAGTGCAGGCAAGATCAGGGCTTGACACTGTCAGGGCTATTCCACCATGGGAGGCAGTGCGGGCAAGATGAGGGCTTGACACTGTCAGGGCTATTCCACCATGGGAGGCAGTGCAGGCAAGATCAGGGCTTGACACTGTCAGGGCTATTCCACCATGGGAAGCAGTGCAGGCAAGATCAGGGCTTGACACTGTCCGGGCTATTCCACCATGGGAGGCAGTGCAGGCAAGATCAGGGCTTGACACTGTCAGGGCTATTCCACCATGGGAGGCAGTGCAGGCAAGATGAGGGCTTGACACTGTCAGGGCTATTCCACCATGGGAAGCAGTGCAGGAAAGATCAGGGCTTGACACTGTCAGGGCTATTCCACCATGGGAGGCAGTGCAGGCAAGATCAAGGCTTGACACTGCCAGGGCTATTCTACCATGGGAAGCAGTGCAGGAAAGATCAGGGCTTGACACTGTCAGGGCTATTCCACCATGGGAGGCAGTGCAGGCAAGATCAGGGCTTGACACTGTCAGGGCTATTCCACCATGGGAGGCAGTGCAGGCAAGATCAGGGCTTGACACTGTACTCAGAGGCCATCCTTTCTCTTGCAGGGCAAGCTGGCCCACAATTGTAGGCAGCAGCTAAGGACCGGGGGAGGCCGTTCTGACCTTAAAGAGCTCAGCGACCTGGAGCAGCGAGTTGAGCGGATTATGGGAGGCCGGCTGATTGGCCCCGTCGCCAGTGGAGATGCCGACCCCGTTCTGGACAGCAATGGTAAGGTCATCACCTTTTTGACCTCTCTCTTTCCACTTGTGCCTCACACCAGCATCCTTTGCCACTCTTGAACCAATGCAGTGCATAGCAGCACTCATGCCTCCCTCACTGCCGCCCTGTCCTCACTCTAAAGCAACTCTTGTGCCTCCCTGCTTTCAGATGCTGAATCGCCAGGTGAGGAGGCGGGCCCTCTAGCTGGCACTGTGTCTGATTCGGAATTCGAGGAGGAGGAAGAGGAAGCCGGCCCATCAGTGCCACCCTCAGCCGAGGCAGCCCATGGCCATGATGGGGACACGTCTTCCCTAGAGGGGAGCAGGGGGAAGGGTCTGATGATGTTGAAGTTCCAGGGCCCAGCGGGCTGCAGCAACGCGGGAGGGGTGGGGAAGCTCGGCGGCCTTCTCCCCGGAGGGTGAGTGCGGCCTCCAGTTCTGCTACGGTGAGCGCAGAGGAGGTGCGGCTCCTTGGTGAAATGGGCGCCCAGGCTGAGCGCAGGCACACTGAGCTCATGGCTGCAGTGGCAAGGATGCCTGACTCCATAGAGTCACTGGCAAGGAGTGTTCAGGAATTCGGGGCAGCACAGGCCAGGAGTCTGCAGGAATTCAGTGCAGCACAGGCCAGGAGTCTGCAGGACTTCGGGGCAGCACAGGCCAGGAGTCTGCAGGACTTCGGGGCAGCACAGGCTAGGAGTCAGCAGGACTTCGCTGCATCACATGCGGCTTCCAGCCAAGTGCTTAGTCGTGCCATGCATTCACTGGCTGGTCTGGTGCAGACACAGATCAGGGCCACACGGGCACTAACTGCTGCCACCCTCGCTGGATCGGCCAGGAATCGCTGGGGCCCTCGCCGCGCCACAGCAGCCCAGCAGGCTGTGCTTCAGCAGATTGCTGCGCATGCTTCAGTGCTGGCCCGTGTGCGAGTGCCAATGTATCAGCCGACCAGGGAGTGCCTGTGCTCTGTCAGGTTGGCAGCATTCCTGCTGCCAACACTGTCACTCCTCCACTGCAGCTACCACCATCCGTAGGACAGACTGCTGCCGCCCAAGCAGAGTTGGAGCAGTCAGCAGCCGGGCCCTCCAGGCCCAGAGCTGGTCCAGGCCATCCCCCAAGGGCATCTGCCGACTCACCATCTGACCCTCAGCAGCCTTCCCCCAGCCTTGCTGCAGCCACTGGGGTCCCATTGAGGAGGAGCTGCAGGGTGGGAAGGGGCCAATCGCGCAAGCGAGGCGGATCACCCTCGCAGGCGAAAAAGTAGGTGTGGCAAAATGTTTTTTTTATATGAAGGCCGAGAATGTGATTTTTTTTTACATGAAGGCCGAGGATTTTATGTTTTTTTTTTATATGAAGGCCGAGGATCATGGTCATTTTTGTTTAACTTTTTTTTCATTTTCTCCAGGTTGTGAGAGCCAGTTATGTGTCTGACTGTTTTTTGGGGGGTTTCTCTGTATTTGTTTGTAATGCGGGAAAGACACAGAGTTTGTCAAATAAAAAATGGTCTTTATTCAGATTGTCCATGTTTGCACTTTGAACTATTTGTTGCCTTGACCGGCTGAGGGTTTGCGGAGCGGCTCCATTCATGTTCTTTCAATGGCACAAGCCATTCCCTGAGAGGGGGCCTAGAACCGACTTGCAATAAGCCGCTGACGGACGGCCCTTGCACTTTGTGCCTCCCTCCCGTCTTGGTGCTCCTCCTCCTCCTCCTCTGGTGGTCCTCCAATGTCTGCTGGCAGTGGCTGAGTCCTGAGGATAGCCAGGTTGTGCAGCATGCAGCACACTACAACGAAATGGGATACTCACTGTAGGGCTCCCCCGGAATGATCCAGACAGCGGAACTGTTGCTTCAGCACGCCAATTGTGTGCTCAATGATGTTCCTGGTCGTTTGATGGCTGTCATTGTATCGTTCTTCAGCAGGGGTGGTGGGCGCACGGAGCGGGGTCATCAGCCAGGTGCACAAAGGATAGCCCTTGTCCCCGATAAGCCAGCCTCCTGGGCAAGCCGGGGTTTCGAAAATGTCTGCCACAGAAGTCTGGCGCAGGATGAAGGCGTCGTGGCTGCTGCCTGGAAAGTGGGCATTGACAGCTAGTATGAGCTGCCTGTGGTCACACACCAACTGGACATTCATCGAATGGTAGCCCTTCCGGTTGCGGTAATCCTCGGCATTCTCTAGAGGCGCCCGCAAAGCCACATGCGTGCAGTCAATGGCGCCCTGGACCATGGGGAAGCCCGCTATTCTTGCAAATCCCATTGCGCTCTCTTGCTGCTTGTCCGGGGTCATGGGGAAGGAAATGTACTGACGTCTCCTTCTGAAGAGGGCATTCGTCACCTGGCGGATGCAGTAATGCACCGCGAACTAGGAGACATTGGCAATGTCCCCAGTAGTGGATTGGAAGGAGCCGGTGGCATAGAAGTTGAGAGCCACTGTCACCTTCACTGCCACCGACAGCGACGTCCTGCTCCTCAGCTGTGGCTGCAGATCTCTCTGAAGCAGGTGGCATATCTCAGTGACCACCTCCCTTCTGAATCGCAGCCTCCGAATACACTGCTCCTCAGACATGTTGAGGTATGAGAACTGCTGGCGGTATACCCTGGGTGGGTAAGGCCTCCTGTGCCGACGCCTGTTGGCCCTCCTCCATCTGGCCATGATTGGTACTCTCTCTCGGCGTCTCTGAGCCCTTTCAATGCAATGGAGAAACCCAACGTTTCCACCCATTGCAGCCCCCATTATATGTGGCGACTCAAGGCTATGGCACTGAAAGTTAAATCCAACTGCAAAGCTCTGGCCTGAAGCCAGAAGTACCTGTGCGAGCACTGAGTCAAAGCAGAAAGCTCTCTCCCTTTGCCTCTCTCCAAATCTCTCTCTCTCACACAGGAGTGGAACAAAATGGCTGCCACAAAGAATGCAGGAAGAGTCCCCTTTAAATAGCGCCCCACAGCGACTGGGAACCGTTCCACTCAACCAGTCGCTGGGAGCGCCAGGCGCACAGAAGGGGGGCGCCACTGAAGTTCTGGTTCGGGGCACACCAAGGGCGTTGCACCATGAAATGACGTCAGGATCTGCGCGCTGCGGTTTTGCGTCGCCGCTAATTCTTGACTGAAGTTCGCAAGAGGCGCAGATCACGCCGCGCCCGGGCGCTAGCCGCTTCGCGCCCCACTTCTCGCCCTCTTAAGGTACTAGCGGCTGGCGCTAACAACTGAATTTCTAGGCCATAGAGCCTACAGCACAGTAACAGGCCACTCGGCCCACTGGTCCACGCCAGCGTTTATATTTCACACGAGCCTCCTCCCAGCCCTCTTCATCTAACCCTATCAGCATATCCTTCTATTCCTTTCTCCCTAATGTGCTTATCTAGCTTCCCCTTAAATGTATCTATGCTATTTGCCTCAACTACTCCTTGTGGTAGCGAGTTCCACATACATACTACACTTTGAGTAAAGAAGCTTCACCTGAATTTCCTCTTGGATTTATTAGTGACTATCTTATATTGATGACCTTTAGTTTTGGACTCCCCCACAAGTGGAAACATTTCCTTCTCTTTTCTAGAGAAAACAGCTCCAGCCTGTTCAGCCTTTCCTGATGAGTATATACTCTCAGTTCTGGTATCATCCTTGTGAATCTTTTTTGCACCCTCTCCAGTGCCTCTATATTGTTTTTATAATTTGGAGAGCAGAACTGTGCACAGTATTTTACATGTGATCTAACCAAGGTTCCATACAACTTCTCTGCTTTTCAATTCTATCCCTTTAGAAATGAACCCCAGTATTTGGTTTGCTTTTTTAATGGCCTTATTAACTGTGTTGCTACTTTAGTGATTTGTGTATCTGTACCCCTACACCCCTTTGCTCCTTTACCCCATTTAGACTCTTATTATCCAAGCAGTATGTGGCCTCCTTATTCTTCCTACCAAAATGCACCACCTCACGGTTATCTATATTGAAATTAATTTGCCAATTACACGCACATTCTTCAAGTTTATTAATGTCTTATTGTATTTTGTCGCATTCTTCCTCAGTATTAACTACACCCCCCCCCCAATTTGGTGCCGCCCACAAATTTTGTGAGACATTTAACAACAGAGGCATCATTACACACTCGATCCTGTCCTCCGTGAGCCCTTACACACTCGATCCTGTCCACCGTGAGCCCTTACACACTTGATCCTGTCCACCGCAAGCCCTTACACACTCGATCCTGTCCTCCGCGAGCCCTTACGCACTTGACCCTGTCCTCCGCAAGCCCTTACACACTCGATCCTGTCCTCCGTGAGCCCTTACACACTCGATCCTGTCCACCGCGAGCCCTTACACACTCGATCCTGTCCTCCGTGAGCCCTTACACACTCGATCCTGTCCACCGCGAGCCCTTACACACTCGATCCTGTCCTCCGTGAGCCCTTACACACTCGATCCTGTCCACCGCGAGCCCTTACACACTCGACCCTGTCCTCCGCAAGCCCTTACACACTTGACCCTGTCCTCCGTGAGCCCTTACACACTCGATCCTGTCCACCGCGAGCCCTTACACACTCGATCCTGTCCACCGCGAGCCCTTACACACTCGACCCTGTCCTCCGCAAGCCCTTACACACTCGATCCTGTCCACCGCGAGCCCTTACACACTCGATCCTGTCCACCGCGAGCCCTTACACACTCGATCCTGTCCTCCGCAAGCCCTTACACACTCGATCCTGTCCTTCACGAGCCCTTACACGTTCAATCCTGTCCTTCACGAGCCTTTACACTTACACACTCTATCCAGTCGTCCAGAAGCCTATAGAATCATAGAAGTTTACAGCACAGAAGGAGGCCATTCGGCCCATCGTGTCTGTGCCAGCCGAAAAAGAGTTATCCAGCCTAATCCCACTTTCCAGCTCTTGGTCCGTAGCCTTGTAGGTCACTGCAATCAGAGTGCATATCCAAGTTATTTTAAAATGCTTTCTGCCTCTACCACCCTTTCAGGCAGTAAGTTGCAGACCCCCATCACCCTCTGGGTGAAAACAGTTCTTCTCAAATCCCCTCTAATCCTTTTACCAATTACATTAAATCTATGTCCCCTGGTTATTCACCTCTCTGCTAAGGGAAATAGGTCCTTCCAATCCACTCTATCTAGGCCCCTCATAATTTTATACACCTCAATTAAATCTCACCTCAGCCTCCTCTGTTCCAAAGAAAACAACCCCAGCCTATCCAACTTTCCTCATAGCTAAAATTCTCTAGTCTTGTTAAATCTCCTCTGTACCCTCGCCAGTGCAATCACATCTTTCCTGTAATGTGGTGACCAGGACTACACGCGGTACTCTAGCTGTGGCCTAACTAGTGTTTTATACAGTTCAAGCATAACCTCTCTGCATTTATATTCTGTGCCTCAGCTAATAAAGGAAAGCATCCCTTGTGCCTTCCTAACCACCTTATCTACCTCTCCTGCTACCTTCAGCGATCTGTGGACATGCACTCCAAGGTCTCTCTGTTCCTCTACACTTCTCAGTATCCTACCATTTATTGTGCATTCCCTTGCCTTGTTAGCCCTCCCCAAATGGATTACCTCACACTTCTCCAGATTGAATTCCATTTGCCACTTTTCTGCCCACCTGACCAGTCCATTGATATCTTCCTGCAGTCTACAGCTTTCGACCTCACTATCAACCACATGGCCAATTTTTGCATCATCTGCTAACTTCTTAATCATGCCCCCTACATTGAAGCCTAAATCATTGATATATACCACAAGAAGCAAAGGACCTAGTACTGAGCCCTGCGGAACCCCATTGGAAGCAGCCTTCCAGTCACAAAAACACCTGTTGACCATTACCTTTTGCTTCCTATCACTGAGCCAATTTTGGATCAACTTGCCACTTTCCCTTGGATCCCATGGCTTTTATATTTTTGACCAGTCTGCTATGTGGGACCTTGTCAAAAGCCTTGCTAAAATCCACGCAGACTACATCAAATACGTTACCCTCATCGACCCTCCTTGTTATCTCAAAAAATTCAATCAAGTTAGTCAGACACGACCTTCCCTTAACAAATCCATGTGAACTTTCCTTGATTAATCCGTGCCTTTCTAAATGATGATTAATACAGTCCCTCAGAATTTTTTTCAATAATTTCCCCACTACTGAGGTTAAGCTGACTGGCTGTAATTACTCGGTCTATCCCTTTCTCCCTTCTTAAACAACGATACAACGTTAGCAGTCCTCTGGCATCACGCCAGTAGCCAGAGAGGATTGGAAAATGATGGTCAGAGACTCCACTATTTCTTCCCTTGCTTCTCTTAACAGCCTGGGATACATTTCATCCGGGCCTGGTGATTTATCTACTTTCAAAGATACTGAACCCCTTAATATTTCCTCTCTCACTATATTTATCTCATCTAATATTTCAAACTCCACGCCCTTAATTATAATGTCTGCATCGTTCCTCTCTTTTGTGAAGACAGATGCGAAGTATTTATTAAGAACCAAACCCATGTCTTCCCCCTCCACACACAGGTTACCTTTTTGGTCTCTAATAGGCCCTACCCTTTCCTTAGTTATCCTCTTGCTCTTTATGTATTTATAAAACATCTTTGGGTTTTTCTTGATTTTACTTGCCTATATTTTTTCATGCCCTCTCTTTGCTTTCCAAATTTCTTTTTTAATTTCACCCCTGCACTTTTTATACTCCTCTCGGCTTCCTGCAGTATTTAGCTCTCAGTATCTGACAAAAGCTTCCCTTTTTTGCCTTATCCTACCCTGTATGCTCCTTGACATCCAGGGGGCTCTAGATTTGGGAGTCCCACCCTTTAACTTTGTGGGAACATACCTGCTCTGAACCCTCACTATCTCCTCCTTGAATGCCTCCCACTGCTCTGACATGTACACACGATGCTGTCCTCTGCGAGCCTTCACACAGACACACTTGATCCATAACAGGTGTAGAGTGCAGAATATGTCGGATATTCAACATTCTGTTTTTTTGATTGATAGTTTTTGTGAAATATCTCTACAGACTTGCAGAGTGGTATTCCTAACTCGATTTAAAATTCTACTCATGTAAACAAGTACAGTAGCATAAGGATGATATTTTCACAAATAAATTATGGGGGGTAGGAGTTGTGAGTTATATTTTTCTTTCCACTCCTCAGGCATGTAAACTGGGTCCAAACCTCTGATGAAGCTGGTTCATAAATCATAGAATCATAGAATAGTACAGCACAGAAGGAGGCCATTTGGTCCATCGAGTCTGCGCCGGCTCTTTCGAAGAGTAATCCAGTTAATCCCATTCCTCGCTCTTTCTCCATATCCCTGCAATTTTTCCTCCTTCAAGTATTTATCCAATTTCCTTTTGAAGGCTACTATTGAATCTGTATCCACCACCCTATCAGGTAGTGCATTCCAAATCTTAACTGTTCGTTGCCTAAAAAACTTTTTCCTCATGTCACCTCTGGTTCTTTTGCCAATCACCTTAAATCTGAGCCCTCTCGTTATTGACCCTTCAGCCATTAGAAACAGTTTCTCTTTATTTATTCTATCTAATCCCTTCATGATTTTAAACACCTCTATCAAATCTCCTCTTAGCCTTCACTGCTCCAAGGAGAACAACCCCAACTTCTCTAGTCTACCCACGTAAAAGTAATCCCTCATCTCTGGCACTATTCTAATAAATCTCTTCTGTACCCTCTCCAAAGCCTTCACGTCCTTCCTAAAGTGTGGTGCCCAGAATTGGTCACAATACTCCGGCTGGGGACGAACTCGTGTTTTATATTGGTTTAGCATAATTTCCTGGCTTTTGTACTCTATGGGGGCGATTTTCCCAGCCCCGAGGTACGGGTTTGGAGGCGGGACAGTTGGCAAAATGGCAAAAACTGAGGGTGAGTTTGATGGGTGCGATTCGGTCCCGCCTCCTGTAAGGGGTTCTTAGATCGCAGAGGTTTCTCTCTCTCCAGAGGCCTCTCTCTCTTGCACAGTAAACTTTCGAGTGGTTTGACCCACTCCCCCTTAGATTCTATACACTGGACTTTGAGGCAGGAACTACAATGCAGAGAATACTCTATAGACCAGGTTTAATGAAAACGAAATGAAACTTTATTGCATAAAGGAACAAATTGAATGTGAGCCAATAAGGTACATGGGAGGGAAAAACAAATCATAATACAGTACTAACCAACATATATACAGGCATATTATACTTTACAAAAGCCATCACGAAATGGGGAAACACACGGAACATCGAGGGACAACAACTCATTGTTAAAATTATACCCAAAATGCCCACCCCCTAAGCCTAGCTAGATCAGATTATGAGGGGCCAGAAATATGCTCACCAATCCAATGAAAAAGTATAAGATTTTGAAAGGTCTGCATTTTGATCCTCTCAGGCGTCCTGTCTCCACGTGGTCAACGCTGCGGGCTGCGACACTCTCTCTTCTTCCTCGAGGTGAAGGTCACGGATAGGCTGGATGTCAGCAGGCCTGGACATCGGTGCGGGGAGAAACCAACTGTTTTACCATTTTCGCATGGGTTTCGTCGCACAGCCCAGTTGGTTTACCGTTTTCATATAGGTTTCTACCTATCTTTGTCAGCGTCCCGGGGTTGGTCGATGATCTCCCAACAGTTACCCCGGGGCTAGATGCTGACTTGATCTCCCATTTCGAACCTCGATCCTCCGTCGTCTCCACTTGAACTCTGCACCAATACCGAAAAGGGGTGCGTTTTTCGATGGCTGGCGATGTAAAGAAGAAGATCAGAAAAAAAGCCCTCAATAGCTACTCCGGGTCCCCAGATATACTTCTCAAAAGAGGCCCTTATCTCCCGCCAGATCAAGGTTAGTCTTTGTTTAACTTTTGGCGGGCTTGTAGCACAGCGGGGTAGTTATTATGTTTTAAACTACTTTGGGATGGCCGGTAACGGCCATCTCTGGTCTGGAATGACCGTGTATTGTTTTTAATGTCCTTCCGATGTCTTAAACGGTTCTTGATGTTCCCCCTATGAATATGAAACTGTTTCCCTTTGTCTGGGTAAACATTTAGATGACCTTTATCTACAGGCCGATCTGACTGGATCCGCATCCAATCCATATGTATGTGGTTCTGTCTGGTTTCGTTTTCTCCGAAATGGCCTTCCAGAACTTACTGTGGGCTGAATCCACAAAGGCTGTCTGGGGACTGCAGGAACCATTTTAAAGTGTCCCAAAAGCTAGTCACGGGGCCTGGTGGCCATTTTGTGTGCCCCTTTTTCTGGGCTTCTTTTAAAACCGTCTTTAAAATTAAGGCCTTTTCTGCCAATAGACCCTTATAGGACAATGTTCAAATTTTGCGAATCTTACAGTCCATCAGTCGGGAGAGCGGTTAAGGGCCTCTATAATCCTATTTTGACAGGCCTTTGTTATTTTACCACATTTTCAACGTGTTGCACGGCCCCCCTAAACCACGCCAACTAATCCTGGCGGGCTGACAAGTGGGTGGCCTCACAGCTGCAGCTCCACCATTAAAATGGAGCTTTCATCAGAGAGCAGTAGCAGGCGGCAGAACTTTGGTTCCAAAGGCCTTTCAGCACTTTTAACAGACCTACTGAAGTCGGAAGTTCTGCAGCTTCTATCTCTCAACTGTGGGACCTCCTTGGAAGACCCCTCTCCCTGCCAGCAGCATGGGAACAATTTATTTCCTTTCACCATGGACCTCAGATTCAGATGAAGAGCAGCCACGGCAGCAGCAGAACCAGGCAGCTCAGCAGCAACAACAGCAGGAGCCCCAACCTCCTGCTCACCCACCTGATGCTGCACAGGGCAGAAGGCGCCAGCGCATGGAAGCATGTCGTGCAAGGAATGCCCTCATCCTGGCCAGATTTGCATAGGTTGCCTATTGTGGCACATGTGCTTGGCTCCTTCTTAACATATGATAGACAATGGACCTGACTCTCTGGCCTCCTTTCACTCTGACCACCAGCCTGAACACGCAAGTGTCGCGGAGCCCGCAATGTGGAGCTGCCTAAGCTGAAATAACAGATGCCATCACGCTAACAGTTTGCTATCACCTAATTTTAATACATTCCCACAGGGATGACATTTCATCAATAAACAGAATCAATCATCCAATCTGCACACAGATCTGGAGGTTATGGGGGAGAAATTCGGTATAGCCCTGTTTGGGGCGCCGCTATCAGCCGTGCGCCAAATTTAGCTGGCGCTAATTATCGCCTTCGACTGCAAACTTGGCTTTTATCGCCCCTGGAGGTGATTGGAGCGCTAAATCAGGCGCTACACACCTCTCTTAAGGCGCTAAGGCCGAGGAGCGAGGCGCTACCTCAGAGGGCGGGCGCAGCGCAGGTGCTGTCAGTTAGCGATTGAACACAGACACACTGGCGCCAGTCAGTTCTTAAAGGGGAGGGTCAATCTTGCTCTCCAGCCACACCCTGCTTATTGGAGCCTTGAATCTCGGCCTGGACAGACCTGTGGCTAAATCTTCCAGCCAAGGACTATGGAGAGGGCCAGGGAGCGAGCACAGCGCTTCAGTGAGCAGGCCTTGGAGGCTCTGGTTGGCGCGGTGGAGCGCAGAAGATCTATACTGTACCCAGAGAGTGGCAGGAGGCCTTTGCCACGCGAGTACAGAAGAGTGTGGAGGGAGGTGGCTCAGAGTGTCTCCTCAAGGAGCATGGTGCCCAGGACCCATATCCAATGTAGGAAAAAGTTCAATGACCTCACTCGGGTCGTCAGGGTGAGTGGCCTTTTTTCAATAACTCTCCATCCCTCCATCTCAAACTCACTCTATGGCCAGAGGGTCTTAAAACCCCAATGCCCAATACTCATCCAACACCTATGGCCCTTTCATCAAACACACACGCACATTCCACACTTTGCATACAGTAAGGGTTATTCAACTATGGGAGGCACATCAGGCAAGACCATGGCTGCATACAGTAAGGGCTATTCAACTATGGGAGGCATTTCAGGCAAGACCATGGCTGTATATTTACTCAGACGCCATCCTTTTTCTTGCAGGCCAAGCTATCTCATAATAGGAGACAGCAGCAACGGACGGGTGGAGGGTGGCCTCAGCTGCAACCCCTCAGCGATCTTGAGCGCGTCCACAGGATTGTGGCAAGCTGGGTGATGGGTCCCGTTGCCACTGGAGACGCCGACCCCATTCTGGACAGCAATGGTAAGGTCATCACCTTCTTGTCCTCTCTCCTTCCACTTGTTCCTCACAACACCAGCCTTTGACACTTTCAATCCAAATTACTAAATCGCTGCACTCATTCCTCCCTTGCTGCCACCCTGTCCTCACGCTAAAGCCACTCTTGTTCCTCCCTGCTTTCAGATGGTGATTCACCAGGTGAGGAGACAGGCCCTCAAGCTGCCAGTGGGAATGAAGCTGAAGGCGAGGAGGAAGAGGAAGCCAGAGCATCAGCGCCACCCTCTCCTGAGGAAGCCCATGCCCACACTGGGAACACGCCTTCTCTGGAGGGGAGTAGGGGGTGTGGTCTGATGAGGGTGAAGCTCCAGGACCCAGCGGGCTGCAGCAATGCGATGGGGGTAGGGAAGCTCGGGGGCCTTCTCCCGGAGGGAGAGTGTGCCATCAAGTCCTGCTGCACTGGACGCAGAGGAGCGGGTTCTCACTGAAATGAGCGCCCAGGCGGAGCACAGGCACACTGAGCTCATGGCTGCAGTGGGAAGGATGCCCGAATGCATTGAATCACTGGCAAGGAGTGTGGAGCACTTCGCTGTAGCACAGGCGGCTGCCACGCAAATGCTTAGTGCTGCAATGCAGTCATTGGCTGCCATGATCCCATCTCCGACTGCTCTCATGCAGACGCAGATTGAGGCCACACGAGCACTGACTGCTGCTATCCTCGCTGGTTCGGACACATTTCCCCGGGGCTCTCACCGCGCCGCAGCAGGCCAGCAATCTGTGCTCCAGCAGATTGCTCCAGATGCTGAAGTGCTGCCCCGTGGGAGTGCCAGTGTGTCGGTCGAGCAGGGAGTTGCTGTCCTCTCTCAAGATGACAGCATTCCTGCTGCCACCACTGTCACTTCTCCACTGCACTTGCCACCGCCTGTAGCCCAGACTGCTGCCGCCCATGCAGAGTTGGTGCCGTCTGCAGCCGGGACCTCCAGGCCCAGAGCTGGTCGAGGCCGTCCTTCAAGGGCATCTGCAGTCTCAGGTTGTGACAATCAGCAGCCTTCCAACCAACCTTGCTGCAGCCACTGGGGTCCCATTACGGAGGAGCTGCAGGGTGGAAAGGGGGGAATTGCGCAAGGGAAGATCACCCTCGAAGGGCAAAAAGTAGGAGGTGTGACAAAATGTTGGTCATTGTTTTGTTAAAGGCCGAAGTTCGTGGTCAAATTTTTAAAAACTGTTTTGGACATTGTCTCCAGGTTGTGAGAGGCAGTTATGTTAATTACTTTTTTTTGTGTGTTTCTTTCTATTAGTTTGTCATGCGGAAATGAGACACACAGAGTTTGTAAAATAAATAAGTTTTTGTATTCAAAATGTACATGTTTGGTCTTTGCAATCATTGTTGCCTTGACCGGCTTAGGGGTTGCGGGTTGGTTTCATTCAGGTTGTTTTCCTCAGAAGGGGCCTAGAAGCGACTTGCTATGAGCCTTTGACGGACAGCCCTTCCACTTTGTACATTGTGTGCCTCCCTCCCGCCTTGGTGCTGCTGATGATCATCCTCCTCATCTTCCTCCTCCTCTTCTTCCTCCTCCTCTGGTGGTGCTCCAATGGCTGGTGGCATTGGCTGGGTCCTGAGGATTGCAAGGTTATGCAGCATGCAGCACACAACAACGAAGTGGGAGACTCGCTCAGGCGAGTACTGCAGGGCTCCTCCAGAATGGTCCAGACAGCGGAACTGTTGCTTGAGCACGCCAATTGTGTGCTCAACGATGTTCCTGGTAGCTTGATGGCTCTCGTTGTATCGCAGCTCAGCAGGGGTGTTGGGCGAACGGAGCGGTGTCATCAGCCAGGTGCACAGAGGATATCCCTTGTCCCCAAGAAGGCAACCACCTGGGTGATGTGGTGCCTGGAAAAGGTCTGCCACAGAAGTCTGGCGCAGGATGAAGGCATCGTGGCTGCTGCCAGGAAAGTGGGCATTGACAGCGAGTATCAGCTGTCTGTGGTCACAGACCAACTGAATGTTTAAGGAATGGAAGCCCTTTAGGTTGCGGAAATCCTCTGCATTCTCATGCAGCGCACACAAAGCCACATGCGTGCAGTCAATGGTGCTCTGCACCATGGGGAAGCCCGCTATCATCGCAAAGCCCATTGTGCGTTCTTGCTGCTTGTCCGGGGTCATGGGGAAAAAGATGTACTCTCGTCTCCTTTTAAAGAGGGCATTTGTGACCTGACGGATGCAGCAATGCACCGCGAACTGGGAGATATTGGCGATGTCCCCAGTAGCTGATTGAAATGAGCCGGTGGCATAAAAGTTGAGAGCCACTGTTATCTTCACTGCCACCGACAGAGACGTCCTGCTCCTCAGTTGAGGCTGCAGATCTGGCTGAAGCAGGTGGCAGAGCTCAGTGACCACCTCCTTGCTGAAGCGCAGCCTTCGCAAACACTGCTCCTCAGACATATTAATGTAGGAGAACTGTTGGCGAAATACCCTGGGAGGGTAAGGTCTCCTGTACAGAGGCCTGTTGGCCCTCCTCCGTCTGGCCATGGTTGCCACTCTCTCTCTGCGTCTCTGTGCCCTCCGAATGTGATGGAGAAGGACGACGCCCCCATCTATTGCAGCCCCCATAGTATCTAGGCAATCAAAGTTATGAAGGTCAAAACCCAAGTACCTGCAAAGTTCTGGTCTGAAGCCAAAACTACCTCAGACAGCGTTGACTCAATGCAGAAGTCTTTTCTCTCTTTGTCTCTCTCAAAATCTCTCTCTCTCTCTCTCTCTCAGAACGAGTGGTGCAAAAATGGCTACCACACAAAAGCCAGGAAGAGGCCCCCTTTAAATAGCAACCCCCCCAGCCCCACAGCGACTGGGAAGCGTCCAGTCTACCTGTCCTTGGTTTCACCAGGCGGAAAGGAGGGGGGCGCCACTCAATTTCCGTTCCGGGGCGTCACAAGGGCATTGCACTCTTGAATGGCGTCAAGATCTACGTGCGCAGGAGATTGGCCGGTATTGTTTTGCGCCGCCGCAAAATGTCTGGTTAATTTCGCGAGCGGCGCAAAAATCGCCTCCTCGGGCGCTAGTTGCATTGCACCCCATTAGCGCCCTCTTAAGGCGCTAATGGGAGGCGCAACCAACTGAATTTTTCCCCCTATATCTCTTGCCAGCTGGACCCACACAGCCTTGGTTTCTTTGGGAGGCCTCTTCCTCCCAGATGAGGGGAAGAGCACCTCCCTGCTGGCTCTCACCCCCTCAACCAGCATACCCAGCGCCTCATCCAAGAACCTCAGGGAGGCCCTTGCCTTGGAGCTGGCCATTCTTCAAGGAGACAACAGCTTGGAGGTGGTGCAGCATCGACCAAAAACCAGTGGAATGAGACAAGGCAGAGGTGAGTTTCAGTCCCAAAGCACTAATTGGCCATGGGGAACCCACACCTCTGAAATCAACTGGCCAATTAGGGGAAAATCGCAAATCTTTCCCACCTCTCAGTAGTGGCGGGTTTGGAACCCACCCAAACCGAAACCTGCCTCCAACCCACCTCCATTGGGAAAATCACCCTCTATGCCTCTATTTATAAAGCCCAGGATTCCATATATTTTATTAACTGCTTTGTTAACCAGTCCTGTCACCTTTAAAGATTTGTGCACAAGCACCCCCAGGTCTCTCTGTTCTTGCACCCCCTTTAAAATTGTACCAATTAGTGTGTACGGTCTCTCCTCATTCTTCCTACCAAAATGTTGCACCACATACTTTTCTGTGTTGAATTTCATCTGCTGTGTGTCCGCCCATTCCACCAGCCTGTCTATGTCTTCTTGAAATCTATTACTATCTTCCTCACTGTTTACTACACTTCCAAGTTTCGTGCCATCTGCAAATTTCAAAATTGTGCCCTGTACCCCCAAGTCCAAATCATTAATGTATACCAAAAACCGCAGTGGTCCTAGTACTGAACCTTGGGAACACCATTGTATACTTCCCTCCAGTCTGAAAAACAGCCATTCAGCACAACTCTCTGTTTTCTATCCCTCAGCCAATTTTGTATCCATGTTGCTACCGCCCCTTTTATCCCATGGGCTTCAATTTTGCTAACAAGCCTAATATGTGATACTTTATCACACGCCTTTTGAAAGTCCTAATGCATAACATCAACTGCACTGCCCTCATCCACCCTCTCTATTACCCCATCAAAAAACTCAATCAAGTTAGTCCCCTAACCCTTAACAAATCCATGCTCGCTCTATTTTATTATTCCATGCTTGCCCAAGTAGCTGTTAATTTTCTCCTGGATTATTATTTCTAAGAGCTTCTCCACCACCAATGTTAAACTGACTGTCTGGTAATTACCAGGTGACATGAATCTTGTCATTCATGTGGAAATGACTTATGAAATAATACTGGGTGGCCTGCTGGTGGCGCTGTCCAGGGAGAGTATAAATACTCAGGCATGGGCCCAGCTTGCTCAGGACATTCTTTAACAGGAACTAGTGAAGGACACAACTAGATCTCCATGTTGAAAAACAGTTGATTAAAGCCTTGTTTAATACTCAGACCTTTGACTTTTCTTACATCAATTTAATCAACTGCAACCCGCTCCACGCTCTGAGTGATTTGGGAACAGACAGCTACGATTCAAACTGTAGAAGGGAACTCGGACGTAGTAATCAATCCATCATGGAGAAACTACTCAGACCCGCCCGTCTCGACCTGGACCCGAATTCACTTACAGCTGCTAAGGTATGGAAACACTGGTATCGTACCTTCAGCAACTTCCTCAAGGAGTGTGGTGAGAATGTTCCTAATAAGTTACGAATGCTTGCCAATTATGTATCCCCTCATGTGTTTGACTATATCGAAGACTGTAGACTATGACTCCACTATCCAAACACTACAACAACTATATGTTAAGGCCCCAAACGAAATTTTTGCTTGGCACCTACTGGCCACAACTCGACAACAACCCGTGGTATCACTTGACGAATTCCTTCAAGAGCTTCAGCAAAGATTGTAACCTTAAAGCTGTCTCAGCTGAGCAGTACCGGGAGGAATTAATTCGTGACTCTTTTATTAACGGAATTGCTTCTCCCCTCATACGCCAGCGTCGCTCCACTCATGGGACGTCCCTACCATCATGGTTGGCAGCTCCTGGCCCCGTGCTGCTCCGAAGATTCGTCCGATCCTCTCAGAGTGATCCCCTCGTCGACAAAGTGGAACTGACAGATGTCAATCCCACATATATGTACGTGCAGTACCCTGATGGTCGGGAATCCACAGTGTCACTTCGGGATCTGGCTCCCTGCCCACGGACCCAATCGATAGTGGGATCCATATTAATGACGCTGATACCCTGCGCTCCTCCGAGGATGACGCCCTACCCAGGACGTCAAGGGATCTGCCAGCTATTCTGCCAGATCAACACGGGGAACAGAGTGCTCCCCGCGGGATGGCCACCTGAAGCCAGGACGCCGGTCAGTCACCGACTACTGAGCAGGGTGAAGCCAGCTCTGTGCCTGTGGGGGCCCGCACCCGGAACCACGATCTCCCCACTCCCCCTCAGGTCGATCAAGGCGACACGGACTCTGCCAACCCGCCGGTATGAACCAAGCGACCCAGGGACCAAAACACGGTCCGAGGAGACGTGCCTTCCAGCCTCCAATGGAGATCCAAATGACTGCGTCTATTCTTAGTCCGATTAATTCGGTAGAAGGAAGCCGCCGGACTACCAATCTTTCAGGTGGGAAGAATGACATGAATCTTGTCATTCATGTGTAAATGACTTATGAGATAATACAGGACGGCCTGCTGGTGGCGCTGTCCAGGGAGAGTATAAATACTCGGGCATGGGCCCAGCTTGCTCAGGACATTCTTTAACAGGAACTAGTGAAGGACACAACTAGATCTCCATGTTGAAAAACAATTGATTTAAAGCTTTGTTTAATACTCAGACCAAGTGCCTAGTAGCTTTCTTACGTCACCAGGTTTACCCTTCCCCTCTTTTTTGAACAAGGGTGTAACATTTGCAATCCTCCAGTCCTTTGGCACCACCCCTGTGTTTAAAGACGATTGGAAGATTGTGGCCAGCACCTTGCTGGGTGCATGAAAAGTAGCCCAGAGTAATTGTCCCTCCCTGTGTAGACATGCCCAGTAGTGTCCCCTCAACACCTCCAGTGACACAACTAACATTTGGAACATGTAATGTGTAAAATTGCAGCTGCAAATTCACACAATGGCACAGTATATTCATGCTTCACCATGCTACCCCAACATGGTTTGAAGAAAAAACACACCGATATGCAGGTGTAATCTCTGCTTCCTAAAAGGAATTTTTTTCACTTTATGTAGGGGAAGTGAGTTAAAACAATACACAAATAGGGGCTTTTTTAACTCACCACCAGGGCACAAAACTGGCATTGCAAATTTGCCGTCCGTTGTAAAAACCGGCTGATTTTTATTTCCATTGGAAGTTGAAGATCTACCACAGACAGTCTAGAATAACGTGAAGGGGATTGGCAGGGTAGATGCTGAGAGGTTATTTCCCCTGGCTGGTGTGTCTAGGACTAGGGGGCATAGTCTCAGGATAAGGGGTCGGCCATTTAAGACCGAGATGAGGAGGAATGTCTTCACTCAGAGGGTTGTGAATCTTTGGAATTCTCTGCCCCAGAGGGCTGTGGATGCTGAGTCTTTGAGTATATTCAAGGCTGAGATAGATAGATTTTTGGACTCTAGGGGAATCAAGGGATATGGAGATCAGGCGGGAAAGTGGAGTTGAGGTCGATGATCAGCCATGATCTTATTGAATGACGGAGCAGGCTCGAGGGGCCATATGGGCCTAATCTTGCTCCTAATTCTTATGTTCTTAACATGCATTTCTGGGGGTGGGTGGGCAGGGAGTGTCACCAACTAGCTTCCTAGAGGGACATAGAAACATAGAAGATAGGAGCAGGAGTAGGCCATTCGGCACCTCGAGCCTGCTCCGCCATTCAATGAGATCATGGCTGATCATCCAAATTCAGTACCCTGTCCCTGCTTTCTCCCCATATCCCTTGATCCCCTTAGCCTTAAGAAATATATCTAACTCCTTCTTGAATATATTTAATGAATTGGCCTCTACTGCCTTCTGTGGTAGAGAATTCCACAGGTTCACCACTCTCTGGGTGAAGAAATTCCTCCTCATCCCTGTCCTAAATGGCTTACCCCTTATCCTTAGACTGTGACCCCTGGTTCTGGACTCCCCAGCCATCGGGAACATCCTTCCTGCATCTAGTCTGTCTAGTCCTGTTAGAATTTTATAAGTTTCAATGAGATCCCCTCTCATTCTTCTAAACTCCAGCAAGTATAAGCCCAATCGACCCAATCTCTCCTCATACGTCATTCCTGCCATCCCAGGTATCAGTCTGCTGAATCTTCGCTGCACTCCCTCCATGGCAAGAACATCCTTCCTCAGATAAGACGACCAAAACTGCACACAATACTCAAGGTGTGGTCTCACCAAGGCCCTGTACAACTGCAGCAAGACATCCTTGTTCCTGTACTCGAACCCTCTTGCTACAAAGGCCAAAATACCATTTGCCTTCTTAACCGCCTGCTGCACCTGCATGCTTACCTTCAGCGACTGGTGCACAAGGACACCCAGGTCTCGTTGCACTTCCCCGTCTCCCAATCTATTGCCGTTCAGATAATAATCTGGCTTCCTGTTTCTGCCACCAAAGTGGATAACCTCGCATTTATCCACATTATACTGCATCTGCCATGCTTCTGCCCAATCACCCAACCTGTCCAAATCATACTGGAGTTTCTTGGCATCCTCCTCACAGCACACACGCCCACCCAGCTTTGTGTCGTCTGCAAACTTGGAGATATTACATCTAGTTCCCTCGTCTAGATCATTTATATATATATTGTGAATAGCTGGGGTCCTAGGACCGATCCTGTATACCACTCCCACTAGTCACTGCCTGCCATTCGGAAAAAGAGCCGTTTATTCCAACTCTTTGCTTCCTGTCTGCCAACCATTTCTCTATCCAAGTCAGTACCTTGCCCCCAATCCCATGTGCCTTAATTTTACACGCTAATCTCTTATGCGGGACCTTATCGAAAGCCTTCTGAAAGTCCAAATACACCACATCCACTGGTTCTCCCTTATCTATTCTACCAGTTACATCCTCAAAAAATTCCAGTAGATTAGTAAAGCACAATTTACCTTTTGTAAATCCATGTTGACTTTGTCCAATCCTGTCACTGTTTTCCAAGTGCTCTGCTATTACATCTTTTATAATGGACTCTAGCATTTTCCCCACTATCGATGTCAGGCTTACCGGTCTATAATTCCCTGTTTTCTCTCTACCACCTTTTTTGAATAGTGGGGCAACATTAGCTACCCTCCAATCCATGGGAACTGTTCCAGAGTCTATTGAATTTTGGAAGATGACCAGCAATGCATCTACTTTCTTAAGTACCCTAGGATGTAGATTATCGGCCTTCAATCCTGTCAATTTCCCTAACACCATTTCCCTACAAATACTGATTTCTTTCAGTTCCTCCCTCTCATTAGACCCTATATTCCCCGACATCTCTGGGAGGTTATTTGTGTCCTCCTTTGTGAAGACAGAACCAAAGTATGTATTTAATTGGTCAGCCATTTCTTTGTTCCCCATTATAAATTCCCCTGATTCTGACTGCAAGGGGCCTACGCTTGACTTCACCAATCTTTTTCTCTTCACATATCTATAAAAGCTTTTACAGTCAGTTTTTATGTTCCCTGAAAGCTTACTCTCATACTCTATTTCCCCCCTCTTAATTCTTCCCTTTGTCCTCCTTTGCTGAATCCTAAACTGCTCCCAATCCTCAGGTTTACTGCCTTTTCTGGCCAATTTATATGTCCTCTCCTTGGATCTTATGCTATCCCTAATTTCCCTTGTTAGCCACGGTTGAGTCACCTTTTTTGTTTTATTTTTATGCTAAACAGGGATGAACAAATTCTGTAGTTCATCCATGTGATCTTTGAATATTTGCCATTGCCTATCCACTGTCAACCCTTTGAGTAACATTCCCCAATCAATCCTACCCAACTCGCGCCTCATACCATCGTAGTTTCCTTTATTTAAATTCAGGACCCTAGTCTCTGAGTTAACTACTTCACTCTCCATCTTAATGAAGAATTCTATCATATTATGTTTGCTCTGACCCAAGGGGCCTCGCACAACAAGATTGCTAATTAATCCTTTCTCATTACATAATACCCAGTCTAAGATGGCCTGATCTCTAGTTGGTTTCTCGACATATTGGTCCAGGAAACCATCCCGTATACACACCAGGAATTCCTCCTCCACAGTATTGTTCCTAAATTGGTTAGCCCAATCTATATGTAGATTAAAGTCACCCATGATAACTGCTGTGCCCTTATTGCACGCGTCTCTAATTTCCTGTTTAATGCTATCCCCAACATCCGCATTACTGTTTAGAGGTCTGTATACCACTCCCACTAACGTTTTCTGCCCCTTGGTATTTCTCAGTTCTACCCATACAGATTCCACACCATCAGAGCTAGTATCTGTAATGATCAATAACATGTCATTGTATAGTGGACACTAGGTGGAGCCGTAGAGCTGTGTAGAGCTGTATGTATATAAGATTACACTACCCAGCTGTATGTGTTTAAGACTACACTACCCACGATGCACTAGGCTACCCAGAAGGCAGTAGTCAAGATGGAAACCTCTAGAATGATGCTGTAGAAGTCCTCATGTACTGAAGTCCTCATATACTAAATAAAGTGACTAGCTGTGTTCATAATGAAAACTACTAGTTATTAATGAACATAATATGGTACCAGGAGTTGTGAAAATCTGCTAAACATTGTGAAACGCGACATGGAGTCTTTGAAGCCACCAGGAGGTTTGAATCTCATGGGAAATGTCGACTACAATTGGCGGACTTTTAAACAACAATTCGAACAATGCCATCGGGTTCGGTATGAAGCCAGACGCAAGGAAGATAGCGTTGCTGCTCACAGTTGCAGGCCCGCAGGCGATAGAGGTATTTAATACATTTGTATTTAATCCAGAGGAGAACAGAGACAAATTTGACGATGTGCTAAAGAAATTTGATGCACATTGTTCTCCCAAAAAGAATGAGACCTATGAAAGATACGTGTTCTGTTCAAGGACACAGCGGCAAAATGAAACTTTTGATAGCTTTGTGACTGATTTGAAACTGAAAGCACAGACATGTAATTTCTCTGAACTGAAAGCATCCATGATTCGTGACCAAATTGTGTTTGGTATTCATGATAAAAAGGTCAGGGAACGTCTGTTGAGAGAAACCGAACTAACATTGGAAAATGCTGTGAAAATATGCCAAGCCAGTGAGCTAGCTCGACAGCATGCGAAGACTTTCAGTGAAATCAATAATGATGCGATTGTAGTAAGTGCTGCTGTCGGTGCTGTGTCCTACAAAGGGAAGAAACATGGGCAGAACAGAAATGAAAAGCAATCGGAGGATGAAATTTTAAATTGTAAACGCTGTGGTTACAAACACCAGTTAAAACAATGCCCAGCATTTGGAAAAATATGCACAAAATGTCATGGAAAGAATCACTTTGCCAAACAATGCTTTTCAAAAGTAACAACAAAGAAAGGGCAACAAGTCAATATGATTGAGGACACTGATTTAAGTGAGACATTTTTTGTACGAATGGTGTCATGTGACGATATCAAAAAGGATACAGAAAATGTGCAGCCATCAGAAATGGACAATGCTGAACATAAAGTCAATGCAGTAAAAGTGGACAAATGGATGATCCCACTGCAGGTAAATGGAGCATTAGTTACATTGAAACTGGACACTGGGGCAAAAGCAAACTTAATCAGTATGAGTGACATTAAAAACATGAAAGAAAAGCCCAAAATACAGAAAAAGTCAGTACTACTGAAGAACTATAATGGACAGAAAATAGATAGCTTAGGTGTATGCAGACTTAAAGTGACAGTCAAAGACAAAGTGCATCATCTCATGTTTTCTGTTGTGGCTGGAGGACTTGATTCACTACTGGGTGACAAAGCTTGTGAGGACTTAGAACTGGTCAAGAGAGTCTACCATATAAACTGTGCCATAAACAGACCAGATGACTCAGTAGATTCTGTAGTAAATAATTTCCAGGATGTGTTCAAAGGATTTGAAGTTCTACCGTTCACATACAAGATCCAGCTAAAGGAGGATGCTCAGCCAGTGGTACATGCTTCACGAAGAGTTCCAGCACCCCTGCGTGACCGGCTCAAGAATGAACTGGACAGAATGACCACACTAGGAGTCATCAGGAAAGTTGAAGAGCCAACAGACTGGGTTCCTCCTATTTCTTATGTTCTTATGTAACTCCATGGTATGTGTAAAGAAAAAGAACAATGATCTAAGAATATGCATGGATCCAAAGGACTTAAATGCAAACATAAAACGTGAACACTACCAGATTCCCAAGCGAGAAGAAATCACCAGTGAAATGTCAGGTGCCAGATACTTTACAAAGCTCGATGCCTCACAAGGATTTTGGCAACCAAATACTGTACCTTCAACACACCATTTGGCAGGTATTGTTTCCTCAGAATGCCTTTCGGGATAATATCTGCATCTGAAATCTTTCATAGAGCGAAATTGAAGGTCTGGAAGGAGTCCGGGTCTATGTTGATGACATTATCATCTGGGGCTCCACACTAAAAACACAAGAGACTATTCAAGAGCAGATTGATGACAATGCCGCAACTGCATCTTGTCAATCACCACCAGAACAATCTCATGAAGACACATCAGACTTACCCGTGTTGAGAAGATCCACACGTGAAGTAAAAAAGCCTGATAGACTTAATCTTTGAGTATAATGTAAAGCTTTGAAAATGTGTTGACTGTTGTGAAAATGTTTATGTTTATAGAGCACTAACAAAAGTGTTACTGATATCATCTTTATTGTTTTTCTTGAAAGTTGATTGATATTGATTTTGTTTAACCTCAAAGAAAGGGGGATGTAATGATCAATAACATGTCATTCTATAGTGGACACTAGGTGGAGCCGTAGAGCTGTGTAGAGCTGTATATAGCTGTATGTATATAAGACTACACTACCCAGCTGTATGTGTTTAAGACTACACTACCCATGATGCACTAGGCTACCCAGAAGGCAGTAGTCAAGATGGAAACCTCTAGAATGATGCTGTAGAAGTCCTCATGTACTGAAGTCCTCATATACTAAATAAAGTGACTAACTTAGAAGCTAGCTGTGTTCATAATAAGAATGTCTAGTTATTAATGAACATAATAGTATCCTTCCTTTCAATTGTGTTAATCCCCTCTTTAACCAGCAATGCTACCCCACCTCCTTTTCCTTTTTGCCTATCTTTCCTGAATATTGAATACCCCTGGATGTTGAGTTCCCAGCCTTGGTCACCCTGGAGCCATGTTTCCATAATCCCAATCATATCATATCCGTTTACCTCTATTTGCACAGCTAATTCATCCAGCTTATTACGAATGCTCCTCGTATTAAGACACAAGGCCTTCAGGCTTGTTTTTTTAACTCTCTTAGACCTTTTAGAATTATTATTTACTGTGGCCATGTTTGATTTAAACCCTTGATTTCTCTGACTGCCACCTTTGTTTTTCTCCTTCCTGTCTTTTGCTTCTATCCTTGTTTCCCTTTCCTCTGTCTCCCTGTTCAGGTTCCCTACCCCCTGCCATTTTAGTTTAAACCCTCCCCCAGAGCACTAGCAAACACTCCCCCTAGGACATCGGCCCCGGTCCTGCGCAGGTGCAAACCATCCGGTTTGTACTGGTCCCACCTCCCCCAGAACCGGTTCCAATGTCCCAGGAATTTGAATCCCTCCCCCTTGCACCATTCCTCTAGCCACATATTCATCTGAAATATCCTTCTATTTTTACTCTGACTAGCACGTGGCACTGGTAGCAATCCTGAGATTACTACCTTTGAGGTCCTATTTTTTAATTTACCTCCTAACTCCCTATATTCAGCTTTTAGGACTTCATCCCGTTTTTTACCTATATCGTTGGTACCTATATGCACCACGACAACTGGCTGTTCACCCTCCCCTTCCAAAATGTTCTGCAGCCGTTCTTAGACAACCTTGACCCTTGCACCAGGGAGGCAACATACCATCCTGGAGTCACGTTTGCGGCCGCAGAAACGCCTATCTATTCCCCTTACAATAGAATCCCCTATTACTACAGCTCTCCCACTCTTTTTCCTCCTGTCCTGTGCAGCAGAACCACCCACAGTGCCAGGAAGTTGGCTGCTGCTGCCTTCCTCTGATAAGCCATCCTCCCCAACAATATCCAAAGCGGTATATCTGTTTGAGAGGGGGATGGTCACAGGGGACCCCTGCACAACCTGCCTGCGCCTACTACTCTGCCTGGTGGTCACCAATTCTCTTCCTGCCTGTGCAGCCTTTACCTGTGGTGTGACGAACTCCCTAAACATGTTAGCCACGACGTCCTCAGCATCGCGAATGCTCCAGTATGTATCCACTCGCAGCTCCAGCGCCACAATGCGGTCTGTCAGTAGCTGCAGCTGGATACACTTCCCGCACACATGGTCGCCAGGGACACAGGAAGTGTCCCTGATTTCCCACATTGTGCAGGAAGAGCATACCACGGGGTCGAGCTGTCCTGCCATGACTTACCCTTTAATTAATTCAAATTAAATTAAATCAAATCAATCCCACCAATTACACTACAATTAAATGATATACTGACGGGCCCTTGTTTACCAGCAGTCCCCGCTACACCACAGACACCCTATAAACTATAAACCACAAAATTTAAGTTTGGAAAAAAGGAGAGAGAAATACTTACCAACCAATCGCACTTTATATCACTGCCGCCACTCCTCACATGTCCACCGCCGCTGTGGGGCCTACCTGCTCTGCCACCTCGCTCTTTATATCACCGCCACCGCTCCTCACAGGTCCGCCGCCGCTGTGGGGCGCCGTTGTTAATTGCAGCATAAATTTTTTCCTTGATTTGAAATGTTGGATTTATGTGAAGTTTGTAGATGCATAATAGTCTCAAAGGTTTGTTCCTGAGACTCAACTATTTGACATGTTAATCAGATATCAAATCAGACACAGAGCTCATCAAAGTAAGCAGGCTGGTTTACCTTAAATTAAAATTTGTCTATAACAAATTGGATGCCTTTGGAGGTATGAGGAAATAATATAATATACCCTCATTTAAAAATTAATCATAAAGCTCCTTTAAATTAATGATGCATAAACAGATGCCCATTACGATCAATTTTTAAATGAGGGTATATTATATTATCCTGTGCTTCCAAAGGATACATTTTCTTGAGGGTTGTTACAACATTTTTAGATGATCCTGCAAAGTTTTAAAGATCTTCCTATGTACTATTTTTCCATCATATACTGCCTGTGGAACAGATCAGATTCCAGGTGGGTGGAAGGCAGAGAGCCTTAGCTTGCTCAGGCACCCACATTACATTATATATTTCCCCCCTATTTTGCCTTCTGTAGCCTCCCTGTACTACATGGTTTCTTTGTCCAAGAAGGCAAGCTGGAGACCTGCCTCCACAGAGTGGTATTTCAGTTATGGGTTCCCAAAAGCAACCCTTTCCCATTCTCGGATTGTCTTGATTGGGTCTGAGGACTGAAAATAATGCGTAATGGCAATGAAGGTTATGGAGCTTCTTGTTGCTGGGAGCCTAAGCTGAGGTAGAGCTTTGTGCAGGTCGGTCTCCAGCCTGTCTTTTTGCTTATGAAATTTTTTTTTGATTAATTCGGAAAAGTAGTTGAAAAGGTTCAGTGTACAGTTTCTAATATTAAATAAAAATGGAGTTCTTGGTTTGATGTTTTAATGGAATTGCCTTATGATTAATTTGTGATATCATCGCTTGAACAATTTACTGCTTGAGATTGTTGTCGTCAAAAAAATGTTAGTGAGTACTCCCAGACTTGTGTGTGTCAGCGAGCTACTTGACCAGGATTTTGACCCAGCGATTTTATTGAGAAGTTGCCAGCTAAAGTTAATCTCCAGAGGCTTGGAAAGGCTTTTTTCCCTCAGGGGAGAATATGCACCTGAGAACATTCTCACCTTAATTTGGTACAGTGGGTGTGCCAGGAACCTGCCATCATTGGGCACTTGATTTAAGAGCTAAGAGCCCTAAGATCTTTCAGATGAGATGTTAAACCGAGGCCCGGTTATAAGAACATAAGAAATAGGAGCAGGAGTAGGCCATTTGGCCCCTCAAGCCTGCCCCGCCATTTAATGAGATCATGGCTGATCTGATCTTGGGCTCAGCTCCATTTCCATGTCCGCTCCCCATAACCCTTCGCTCCCTTATTGTTCAAAAATCTGTCTATCTCCACCTTAAATGTATTTAATGACTCAGCCTTCACAGCTCTCTGGGGCCGAGAATTGCACAGATTTACGACCTTCTGAGAGAAGAAATTCCTCCTCATCTCAGTTTTAAACGGGCGACCCCTTATTCTGAAACTATGCCCCTTAGTTCTAGATTCCCCCATGAGGGGAAACATCTGCTCTGCATCTACTTTGTTGAGCCCCCTCAGTATCTTATATGTTTCAATAAGATCACACCTCATTCTTCTAAACTCCAATAAGCATAGGCCCAACCTGCTCAACCTTTCTTCATAAGTCAACCCCCTCATCTCAGGAATCAACCAAAATCAAGCAATCAATCAGTCATAAGAACATAAGAAGTAGGAGCAGGAGTAGGCCATACGGCCCCTCGGGCCTGCTCCGCCATTCAATAGGATCATGGCTGATCCGAACCTAGACTCACGTCCACTTCCCTGCCCGCTCCCCGTAACCCCTAATTCCCTTATCAGCTAGGAAACTGTCTATCTCCTTTTTAAATTTATTTAATGTCGCAGCTACCACAGCTCTCTGAGGTAGCAAATTCCATAGATTTACTACCCTCTGAGTGAAGAAGTTTCTCCTCATCTCAGTTTTGAAAGGGCAGCCCCTTATTCTAAGATTATGCCCCCTAGTTCTAGTCTCACCCATCAGTGGAAACATCCTCACCGCATCCACCCAATCAAGCCCCCTCACAATCTTATATGTTTCGATAAGATCGCCTCTCATTCTTCTGAATTCCAATGAGTAGAGGCCCAACCTACTCAGCCTTTCCTCATACGTCAACCCCCTCATCTCCGGGTCTGCCCTCTCAGGTGGACATAACAGATCCCATGGGACTATTTTGAAGAAGAGCAGGGGAGTTCTCCTGGTGTCCTGGCCAATATATATCCCTCAACCAATACCTAAAAAAATCTGATTTTCTGGTCGTTACCAAATTGCTGTTTGTGGGACCTTGCTGTGTGCAAATTGGCTGCCGCGCTTCCTACATTATAACAGTGACTACTCTTCAAAAAAAAAAGTACTTCAATGGCTGTACAGCTCTTTGGGACATCCTGAGGCTGTGAAAGGCACTATATAAATATAACAAGACAAATTCAAGCTTCCGACTAAATGAGGTGTTCAGCTTGTTCTTTTCTTCGCAATTTTCTCCCTCTGCTCTCCAGGGGTACGATTCAATGCCTACCAGCTGTCCTCCAGCACTTTGCCCAAGTGGGATTGTATGAGTCCCGACAATGGGTATTGCTAGGCTATTCAATCATGGATGGCATCACAGCTGAGCCAATTGCTGCACTGCACAAGAAAAGTTGACCCAGCGCAGAGTAGGGATTGAACCTTTGTCCTTTCTCGTCCACATAGCTCTATTCCAAGAAATTACAAGAAGACATTAATAAACTTGCAGAATGGGTATATAATTGGCAAATGAATTTCAACACAGATAAATGTGAGGTATTATATTTTGGTAAGAAAAATAAGGAGGCCACATATTACTTGGAAAATAAGAATCAAATGGGGTAGAAGAGCAAAGGGATCTGGGAGTACAAATACACAAATCACTAAAAGTAGCGACACAGGTTAATAAGGCCATAAAAAAGCAAACCAGGCACTAGAGTTTATTTCCAAAGGGATAGAATTGAAAAGCCGAGAAGTTATGCTCAACTTGGTTAGACCACACTTGGAGTACTGAGTACAATTCTGGTTGCCATATTATAAAAAGGATATAGAGGCACTGGAGAGGGTGCAGAGAAGATTTACAAGGATGATACCAGAAATGCGAGGTTATACCTATCAGGAAAGGATGAACAGGCTGGGTCTCTTTTATCTTGTAAAGAGAAGGCTGAGGGGTGACCTAATAAAGGTCTTTAAAATTATGAAAGGTTTTGATAGAGTAGATACAGAGAGAGTGTTTCCACTTGTGGGGAAGAGCATAACTAGAGGCCATCAATATAAGATAGTCATCAAGAAATCAAATAGGGAATTCAGAAGAAATGTCTTTACCCAGAGAGCGCTGAGAATGTGGAACTCGCTACCACAGGGAGTGGTTGAAGCGAATAGTATAGATGGATTTAAGGGGAGGCTAGATAAGCATCTGAGGGAGAAGGGAATAGAGGGTTATGCTGATAGATTTAGATGAGGAAAGACAGGAGGAGGCTCGAGTGGATCATAAACACCGGCATGGACTGGTTGGACGGAATGGCCTGTTTCTGTGCTTATAGCCTATGTAATTCTACACTGGACCGCAAATTTACCAACTGATTCATCTGAGGAGCTTGGCTCATAGTCCTTTTGACATGAAGATCATAAAGTTTGTGGAACTCGGGTACATTCACATGAGGAGTCCAATAATTTTATTTCAGCTTTTACGGATTCAGTGTCTTAATTTTTGTAAAGTTAATTTGCTTCTGTGCAGTTATCACCAACTAGCAGTTTATAAAACTGAATAATCCTCTGTATAATTTTTTCTTTTTGTACCCACGATTCCAGTTGTAACCTAAAAACCACCCCTTGATCCCAATCCTTAGAATTAAATCTTATAGATATTTTTTTAATTAAAACTTGTTGGCCTAGAAATTCAGTAAGGCGCCGCCAGCTTTGCGGCCAGTTACCGCCCAAAGAGGGCTTCTGCGCCAATAGAGGAGTTTGCGCTGATATTCAGCGCAGTGGTAATGGCGGCGGTAGCCGGTAGCGCTGCGCCAACACCGATGACATCATCGGTGTGCGCAGTGCCCCGGTTCCGCCCCGCTACCGGCCCGACCCCCATATTTAGTTGCGGCCGCCTCTTCTGCAGCAGCCGCAAACAGCGATCGGAAAACGGGGCCGTCCTGCATTGTTACTGGGGCGCTTTAAGGTGGAGGTGCGGCCGGCCGCTTTTTCGGCGGCTGCCTGCCCGCACCTCCTTCCCCGGCCTCCTCCACCACCCCCCCCCCCCCGCGGCATTGCCGGCTGCTTTCCGCGAGGCCGGCACTTCTCCGTGGTGCCAGGCTCATTTGCCGGCACAATCCAGCGGCGATCTCCCCGTTGCAGGCACCTCCCCCTTAAGAGAAGGAGGAGGCCTGCAGTACCGCAGCCTGCCGCTCCGCAGCGGGTGGCGCAGCGGCGCCTACAGCGCTGAAATTCAGCTTCAGCGCCCCAAGCGGGGGCGGGCACACCCTGGAATAGCGCCCGGTTCCGACTTGGGGTGCAAAAACTGAATTTCTGACGGTCGCAACTGGCTCCGCGCCCAGCGCTAACTTTTGGGCGCTAGCCAGCTGGCGGGGCCATAGTGAATTTCTAGGCCGTTATTTAATTTTTTTCTCAAAACATGTATGAATGCAAATACAGGCTGAGTCTAACAAGAAATATGAAACTGCATTAATTGGAAAATCAGTCACATAAGCAAGGCATTAACTGGATTTTTGTTTTTCTTTCCTGCCGCAAGGATACTGAAGCTACTGGAACCCTGGCTGAGATGATATTTTCAGTATACATCTGACATTGAACTAGATGCCTTCTGAATGTGTACAGCTCTGCTCTGCACTATGTTTTTAATTGCTAAGCCATCAGGGGTGCCTCATCCTAGAAACCATAATAGATCATTGTCATACAATGTTGAACAGTTGTACGAATATTATGGTTAAACCTATTGAGTCAGAGTGCTTAGCTGAAATTTAGGGCAAGGCTAATGTGCAATACCACTGGCTGGACTCAGAGCACAGAGATGGTGAAAAAGACCAGGACATTTTTTAGTTTGATTATTTCCTCCCCATCTCCCCTGAAGGTGCACGACTTGCTGAAGATTGATACCATGAGCACCTGCATGCATCCAGTTCCTCATTCGAGTGGCCTAGACTGTGAGGGGTTGAATTTCCGTAGGGTTTCTTCCCATTGTCCCCTGTAACTTCGGCAGAGGGTCCAAGGAATCCTTGGGGTAAATGGGGCTTATGCCGTTTCTCTGAGGTTTCCGTGGATCATCGGCAGAACCCCCATGGAAATGCAACCCTTCAGTGTCAGCAGGCTTTTTGACTATTGAGGGTATAATAATTGAGTCCAATTCTGGCTTCCCCCTACACCATGCTCAAATACTTTACCAGCAGGAGTTACTGGATAGCAATTAGGAGCATCCTGGCTGATTCTCTCCCTCATTCCCCTCTCTCTGGCCTTGGGGCACTGAGGACAATTATAGGGCCCTGGTTGAGATAAGCTAACACAGCGCAGACTGAAATTGAATCTTCTGGCGGAACACCAAGCAGTGCCTTTACCCATTAGGGGACCCAGGACAGATTTTTTTAACTGAATGTGGAAACCTGTGTTAGAGCTACAGACTTAACTCATAATCCTTTGTAAAATTATTTTGAGGAAGGCGGTCATTGGTATAGTCTGGTGTTGGTTTTCAATCATCCAACATGATTGGAGAAACTGGGAGTGTTCTCCTTAGAGCAGAAAAGGTTAAGGGGAGATTTAATAGAGGTTATGAGGGGTTTTGATAGAATAAATAAGGAGAAACTGTTTCCACTGGTGGCTGAGTTGGTAACCAGAGTACACTGATTTGGAGATGATGAGTTTTTTTTAATGTAGCGAGTTGTTATAATCTGGAATGCACTTCTTGAACAGGTGGTGGAAGCAGATTCAATAGTAACTTTTAAAAGAGAGTTGGATATATACTTGAAAAGAAAAAACATTGCAGGGTTATGGGGAAAGAACAGGGCAGTGGGACTAATTAATAGCCCTTTCAAAGAGCTGACACAGGCACGGTGGGCTGAATGGCCTCCTTCTGTGCTGTATATATTCAATAGAAACATAGAAGATAGGGGCAGGAGTAGGCCATTCGGCCCTTTGAGCCTGCTCCGCCATTCAATGTGATCATGGCTGATCATCCAAATTCAGTACCCTGTCCCTGCCTTCTCCCCATATCCCTTGATCCCTTTAGCTTTAAGAAATATATCCAACTCTTTCTTGAATATATTTAATGAACTGGCCTCCACTGCCCTGTGTGGCAGAGAATTCCATAGGTTCACCACTCTCTGGGTGAAGAAATTCCTCCTCATTTCAGTCCTAAATGGCTTACCCCTTATCCTTAGATCCTTTTTCTCTTGGCTTTAGGCCTGACAACCCTTATGGGGTAGATTTTTGTCTTTAATGTCCGAGTATAAAGCATTACACGGGTGCAGCACAAGAAAGGAAGATCGGGCGGGAGGATCGCACACCCATAATAGAAACAACACGATTTTTTTTCCATTTAAATTAATGGAAAGAAAATTGGGCCGGTTCTGTTAACTGTTGTGCAATCTTCCTCTCTGCACTGTGCCCAGGTAATGCTTTATGACCAGGCACTGGAGATAAAAATAAACTGTGAGTCTCACTTCGTGACAACATTTGGGTTTATCCAAATTGGATAAACCAACTAAACCATTAGGTAGGGAACAGTCTTATTACTGCTAGTTTGTGGCAGTTCCTATTTGTGGAGGCTCAGTTGTTGAGTATATTCAAGACAGAGATCGATAGATTTTTGGATATTAAGGGAATCAATGGATATGGGGATAGTGATATATACTCTTGGGCCTAGAAATTCAGTTGGCTGCGCCAGCCGTTAGCGCCTTAGGAGGAGTAGATCTCGAGCGCTAGGCACTTAGCGCCCGGGCGCAGTGCGATCTGCGCCTCGCCCCAACTTCAGTAGACATTTAGCGCCGGCGCAAAGTCATTGCGCGCTCATCTGCGCGCGCAGATCATGACGTCATTTCATCGTGCAACGCCCTTTGTGCGCCCGGATCTGGAACTTCACTCGCGCCGCTCCATTGTGCGCCTGGCGGCCCTAGCGACTGTTGAGTCGAACGGTGCTCAGCCGATGCGGGCCGTGCAAATTAAAGAGCACTTCTGCAGTAGAAAAGGCAGCCGTTTTGCAACGGAGGATGAGGATGAGGATGAGGAGGATGAGGATGAGGAGGACCTCCCCAAAAACACAAATACACTAGTTTCAAAAAAACAAATCCACCCTCCCCCTTTAAGAGCTCACCGGAGCCAGAGTGTCTGCCGGCAATCAGCAGCTCGCCGCACCTGCCCTGCGCCCAACTTCCGGTGTTAGCGCCCCGGGCTGCCGGCTTAGCGCCTAATGATAGTCGTGCATCGCCTGTTTTAGCGCAGCAGCAACCTCTTAGGGCGATGCAACTGAATATCGGCGAAGGGGGCTCGACTTTGCGCCGGGCGCAAACTTTAGCGGCCGCCCGACTTTACCGCCCCAAAAGTGGCTATACTGAATTTCTAGGCCTTGGTCTCTTCCTTCTCTCTCTAGCATTGTGGTTAATGTATAGCTGCTAAAACAAAGTTGCATGTCTGGCAGTCCTGGCCGGAGGTTGTACTTGACATGAATGCTTTACTCCAGGAGAGGCTTCTGGTCTTGTGATTAATCAGGAATACTCTCCCATTGCACTGTGCACTCTTGGAGTTCATCAGCAGTATCATAAGAACATAAGAAATAGGAGCAGTAGGCCACACATCCCGTCGAGCCTGCTCCGCCATTCATTACGATTACGGCGGATCTTCTACCTCAACTCCACCTTCCCGCACTATCCCCATATCCATTGATTCCCTTAATATCCAAAAATCTATCAATCTCTGTCTTGAATATACTCAATGACTGAGCCTCCACAAATAGGAACTGCCACAAACTAGCAGTAATAAGACTGTTCCCTACCTACTGGTTTAGTTGGTTTATTCAATTCGGATAAACCCAAATGTTGTCACGAAGTGAGACTCCCAGTTTATTTTTACGGGCTAGTGGGCTGGACTGAGAATTACTTGCTCCATTGTGTTAGATCCGTGTATCTTGATGTTGTGTCCTTCAATAATTAGACAAGAGACTGCAGGGAACAATCAACAGGTGTTTACTGAATGAGGGTTACTCTAAAACTAACTATGCAGATCCCTACTCAGGGTTTATATACAGGTGTGGTCACTGCCGGTACTACAGTATACAGGAGCTGTAAAAAGTAGTTCTCCCCTTAAAGGTACATACATTACAATTCCTCCCCTTTTAGATTAACAGTACCATAACATTCATTTAACAATTAAATATCAACTAATTACAATTAACACTTTTAACATGCAACATTAACTGAAAATAGTCTATTTATAAATTCAGTCTTTGGGGAGGCTTCCTGATCCTTTCTGGATAGCGCCTTTCCTGAGTGTCTTGCTCTTGGTGCGGAGGCGATTCTGGCCCCCTGTCGTCGGTTGGTTCATCCGCTTCCGATGCTACTGTTTCTGGGGTAGATGCTACCTGTACGTCGGGTTCATCACCAGGTACATATGGGCGAGACATGGGGTTGACTCGTTCCTGTGACTCTAGGATCTGGTCACCATGGCGTCTCACAATGTTCTCCCCAACATCCACTGTGTACATTAGTGGCCCCTGCCGTGTGCATATCGTTCCTGGTTGCCATTTCTCTGTTTGGTAGTCGTGGGCCAAGACTGGTTGCCCTACATTGAAGCTCCTTGTCGGCTTCTCATTGATGTGCTGGAATTGCTTATTCTCAACATCTCTTCGTACATTTGGTCTGAGCAAATCCAGACGAGATCTCAACCTTCGGTTAAAGAACATCATGGCCGGGGTCTGGTTGGTGACTGCATGTGTCGCATTTCTGTAGGCTAACAGGAAATTGTCCACCTTATGCTGCAGTGGAATGTCATCATCGCACATGGCCCTTACTGCTTTTTTAAAGGTTTGTACGAACCTCTCAGCCAATCCATTTGTGGCTGGATGATACGGGGCGGATGTGTAATGCCTTACCCCATTCCTTTTCATAAATCTTCGAAACGCTTCGGACACAAACTGTGGTCCGTTATCAGAGCAAATCTGCTCTGGCAAGCCGTTCCTGGCAAATATGGTCCGTAGGACTGCAATAGTTTTCTCTGTGGTGGTGGAGGACATTTTGATCACCTCAGGCCATTTCGAGTGCGCATCCACGGCTATTAAAAACATTGAGTCCATGAATGGACCAGCAAAATCAATATGCACCCGTTGCCATGGAGATGAGGGCCACTCCCATGGGTGTAGAGGGGCATGTGGTGGTGCATTTTGGACCTTCTGGCATCCTGAGCAGCTCTTTGTCAGGTCCTCGATTTGCTGATCGATCCCCGGCCACCACACATAAGCCCTAGCAAGGCTTTTCATTTTCACCCCTCCCAGATGACCTTCGTGAAGCTCATTGAGCACTCTCTCCCTTAACTTGGGTGGAATTGATGTTGTGTCCTTCAATAATTAGACAAGAGACTGCAGGGAACAATCAACAGGTGTTTACTGAATGAGGGTTACTCTAAAACTAACTATGCAGATCCCTACTCAGGGTTTATATACAGGTGTGGTCACTGCCGGTACTACAGTATACAGGAGGTCCCCTGGCATACTGACAGCTGTTCTCTTCTGGATGAGAATGCTGGCAACAGTGAGTCGCCATGTGTTGGCCATCCCTTCACCGTCAAGTCATATACCCGAGACAGTGTGGGGTCATTTCGGGTCTCCTTCTCTATACCAGCGTTAGTTACTGGCAAGCGTTCAATTATAGTCGAATGAAATATTTCGACAGGGTCCACTGCTGGTGCTTCCTCCGCAGTAGGCAGTGGCAGGCATGATAGCCCATCAGCGTTTCCATGCTGTTTCGTGCCCTTATACTCGATTTCATATTGGTGAATAGAAAAAGGGACCATCTTTGTAGCCGTTGCGCAGTCATCACCGGAACGCCCTTCTTTGGATTAAAGATGGAGACAAGTGGTTGGTGGTCAGTCAGCAAGGTGAACTTCTGCCCGTGCAGCTAGTGATTGAACTTTTTCACTCCCCACACTAGGCTGAGGGCCTCCCTGTCAATCTTGGCGTAGTTACGCTCGGCTGAGGTTGGTGACCGAGACGCAAAGGCTACTGGCCTCTCCGAGCCATCCGGGAATTTGTGCAACAGCACCGCTCCAATGCCGTAGGGTGACGCATCACACGCCAACCGAATTGGTAGTGCTGGGTTGAAATGAGCCAAAACCTCTTTTGATGTGATCAATGCTTTGCTCTTCTGGAAAGCTCGTTTACATTCGTCACTCCACTTCCATGGTACCCCCGTTTGCAGTAGGGTGTTCAGTGGGTGTAGAACTGTAGACAAATTCGGCAAGAACTTATGGTAGTAGTTCACCAGCCTGAGGAACGACCTCAGTTGTGACACATTTTCCGGTGCTGGAGCCTTGACTACTGCCTCAATCTTTTCAGGGGACTTATGTAACCCCTCTTCATCAATAACGTGGCCACAATACGAGATCTGCTTCTGGAAAAACTCGCATTTGTGGCGATTAGCTCGGAGCCCATATTCCTTCAATCTAGTGAGCACCTGCTCCAGGTTGGCGAGGTGATCACTGTCATTTTCGCTCGTGACCAGGATGTCGTCCAAATAACACTGGGTCCCTGGAATCCCTTGCAGGACTTGATCCATTGCCCTTTGCCAAATAGCCGGAGCTGATGCTACCCCGAACACCAGCCGGTTGTATTGGTAGAGACCTTTGAGTGTTGATCGTGAGGTACTGTTTCGAGGATTCTTCTACCTCCATTTGCAGGTACGCCTGGGCCAGATCAATCTTAGTGAAGCCTTTCCCTCCAGATAGCGAGGCGAAAATATCTTCAATCCACGGAAGCGGATATTGTACAGTGTGAAGGACTGGGTTCACTGTCACCTTAAAGTCCCCACAGATGCGAACCTTCTTTGGTTCCCCAGGCGTATTACTCAATGACCTCTTCATTACAGGAACGATGGGTGTAGCCAACTCACTCCAGTCCACTTTGGACAGTACTCCTGAACGTTCCAAACCTTCCAGCTCTGCTTCGACGGCTGGGCGGATCGCATAAGGCACCGGTCTGGCCTTAAAAAACTTTGGGCTTGCATTTTCCTCTATTTTGATCATCGCTGTTATGCCTTTTAGTGTTCCGAGTCCCTGCTGGAACACTTCTTGTGCGTCAGTTAGCATTTTTGACAGTCGTCCAGGTGTGACGTCGTCATCCTTTTTGGCATCTACAGTCAGTGCTTGTATGGAATGCCAATCTAGCTGTATCTTCTGGATCCATTCACATCCTAGTAGTGGTGGTCCTCCATCTGGCAATACATATAGGTCCATTTTTGGTGTTTCCTTGCTGTTATATATAACGTTCACCCTTATTTTTCCTTTGGGGTAGACTTTTTGCCCCGTGTACGTCTTCAAGACAATCTCTGTATCTCTCAAGGGTATATGTGAGAATAGCCGCTTGTAGTCCCTTCGGTTTATGACTGTTAGGGCTGATCCTGTGTCTAATTCCATTTTCACTTGGACTCCGGCTATCTTGAGCGTGACCCAGATAGTTTGGTGATCCTCCGTTTTGATCACATTATGTAGTTTCAGACAACCCAGATCCTTGCTTCCGGAGTCTGTATCACTTTTCTGTTCGTCTGAACTACTCTCCGTCACCTTATGTACCTTCTTGTACTTCTCCTGTGGAGATTTCATGCTGCTGGTTTTCTTTCCCGACCTGCAGACTCTTGCTATGTGTCATACTTTTCCACACTGTCTGCACACTTTGTCCTTGAACCAGCAATCCTTATGGTCGTGTGTTGTTCTGCCGCAGCGATAGCACTTCACTGTTCCGTATGACATTTCATTTGTGCCATATTCTTGCGGTCTCCGTTGTATCTCTGCCACGCCCCGTGCTGCTGCTTCGTGTGATACTGCCATGCTGAAAGCCTTGTCCAGCGTAAGATCCTTTTCTGATGGAACCCAGAAACGGCTTCTTTCACTTTGAAGCCCACACACAAACTTGTCCCTTAAAGTATCTGCTAGTCTCGTTCCAAACTGGCAGTGTTTCGATAGCTTGCGCAGTTCCGTTAAATACTCAGCATTACTTTCATCTTTATGCTGGTTCCAAATCAAAAAATCAAATCAAATCAACTTTTATTGTCATTGTTAGTGCACAAGTGCAGTACAACGAAATGTAGGCTTGCGGCTCCCGAGAGTGTACATTTAGATTAAGACATTTAAACATTCAACATACATTTGGCTTGTAATACATTAGCATAAACATAACCATAATAAAGTGCATTGGCAGATGTGCAGGCTTTAGAGTTTATTTGTGGAGTTCAGTAGGATGACAGCCCTGGGAAAGAAGCTGTTCCTAAATCTGGTCGTACGGGTGCGAATGCATCTGTAGCATCTCCCAGATGGCAGGAGGGTGAACAGACTGTGGCTGGGGTGGGTAGGGTCTTTGATGATGGACCGTGACCTCCGTAAACAGCGTTTCTGGTATATGTGCTCTATGGTCGGTAGCCGGGTGCCGGTAATGCGTTGGGCAGTTTTGACTACCCGCTGCAGGGCTTTCCGGTCATAGTAGCTACAGCTGCCATACCATACTGTGATACAGTTTGTCAGGATGCTCTCTATTGTGCAGCGGTAAAAGTTAGAGAGGATCGGGGTGACAGGTTACATCCCTTCAGCCTCCTTAGGAAATATAGGTGCTGCTGGGCCTTCTTCACCAGAGAGGAGGTATTGAGGGACCAGGAGAGGTCTTCCGTGATGTGGACTCCGAGGAACTTAAAGCTGTCCACCCTTTCCACCACAGCCCCATTGATGTGGATGGGGGTGTGACTTCCGCCTTTAGACTTCCTGAAGTCCACAATGATTTCTTTGGTTTTCTTGATGTTAAGGGCCAGGTTGTTATCGGCGCACCACTCCTTCTGTGAAACTTAAATCTTTCTGCTATCAGCAGCGGTGTGGGGTTTAAGTGGTCCTATAGGATTGACACTATGTTTTCAAAATCCTTTTCCACTGGCTTCTCTGGGGTTACTAGGTTTCGCAGTAAGCCATACGTTTTTGCACCCATTGAATTCAACAATATCAGCGCTTTCCTGTCATCTGGCACTTCATTTGCCTTGCAGTACACTTCTATGCGTTCGACATATGTCGTCCAATCTTCGACTTCATTGTCGAGCGCTGTGACACTGCCACTCTTCGGCATCCCTGGGTGTGGTTAGACTGGCTCAAAATGGCGTCTCCCGCGCTCTCCCTTCTTCCCCGCTGCGGCTTAAAATGGCGTCTCCCACGCTTTCCTTTCTTCCCCGCTGACGCCGCTCGGCCCTTGAACACCGGCTGCTCTCTGCGCGTTTTCCTGCGCGCCTCTCTCTCCCGTTGACGCTGCTCGGCCCTTGAACACCGGCTGCGCTCTGCTCCCTCTCGTTGACGCTGCTCGGTCCTGGACACCGGCTGTGCCCTGTGCGCTCTACCCTCTCTCTTTCCCCCGTCGACGCTGCTCGGCCTTTTCCTGTGCCGTCGGTCGGCTCTAGCCGCCGCTGTCTGGGAAGGGTCTGCGCAGTACCTGTTGCCAGCCCGTTTCGCTGGACCACCGTGACCGGAGAACCAAGCCTGGCTCTCGACAGCCTCCCCTGCGATGCTCAAATCTCCGCTGGATGACTGGGAGGTTTCCCGTGGTCGACGCCCGTGCTTCTGGACTCGGCTGCCTTCTTTCACTGTTCTCCAGGAGCGAATCCCTGGGAGGTGATGCAGAGTTGCAGGTAGGTTTGAATCTTCTCGTCGCCAATATTAGATCCGTGTATCTTGATGTTGTGTCCTTCAATAATTAGACGAGACTGCAGGGAACAATCAACAGGTGTTTACTGAATGAGGGTTACTCTAAAACTAACTCTACAGATCCCTACTCAGGGTTTATATACAGGTGTGGTCACTGCCGGTACTACAGTATACAGGAGCTGTAAAAAGTAGTTCTCCCCTTAAAGGTACATACATTGCACATTGAAAACACCAACACTCTCCAACAACAATGAATGTGGCCTGGGCCTTCGGTCCTGTACAAGATTATGACTGAGCAGCCTGACAAGAATTACTACAATTTAACGATAGCAAAATACTGCAGATGCTGGAAATCCGAAATAACAACAGAAAATGCTGGAAAAACTCAGCAGGCCAGGCAACATCCGTGGAGAGAAAATACAGTCAACGCTTCGGGGCAAACCCTTTGACAAGACTTGACAAAGGGTTTGCCCCGAAACGTTGACTCTATTTTCTCTCCACGGATGTTGCCTGGCCTGCTGAGTTTTTCCAGCATTTTCTGTTGTTACTACAATTTAAGTCAGGCCACAATGTTCATGCCAGGAACCCATGAGCTACGCCTCGATATATATTCATCATTTCAGAAAGCAGGTGCAAAATACCAGGGTGAACCTGCAAGGGGAAAATGGAAGAAAACATTTTATGTTGCCCAAGGACATCTTTTCTGGACATTGCTATATCCCTTATGTGCATTTGTTGAAATGTAACCATTTGATCAGAATTGTTGGGAGTGTACGCGATGGGAAATCTATCACTTATTGGTAGTGCAGTGTGACGGCTGGATTACTGAGTTGCAGTTGTTTGTGCCCATTGCATTGCTTGTTTTGTGGGTGGGGCTGCAGTGCTGACTCTGCTGAAGCTGAAGCTTGCCCCCCCTCCCCCGGCTGTCAGTCAGTCTGTTGTGTGATGCTGGGCGGACTCTGCGAGCCGAGGAAGCGGAAGTGTTGCTGTGTCGGGCCAATCTGCTTTGGCTGCCACGTTGGTGGAGACGTGGACTTGTGGGACCGGCGGCGGCAGTGGGACCGGCCCGGGAGCGACAGGCTGAGCCGCAGCGCGGAGAGTGGCGGACTGGAGCCAGAGGTGAGCGGGGGGCTGGGGCCGCCGTGTCGGAGCCTCTTGTGCTCAGCTCTGGGCCTCGGCAGCCGGTTCAGTGACTCCCAGCTGAGCGCGGGGGAGCTGCAGCGGGCCGGGCCGCCTGGTGCGGCGGCTGCGCTGCACGGAATCTGCTGTAATTTGTTTTATTTTGTTTTTGCTGCCGCACCGACCCGGTTCGGTGTTTCCTGGAGTCCGGCCCTGAAACTTCCTCATTTCTCCGCGTCTTTGCACCGATCCAACTTTCCGTGACCTGTAACCTCTGTTCCTCGGCACCCCCAGTCTGTCTCCTGGTTTTAATGTTTCATTTTGTTTTACGTTGACGTACACTATATAAATGTTGTATCATCAGTGGGTTACTCACTGTATACTACCTGTCACCAATACTGAGGGGTCTATCTGTCTCTGTCTATCCTGTCTGTCTCTAATCTATTCTATCTTTGCATGATCTAGGGGTTTGTAAGTGAATACTGTTCTGGATCACTTCCCTTCCCTTGGTTCAGGGATGAATGTTGGCCAGATCGCCCATGTTTGCCACATAGTGCTATTTATGTCAGCTGAACAGGCAGTTGAAGCCTTGGTTTAATCCCTCATCCAAAAAACTGCACCTCTGACAATGCACTGAAGTGTCAGTCTAGGTATTGTGCTCAAATCCTGGAGTTAGGGCATTGTGGGAGTACTTTCATACTTTCACCACAAGGACTGCAGCGGTTCAAGAAGGCGGCTCACCGCCACACCTTCGGGCAATTAGGGATGGGCAATAATTGCTGGCTTTGCCAGTGATGCCCACATCCCAGGAACAAATATTAAAAATATGTAGCGCTCTCTCTCTTCCATACTCTCAGACATATAAAGATGTGATAATTTGATGGATGAACAGAAGAACTTGCTTTTCTCAAGATGGAGCGCACAGTGCATCCTATAATTCAATAAAAACTACTTTAAGAACCCATTAATGCTTAAAATCTGCTGTTTGCACCAAGAGAGATGGGAGGGAAACTGTGAATCTTAATTCTGAACCCAATACAGCATATCACTCGTGCAAGGCCTGTAGCACTCTCTAGGTGTCAGCTGCGGCTCAGTGATAGCACTCGCCTCAGTTCAAGCCCCACGCTAGAGACTTGAGCACAAAATGTAGACTGACACTCAAGTGCAGTACTGAGGGAATGCTGCATTGTTGGAGGTGCTGTCTTTGGGATGAGATGTTAAACTGAGTTCTCAGGTTGACATAAAAGATCCCATGGCACTATTTCAAAGAAGAGCAGGGGAGTTATCCCCGGTGTCCTCGCCAATATTTATCCCTCAACTCACTTCACTAAAACAGATTATCTGGTCACATTGCTGTTTGTGGGAGCTTGCTGTGTGCAAATTGGCTGCTGCATTTCCTACATTACAACAGTGACTCCACTACAAAAGTACACCAATGGCTGTAAAGTGCTTTAGGACATCCTGAAGTCGTGAAAGGCACTGTATAAATGCAAGTCTTTTCTTTCTTCCTCAGTTTTCTGTTCACTTCATGTCAAGTTTTAGCACCTTCCTAAGTGTCACACATTCTTCCTGTGTGAACCACAGTTACATTTGCGTACATCACAGCCAGGTCCAATCCTGTCCTCCTCCAATATTCACATATGTACTTTCCAGCAGGAATGAGAATCTTGGCTGATGTTTTCTCCCACCCTGTCACTAGCTCAGGGACACTGTCCCAGCTGAGATCAGATACACAGCACAGAATGGAAATCAACCCCGAGACCTTCTAATCTTTATGACCTGGATAATACCCTTACCCACTTGTTACTGGGGCAGCCGAGATTATTCTTTTTAATACTATTGCTCCAATGTTAAAGATATGTATGGGAGTTCAGTTAGTGTGGGTCTGATTCTTTATTGATCAATTAGAAAGATCAGTTGCAGCTTTTATGGTAGCCTTGCCTATGCTTGGCTCTATTGGGAGCACTTTTACCTGTGAGTCAGAAGATTATGGGTTTGAATCCCACTCCAGGAGTTGAGCGCACAATTTAGACTCGCACTTGAGTGCAGTACTGTACTCTGTCGCACTCATCAGAGGTGCCATTCTTCATATAAGATGTTAAACCAAAGCTGGATCTGACCCTTTCTCCCGCTTTCAGAATTCCCGTTCTACCTGGACCCCTCCCTCTGGCCTTTTACCCTCTCTAGATCTTTTCATTGCAAACTGCCACCGTGACATCGGCCGTCTCCATTTCTCTGCTTCCCTCACTCAATCCAACCTACCTCCCTCTGAACTTGCAGCACTCCGTTCTCTCAGATCCAACTCCGACATTGTCATTAAACCTGCTGACAAAGGTGGTGCTGTTGTTGTTTGGCGAACCGACCTCTACCTAGCCGAAGCTGAACGGCAACTCTCCGACCTTCCTCCTACCTCAACCTGGACCATGACCCCACTACTGAACATCAAGCCCCCGTGTCCAAGACTGTCACTGACCTCATCTCCTCTGAAGATCTCTCCCCCCCCCCCCCCGACCCCATGGCCACCAACCTCATAGTCCCCCAACCCCGCACAGCCCGCTTCTACCTTCTTCCCAAGATCCACAAACAGGACTGCCCTGGTAAACCCATCGTTTCAGCCTATTCTTGCCCCACGGAACTTATCTCTTCCTATCTCGACTCTATCTTTTCTCCCCTTGACAAGTCTCTTCCCACCTACATCCGCAACTCTTCCGACGCCCTCCGCCACTTTAACAGTTTCCAGTTTCCCGGCCCCAACCGCCTCCTTTTCAGTATGGACGTACAATCCCTCTACACTTCCATCCCCCACCAGGATGGCCTGAGGGTGCTCCGCTTCTTCCTTGAACAGAGGCCCAACCAGTCCCCATCCACCACCACCCTCCTCCGCCTGGCTGAACTTGTTCTCACATTGAACAACTTCTCCTTTGACTCCACTCATTTGCTCCAAATTAAAGGTGTTGCTATGGGTACCCACATGGGTCCTAGCTATGCCTGCCTTTTCGTGGGAAATGTGGAACAATCTTTGTTCTGGTCCTACTCGGGTCCCCTCCCTCACCTCTTTTTCCGGTACATTGATGACTGTATCAGTGCCGTCCCCTGCTCTCGCCCTGAACTAGAAAATTTCATTCACTTTGCTTCCAATTTCCACCCTTCCCTCCCTCACGTGGTCCATCTCTGACTCTTCCCTTCCCTTCTTCGACTTCTCCGTCTCCATCTCTGGGGATAGGTTATCGACCAATATTCACTACAAGCCCACTGACTCCCACAGCTACCTGGACTACACTTCCTCCCACCCCGCCTCCTGTAAGGACTCTATTCCATTCTCCCAGTTTCTCCGTCTCCGCCGCATCTGCTCTGACGATGCCACCTTCCATACCAGTGCTTCCGACATGTCTTCCTTTTTCCTCAACCGAGGCTTCCCCTCCACTGTGGTTGACACGGCCCTCGACTGTGGTTGACACAGCCCTCGACCGTGTCCGTTCTATCTCCTGCACGTGCCCTCGCCCCCTCCCCTCCCCTCCCTCCCGGAACCACGATAGGGTTCCCCTCGTCCTCACCTTTCACCCCACCAGCCTCCACATTCAACGGATCATCCTCCGCCATTTCCGCCACCTCCAGCGTGATCCCACCACCAAATGCATCTTCCCCTCCCCTCCCCTTTCAGCATTCTGTGGGGACCGCTCCCTCTGTGACACCCTAGTCCACTCCTCTACCACCCCCAGCTCCCCTTTGCCCGGCACCTTCCTGTGTAAGCGCAGGAGATGCAACACCTGCCTTTATACCTCCGCCCTTCCCACTGTCCAGGGCCCCAAACACCCCTTCCAGGTGAAACAATGATTTACTTGTACTTCCTGCTATTTAATATACTGTATTCGCTGCTCACGATGTGGTCTCCTCTACATTGGGGAGACCAAACGCAGATTGGGTGACTGCTTTGCGGAACACCTCCGTTCAGTCTGTAAGGGGGACCCCAAGCTCCCGGTGGCCTGTCACTTTAATTCACCGCCCCATTCCCACTCAGACCTCACTGTCCTCGGCCTCTTGCATTGTTCCATGGAAGTTCAGCGTAAGTCGAGGAACAGCACCTCATCTTTCGATTAGGCACTCTACAGCCCTCTGGACTCAACATAGAGTTCAACAATTTCAGATTATAACCTCGGCCCCTATCACATATATATATAATATATTTTTTGTTTTCTTCCCTCCCACACGGCAGCTGTCCTTCACTCTGCCAGCGCAATTCACACTCCATCTAGAGCCATCCTTTGTTCCTTAACCTGTCCCATTACCACCTCCTCTTGCCTTGAATATCTCTTAATGTCTCTCAATGTTTCTTAATCTCTCCTGCTTTCTATCCTATCACTGACCTTCCCTTTTGTTCTTTCATCCCCTCCCCCTTTTCCCAGCCCCCACTTGCTTTAAAATCTATTCTATTTCCTGCTTTTTTCCAGTTCTGACGAAGGGTCTTCGACCTGAAGCGTTGACTCTGTTTCTCTCTCCACGGATGCTGCCTGGCCTGCTGAGTTTTTCCAGTGTTTTCTGTTGTTTCGGATTTTCAGCATCCGCAGTATTTTGCTATTGTATGTCTGTTTTCTAGTGGATGTTGATCTCATGGCATTTCTCAAAGAAGAGCAGAGCTGTCCCAATGTCCTCATCCTTGTTACCTTTTTATTGCAACTTGGTGACCTGCTGATAACTCTTGGCAGAATTCTATCATTCGCTGCAACAAATAGTTTTCTTCTAAGTTTTCAGCTAACGGTGCACTGATGAGTGCATTCTGAATGTCTACTCATTTTGGGAAGAAATAGAAGAAACTTGTGGAACTTCTAACCTTTAGTTTTTGAGTCTTGCTAGTATTGTGCGTATGCCCTGTGATCACTGTTTTGTGGGAGGGAGGAGAGTTGCTGTCGTTGCTGTGATACCAAGTTGCAATTAATTCTGGAAAAAAAACATTTGGGGATTCGAAATCTAGCATCTAAAAACCAAGAATTCTGATGTACCAAACTGCTCCCAATTTCTGCAGCTGGGCAGAATTCCTGATTCAAGCATAAATCGTTCCAAGTTGCTTCGTTTGTAATTGTTGGCATGCTGGAGCTTGTTCCGACGACCACAGTAGCAGCTGAGTGCAGTCATTTTCCCCGCTTGTCTCAACGAATTGGCTACAACGTGCCCAAAACTCCATGCGCCTCACAGCTGCCCGATTTCACCGAGAATCAGAAACAGAGAATTTAAAAAAAATTGATTGATGTAAAGAGGTGGATTTACAAAAACTTACAAATTGGCTTACCTTTATTGTAAATTTTATATAGTTTTTTTTATTTGTTCCTGGGATGTGGGCATTGCTGGCAGGGCCAGCATTTATTGCCCATCCCTAATTGCCCTTGAGAAGGTGGTGGTGAGCCGCCGCCTTGAACCGCTGCAGTCCTTGTGGTGAAGGTACTCCCACAGTGCTGTTAGGGAAGCAGTTCCAGGATTTTGACCCAGCAACGATGAAGGAATGGCGATATATTTCCAAGTCAGGATGGTGTGTAACTTGGAGGAGAACATAGAGTTATACAGCACAGAAAGAGGCCCTTCGGCCCATCGCGTCCGCGCCGGCCGTCAAGCCCCGTCTAATCTAATCCCATTTTCCAGCATTTGGTCCGTAGCCTTGTATGCTATGGCATTTCAAGTGCTCATCCAAATGCTTCTTGAATGCTGTGAGGGTTCCTGCCTCTACCACCCTTTCAGGCAGTGAGTTCCAGATTCCAACCACCCTCTGGGTGAAAAAGTTTTTCCTCAAATCCCCTCTAAACCTCCTGCCCCTTACCTTGAATCTATGCCCCCTTGTTATTGACCCCTCTACTAAGGGGAAAAGTTCCTTTCTATCTACCCTATCTATGCCCCTCATAATTTTGTACACCTCAATCAGGTCCCCCCTCAGCCTTCTCTGCTCCAAGGAAAACAACCCCAGCCTGTCCAGTCTATCTTCATAGCTGAAGCACTCCAGCCCAGGTAACATCCTGATAAATCTCTTCTGCACCCTCTCCAAAGCAATCACATCCTTCCTATAGTGTGGCGACCAGAACTGCACACAGTACTTCAGCTGTGGCCTTACCAGCGTTTTGTACAGCTCCATCATAACCTCCCTGCTCTTATATTTTATGCCTCGGCTAATGAAGGCACGTATCCCATATGCCTTTTTAACCACCTTATCCACCTGTTCTGCTGCCTTCAGGGATCTATGTACATGTGCACACCAAGGTCCCTCTGATCCTCTGTCTTTCCTAGGGTCTTACCATTCATTGTATATTCCCTTGCCTTGTTAGTCCGTCCAAAATGCATCACCTCACATTTTTCAGGGATAAATTCCATTTGCCACTGTTCCGCCCATCTGACCAACCCATCTATATTGTCCTGTAGCCTGAGGCTTCCCTCCTCGCTATTTACCATCCCACCAATTTTCGTGTCACCTGCAAACTTACTGATCATACCTTTTTACATTCACATCCAAATCATTAATGTAGACCACAAACAGCAAGGGACCCAGCACCGATCCCTGCGGTACCCCACTGGACACAGGCTTCCAGTCACAAACAACCTTCCACGATCACCCTCTGCCTTCTGCCACTAAGCCAGTTTTGGATCCAATGTGCCAAGGCACCCTGGATCCCATGGGCTCTTACCTTCCTGACCAGTCTCCTATGCGGGACTTTATCAAAAGCCTTACTGAAATCCATGTAAACCACATCCACTGCACTACCCTCATCCACACACCTAGTCACCCCCTCGAAAAATTCAATCAAATTGGTCAGACATGATCTTCCCTTGACAAAGCCATGCTGGCTATCCCTAATTAATCCTTGCCTCTCCAAGTGGAGACTAATTCTGTCCCTCAGAATTTTTTCCAATAATTTCCCTACCACTGATGTTAGGCTCACTGGCCTGTAATTCCCTGGTTTATCCCTACTACCCTTCTTGAATAATGGTACTACGTTAGCTGTTCTCCAGTCCTCTGACACATCCCCTGTGGCCAGAGAGGTTCTGAAAATTTGTGTCAGAGCCCCTGCAATCTCCTCCATTGCCTCACATAGTAGCCTGGGATACATCTCGTCCGGGCCTGGGGATTTATCCACTTTTAAGCCTGCTAAAACCTCTAGTACCTCCTCCCTCTTGTTGCTAATATGTTCAAGTACATCACAGTCCCCCTGCCCGATTTCTATGTCCACATCGTCCTTCTCCATAGTGAACACAGATGCATACAGGTGGTGGTGTTCCCATACGCCTACTGCTCTCGTCCTTCTAGGTGGTAGAGGTCGTGGGTTTGGGAGGTGCTGCCGAAGAATCCTTGGCGAGTTGCTGCAGTTCATCTTGTAGATGGTACATGTAACATTTGCATATTGATTTATCATTGGCCCGCAGGCATCTGTAAGGAATACCTATTATATTCACGTGATCATATGCTGAGTTGTCATTGGCCTGCAGGCATCTGTAAGGACTGCTATTGTTTAGAAGACCCAGGGGGTCCTGACTCCATTTTTGTCCACACGGTGCTGTATTGATTGAGAAAGCTTACAGACCTGATGCTTCAGTAAAAGAGTTTAAACTGTAATACTCCTTTGTCCTGCAATTTATTATTTTTGTACAAAGTGTGCAAAACAAGACAGTACACACTGCAGTCACGGTGTGCGGTGGTGGAGGGAGTGAATGTTTAAGGTGGTGGATGGGGTGATAACCAAGCGGGCTGCTTTGTCCTGGATGGTGTCGAGCTTCTTGACTGTTGTTGGAGCTGCACTCATCCAGGCAAGTGGAGAGTATTCCATCATACTCCTTGTGCCTTGTAGATGATGGAAAGGCTTTGGGGAGTCAGGAGATGAGACACTCGTTGCAGCGTACCCCGCCTTTGACCCGCTCTTGTTGCCACAGTATTTATGTAGCTGGTACAGTTAAATTTCTGGTCAATGGTGACCCCCAGGATGTTGATGGTGGGGGATTCAGCAATGGTAATGCTGTTGAATGTCAAGGGGAGGTGGTTAGACTCTCGCTTGTTGAAGATAGTCATTGCCTGGCACTTGTGTGGTGCGAATGTTACTTGCCACTTATCAGCCTTTGCTGTATCCAGTGCGCTCAGCCGTTTCCTGATATCATGTGAAGTGAATCGAATTAGCTGAAGACTGGCTTCTGTGATGGTGGGGACCTCCAGGAGGAGGCAGATATGGATCATCCACTCGGCACTTCTGGCTGAATCAAGCATAATATTTGACTCTACAGGTATTCATTGCTTAATTAAACAATCGTGCATAAATACTGAGGAAGATGATGGTTAAGTTTGGCTATCACAGGAGCATCAGTTAGGCATTTCTCGACAGCCATGCAGGGACAATTAGCAGCACACCACCTCAGTGACCAGTGACAGCAGTATTAGCAGAGGCCTGGGTGCAGATCCATCTTCTTGGTGAGGAAATGGCTTCTGTATGGGAAAGCCAAAACAATTTTTTGTGAATATGCTTATCAGAGCAAATGGTAACTTCAATTTGCATATTCCCCACTCAAATCCCCCACTATACTGTATGCATTAAACATTGACATCGTATGAAACAAGAAATAAAAAACTGCTAATGGACCATGTATGATTTGTCCTGTAATAGATCCTTTTTTCCTCCCAACTTATTCAGTCCCTGGTCCAAGCTTTGATCTTAGTTTGTGTTCATTTCAGCTGAGTCAGCAGTAGGTTTGCTACAGTTGGCCTGAACAGCCCACAATCAGGGAGGGAATAATCTGCCATTGGTCCACTCCAGATTGCTAACCAGTGACTCCTGCTCAAAGTACACGTGTGTAGTCTTTCGATGAGAATAGGATCAGGCTTGGATGTGATTGAACTCCCTCCCATGGTGATTGACTAGCCTGTTGGAACTTCAGGTCTGGGCTTGTGCATGAAGAGAGAGGAATGCACGCTGATTGGTGTGTCAGCATGCTATGTTATGCTGCTTTGTGTCACAAGCTCAACGCATTCACATTGATGTATTCAGCAGCCCCAAGGCGGGGCTAAACCTGATGGCAGATTGTAGGATCCACAAAAGTCTTGGGTGTGTGTTGTCATTGGCCCTCCAGAGGTCAGTTTGTTTATGTTCAGTGGTGCTGTCATTCGTAAGACAACCACAGTTAACAGCATTCCATCTAGGTAAAAGTAGCTTTCGTTGAAGGTTAATCACTTGATAATAGCTTTTGGGCCATCTCCAAGTGTACATAATCTTGGAAATAATCTGATCAAATTTTTCAGATTTAATCGTCTTTCCAGCTACGACCTGTGAGAACATCCTATCTTTCTCTCTCACCAGTCCCACCAACGTGGAATTCACAATTAAGTCAGAGCCCCAAGCCTCCTTATTTCCCCTCACCATCAATTTTGTTAGTCCGTACTTGTATTTCTTACAGATTTTTTTTCTTGAGAATTCTTTTGATACATTTTGTGAATAAATAACTAGGTGAGGTGGGGGAAAATCATTCCATTAAAATAGTTGAATCTGGTAATCATCATCATTACATCTACTCTCTTCATAACCAGTCAGCCTAACATCGGTAGTGGGTAAACTTGTGGCGACCATAATGCGGGATAAAATTAATACTCACTTGGAAAGATGTTGGTTAATTAGGGGCAGCCAGCATGGATTTGTAAAAGACAAATTTAATTGAGTTCTTTGAAGAAATAATGCAATGTATTGATACAGACAGAGTAGTGGATGATTTTCAAAAGGCATTTGAGAACGTACTTAAAGGAAGCTATTAATTAAATTACAGCACATGGTATTAAAAGGAATATGGCAGCATGGGAATATTAGCTAAGAAACAGAAAATGCTGGAAATACTCAGCAGGTCGGGCAGCATCTGTGGAGAGAAAAACAGAGTTAATGGCCCAGAAATTCGGGTCTCCACGGGTGAGTACGCACGGGGTACTCACCCGTAGGCCCAATGGAAGTGCCGGTTTCCTGCATGCACTGTGCATGCGCGGGAAACCGGCACTTCCGTTCCTCTGAACGAAGGGGTTCAGAGGTTAAACGCGTGCGCAGGAGGGGCTGCACGTGCGCATCGAACTTCGGTTCTTTTTACAGGTTTTCCCGGGAGGGTAAGTCTCCAGAAGTTAGAAATGTAAAAAGCAGGCGTAAGGCCTGCTTTTTACAAGGTAAGTGGTGAATTAATTAAAATTAAAACATTTTTTCCACAGGTTTATTGTTTTTAAATACTTTAAAGCAAGGTAAGTTTATTTTTAGCCCCGTTAGAAAAGAAATTTTTTTTTCAAAAATTTAAATTATTGTTTAAAATAGTTATTTCATGTAATTTATAGTTTATTTAAAAAAGTGATGTTTTAAAAAAATTTATTTGAAGATTTAGTGCTGTTTTGGGGCCGTAGTATTTATAAGTCTTGACAGCATTTCCTGTCAGACTTATGAATGGAGCATTCCCTGCTCCAATTGGCTCCCCATGGCCCGCGTGATCCCAGTGGATGCATCGAACTAACTGCGCCCCTGGGATGCGCTGGCAGCTGGACCAGGCCCCGGATCGGAATTCCACGGGGGCCCACAGCTCAACGGCCGGCGCGCAAGGTAAGTGCAGATCAGGGGCTTGCACCCGCGGGAAGCCCCCGACCCGAATTTCTGGGCCAATATTTTAGGTCGATGACCTTTCATTAGAACTGGAAAAAGTTGGCGATATATAACAGTTTTTAAGCAAGTGCAGGGGCAGGGAAAGGAGGGGGAGGAATGAATGAAAGGGAAGGTATGTGATTGGATGGAAGGCAAGAGTGATTAAATGACAAAAGGGATGATGGTGCAAGGCAAAAAGGGGTGGCAATGGGATAAGCAAAGAAACAAAAGATGGGTCGAGAGGAACTGTAAATGGCAACAGCAAAACCATTACTAGCACCCGCTATATGGAAAAAATGGGAGCAGTGGTTATGATCTGAAGTTATTGAACTTAATTTTGAGTTCAGAAGATTGTAAAGTGAAAGAGAGAATCGGCTAATGTTTTTTTTGGACTGGAGGGACGTAAACGGTGGGGTACAGTAATATAGTGGTTATAGTATTGGATTTGCCAATCTCACCATAGCAAGTTGTGGAACTGAATTCACTAAATCTGAGTTTATTGGCCTGCACCAGAAAAATGATCCTGAAAGTGGATGGATTGCAAAAGCCCAATTAGGTCATTAATATTCTTCAGAGAAGGGCGTTTGTTACCCATACCCAGCCTTACACTGAGGTTGATTTGTAATGCCCTCTGATGTGGTCCAGTAATCAACTCAGTTATAAAAAGATCCACTCGGGGAAATAAATGTGGCCATGCCAATGTGGCTCATTTTCAGGAGACAATTGGTGGAAAACAAAAAATAAGGGGAAAAAATATGTGACCAGGAACTATATAAATCAGCAGGAAACCTATCTCTCACTGAAACGAATTGCTCAATGACCTCCCAGATCTCAAGATCAGTTTCTCAAAATTTTTCAAATGGGATTGTTCAGATTTGATAAGCAGCCTCACAGTAGTTTCCCTGCCTTTTCCCCTTATTAGAGTTTTAGCTTTAGTGCAAAATGCCATATCCCTATCCATTAAACAGTTGAGCCACAGAAGTTTGTCTCTGCACTGTATACCAGTGTTATCCAAAATTGCTATCTCTAGCCTTATCTGCCCATCCATTCACTTCTTAACATTAGTCCTTTTATGTGTTTTCTGGTGATTCTAAGTGTTAATCTCGAGATGCCGATTTCCCCTAATGTCCAGCACCATGAAGCAGCTCAGTAAAAGTTCCTTATTGCTCCTTATTATACACTTCACACAGACTCCCAGATAACAAGCTTCCCAGCAGCTTTCCGTTTGAACCTGTCTTTATGCCCCCATTAATGTCAGAAGCTTAGTTTGAAGACATGTAACAGTCTCTTTCAAAGCCCAGCATAAGCCCCTGAATGACTTGTACAAAGCAGTTTTTTAGAATAAGAACATAAGAAGTAGGAGCAGGAGTAGGCCATACGGCCCCTCGGGCCTGCTCCGCCATTCAATAGGATCATGGCAGATCCGAATCTAGACTCATGTCCACTTTCCTGCCCTCTCCCCGTAACCCCTAATTCCCTTATCTGGTAGGAAACTGTCTATCTCCATTTTAAATTAATTTAATGTTGCAGCTTCCACAGCTCTCTGGGATAGCAAATTTCATAGATTTACTACCCTCTGAGTGAAGAAGTTTCTCCTCATCTCAGTTTTGAAAGGGCAGCCCCTTATTCTAAGATTATGCCCCCTAGTTCTAGTCTCAGCCATCAGTGGAAACATCCTCCCCGCATCCACCCGATCTAGCCCCCTCACAATCTTATATGTTTCGATCAGATCGCCTCTCATTCTTCTGAACTCCAATGAGTAGAGTCCCAACCTACTCAACCTTTCCTCATACGTCAACCCCCTCATCTCCGGAATCAACCGAGTGAACCTTCTCTGAACCGCCTCGAGAGCAAGTATATCTTTTCTTAAATATGGAAACCAAAACTGCACGCAGTATTCCAGGTGTGGCCTCGCCAATACCCTGTATAACTGCAGCAAGACTTCCCTGTTTTTATACTCCATCCCCCTTGCAATAAAAGCCAAGATTCCATTGGCCTTCCTGATCACCTGCTGCACCTGCATACTAACTTTTTGTGTTTCATGCACCAGGACCCCCAGATCCCTTTGTACTGTAGCACTTTGCAGTTTCTCTCCATTTAGATACAGGTAGACTATCCTTTATCCGAAAACCTCGGGACCAGCCGAGTTTCGGATAAAGGAGAATTTCGGATTTCGGAAGGTGGGTCGGCGGGGGTCGTGCGCACGACTTACGCTGACGCTCAGCGTAAGTCAGTCGGGGTCGGCGGGGTATGCGGGGGGGGGGTCGGTGGTTGTCGGGGCTGGCGGGGTCCGCGGGGGGGTTGGTGGCTGGCGGGGTTGTCGGGGCTGGCGGGGTCCGCGGGGGGGTCGGCGGTTGTCGGGGCTGGCGGGGTCGGCGGTTGGCGGGGGGGGTCGGCGGGGGGTCGTGCGCACGACTTACCCTTTATCCGAACTTCCGCAACCGGAACCCTCTAAAAAACGAAGGTTTTTTCGTTCAGCGTAAGTCGTATGCACGACTTACGCTGAACGAAAAAACCTTCGGTTTTTAGAGGGTTTCGGTTTTCGGAAGTCCGGATAAAGGGTAGTCTACCTGTAATAACTTGCTCTTTGATTTTTTCTGCCAAAGTGCATAACCTTACACTTTCCAACATTATATTGCATCTGCCAAATCTCTGCCCACTCACTTAGCCTGTCTATGTCCTTTTGCAGGTTTTTTATGTCCTCCTCACTCACTGCTTTCCCTCCCATCTTTGTATCGTCGGCAAACTTGGATATGTTGCACTCGGTCCCTTCCTCCAAATCGTTAATATAGATTGTAAAGAGTTGGGGTCCCAGCACTGACCCCTACGGTACACCACTGGTTACTGATTGCCAGCCCGAGAATGAACCATTTATCCCAACTCTTTGTTTTCTGTTAGATAGCCAATCTTCCACCCATGCCAGTATATTGCCCCCAATCCTGTGATTTTTTAAAAATCTTGATCAGTAATCTTTTGTGTGGAACCTTGTCAAATGCCTTTTGGAAGTCCAAATACACTACATCCACTGGTTCCCCTTTATCCACCCTATATGTTACGTCCTCAAAGAATTCGAGCAAATTTGTCAAACATGACTTCCCCTTCATAAAACCATGCTGACTCTGTCCTATTAAATTATGTTTATCCAAATGCTCTGTTACTGTTTCCTTAATAATGGACTCCAACATTTTGCCAGCCACAGATGTTAGGCTAACTGGTCTATAGTTTCCGGCTTTTTGTCTACTTCCCTATTAAGGGTGTTACATTAGCAGTTTTCCAATCTGCCGGGACCTTTCCTGAGTCCAGGGAGTTTTGGAAAATAATCACCAATGCATCCACAATCCCTACCGCCACTTCTCTCAAGACCCTAGGATGTAGGCCATCAGGTCCGGGGGATTTATTCGCCTTAAGTCCCATTATTTTACCGAGTACCATCTCCTTAGTGATTTTAATCGTGTTCAGCTCCTCCCCCCCCCCCCATTGCCCCCTGTTTGTCCAGTGTTGGGATATTTTTAGTGTCCTCTACTGTAAAGACTGATACAAAATATTTGTTCAGCGTCTTTGCCATCTCCATGTTCCCCACCACTAGTTTCCCGGTCCCATCCTCTAAGGGACCAACGTTCACTTTAGCCACCCTTTTTTTTATATAGCTGTAGAAACTCTTGCTATCTGTTTTTATATTTTTTGCTAGTTTACTTTCATAATCTATCTTCCCTTTCTTAATTAATCTTTTAGTTATTGTTTGCTGGCTTTTAAATGCTTCCCAATCTTCTATCCTCCCACTAGATTTGGCTACTTTATATGCCCTTGTTTTCAGTCGGATACTATCCTTTATTACTTTACTAAGCCACGGATGGCTGTCTATTCTTTTACTCCCCTTTTTCCTCAGTGGAATATATTTATCTTGAAAGATGTGAAATATCTCCTTGAATGTAGACCACTGCTCTTGTACCGTTTTACACTTTAATCTGTTTTCCCAGTCCATTTTAGTCAATTCTACTCTCATACCTTCATAGTCTCCTTTATTTAAGCTCAGTACGCTGGTTTGAGATCCAACTCTCTCACCCTCAAACTGAATTTGGAATTCAACCATATTATGGTCACTCATTCCAAGGGGATCCTTTACTAGGACATTTTTTATTAATCCTGTCTCATTACACAGGACCAGATCTAAGATTGCCTGCCCCCTGGTTGGTTCAGTTACATACTGCTCAAGGAACCCATCCCTAATACACTCTATGAACTCTTCCTCAAGGCTGCCATGCCCAATTTGATTAGTCCAGTCAATATGAAAGTTAAAATCCCCCATGATTATAGCTGTTCCCATATTACAAGCCCCAACTATTTCCTGATTTATACACCGACCAACAGAGTTGCAACTGTTAGGAGGCCTATCGACTACGCCCACTAGTGACTTTTTCCCCTTATTATTCCTTATCTCCACCCAAACTGTTTCACTATCCTGATCCTTTGACCCAATATCATTTCTGACTATTGCAGTGATTCCATCCTTGATTAACATAGCAACCCCACCTCCCTTTCCTTCCTGTCTGTCCTTCCTAATTGTCAAATACCCTTGTATGTTTAGTTCCCAGTCATGATCATCTTGCAGCCATGTTTCCGTAATGGCCACCAGATCATACCCATGTGTAGTTATTTGTACCGTCAACTCGTTTATTTTGTTACGAATGCTGCGTGCATTCAGATAAAGAACTTTCAAATATGTTTTCTGACAATTTATTCCTGCTTTTACCCCCTTTACTACTTTACCATTATACATTCTGTCCCTTCCTGACATGCTCTGGTTTTTAATTCCCCCACTGCTACCTTGCTCTATTGCCTTCTCCGTTGTCATTTTTATTTTTCGCTCTCTTAAAACCTCCCCCCCACTAATTAGTTTAAAGCCCTCTCTACAGCCCCAGTTATTCGATTCGCCAGGACTCTAGTCCCAGCACTGGTCAAGTGAAGTCCGTCCCAACAGAACAGCTCTCTCTTGTCCCAGTACTGGTGCCAGTGTCCCAGGAAGCAAAACCCATTTCTCCCACACCAGTCTTTGAACCACGCATTTAACTCTCTGATTTTATTTACCCTAGCCAAATTTGCACGTGGCTCAGGTAGTAATCCAGAGATTATTACCCTTGTGGTTCTGCTTTTTAGTTTGGCCCCTAGCTGCTCAAACTCCCTCAGCAGAACCTCTTTCCTTGCCCTATCTATGTCGTTGGTACCAACATGAACCATGACAACTGGATCCTCCCCCTCCAAGTTTCTCTCCAGCCCAGAGGAGATGTCCTTAACCCTGGCACCAGGCAGGCAACACAGCCTTTGGGACTCTCGCTCTCGGCTGCAAAGAACCCTATCTATCCCCCTAACGATACTATCCCCTACCACTACAACATTTCTTTTAACTCCCCCCACTTGAATGGCCCCCCGCTCCACAGTGCTGTGGCCAGGTTGCTCATCCTCCCTGCAGTCCCCGTTCCCGTCCTCACAGGGAGTAAGAGCCTCAAACCTGTTGGACAAGAGCAAGGGCTGCGGCTCCTCCAACACTACCTCCTGGATCCCCGTACCTGCCTCACTTCTAGTCACACCATCCTAACCCTGGCCACGGACTACATCTGAATTAATTAATCTAATTGGTGTGACTACCTCCTGAAACACAGAGTCCAGGTAACTCTCCCCCTCCCTGATGTGTCTTGGTGTTTGAAGCTCGGACTCCAGCTCTTCAACACGGAGCCGGAATTCCTCGAGCAGCCAACACTTACTGCAAATGTGATCACCGTGAGCATCAATGGTCTCCACCAGCTCCCACATATTGCAGCAGTAACACATCACCTGCTCTCCCATTCTATGTAATTAATTAAATTTATTAATATTATTTTTAAATACCCTCTGCCCCGATTCTAGATGATGAATATCGCACCTTAGAAACTCTAAACCAGAGTTTAAGCTTAGAGAGAGAAATACTCACCAACCAATCACTTACCTGCTTTCTGGTGACGTCACACTTCGATTTCTTTTTACCTCTCTCCTTCCCTCTGTGTTCCGAGTTCGGAGATTGGTCTCGGGAGCCTTTTGTAGCCCCGCTCTGCCGCTGAAACACCCGCCGACGCTCTGAGGCCTTACCTGGTCTCGGGAGCCTTTTATAGCCCCGCTCTGCCGCTGAAACACCCGCCGATGCTCTGAGGCCTTACTTGGGTCTCGGGAGCCTTTTATAGCCCCGCTCTGCTGCTGAAACACCCGCCGACGCTCTGTGGCCTTACCTGGGTCTCGGGAGCCTTTTATAGCCCCGCTCTGCCGCTGAAACACCCGCCGACGCTCTGAAAATGGAAGCTGTGAAACTGCCTCACTAAGCCACTTCAGTACCTGTAATGTTTAGCCTTCTCTCAATCATTGTAGGAACGCTGTGACTCTGCTACACCTGTAATTTTTCACCTGCTCTCTGAGCTGTTTTAAGAAATAGGAGCAGGAGTAGGCCCATCGAACCTGCTCCGCCATTCAATAAGATCATGGCTGAACTTGTACATCAACTCCACTTTCCTGCCCTATCCCCATATCCCTTGATTGCCTTAGTGTCCAAAAATCTATTGATTTCAGTCTTGAATATACTCATCGACTGAGCACCTACAGCACTCTGGGGTAGTGAATTCCAAAGATTCACATTTGTGTGTGTGGGGCAGGGGAAGAGGGTGAACTTTTCAGACTAATCTCTTGAATTTAATTCTGTTATTTCTTTGACTGGTTCGTAATTTATACTTGTCCAACCCTATCTCTTTTATTAAAAATTGCTAAAAATTGAGCATTCCTTGTCCTCAATTCCCCTTTGATTTTTTTTTAAAATTAAAGGCATTCTGTGAGTGTTTCCACTGAAATTTGTCAAATGCATTTTGTTGGGTTGTACACTGAAATTTTGGTGATGAACTACATTATTCTCTGTCGGTTGTCTTCTACCTACGTCAGTTACTGGCAAAAGTGATCTGGTAAAGACAGCTGACTTTTCTGAATGATTTTTGAGGTATAAAACCCAAATAGCTAGTCATGGTATTCAACTGACGGTGAAGCACAGCGATTTTGATGGGCATCTGTTCTTCGTTCAGATGTACTTTGATAGTATGCCACCTAGCATGTAATAAAATAACAATTTTTTGGACATATTTTGCTTGTTGGTAATCAGTATCCCTTTTTTTCTGTATTTCAGTAGCATTCTTCTGCCAATTACTACTATCTCCAGTATTATTTATTTTTTAAAGAAAATTCCTCCCTCCCATTTTGTGATGTTATTTTCTGCTTCTTCTGAGATCCTTCCATACCTGAGGAGATGAACTGGTGACCTGTCCCAGTATTAATGGCACTTTGTAAACAGTCATTGGGTGAGCTACAGTGGCCTGTTGAATTTTTTTTGTCCTCTTCCTTCCGTGAACCATGTTGTTAACCGCCACCACTCTGCTGAACATATTACTTATTTCGTAAAATATATATACATTTTTAACAAAGGTTATAGGTCATTCTGAATTTGCTCTTTCTGGGAAAATTAATTTAGTGTAGTTGAGCATAATTGTGGCTTTGACAAAAGGTCATCGACCTGAAACGTTAACTCTGCTTCTTTCTCCACAGATGCTGCCTGACCTGCTGAGTATTTCCAGCATTTTTTGTTTGTATTTCAGATTTCCAGCATCCACAGTATTTTGCTTTTATATAACCAGATTGATTCCTGGGATGAGAGGGTTGTCCTAATGAGGAGAGCTTGAGTAGATTGGGCCTATACTCTCTGGAGTTTAGAAGAATGAGAGGTGATCTCATTGAAACATACAAAATTCTGAGGGGGATTGACAGGGTAAATGCTGAGAGGTTGTTTCCCCTGGCTGGAGAGTCTAGAACTAGGGGGCATAATCCCAGGATAAGGGGTCGGCCATTTAAGACTGAGATGAGAAGGAATTTCTTTACTCAGAGGGTTGTGAATATTTGGTATTCTCTACCACAAAGGGCTGTAGATGCTGAATCGCTGAGTATATTCAAAGCTGAGATAGATAGATTTTTGGACTCTAGAGGAATCAAAGGAGATCGGGTGGGAAACTGGAGTTGAGGTTGAAGATCAGCCATGACCTTATTGAATGTCCGAGCAGGCTTAAGAGGCTCCATGTCCTAGACCTGCTCCTCGTTCTTATGTGTATCTACGGCACTCCGAGAAATGCGATTGATTGATAGCTTGAGGAGTGTCATGGACACTTTTTTTAGATATTGCTAAGTGTTATAAGGTTGTTTTGGTGTCTCATGATCTCTGGGTTACATGCCCAGTACCACATCCACTACATTACTATACCCAGTATGATTGGCCTTGGTCTGTCTGGGATAGGGGAAAATTAGCCACATTTACATTCCTTACCGCTATTCAGTGACTTCTGCTGGAACGGTATGTGTTTATGGATTTTGGATGAGGAAAGGACCAGACTTGACTGTGATGCCCCTTCTCGTCATTAAGTAGTCTGCTGACGATCACTGTTTGGGCTCACACAAGAATAGAATGATCATCTGGGCAAGGTACAGGACGGATGTGGGCACCCATGGAACTTTGGCCAATTTCTATCTTTCCCACAAGTATTCCCTCTCTCTCATACTTGACAAGCTTTTAAAACCCAAGGGTGGCAATTCTTCCAAAATTCTATAGACTCTGGAACAGTTCCCATGGATTGGAGGGTAGCTAATGTAACCCCAATATTTAAAAATGGTGGTAGAGAGAAAACAGGGAATTATAGACCGGTAAGTCTGACATCTGTCGTGGGGAAAATGCTAGAGTCCATTATAAAAGATGTAATAGCAGAGCATTTGGAAAACAGTGACCAGATCGGACAAAGTCAACATGGATTTACAAAAGGTAAATCGTGCTTGACTAAACTACTGGAATTTTTGAGGATGTAACTGGTAGAATAGATAAGGGAGAACCAGTGGATGTGGTGTATTTGGACTTTCAGAAGGCTTTCGATAAGGTCCTGCATTAGAGATTAGCGTGCAAAGTTAAAGCACACGGGATTGGGGGGTAAGGTACTGTCTTGGATAGAGAACTGGTTGGCAGACAGGAAGCAAAGAGTTGGAATAAACGGGCCTTTTTCCGAGTGGCAGGCAGCGACTAGTGGGGTACCACAGGGATCGGTGCTGGGACCCAGCTATTCACAATATATAAATGATCTAGACGAGGGAACTAGATGTAATATCTCCAAGTTTGCAGACGACACAAAACTGGGTGGGCGTGTGTGCTGTGAGGAGGATGCCGAGAAATTCCAGTATGATTTGGACAGGTTGGGTGATTGGGCAGAAGCATGGCAAATGCAGTATAATGTGGATAAATGCGAGGTTATCCACTTTGGTGGCAAAAACAGGAAGGCAGATTATTATTTGAACGGCAATAGATTGGGAGACGGGGAAGTGCAACGAGACCTGGGTGTCCTTGTGCACCAGTCGCTGAAGGTAAGCATGCAGGTGCAGCAGGCGGTTAAGAAGGCAAATGGTATGTTGGCTTTCATAGCGAGAGGATTCGAGTACAGGAACAAGGATGTCTTGCTGCAGTTGTACAGGGCCTTGGTGAGACCACACCTTGAGTATTGTGTGCAGTTTTGGTTGCCTTATCTGAGGAAGGATGTTCTTGCCATGGAGAGAGTGCAGCGAAGATTCACTAGACTGATACCTGGGATGGCAGGAATGACGTATGAGGAGAGATTGGGTCGATTAGGCTTATATTCGCTGGAGTTCAGAAGAATGAGAGGGGATCTCATTGAAACTTATAAAATTCTAACAGGACTAGACAGAGTAGATGCAGGACGGATGTTCCTGATGGCAGGGGAGTCCAGAACCAGGGGTCACAGTCTAAGGTAAAGGGGTAAGCCATTTAGGACAGAGATGAGGAGGAATTTCTTCACCCAGAGAGTGGTGAACCTGTGGAATTCTCTACCACACAAGGCAGTTGAGGCCAATTCATTAAATATATTTAAGAAGTTAGATATAGTTCTTAAGGCTAAGGGGATCAAGGGATATGGAGAGAAGGCAGGGACAGGGTACTGAATTTGGATGATCAGCCATGATCGCATTGAATGGCAGAACAGGCTCGAGGGGCCGAATGGCCTACTCCTGCTCCAATCTTCTATGTTTCTAACCACTACTTGATTTACCTCCTAATCTCTCCTACTTTCTCCACTCTTCCTCCACCACCAACCTTGGTGTTGACATGCACTATAAGCTCTGGCTCTTTACTTAAAAATGAGGATACTTTTCCAGCCGCTTCTGTGTATTTGGTGCTTTCGGACACAATTTCAATAGTTGAGCAACTTTGCTACAACTTATGTTCTTATCCTTTTTGTTTTTATGTCTATTCCAGCACTGAGCTACTTGGTATTTTCTTTCCTTCCCAGCTCAACTAACAAGAATGAAGCTTAAAGAAATCAATCGGACTGCTGTCCAGGCATGGAGTCCAGCTCAGCAACACCCTATTTACCTGGCTACAGGTAAGAGAACTACTGGCATGAAGATGCAGTGGAATAACAATCTGAGAAAACCAAACTGTTCACAAAAATCTTCAGCGCATCTTCCAAAACGAGTATAGTTGTCCACGTTAAAATGAATCAACTGATCTCAACCAAAGCAGCAGCAGTGGCAAGGGAATGGGGGAAATAGAGACAGGAACGTTACATTTAAAAAAAAAAAGTATTTGTTGTCGTGCGGTGAGTAACATTGGCAAGGTGGCATTTATTGCCTATCCCAAGTTTCTCTGAGAAGGTGGTGGTAGTCCTTTGTACAACTGAGCGGTTTGCTAGGCCACTTCGGAGGGCATTAAGGGTCAGCCATGTAGTGTGGACTAGAGTCCTGTGTAGGCCAGATTAGGTTGGGGTGGAAGGTTTCTTTCCCTGAAGATCATTTGTGAACCAGTTGTCATGGTTACTTTTCTACCCGCAATTTATCATATTTACTGAATTCCATTTCACAACTTGCCATGGTGGACTTTGAACTCATGAACACTGGGTTGCTAGTCCAAGACCATAACCACGGCATTACTGCACCCAATATTATTGACCTTGTGGTGTCTGGGATAGGGAAAAATGAGCTATGTTTCCATTCCTTATTACCATCCAATGATCCTACTGGAAAGTATATGTTTGTAGATTTTGAGTGAGGACAGGACCATACTTGGATGTGATGCCCCCTCACATGGAAAATGGTATGCTGACCATTACTGTTTGTGCTCATGAGAAAAGAACAATCATCTGGGTATGGTACAGGAAGGCTGCAGGCACCCATGCAACCAGAGCCCAGCATGAGTGACGGTCTTCAGGGCAAGAGAGAGTTGAAAGGAAATAAATTTGTCTCTTTTATTTGGTCTAGTGGTTCTACTGCTAAAACATGGCTTCTCACCATCAAGTCTGAATTGAAAACCCAAGCTTTAACTGAAAAGCTCCGTTAACCTAATCAACTCAGTGAGTTTTTCCAAGTACTCTTAGGTGGAGCGCTGTGCTGTTGTAGTTCATTGTATTGTCAGATTGAGCACATCCTGGCGAAAGGCATCTGGCATTGATCAGTACTCATGCCAATTAATAACTCTGTGATTTGGGCTATAGAAATTACTTTGGCACTCAATCAGACTAGTGAATGACAATTATTTTTACTTGGTCAAAATAGTTGGACCAAATTAAATGGAATTTGCACCCCATGCATTGCACATGAGTAGAATGTTCTGCTGAATATCTCCCATCTGATCATTGTAAGTGTTTTAGCAAAATAGAACCACAGAGAAACAATTCTACTACAGTACAGTCCAATCCTGATAATTCAAAGTTATTTCTTACGCTGTTGATTTGTCCAATAATTGAAGTGAGTAACATAAATAATACAGCAAAGTGGGAATTTAGTGCTAAAAATTAAATGATCAGATTATTTGAGCTAAGCAACTTTGCATTAAGAGTAGACTGTAGTTTCATGTTTTTCCTTTTTTAAAGAAAATTATTAAAATACATAACTAAATCACATACCTTTAATAAATAATGCTGAAATGCGTTGCGTGACAGTTAAAAGTATACAATGGCCATGTATAGCAGATATATACAGCTGGTGCAACTATCTGGAATACATTACAAAATACCTGTTCCAAGTTGTTTGAACCCAAGTTCTTCTCCACTTGCCAGATTTCTCCTCAGCTTTTACTGTACTTCCAATTGCATTTGTGGAAGATAGACTTACATACAATACACTTTTTTGTTGTAAAATTTAAATGACCGTAAAATGAGCTGGTTGCTCATTATTGCCATATATCCTTATCTACCCATCTCCTTGTATTGTTTGATGCATTCCCTTTCAATTGTTATTTATTGCTGTTTTAAAAATACAAAATTTAAGCGCAGTCAGCTGCAAAAGATTTGCATGTGTGATGGCAAAGTGTGACGATGGACAAATCGTGTGCTAGATGCAGCACTTCAAAAAAGTATATATATTTATATCTAAATAGCTGATCTATGGCGTTGTTCACAATGAATGGGATGTTCTGCTGCTGTAGAGGGGGTGCTGAGGTAGGGAAGTTGGAGAGGGTGCACATCTATAAAAGAATATGAAAAGAGTTTGTAAGAATTCCTCCGAGAGACAATGAAGTAAGTGCTTCTTGATTCCTTCCTGGGAAAAAAATAGTATGTTCCTTACCCATCTATAAATATATTAAAGCTGCGACATCTGCGTGCACTTCTTGTTTACAGAACCTCACTTCCTGTCATCAAGTTTTGTCAATTTTTTTTCATTATATTTCTACTGGAAACTACCTATGTAAACTTGCCACCTTGTAATTACACCCTCCCACCAGTGATGGCACCATAGAACCTCAGTTTTGCATCTCACAGTTCCTGTACTGCAGAGAAAGTCCTATGCTTCAACCAGTTCTACTTTTCTGTTTCCTAAATTGCCATAAATTTTGCTATTTAACTATAAATCATATAAAACTAAATGTGAATTTAAGGTGGGGATTGAAATACATCTGCATTCCTTGGTCCAATTGTCCCCTGTTCTCTAACAGCACTTCACATGAAGACTACACTCCCTGTGTGCAGGGACATGCAATTACGCGGGAGATTGACTAGTGAATAGGTACCACAGTTACATAAATAAATCGCTGCATGTAATATGGGAATCTGCTGTTCATATGTTGAGGGTGTCACTTTTATAACAAAGGCTTAGAAATAGCTAAAACTTTAATTTTTTTCTTCCATATTTCCTGCTTTACCAAGTATTTCTGTCACAGTACTGTTAATATGAACAGTCGTCGTTTTTTGAGTTCTTAATATATACAAATAAAATAAAATATAACCATTTAGAATGTATTTAAAAAAAAAACCAAAGATTCCACTTTGATATTTGGCCTTGATCACATGCCTATTGTGCTTCAACCACTAGAGTAACCTAAATTGCTTTTTCTAGAAAATTACCTCAGGAAAAAATTGAATAAATCAAATTACATTTTTATTACATGGGATTATATTCCAGGATTTGTCTACTTTTCAGTGTGAACATTAATCAGTATCCTTGATTATTGTTAAAAATTAATTTACCTCAATTTCACCTCTTGGCATTTTGAAAGCTCAGGATGCACAACATGATAGGCAACATGTACAGGAAACTTTCTGGTATCTGACACGGACGGGACCGACGTGGTGCCGGTTCATCAACAATTCCGGATAACCGAACGCTATTGTAAAAGATACGGAGCTCAGAGCTCCGTATAAAGCAACAAACCCTGTTCTTCAAAACAATCGGCACAAGTTGCAAGCGTCCCTGTAGCTTAGCAACAGCTTCAGCTACACCCTTGCACAGCAACAAATGGAGTAAAAAAAGTAATAAAAGTTACCTGAACCGACTCCTGAATTTTGCCGGTGGATAGAGCGTTCCGGTTATTTAGGGGCCGGTTAATCGAAAGTTTCCTGTACCAGTCCTGAAAATTTTAGATGTAAATCATCCACAGACTTTTGGGGGAACGAGCTCCAAATTTATGTGACCCTTTGTGTGGAAAAGTGCTTCTTGATTTCACTCCTAAATGGGCTAGCTCAACTTTTAAGTTTATGCCCTTTTGTTCTGGATTCCCTTGCCAGAGGAGATAGTTTCTCTCTCTGTACCCTATCGAATCCCTTAATCATTTTAAGAAACCCTAACTGATAACCCTCAATCGTTTAAATTCTGCTATCATTCTGGTGAATCTGTGCTGTATATGTCTCTCCTGAGATTTTGTTCCTAAAATTGATCGCAGTACTCCAGATGGGGGTCTTTGGGGGTCTGACCGAGGCTCTATATAACTGAAGCACCAGTTCCTCATTTTTGAATTCCTATCCCCTTAAGGTAAAGGCTAACACTTCAATACCCATTTAATTACTTTTCTACCTTTTAGTGATTTGTGTACATGGATACCTAAATCCCATTGTTCCTCTTAATCTCCCACCATTAATTAAGAACATATTCTAATTTGTCTTTCTCGGATACAAAGTGGATGACCTTACAGTTTCCCTTATTGAACTCCAGCAGAATGATTCATGGAGTTTGTTAGCCCTGGGTTTGGGTCCTAGAGTTTTGCAGCACCACAAAAGGGAAGCTGGGATTTGGCAGAGTGGTGGGTAGAATTTGCCATTTGGCTCACTGGGAGATTCTTGGTTTCTAGCAATACTATTACTGTCAACAATAGTGGGTGAAGAAGTCCTTATTAATTGCATGTTACATATTAATTGTAGGTTATCTGTCTCTTCAGTTGTGATTTGCTCCTGTTTTACTTTGTCAATCAGGAAAGTATGATGGCAAAAGTGTGACAAACAGAGTGTGCATGAAACTTAAGATTTTTTAACTAGTCAATCTCCTATGGTATTGCACACGGTAAGTCAGAGAATATGGTCACTCTTACCTGACTCTTCCGTCTTCATGTTGCTGTTTTACCCCTCAGTGCACAGCAGGCTCCAGGCTTCTGCTGCAGGTGGGGCTCCAAATCCTCCCGCTTTGGGCAGGTGTTTAGTGGACTGGCCGCTTGGCCTCCCGAGCACTCCTGGTGGCCACTTGGGGGGTGGGGGTAAATGGTCCTCGTTCGCGCATGCGTAGTACCCTGGCTGTCATGACTTGCAACCAAACCGCGCTTCCTGAGCCCTGCTGGTCTCCCTGATATTTGGAGCGCACCGCCTCATTACCAGTTGTGAGCATGACTGCATCGGGGCCAATGTAAATTGTCTGGAAACTCCATGAGTCCTGAGAGAGCAACTGGGGAGGAAGAGGGAGAGCAACACAAACTGGGGAGGGAGAGAGAGAGAGAAACATAAACTAGTGGAGGGAGGGAAGAGTGTGAGAGAGAAACATAAACTGGGGGAGAGAGAGAGAGAGAGAGAGAGAGGGAGAGAGAGAGAGAGAGCGCGCGCTCGGGGCTGGAGAGGAACTTGGAGTGGGAGGGGAAGGATCCAGTTGTCGTGGTCCACGTAGGTACCAACGACATAGGTAGGACTAAGAAAGAGGTTCTGCTGAGGGAGTATGAGCAGCTAGGGGCTAAATTGAAAAGCTGAACCATAAAGGTATGAATCTCTGGATTACTACCTGAGCCACGAGAAAATTGGCATAGGGTCAATAAGATCAGAGAGTTGAATGCGTGGCTCAAGGATTGGTGTGGGAGAAATGGGTTTCGATTTATGGGGCACTGGCACCAATACTGGGGAAAGAGGGAGCAGTTCCGTTGGGACGGGCTTCACTTGAACCGTGCTGGAACCAGTGTCCTGGCAAATCGAATAACTAGGGCTGTAGATAGGGCTTTAAGCTAAATAGTGGGGGGGAGGGTTCAGGTGAGGGGAAACTTAGAAAGTTAAAGAGAAAGGACAAGGCAATAGTGCAGGGTAGTGATTGGGGTAATGATAACCAGAGTGTGTCAGCAAGGGACAGAGTGTACAAGCAAATAGGGCCAGAGTAGGTAAAAATACAATTAAAAGCTCTTTATCTGAATGCACGCAGCATTCGTAACAAGATAGATGAATTGATGGCACAAATAGAAATAAATGGGTATGATCTGATGGCTATTAGAGACGTGGCTGTAAGGTGACTAAGGCTGGGAACTGAATATTTAGGGGTATTTGACATTTCGGAAGAATAAGCAGAAAGGAAAAGGAGGTGGGGTAGCTCTGTTAATAAAGGATGAGATCAGTACAGTAGTGAGAAATTATCTTGGTTCGGGAGATCAAGATGTAGAATCAGTTTGGGTGGAGATAAATAATAAGGGAAAGAAGTCACTGGTGGGAGTTATCTATAGGCCCCCTAATAGCTACACTGTGGAACAGAGTATAAATCAAGAAATAATGGGGGCTTTTAAGAAAGGTACTGCAATAATCGTGGGTGATTTTAATCTTCATATAGATTTGACAAATCAAATTGGCAAAGGTAGCCTTGAGGACAATACATTGTGGAACCAACCAGGGAACAGGCTATTTTAGATCTGGTAATCTGTAATGAGACAGGATTAATTAATAATCTCATAGTAAAAGATCCTCTAAGGAAGAGTGATCATAACATGATGGAATTTCACATTCAGTTCGAGGGTGAGAAACTTGAGTCTGAAATTCGTGTCTTACCCTTGTAATTGCCTTTATTTAAGTTTATATGAAGACAGTTGGCTAAAGTGGACTGGAAAATAGATTAAAAGGTAAGACAGTAGATAAGCAGTGGCAGACTTTTAAGGAGATATTTCATAACTCTCAAAGATATATTCCAGTGAGAAAGAAAGACTCTAAGAAGGATGAACCATCCGTGGCTTACTAAGGAAGTTAAGGAGAGTATCAAATTGAAAGAAAAGGCATACAATGTTGCGAAGATTAGTGGTAGGCCAGAAGATTGGGACATTTTTAGAAACTTGTAAAGGATGACTAAAAAAATAATAGAGGGAGAAAATAGATTGAGAGTAAACTAGCAAGAAATATAAAAACAGACAGTAAGAGCTTTTACAAGTATATAAAAAGGAAGAGAGTAGCTAAAGTAAATGTTGGTCTCTTCGAGGATGAGACTAGGGAATTAATAATGGGAAACAAGGAAATGGCAGAGACTTTGAACAAATATTTTGTATCTCTCTTCACGGTAGAGGTCACAAAGCATCCCAATAATAGTGGAAAATCAAGGGGCAAAAGGGAGGGAGGAACTTAAAACTATCACTAGAGAGAAAGTACTCGGCAAACTAATGGGACTAAAGGCTGACGAGTCCCCTGGACCAAATGGCCTGTATCCTAGGGTCTTAAAAGAAGTGGCTGCAGAGATAGTGGATGCATTGGTTGTAATCTTCCAAAATTCCCTAGACTCTGGAAAGGTCCCAGTGGATTGGAAAACCGCAAATGTAACGCCCATATTCAAGAAAGGAGAGCGACAGAAAGCAGGAAACTATAGGCCAGTTAGCCTAACGTCTGTCATTGGGGAAAATGCTGGAATCCATTATTAAGGAAGTAGTAGCAGGACATTTAGAAAATCATAATACAATCAAGCAGAGTCAACATGGTTTTATGAAAGTGAAATCGTGTTTGATAAATTTATTAGCGTTCTTTGAGGATGGAACGAGCAAGGTAGATAAAGGGGAGCCAGTAGATGTAGTGTATTTGGATTTCCAAAAGGCATTTGATAAGGTGCTACATAAAAGGTTATTGCACAAGATAAGAGCTCATGGTGTTGGGGGTAATATATTAGCATGGATAGAGGATTGGTTAACTAACAGAAAACAGAGAGTCGGGATAAATGGGTCATTTTCAGGTTGGCAAACTGTAACTAGTGGGGTGCCACAGGGATCAGTGCTGGGGCCTCAACTATTTACAATCTATATTGATGACTTGGATGAAGGGACCGAGTGTAGTGTAGCCAAATTTGCTGATGATACAAAGATAGGTGGGAAAGCAAGTTGTGAGGAGGACACAGAGTCTGTAAAGGGATATACAGTAAACTCTTTCGTATCCGGCACCGACAGGACCGGGATGGTACCGGCTGATTAAAAATTCCGGATAACGGAGAGGTATATCTACTGAGGACTGCCACCGCGGGAGACTCGGACTCGGCAACATTTCCGGTTATTGAGGTGTTCGGATCGGAAGAGACTTCCGACAGCGCCAAGAAGCCGAATAGTGGCAGTTTGGCGAACTAACCCCACTGACTAACTCGGCCACCACGGGAGACTCGGATTCGGCAACATTTCCAGTTATTGAGGTGTTGTTTTCCGAGTATCAGTTTTGCCGGTTATTAGAGAATTCCGGATACTTAGGTGCCGTTTAAACGAGAGTTTACTGTAGATAGGTTAAGTGAGTGGGTAAAAATTTGGCAGATGGAGTATAATGTGGGGAAATGTGAGGTTATCCACTTTGGTAGGAAGAATAGAAAAGCAAAATATCATTTAAATGGAGAGAGACTACAGAATGCTGCGGTACAGAGGGATCTGGGTGTCCTCGTACATGAAACACAAAAAGTTAGCATGCAGGTACAGCAAGTAATTAGGAAGGCAAATGGAATGGTGGCCCTTATTGCAAGAGGGATGGAGTATAAAAGTAGGGAAGTCTTGCTACAGATGTACAGGGCATTGGTGAGACCACACCTGGAGTACTGTGTACAGTTTTGATCTTTTTAGCGATGGGGTGTGGGAGTCAGTGATTTGAAGTAGGTTTTTTTTTATAACTTGCTGTGAATTGTAAAAAGTCATAAAATTGTACAAAAACTTTAGTTAGAAGTGAATTATATTGATTTTTTTTTAATCAGTGGTATTTACTTGCTGTTTCTCATTGCAGTTGATACTGTAGAAATATTACAGAAGTGTTTTTTATTTAAGCATAACTTATCCTTAACTCTATCTAACAACAGAAAATGCTGGAAAAACTCAGCAGGCCAGGCAACATCCGTTGACTCTATTTGCTCTCCACGGATGTTGCCTGGCCTGCTGAGTTTTTCCAGCATTTTCTGTTGTTACCATAAATCTATCTTTTCTTTTGTGTTCTTTGATTTATAAATTGTTATTTATCTCACCATAAAACAAAAAGTCATATTTTATTTGGGGCTTGGTACGGCGACACACAACTAAGGTAAATGCAATAATATTGACAAATGTCATGTGATCAAATGTCACAAGATCAAATCTCCAGGAATATGTCAAACAGAGTTGGCAACCCCAGCTGCAGGTAATGCTGCAACCTGCTCATTGTAGCACAGCAGTGCTATTCTAGCAAGGGATGCATTATCGGCCCCTGTAAAGTATCTTGACACTCTCGATAGATTTCTGCTTTGAAATCACTCGAGTTTCCCATTACTTTTTTACGTTACATTAATTTTGTGAGGTACTTTTGTTCAGTTTTTGTGCTAATTCAGAGTTGTTGACACCACAGTCTCCTAGTGCACTTTGTGTTGTGCCATTCAGCGCGAGGATTATTACTAGGGTGTCTGTGATGGAAGCAGAGCTTTATCTTGCTTCAAACCATAAAATCTCTTCATACAAGCTTTTAACAGTTCAAGTATTGTGAATTTAAGTAGTTTCTGTATAAAGGACTTTGTGTCTGTGTGTGGAGGAAATGTGACATACACAAACACAGTCTGGAAAATAGCTGCTAGTTTCAGCGATAGGAAGACCCAAAACAACTCCAGGTTGTTAGTCCAACATGATAGATTTTTTTCTCAAATGATAATGTGGGCAAGTTCGCCATTGTGAGGATAGATGAAAACTGGTTGCCTGTGATTGCCACAACTATTAAAAGGGGGTGTCATACCAGACATCAGAAATTTCAACAAGGCTTTGTTTCAGACTAGCAAACAACTCTCCAGATGTTGCTATCCACATCATATCCATTTAGGTGATGGGGGATAATTATGATTATAATTACCAGCCAGTTGAGAGAGGATTTGGGGCATTTTTCCAAAGGAACAGTCAGAATAAAGCATCTTCTTTAATCTGGAGTGTTGAAAGCCTGGCTGGATGGTGTAGGTACAGTCGGCTCTCTCTATTGTGCAGTTCAGTTTCATTTGTTGGTGCTCCCTGTGAAAGATAGGAATGTTCATCTCGCCCACGTACATATGCCATGCCAGGAAATCATGCAGCTAATTGAATGTACAATAATTATACTCTGGTAAATAATTATTTATATTATTATTGAATAATTCAGTTGTCTTGTCGGTATTGTGTTGAACTTTTTTTTTACTTCTGTGCAATTTAAATTCTGGTAAATAAAATTTGACTTGTAATTTTAACCCGAACAATACAGTCTGTCACCATAGTGCAGATTGGAGGGATCGGGAGTACATGATGGAAAACCTGTGCAACATCTGGTGTGAAGTATCTTTATTAATCATGTGACATTTCTTACATCATTTTACAAGGTGCAATGGATTGTCATTTTCATATTATAGGGGCTGCAGCCATTTTATAGAAACTACAGCTTGCTGTGAACCTGAAGAGAAAGTGGGGAGAGAGCCTGAACTATAACTTCATTATGGCAGGCTTATTGGGAAATTATCAGTTGGCTGTGGGAAATTGTGTAGCATGTGTGCGTTTATAAAATGTACATTAGCAGCCAATAATCGGTGTTTGGCAAAGACACATTTGGTTCATGTCCAGCTACCCAAAGCCAATATTTACTTTGGTACTGTGGTAGCAGTGACTGTTTGGAAAAAAAAATCAGTTAATTGCTCAGTTTTTACATTCTGTATAACTTTTAACACAGGCACCTCAGCCCAGCAGCTCGATGCTACATTCAGTACAAATGCTTCCCTGGAGATCTTTGAGCTGGACCTGGCTGACTCCACCCTGGATATGAAATCATGTGGTACCTTTTCTTCCCCACACAGGTAAAACCAAACTAGTGCTGTGTCCTCATTTGGCCATGCTCAAAATGTATTTTGCTATCTCAGTTTAGGTCCCTCCATTATTCACTGTTGGTTAACAGGGAAGTCCTCCTCTGCTGTTCAGCTGGATGTTTCCAGCTTGTGATAGCAAGCCAAGAGACTTTCCCTCCCAATAAAGGAGGTATCCATTTTCATTCTGTGTCGGCCAGCTTTGGAGATCTGTGGCGGTCTATCTATCATCTGCAAGGTTATGACTGGGTGAACTGACACTTGCTGGGGTACAGGGAACTACAGGCCAGTTAACCTGACGTCAGTCGTTGGGAAAATGCTGCAATCCATTATTAAGGAATGGTATCAGGGCACTTAGAAAATCATAATATGATTAGGCAGAGTCAACATGGTTTTATGAAAGGGAAATCATGTTTAACAAATTTATTCGAGTTTTTTGAGGATGTAACTAGCAGGGTAGATAAAGGGGAATCAGTAGATGTAGTATATTTGCATTTCCAAAAAGCATTCGATAAGGTGCCACATAAATGGTTGCTATGCAAGATAAGGGCTCATGGGGTTGGGGGTAATATATCAGCATGGATAGAGGATTGGTTAACGGACAGAAACAGAGTGTAGAGATAAACGGGTCATTTTCCGTCGGCAGGCTGTAACTAGTGGGGTGCCGCAAGGATCAGTGCTTGGGCCTCAGCCATTTACAATCTATATTAATGACTTCGATGAAGGGACTGAGTGTAATGTATCCAAGTTTGCTGATGATACAAAGCTAGGTGGGAAAGTAAGCTGTGAGGAGGACACAAAGAGCCTGCAAAGGGATATAGACAGGTTAAGTGAGTGGGCAATAAGTTGGCAGATGGAGTATAATGTGGGGAAATGTGAGGTTACTCACTTTGGTAGGAAGAATAGAAAAACAGAATATTTTTTAAATGGTGAGAAACTATTAAATGTTGGTGTTTAGAGAGATTTAGGTGTCCTCGTACAGGAAACACAGAAAGTTAGCATGCTGGTACAGCAAACAATTAGGAAGGCAAATAGCAAGTTAGTCTTTATACCAAGGGAGCTGGAGTACAAGAGTAAGGAAGTCTTGCTACAATTGTACAGGGCCTTGGTGAGACCACACCTGGAGTACTGTGCACAGTTTTGGTCTCCTTATCTGAGAAAGGACATACGTGCCTTGGAGGCGGTGCAACAAAGGTTCACTAGATTGGTCCCTGGGATGAGAGGGTTGTCCTATGAGAGAGATTGAGTAGATTGGGCCTATACTTTCTGGAGTTTAGAAGAATGAGAGGTGATCTCATTGAAACATATAAGATTTTGAGGGGGATTGACAGGGTAGATGCTGAGAGGTTGTTTCCCCTGGTGGAGAGTCTAGAACTAGGGGGCATAGTCTCAGGATAAGGGGTCGGCCATTTAAGACTGAGATGAGGCTGAATTTCTTCACTGAGGGTTGTGAATCTTGGAATTCTCTACCCGAAAGGGCTGTGAATGTTGAGTCGTTGAGTATATTCAAAGCTGAGATCGGTAGATTTTTGGACTCTAGGGGAATCTACCAATATGAGGATTGGACGGGAAAGTGGAGCTGAGGTCGAAGATCAGCCATGATCTTATTGAATGGCGGAGCAGGCTCAAAGAGCCGTAAGGCCTACTCCTGCTCCTAATTCTTACGTTCTTTTTCCCCTTCCCCCTCTCTCGCGCCCCCTTTCCCCCTCTCTCGTTTATTTGCCTCCGCACACTTGAAGTACTGTTTACAGTTCTGGTCTCCATATAAAAAGGATATAGAGGCACTGGAGAAGGTGCATAAAAAAGTTCACAAGGATGATACCAGAACTGGGAGGATATATTTATCAGGAAAGGCTGAACAGGCTGAGACTTTTTTTTCTCTGGAAAAAGGCTGAAGGGTGACCTGGTAGAGCTCTTTCAGATAATGAAAGGGTTTGATAGTGTAGACGTAGAGAAAATGTTTCCACTTGTGGGAGTACAAAACTAGAGGTCATAAATATAAAATAATCACTAATAAATCCAGTAGGGAATTCAGGAGAAACTTCTTTACCCAAAGAGCGGTAAGAATGTGGAACGCACTGCCACAAGGAGTCGTTGAGGCGAATAGCATAGATGCATTTAAGGGGAACACATAAGGGAGAAAGGAATAGAAGGATATGCTGATGTGGTTCGGTGAAGAGTGGTGGGAGAAAGCTCGTGTGGAGCATAAACGCCGGCATAGACCAGTTGGGCCGAATGGCCTGTTTCTGTGCTGTAGACTCGATGGAACAGACGCACTGGTTGAGATCATCTTTTTAAATTCAAATCAGAAGTCAAACTGGGATGTTTTTGGTCTGTATGGTTCAGTGCTATTATACATAGTTATTTTTGTTCTACAGGTACCATAAGCTGATTTGGGGTGCTCATAAAAATACAACTGATGGCCTATCTTCTGGTGTCCTCATTGCTGGTGGTGAAAATGGGAATATCATTCTGTATAATCCATCTGAAATTATAGCAGGAGGGGAGGATGTTGTGATTGGCCAGAATGACACTCACACTGGCCCGGTTAGAGCACTTGATTTCAATCCTTTTCAGGTAAGTTGGTAGAAAATTCAGGATATCTTCTTCTATAATTATATATTTAAAAAACCTTTGGTGAAGGAGTGATTTTTTTCCCCTCTCAAAGTGAGGGATGGCATTACTGGGGAAAATAATTTTTGGGAGGAACAGGTGACTTTGGACCTATGGGTCCCAAAGTTTGGGGGTTTTCCTCACCTCATGTCTTGGCCTGTTGTAGACTAATTGATAAAGATTGATTGCCAAGATGAATCAGCAACTCCATAATTGGTGTACCCTGTGACCAAGAGGATGATAGAAGGCAAACTTTTCATCTGGCAATTCATATATTCCTACTTTTTGTACAGTGTCGGCATAAATCACTCCCAGTTTAGGTGCAGCAACGGTTGTGCTGTGTCCCAACATATGGCTGAACTTTAACCTCATGGGCATCCTCTGTTGCACAGGCCATAATTGGTGACCTCCCTGAGTAATACTGCCTACTCGGTGCCAGATTAGGGGCCATTTTGTGCTTTGGATCTACGCCCAATAGGAACTTGGTTGCAACAGATCAGATTCATTTCACAATGGACTCGTGTGGTCAGCAGAGGGAAACTCTTATCCCACCAATCTGGGAGGGATTCAAATTCAAGTTTCAGACTGGATAGGACAGTGGCCCAAAAGTCCTGATGGAGGTGTGCATCCTGGTGCACTGCAAGCACATATTCAGGATGCTTGCCATTGCGCTGTTGTATACATGCATGGAAAGTCTGGTGTGGCTGGCCTGGTTGGGGGTGTGGTGGAGGGGCATGGGGGAGCTGTCCTTGGTTCCCTTTAATTATTTTATTTTAAAAATGGCTATTCTTTGGGGGGTTGGTGGGGGTGAGATGCAAGGCCTCGGTCACTTCCTTGGCTCCAAGGTGGTCCCCACTTCCAGCAGAATTATGATGTACTGTTCTTCAACTCCTTCTCCCATTCCTACTCTGACCTCTCCATCTTTGCTCTCTTACACTGTTCCAATGAAGCTTTAGGAACAGTATCTAATCTTTCTGCAGCCCTTTGGCCCTTGACTTGAGTAACTTCAGACCTTAGCTTCACCCTCCATTTTCTTCTCTGCACTGGATGCTTGTGATATGAGGAGCGTCTGTTAGTGTCTGGGATGAGGAGAGGTGGGTTTACATTTGGGTCAGAGACGTTTTGTCAGAGCACAGCGCTGGGCCCTTGCTGTGGGTCTGTCTTTTACTCTTTACATGATTGCCAGATCTGCGGTGTTTCACTTGCATTTTCTGTTTTAATTTTATTTCTGCTGCATCCACAGCTTTTATGTTTTTTCCCTCTTTCTTTATTTCTCATGTTTTTGCTTTATACAGGCCTCTCTTGCGTCTTTTCACCCCCCAGATATTCACACACATTCTTTTGTCCTTTCTGTATGTCTGCATTATCTCACTGATGATCTTTGCTATTACCTAACTATTTTCTATTTGGCAGTTTGCAGGTCATTTAACACAAGCAGTTGTAATACTGCAGAAAGCTGCTTAAAGTTTAGTTACAGAGGTGTCTTTGAAGTAATGTTAATAGAGACTATGGAAACTATTTATGTTGTGAAATAAAACAAAACCATCTCGGAAGTACACAGCAGGCCTATCAGCACCTGAAAAGTAAAAAGACAGGTTAAAGTTTTGCAGATAAACCTTTTGTCAGATTTGGAAACCGGAAGAAAATTAGCGCTTTTATAGGACTTAACAAAACAAAGGGGAGGCAAGAACAACAGGTAATGTTTAACAGTCTGGTGTGCTAATTGTTGGCAGACAACGACTGCAAATGTTTTTCTTAAGATGGAAAGAAGTGAACGAGTGCTGGATTTTATACAACGGTCATCTCAATCATTAGTGAGAAGAACAACTTAACATTTATATCGTGCCTTTAATGTAATAAAACATCCCAAGGTGCGTCACAGGAGTGTAATCAGACAAAGATCGACACCGAGCCAAAGAAGGAGATATTAGGACAGGTGACCAAAAGCTTGGTCAAAGAGGTAGGCTTTAAGGAGGGTCTGAAAGGAGGAGAGAGAGGTAGAGAGATTTAGGGAGGGAATTCCAGCGCTTAGGGCCGAGGGAGCTGAAGACATGGCCGTCAGTGGTGGGGTGAAGGGAATGGGGATGCACAGCAAGCCAGAGTTGTAGGAATGCAGAGTTCTTGTTGGGTTGTAGGGCTGGAGGAGGTTAAAGAGATGGGGGGGAAAAATTCAGTTGGTAGCACCTCACGTTAGCGCCTTAAGAGGGCACTAAGTGGGGCGCAAACCAACTAGCGCCCGGGCGCAGCACTGCCCATGCCTCCCGCAAAATTCAGCGGGAGGTTAGTGGTGGTGCTAACCGGTAGCGCCCTGTGGCGCTTCGCCGCTGGCGATTACGTCATTGGTGTGCGCAGCGCCCCGCTCACGCCCCGGCCACGATCTTCGGGAGCGCCCCCTGATTTACCGCCGGACGCTATGTCCAATGGGGTCAGGGGGGTGTACCTGCGGCCGGGGAGGTGCAATTTAAAGGCGAGGTGTGGGGCGGCCATTTTTGTTGCTGGCCGCCTGCCAGCATCTGCCTGCACTCCTGTCCCCGGCCTCCTGAACGCCCCCCCCCCCCCCCGCGCGGAGTGCGGCTGCACTCCAAGAGCTCGGCCCTTGGGTGCCGGGCTCTTTGGCTGCACTCCCGATCCCCGGGGGCCCAGCTGGACCCCAGGTCGCGCTGCACAAGGCCCCCCCCTTTAAGAAGGGGAGGAAGGCCTGCAATACCGCAGCGCGACGTGCCGCAATGTGTGGCGCTGCGGCACGTAGCGCCACGATATTCACTCGCAGCGCCCCAAGAGGGAGGCGGGGCGCTTCCAGTAGCGCCCCGCTTCCCTCTTGGGGCGCAACCACTCAATTTCCAGCGCGGGGGCGCTAATTTTTCCGGGACGCTACTTTTAGCGCCCTGACGAAGTTAGCACCTCAGTTGGGGCGCTACCCAATTTTTAGCCCATGGGGAGGATGAGGCCATGGAGGGATTTGAAAATGAGGATGAGAATTTTAAAATCGAGTTGTTGGTAAAAGACGATAAGAAAAAGGTAAAAGGTGTAAAACAGCTCAGCAAGGCATTGAAAGCATCAGAAAGATAAGAGATGTACTACAGCTCCAGTACCTGTCTTTTCAGATGCTGATGGCTGTGCCATATATTTCCAGCATTGTCAGTTCTCATTTACGGTTTCCTGCATTTACAGCTTTTTTCCTCCCGCAGTTAAGTCATTCTCGTTAACTTCTAGAATTATAGATAGTGTAACAAAGTGCTGTCTGTAAAAGTTGGAGGTAAAAAAGAAAAGCCTGCAAATCTGAAATATAACTAGAAAGGCATGGCCTGATTGCCCAGCATGTGAAAGAGGAAAGGTAGATGAATGTTTCTGCTGTAATCCTTTATTAGAACTGACGGCGGCTGAAATGGTTCTTTTTTTTTCAACTGATTGACTTGTGCATTTCAAATATTTTCTGTTTTTAACTGAAAGGGTTAGTGGGATAATGCAACTGTGTAACTTGCTTTTCTCAAAGTCTTTGAGGTAACATTTCCTGAACATTGGATAAAATGTTAATCGCTTCTTTTGACCAGAGTAACCTTGTAGCTTCAGGAGCCACCGAGTCTGAAATCTACATCTGGGATTTGAATAATTTTGGTACTCCAATGACACCTGGATCAAAATCTCAGGTACGTTTATTCCATGAATGCTTCCTTGTATTTAATCAACTCTTCATTTCTAGTAGTGTTGGGAAATAGGTGCAAAAGAGCATTTCCTGGTCTCAATATGAATGTAACCCACTCGGGGTAATCACTGTTTTTCAAAGCAGCAGCAACTACAGGAAACTTTGTGCTATCCGGCACCCACGGGACCAAGCTGCTGCCGTTGCCTAAAAAGTGCCGTACTCTCCAGAGTTAATGTTGAGAGATACGGAGATTCTTATCTCCGTATTTGACAACAAACACTGTTGCTTAGCAACAGCTTCTAAACAGTCGGGTGTGGCCCTAAAGCTCTGTAGCTGAAGCTGTTGCTATAGCTACAGACCTTGCACAGCTTGACTGTTCAAACAAAGCAAAAAAAAAAAAGAATAAAAAAGGGCTGCTGATTTTTTCCGGTGGCTCCAGATTGCCGGATAGCTCACCTCCGGACAGCACAAAGTTTCCTGTAATCATTCCAATTAGAATGCATTCCAGGAATACTCACCCACTTCATTTTATCTTGATTAAAAAATACTAATTATTAGTGATTGCTATCATCATGGACAGATGTAATGATATATTAGTTTGTCTAACCTGTGGTTTTTCAGTTGGCCTCAATATCTAAAAAGTGCAATCTTTATTAGTACCTCTCCTTCCACAGCTCTAATAATACTTGAATCTAGGTCAGTGTTCTGTGGCCATCAATTCTAACTTGTTGAACAGATTGTAGGATTTTAATTAAATTGATTATTAGAATTTTTGACAAATGGCCCCACTCAGAGCTGCGCATGTGTCCGGTTTGTGTGCTTTCAAGAAGCAATAGGTCATTGCAATTAACTTAAAAAAAAACTTGACAAGTGATTACTTCTCATCTTAGGATGCTATTGAAAAGGAACATGCTGTGACTTGTTTGTGCTTTGAACCCTGGGTCTTTCAATATCAAATACTTAGACCTTAGCAAATATAATGATATTCACTTGATTTTTTGCCGAACACTTGAGTGTTGACAGATTGTTGAACAATTCAGGTCATCACAACAGCCCAGCGCTCACCACCTGCCTGTTTTCTAACAGAGTTTCGAACAGAGATCACTGGATCAACTGCAAGGGCCATGGGTGATTTCCCACCCCACCTCCCTTCTCTGATTACTTAACTCAGTGCAGGCCAGGGATGAAACTTGCCCCCTTCCTAGTCTGCACTGAATAAATTCACCTATGGAGCCAACAGGGAATTAAAGAAAAGTTAAGACAATGTTAAACCATTAAGTTATGGACTATAACTTATCAAGAAAGGAATATTAGAGGAAAGTTTCTTTATAATCCTGCCTATGATTTTGCTTAATCAGCGAACATAAATCTTCCCCAACTGTGAAAGCGACAGATTATTTTATTTGGGACTTTTTAGTTCCTACATGTTACTGACTGAAGTGAAATTACTGAGGTGCCATTAGTTTCTGCTGCAGCTTCATGGTCCGTCAATGCAGATTGGGACTGGTAGATTAATTTCTACTTCTGTTTATTGTTTCGAGAACATTGGGCCTGAATTTGCGATTGGAGGCTTCCCGTGGGCGGATGCCTCCAATCATCAAATTTTCTACGCATTTACCTGGTGGTCCGGGAGATAGGGAGGCTTGCGATCCTGGGCCCCTCCTGGTAGAAACGTGTAGCTGCCCATGTATCCCAGGGGCGCATGTGGTTGGCAAGCGCCCCAGGATCACGTGGGACAGCCCAACCAATCAAAGAAGGGAATCCCCATTCATACTTATGGGAGTTCCGTATGTATGGGGATGACTTAAAAAATACACGAACACATGAAATAATTTTTTTTAAATTACATATATAAAATTAATTAAAATGGCATTTAATTAAATATTTTAAACAGATATCTTTTAACGGGGCTAAAAATAAACTTACTTTATTGGACAGGGTTTTTAATGTATAAGTGAGTGATAAAATATCATTTTTCTATTTTTAAAAAACTTTTATGCTGGTAAAAGCAGGCCTTACTTATACATTAACTTATCATTGTGACATGTATAACACACCCATGTGCATACCCTTGTGCAACTACTAATCTTTCATTTTCCTTTTCCGAGAACTCCTACGACATGCAACCCCTGTGGCTTCAGCAGAGGTAGAGGCAGGCTGCTGCTCACGTCCCTGCTCAGATGCTCTTGGCCGACGTCCTCTGGGTTTTGGAGCCCGTGAGGGCCCCGCCAAAGACTGCTCCTCCTGTGCAGGGCCAGACTCTGCCATCGGGACACGAGGCAGCATCTGGGGCTTTGGCTGGGGGTGGGGGGGCAATGGGTGAGAAGTAGAAGCGTCCCCCTCATGGCAGAAGACACAAAAAGCCTCCCGGAAATAGTGGAGAACCAAGGGTCGTGCAAGAATGAGGAACTGAAAGAAATTAGTATTAGTAAAAAAAAAAATACTGGAGAAACTAATGGAACTGAAAGTCGATAAATCCCCTGGACCTGATGGCCTACATCCTAGGTTTTTAAAAAAGGTGGCTATAGAGATAGTGGATGCAATGGTTGTCATCTTCCAAAATTCCATAGACTCTAGAACAGTTCCTGCGGATTGGAAGGTAGCAAATGTAATCCCACTATTTAAGAAAGGAGGGAGAGAGAAAACGGGGAACTACAGACCAGTTAGCCTGACATCAGTAGCGGGGAAAATGCTAGAATCTATTAACAAGGACGTGGTAACAGGGCACTTAGAAAATAATAATAGGATTGGGCAGATTCAACACGGATTTATGAAAGGGAAATCATGTTTGACACATCGTTAGAGTTTTTTGAGGTTGTAACTAGCAGAATAGATAAGGGGGAACCAGTGGATGTGGTGTATTTGGATTTTCAGAAGACATTCAATAAGGTGCCACACAAGAGGTTATTAAACCAAATTAGGGCTCATGGGATTGGGGGTAATATACTAGCATGGATTGAGGATTGGTTAATGGACAGAAAACAGAGTGTAGGAATAAATGGGTCATTTTCGGGTTGGCAGGCTGTAACTAGTGGGGTACCGTAAGGATCAGTGCTTGGGCCTCAGCTATTCACAATCTACATCAATGATTTGGATGAGGGGACCAAATGTAATATATCCAAGCTTGCCGATGATACAAAGCTAGGTGGGAATGTAAGTTGTGAGGAGGGATATAGACAGACTAAGTGAGTGGGCAAGAACATGGCAAATGGAATATAAGGTGGAGAAATGTGAAATTAATCCACTTTGGTAGGAAAAATAGAAAATCAGAGTATTTTTTAAATGCTGGGAGATTGGGAAATGTTGGTATTCAGAGGGACCTGGGTGTCCTTGTACACGAATCACTGAAAGTTAACATGCAGATACAGCAAGCAATTAGGAAAGCAAATGGTATGTTGGCCTTTATTACAAGAGGATTTGAGTATAAGAGTAAAGACATCTTACTGCAATTATATAGGGCCCTGGTGAGACCACACCTGGAGTATTGTGTACAAGTTTGGTCTCCTTACCTAAGGAAGGATATATACTTGCCATAGAGGGAGTGCAACAAAGGTTCACCAGACTGATTCCTGGGATGGGGGGATTTTCTTATGAGGAGAGATTGAGTAGACTAGGCCTATATTCTCTAGAATTTAGAAGAATGAGGGGTGATCTAATTGAAACATACAAAATTCTTACAGGGCTTGACAGGGTAGATGCAGGGAGGATGTTTCCCCTGGCTGGGGAGTCTGGAACCAGGGGTCACAGTCTCAGAATAAGGGGTCAGCCATTTAGGACTGAGATGAGGAGAAATTTCTTCACTGAGGGTGGTGAATCTTTGGCATTCTCTACCCCAGAGGGCTGTGGAGGCTCAGTCGTTGAGTATATTCAAGACAGAGATCAATAGATTTTTGGATACTAAGGGAATTGAGGGAGGAGTTAGATATATTTCTTAAGGCTAAGGGGATCAAGGGATATGGGGAGAAAGCAGGGACAGGGTACTGAATTTGGATGATCAGCCATGATCTCATTAAATGGCGGAGCAGGCTCGAGGGGCCGAATGGCCTACTCCTGCTCCTAGTTCTTTTGGTCCACCCACATTTCCATGCTGGCAATGAGCTGGAGGGCACTTTGCTGCACATCAGTGGGGCGCTGAATGGCCAAGGCTAGGTTTTGATCTATCCTAGTTAAGGTTGCATTCAGAGTGTGCAAGCCATTGGTGAGGGCAAGCATGTACTCGTTTGACTGCCGCATTTTAGGCTCCCTGCAGGTGGCCACTCTTTCCATGGACGAACACATCATAGCTAAGGCCTGCAACATCATACCACTCACGCTTGAGATGGACTCCTCCATACTCTCTGCAACTGTGCAACTCCCAGCTGGAAATCCTGCCAGAGCCTAATTTTTTCTGCTCCTCCAGAATCATCCTCTTTGTCGACAGCCCCCAAGGTTCAGCATCTGCATCCAGCTGAGCAGAGCTTGGAGCGTCCTGTGCCCTCTGACGAGGACCCTCCACTGCTGTCCCTGTCTCCACCATGTGCTCTTGCTCATGTGTGATCTGTGAGACACCAGGTGACAACAGAACTATCTGCCTTGATGCTCCCACTGACGTGTGTATCTGTGCTGGTGTATGGTGTGCATGCATCCTATGATGGTGCACCCTCAGAGTTAGCGACTTCCTCTTGGGAGTCGTCTTCCTCCTCCGGCTCCACCGCCTGTGGAACACTTGATGGACCTTGGGGGATTAAAGACATGAATTAGAACTGTCATGGTAAGAATGTTTTAAGTTAACATTATGCACATAGTCATATTTCACTGGCTACTGACATCAAGTCAACATTTTTTTTCATTCATTCATGGGATGTGGGCATCGCTGGCAAGGCCAGCATTTATTGCCCATCCCTAGTTGCCGTTGAGAAGGTGGTGGTGAGCCACCTACTTGAACCGCGGCAGTCCTTGTGGTGACAGTGCTCCCACAGTGAGTGTTGTATGCCATGTGGCTGTGTGATATTTAATTCTGTCACCAGGTAGCTGGGAGCGCTCCATCTCTCAGCACCAGGCATGCCGATACTCCGCTTATTTCAAGTGTATCTTCCGCAGCTGTGAGCGTGGCGATGACTGGAGGGTCATCTCCAGTTCTCAGCCTCTCCCTGGCGTTTCGTGGTCTCCTCCTGCAAAGAGGGCAACAAGAGACCTTTGACTGCGAGTCATGGAATGAGTGCAACAGTTGGATGGATAGTATCTGTTGAGGGTGACTATGAGGGAGAGGCATGATATTGCATGAAGTTGAGGGTGAGTGTCAGTGGTGGATGGTCAGATGGGGATGTGAGGAAGTGCATAGACAGAGGGATGGGTGCATCTGCAAGGTAGGTTGGTGTGAGGAATGATGTGCAGGTGTAGGCTTGGGAAGGCAGAGTGAGGGGATTAGGGTGACACGCACATCAGGATGTAGTTGAATTTGCCACCGTACTCGCCTTTCCTGCCCACATGAGGTCAGTAAATCGCTTCCTGCACTGTATCCAGAAGCGTGGCACAACATGCTTGCTGCTAACCTCCTCTGCTATCTCCAGCCATTCCCTCTTCGTCAGCAGGGAATATAATCTTCCTGCGAGCCCTTACACCTCGCAGCCTGAGGTCCAGGGAGGCGTCACTAAAGTGAGGGGCAGCTTTGGAATGTTGAGACTCCATTGTTAGCACCGACCAATCTTTCTCCCACCTCCACAATCCTTCAACTGTCATCTTTGCAGTGTTTCTTTAAATACCTCAGCTGAAATAGACCCATGCGTCGGGTCTAATTGGTCGGGAAACCCGGAAGTCAGATGCAAATGCAGTGGCTGGGTTAAAAAGCCACTGAGACGCGTACTGCAGCTACGTCTGGGTTCCCTGCACATTACCAGGACCCCTGCTCCCAGCGCCTTGCCAGGTAAATATTCCGGCCAATCTGTGTGTATTTGGGGCTTGCGGAATGGAGGTACTCCTCATCAAAGCTGAAAAACTTCGAGCTAGGAGGGAGAAAATTCTCAGTTTTTGTCAAAGTGCTGCACAAACTTTATAAACCTTCTCAAAATAGATCTTTTCATCCAAGCTTTTGATCACCTCCACAAACTCTCCCACAAATGCTCGGCATCAGCTCCTTTTCTCTGAGATGTTTATGTGCGTTCAAGGTGCTGTATAAATGCTATTTTGTTACATGATAGGAAATTGTCTCTTGGATTAGTCATCTGCGTGGGTCGTTTCCATGTGGGAGATTTGACGCAGCTGGTCTCTAGATGGCTGCATTTTAATTAAGAAAGTTGAGAATGTTGTTTGGTGGCGAGGTAATAACCCATGTCATTTTCTTTTAGTAGCCTTTATATATTCAAAGAACCCATTCACCCCTTTCCATTTTGATTAAAGTGTTCAGAAAGGACACCACACTAACCTTTGTCTTAACTTCAGTAGAGTGAACAGATGACATGCTGTGTCACTGTGCCTGTTACACTGATGTGCCTGAAAACCAGGTTGTTCTAATGACGGTAGTCACTGTAGTAACAAAACCATAGAGCATTTGTGGTCATTGTAACAAGGGTTTAGAAGATACCACAGAACTATTTCCAAGAGCACAACCTCTGTCTGATTTAGCCGCCAGCATTATGGAACAATCGAGCAAGTCTCCACTATCTGCAACTTTCAACTCTCCTTCGTTGTGCATGTGGAACACACTCGCATACAGCGTTATTAACTGAAATTCTGTTCCAGATTAACAGGATCGTGCAATGGCATAATAATTCTTCATTTAAATAGAAGTGCTGATGTTAAGAGTGACCATAGGTATGTACTTTTTTGATTCTCCTCGATTAATATTTATTTTATTCCCCAGCCTCCTGAGGACGTCAGTTGTGTTGCTTGGAACAGGCAAGTGCAGCATATTCTGGCTTCAGCTAACCCAAGTGGTCGTGCTGTTGTTTGGGACCTGCGGAAGAATGAACCGATCTTGAAAGTCAGTGACCACACCAACCGAGTAAGTTGATTTTCTGGGAAACGCGTGAAATCTGGGGGAACCTGTGGCATTGTTCAGTTGTAGTAAAGAATTTTAATATGCACTTTATAGTGTTGAAATGGTGCTACCCAACAAGAATAGTGACCAAATCCAAAGACACCCTCTCCCTACCAATGCCTCAGTGCACCTCTGTTGGCTATCCCACCTGTTATGGCCACTGCCAACAAAATATGGTGTTCCTGCAGCATGTAACATTACTATATCAATACGCACAGTTAAACCAACAGGCACATTGAAAAATGCGGTGTGAACAAAATGTATTGCAACTGCACCAACATTTAATCCAGTATAGCATTTGGGAAAAGAAATGGTGGCACAAAACCTCTCGAGCAATGCTGCATGTTCAGATAGGATTTCGCAATCTGTTCTTGCATCGCACCAGCTGCCCCAGGGTCTTAGTCAGAAACAGAAACCTGAGCAAATGTGTGATTATTTCAGTAAGTGTGTGATGGGAGTAATTTTCCAAGTTTGCACTACCGGCGAGGAGCCTCACTCGGCTATGCAAATCCATTATTAACGGATAGAAAATCATCTGTCGCGTACCTGCAATTTCCTGATATGCACGACTGGTGGGCAATTTCAGAAAATCAACCCTGATACACATATACTAATTAGTATCTGCAAGTCGCTTTCTGTTGTTGTGCATGGTAAATAAGAGAATGTGGTCACTCCCTTACCGTGTCTGATGTCCTTATGTTGCTGTTTCTCTCATTCTCCTCTTCTGCTTCTGTCTGTCTCTTCTGCTTCTGTCTGACTTTTTCTTCTTTCCTATCAGGTGGGTGGTTTGACCGGGAAAGGAGCCATCAATGCTTGATTATATCAATTTCATTCTCCGCCAATCCTATTTTCCTATCTCTTCCTCAAAAAAACTTTATATGCTTTCAAAATTCAACAAGAAAAAATCAAATTAGAATGTGAAAAGAAAAAGCCTGTCTCTCTTTCAATCTCCCCCTCTCCCTCGCCCTCATTCATAGGGGCGAGGAATTAGAATCTTTTGTGGTGTATGGAATTAGCATTAACCTTTTCTAATTGTCAACAGAGCACAGGTGAGATAATCTTTTGGCTTCAAGAATAGGCTATTTTAATTTGAAATTGAACTAACATTAACATGAAGTCTCTCTCTCTCTTCCCTTTCTCTCTCCCCTTCTCTCGTGCTCTCTTTCTCCCTCTTCTCTCTCTCTCTCTCTCCCCTTTTCTCTCGCCCGCCACGCCCCCCCCCCCCCCACAATCACTATCTGAAAATGTTTTGTTTTAAATTATCAGTGAATAATGCCACGGGATATCCGCTAGTATCTATGTACTGTTATACATGACTCTTTTGTTCCTGCTGGCAGATGCACTGTTCAGGACTGGCCTGGCACCCTGATGTTGCTACACAGATGGCAGTTGCCTCAGAGGATGACCGAATGCCTGTGATTCAGATGTGGGACCTCAGGTTTGCAACGTCGCCCCTGCGAGTGCTGGAAAACCACACAAGGTAGAGCTAATACCAGAGAAGGACAGGTTTTACTGCCATCAGTAATCCGTTTGTTAACTTGATTTAGTGAGATATTAATTCCATTTCTGAATATCTACAGTTCACGAAATCTTTCCTGGAACTCGGGTGGGCAACAGGGCAGCAATGAAATGTCATCCATTTCTACCCTTAGCTTTTCATGACCTTTTTTCTGCATTGATACTATGATTATTTATATTTCTCAAAATTGTTGTGCACCACATATTTCTCAGTGCGCCAGCATGCCTTCTTCCCTGGGTTTACCATACTGACTTACTTAGGTGGGTAAAAAGTCTAGCATTCATTCTCAGTGCATCACCATAGAATGGCCAGCTACAAAGATTCATCTTTATCATGGAGGGTTGTCTGCTTCCTTGTTCCTCCTCAGTCCATCATTGTTGTCAGATTTTGAAAGTGTCATTTTGGCTCAGTTGGTAATACTCTTGCCTCTGAGTCAAAAGATCATGTGTTCACACCCCACTCCAGGACTTGAGCGCATAATCTAGGCTGACATTTCAGTGCAGTACTGAGAGAATGTCTGTTGTCGGAGGTGCCGCCTTTAGGATGAAATATTAAACGGAATCTCTCGCAGCCTATTAAACTATATGTAAAAGATCCCATAGCACTATTCAAAGAAAAATGGATTTCTCCTGATGTCCTCTACCAAAAACTGATTAATTGATCATTCATCTCGTCCCTGTTTGTGGGACCTTGCTATGCACAAAATGGCTGCTATGTTTACCCACATAACAGCATTTGCTTTTGAATCTTCAGAATTTCTCAACTTCCTTCAGATCATTTCAACACACTACATAGACCTTACAAAAGGACACTAATTGCAATGCTGTTGAAGATTCTTCACTCTCCGTATTAGTTGAGTATCCTGATTGGATTTGGCTGTGCCGCAACCATGGTTAAGTAGCATCCTGACACTCGAGCCTAGACTTTCCAATTGACGTTCCGTTAATGTCAGCGGTAATCCATTTAAAGTAAATTGCTTACTGCTGGCATTAATATAACATCAATTGAAAAATTCAGGCTCCACTTTGTCAACTCGCACGTGAAGGATGGTCATTTGAGTGAGGTACTAGGGGGCTGCTAGCACTGGTATAAGCGTACCCTGGCAAGAGTCAGGATCTTCAGGAGAGATGGGGAGAAAATTGGGAGGAAAAAGTTTACAAGAACCTGAGGCTTTCTTTTAAATCTAAGGAGCAGCATTTCATACTTGATGATATTGTGAATTGAATATGTTCTGCAGAGGAATTTTAGCCATTGCCTGGAGCCTGGCAGATCCAGAGCTACTTCTGAGTTGTGGGAAGGACAACCGCATGCTCTGCTGGAACCCCAACACTGCAGAAGTAAGCCAAATTTAAAAAAAAACACTGTGAACTTTGCACTGGGTTAGGTACAGAGCTGCATGTCACTTTGTATAGGTTGTAAATGTTCCAAAAGTCTTTTCATACAAATGAGGTAAAAATTAAATTTCATTGGTGTCTATTGAGTATCCCAATTTATACCACAATTAAAGTTTCTACAAACATTGGATAGCACCCATTGGACATGACTTTTATGGTGTTGTCCATTGCTCTTGTGGTAAATGACCAGTTAACTTTTGCCATTTTTGTTACTAAGCTAATTATTGACAGAGATTTGGAGAAAAAAAATGGAGAAAACTCAGCTGTGTCCTTTCTCTGCAATGGGTTTCCACAGAGGAGTCTTGTAGGTGAATATAATCATAAAACTACACAAAACATTGGAGGCCAGAATGGGAGTCTTTGAAGAAAATAAGGAAGTAACACCATTTGGCCCATTGAGTGGTCCTTTCACAGACGATATAGAATCTACTGTAACATGGACTCTATCATGCCCATCCAATCACCCGAGAGAAAGTTCTGTGTTAATATTCCCTGATTCCTAAATGATATCAAACCAGTCTCCAGAATCCCCATATCTCCACTGTTCAGCCCCAGTCGATATGCCCCAGACATTTCCCACCTTCACCCTAGCTTACGGAAAACATTGTGTCCCATGGAGAATCCTTTAACCATAGTACATGCTTATCCCTATAATCAACCAATCCTATGGATATGTAGATATTGGTGATGATACTTGCCTGTGGAGTTGCCTTCAGTTTTCATATTGCAAATTTTAATGGTGAATTCAGTATTAAAAGTGTACTGTATGACTTAATTCAAAAAATGTATTATTATTCATCCTAACTATTACTCTGTGTGTTTAATTGTCTTCTTGTTCTTGACTGTGACCAGGTGGTGTATGAGCTACCTACAGCTACACAGTGGTGCTTTGATATTCAGTGGTGCCCCAGGAATCCCGCTGTCCTCTCTGCTGCTGCATTCGATGGCCGTATCAGCATCTACTCCCTCATGGGTGGGAATCTTGATGCACAAAGACAGCGACAGGTTGACAATGTAAGTAAATATTTTATGAAGCTGGTGGTGATTTATCTCTTTGTGTTTTGTCGCTGTTATTGCTGCTGTGGGTTACTTCACGGTGTCTAATAAGATGCTTTTACATAATTTCAGCACTTGTGGTAAAAGTTTGAGTTCAGAAGGAGTGCTAAAATGTACATGGCAAAAATTACAGCACCAAAATCTTGACAACAATGTATTAAAGTGTCACTTATGCTCACCCTTTTGTGTTGGTGAAGAAATCAGCAGATCCATTGGGCAGAGTGTTATACATGGGCAGTGCAGTCAGGTGACAAGAAAATAAATGTAAAATTTATAAGATTATGTAGAGATCGAAGATGTGAGCTCTCGGAAATGTGTTAAGGGGGAGCGGGGCGGAAGAGACAAATTGCTGGGGATACGATTGGGGTGGATGGGACAAGATTCTGGGGATGTGATTGGGGTGATGGGACAAGCTGCTGGGGATGCGATTGGGGTGGATGGGACAAGATTCTGGGGATGTGATTGGGGTGATGGGACAAGCTGCTGGGGATGCGATTGGGGTGGATGGGACAATGAGCTGTTGACGAGGTGGGGGTGCTTTTCGAGGATGCATCAGATATTAATGGCCCAGAAATTCGGGTCGAGGGCTTCCCGTGGGTGCAAGCCCCCGACCTGCACTTAACTTGCGCGCCGGCCGTTGAGCTGTGGGCCCCCGTGGAATTCCGATCCTGGGCCTCCTCCAACTGCCGGCGCGCAATGCTTGTGTATCCCAGGGGCGCAGTTAGTTCGATGCGCTCCCTGGGATCACGTGGGCCATGGGGAGCCAATTGGAGCAGGGAATGCTTCATTCATAAGTTTGACAGGAAGGGCTGTCAAACTTATAAATACTATAAGCCCCAAAACATCACTAAATCTTCAAATAAATTTTTAAAAAATCACATTTTTATAATAAACTATAAATTACATGAAATAACTATTTTAAACAATAATTTAAATTTTTGAAAAAATAATTTTATTTTCTAACGGGGCTAAAAATAAATGTACCTTTAAAGTATTTAAAAATAATAAACCTGTGGAAAAAATGTTTTAATTTAAATTAATTCACCACTTACCTTGTAAAAAGCAGGCCTTACGACTGCTTTTTATATGTGTAACTTCTGGAGACTTACCCTCCTGGGAAAACCTGGAAAAAAAAAGAAAGTTCGATGCGCATGCGCAGCCTCTCCTGCGCGCGTGTTCGACCTCTGAACCCTTTCTTTCAGAGGAACGGAAGTGCCGTTTCCCGTGCATGCAGAAAACCGGCACTTCCATTGGGCCTACGGGTGAGTACCCCATGCGTACTCACCCCATGCGTACTCACCCGTGGAGACCCAAATTTCTGGGCCATTGTTATTAGGGGAACATGAGGACGAGGGGAAAGATTGTCCTCAGGGTCGGTGTTTATTCTTTTTGCTAGCTTGCAAATATGTTGAGATGGTAAGCAAAGATCCTATTTATAGGATGGTATTTAGTTTTTGTATTTTAATTTTGGTGAAAGTTACTGAACTACAGACTGAATTTTCTTTCTCCCCCAATTTTGTCATCTCCTTTTTCCTGAAGTCAGTGACTCCTACTGGGGTGTAGCTCCTTTCTACTCAATGACTGTATTAAAGCAAAGCATGTTGCTGTGATTCACTTCTTTTATTTGTTCTTGGGATGTGGGAAGTATTTATTGCCCACTCTAGTTTCTGAGGGCATTAAGTGTGGGACTGGAGTTACATGTAGGTCAGACTGGGCAGATCCCTCCCTGAGGGACATTATCGAACCAGTTGTTTTTTTTTTAACATTCCAGCAGCTTTCATGGGTAATTTTTCTAATAGCCCACAAATGACCAGATTTATTGAATTGCTGTGGTGAGACTTGAATTCACAACCTCTGGGTTGCTGGTCCAGTACCATAACCAGTAGACTACAGTACCCTCTGTATATTGCTTTAAGAACACAGACTCAAATTGAACATTGGGAGAGCTTCTGCCTTGAAGTCTGCAGCAGATGACAATTTTTGTTGTTGTTCATAGAATCATAGAAATTTACGGCACAGAAGGAGGCCATTCGGCCCATCGTGTCTGTGCCGATAAGTCTAGAACTATTTGTTGAATCTTTCTGCATAACACACCATTCCCCAACTGAAAAGGCGGTCAACCTGCTTTCGAGCTTCCGTTAGCACTCTTCTGAAAGCATTTAGCGTGACTACTCAAATTATATTTGCCGTTCCTCCTATGGGGAAGTACCTGACTTCTGTTGTGTCTTTCCTCAGCTGAGACTAGGAATCTGGTATGCCCAGATGTATTGTACAGGGCAAGCCAGCTTTCTGCCAACCTATACATCTGGGCTGCTCCTCTATGTTGCCATCTGGTGATGTTTATAACTATATCTTTTTAAATGTACAAACGTAGACCATTACGATCTATCTTGTTGGTCTAAAGTTCAAAAATACTATATACTACTTTGTGTCTCATACCTCTCAAGTATCCCTGCTAAATATCTATCGAGTTCCTCCTTCAATTTGCCAACACTATCCACTATTGGTCCTAAACCTGTATTAGAGGGACGACCTATTTTCTAGGGTATCAATGGATCAAGGCTATCAAGGGATATGGCGCACGGGTGGAAAATTGAGTTGAGGTGCAGATCAGCCATGATCTAATTGAAGGTGCTGAATGGCCTACTCCTGTTCCTAATGTTCCCATGTTCTTTCTGGGACTAGACGGTGATTAAGAGATAATGTGCTGGATTTTTTCCCTGGGGTGGTGGTGTGGATGGAGGTGAGCTAGATGACTCCACAATTGAAAAGTGGTGATTGAGCTGTGTATTTTACCCCAGCAATTTGTCTGTCTCTCCTCACCCCCTCCAAAATAACAGATTACTTTGTATCTGAAGGTGGATGAGCTACTGTGGGCATTTTAGGATTATTGAAGTCTTTTGGTAAATTTAAGTTTCAGCTATGATCTTAGTACAAGCATATATCTGAATTCCTAAGTGATGTCTCCTTGCCTCTAAGTGTGCATTTATACCTTTATTTGCTCTGTGACCAATTATCTATGAATACGACGCATTTTTCTTTTTCTGATAGATTTCCTCCTCCTTTGGGAATTTGGATCCATTCGGTACTGGACAAACCCTTCCTCCCTTGCAGCTCCCTCAATCCATAGCACAGCCAAGTGCTGTGCTGCCTCTTAAAAAACCACCCAAGTGGATTCGCCGCCCTGTAGGAGCTACATTTGCTGTAAGTTTTGAAATCTGTGTAATCTACAGTAAAAATAGATAATTTAGAAAATAACACGTTTTATTTTTTAGCTTTTTCCCACTTTCTCCCCTCCTTAGAAGGTGATGACTGAGTATGAATCTACATCTACTGGCCTCACCCAAATGACCATTCTTCACGTGTGAGACTAAGACAATGTGTGTTGACAGGATATTTGACTGCGGGAGCCTTCACAGCAAGGTTGCTCCTGTCATCATCCAGCGTCCACACGCACACTTTACTGCTGTGGTAACTGGATAGCTATTGAAAGCAAGAACCTCGGCTAAATTTATATACCCAGTCCAGGAAGACTGAGGCCATTTGTGGTGTTCTCACCACTCACCCTATTGACATCAACTTTCCACAGACTGCAGATTGAACCTGGGATTCTCCTGCCATGTGTAACTCTGGCACATCCGAGAGTATATTCAGCAGCCATGAAGTAACTTGATGGCATTTTACCTCAGCGTGCAGTTTTATGTTGTATAGTTTCAGCCAATTTGTTGTTTCCGTTTTATTCATTTTCCCCCCTCTTTTTGTTATGATGGCTATGGTTGACAGCCCACCTCCTATCAGCATAGATACAAAATTGGCTAAAGGATAGAAAACTGGGTTGTGGTGCAACAGCAAAATACTGCGGATGCTGAAATCTGAAATAAAAACAGAAAATGCTGGAAATACTCAGCAGGTCAGGCAGCGTCTGACGAAAGGCCATCGACCTTTAACTCTACTTTTTGCTCCACAGATACTGCCTGATCTGAGAGTTTCCAGCATTTTCTGTTTTTATTTTACATTAGAGAGTTGTGAATGACTGTTTGTTTGTTTTTCGGACTGGAGGGAGGTATTCCGTGGCGTTCCCCAAAGTTCAGTACGAGGACCATTGCTGTTTTTGATATACATTAATGATTTGGACTTGGGGGTACAGGGCACAATTTTGAAATTTGCAGATGACACGAAACTTGGAAGTGTAGTAAACAGTGAGGAAGATAGTAATAGATTTCAAGAAGACATAGACAGGCTGGTGGAATGGGCGGACACACGGCAGATGAAATTCAATGCAGAGAAGTGTGAGGTGATGCATTTTGGTAGGAAGAATGAGGAGAGACCGTACACACTAAATGGTACAATTTTAAACGGGGTGCAAGAACTGGGGGTGCTTGTGCACAAATCTTTGAAGGTGGCAGGACAGGTTAACAAAGCAGTTAATAAAGCCTATGGGATCCTGGGCTTTATAAATAGAGGCATAGAGTACAAAAGCCAGGAAGTTATGCTAAACCTGTATAAAACACTAGTTCGGCCCCAACTGGAGTATTGTGTCCAATTCTGGGCACCAGACTTCAGGAAGGACGTGAAGGCTTTGGAGTGGGTACAGAAGAGATTTACTAGAATGGTTTCAGGGTTGAGGGATTACAGTTATGTGGATAGACTAGAGAAGCTGGGGTTGTTCTCCTTGGAGCAGAGAAGCCCCACTATTTAAGAAAGGAGGGAGAGAGAACACAGGGAACTACAGACCAGTTAGCCTGACATCAGTAGTGGGGAAAATGCTAAAATCTATTATTAAGGACGTGGGCACAGGACACTTAGAAAATAATAATAGGATTGGGCAGAGTCAACACGGATTTATGAAAGGGAAATCGTGTTTGACGAATCTGTTAGGTTTTGTGAGGTTGTAACTAGCAGAATAGATGAGGGGGAACCAGTGGATGTGGTGTATTTGGATTTTCAGAAGGCATTCGATAAGGTGCCACACATGAGGTTATTAAACAAAATTAGGGCTCACGGGATTGGGGGTAATGTACTAACATGAATTGAGGATTGGTTAATGGACAGAAAACAGAGAGTAGGAATAAACGGGTCATTTTCGGGTTGGCAGGCTGTAACTAGTGGGGTACCGTAAGGATCAGTGCTTGGGCCTCAGCTATTCATAATCTATATCAATGATTTGGATGAGGGGACCAAACGTAATATATCCAAGTTTGCTGATGATACAAAGCTGGGTGGGAATGTAAGTTGTGAGGAGGATGCAAGGAGGCTTCAAGGGGATATAGACAGGCTAAGTGAGTGGGCAAGAATATGGCAAATGGAATATAATGTGGATAAATGTGAAGTTATCCACTTTGGCCAGAAAAATATAAAAGCCGAGTATTTTTTAAATGGTGAGAGATTGGGAAATTTTGGTGTTCAGAGGGGCTTGGGTATCCTTGTACAAAAATCACAAAGTTAACGTGCAGGTACAGCAAGCCATTGGGAAAGCAAATGGTATGTTGGCCTTTATTACAAGAGGATCTGAGTATAAGAGTAAAGACGTCTTACTGCAATTATATAGGGCTCTGGTGAGACCACACCTGGAGTATTGTGCACAGTTTTGGTCTCCTTACCTAAGGAAGGATATACTTGCCATAGAGGGAGTGCAACAAAGGTTCACTAGACTGATTCCTGGGATGGGGAGATTGTCCTATGAGGACAGATTGAGTAGACTAGGCCTATATTCTCTAGAGTTTAGAAGAATGATGAGTGGTGATCTCATTGAACATACAAAATTCTTACAGGGCTTGACAGGGTAGATGCAGGGAGGATGTTTCCCCTGGCTGAGGGTCACAGTCTCAGAATAAGGGGTTGGACATTTAGGACTGAGATGAGGAGAAATTCAGAGGATGGTGAATCTTTGGAATTCTCTACCCCAGAGGGCTGTGAAGGCTCAGTCGTTGAGTATATTCAAGACAGAGATCCATAGATTTTTGAATATTAAGGGAATCAAGGGATATGGGGATATTGCAGGAAAGTGGAGAATAGGTAGAAGATTAGCCATGTTCTTATTGAATGGCAGAGCAGGCTCGAAGGGCCAAGTGGCCTACTCCTGCTCCTATTTCTTATGTAGAAGGCTAAGAGGAGGTTTGATAGAGGTGTTTAAAATCATGATGAATTTAGATAGCGTAAACAATGAGAAACTGTCTTCAATGATTGATGGGTCGATAACGAGAGGGCACAGATTTAAGGTGATTGGCAAAAGAACCGGGTGACATGAGGAAAAAGTTTTTTAGGCAATGAGTGGTTAGGATTTGGAATGCACTGCCTGATAGGGTGGTGAATACAAATTCAACAGTAGCCTTCAAAAAGGAATTGGATAAATACTTGAAGGAGAAAAAATTGCAGGGTTATGGGGAAAGAGCGAGGGAGTGGGATTAACTGGATTGCTCTTCGAAAGAGCCGGTGCAGACTCAATGGGCCGAATGGCCGCCTTCTGTGCTGTACTATTCTGTGATTCTATGATTTTTATCACTCTCATAGTGTGTTTGAACATTTGTATGCTGGTGCAGTGATTTAAAATAAAATTAAAATTTTTTAGCATTTAGTTTAAATGGATTAATATGACATACTTATATACTTGCCATTACTGTAAATTGAACTTAACCACTGGCCTGTTTTTTTTCTCTCTCTCTCACCGTTGCATATTTGTTTTTTGTGGTTTTGTTTGTCGCCAATTTTCAATGCAAAGTTTGGAGGAAAGCTGGTCACTTTTCAGAACTTGAAGCCCCAACCTCAGCAGCAGCAGCAGCAGGAAGCTCCTTTCCAAGTGTTTGTCAGTCAAGTTGTCACAGAAATGGAGCTCCTGAACCGTTCCAATGAGCTGCAGTCGACTATACATTCGGGAGGCTTCGTGGAGTACTGTCAGTCGAAAGTTAATGCTGCCCAGACAGACTTTGAGAGGAACGTTTGGGGGTTCTTAAAGGTGAGGAGAAATGTAGATAAAGAAAGAATTGTTAGACTGTTGACTTCTTATGTTTGATTTCTGACGTACAGTTATGAAACGTGTTGGGAAGGCTGTTTAACTGCTATTGCATGCAGATTTATAGCTTAAGGTTTCAACTAATTTCCCCAGTCCATGTCTCAACACTTTTTTTGTTGAACCACAAATTGGTGCAATACCTTTGGGAATGCTTTGAACGAACAAGTGTCAACCACAGTAGGTAGCAGTGCGTATATTCCATGGGCTGATTGTCCCCAAATGCCCGGTCAATGGCGAGCAGGCTCTTGCACTGGTGTTGGGGTCAGGTAAGTCAGAGGAAGTTGCCATGGGGATTGAGACTTTCTGGCTGCCAGTGGGGATCTCAAGATCCTGGAGGGGGAGGTGGTGCCTGAAAATGAGAAGATCAGGCCTACCTGTAATTCTTCGCCCCTACATACCTTCCAGTCAGTGAGAGTATGCCACAGGGATGTTGTCTTCTGGTGCCAGGGCACCCAGCAAGTGGCACACGAGGGTAATAAGGTGGGAAGCCAGGATCCCCTCCTTATGTCTCATTATAACTGCTCCAGCTGGTTCAGGCCAGGCTCCACTCCCTCCCCCTGGAAATCACAGAGCAACATTAAAGACAGTGGAAATCTAGGTCTCCACCCCTTTTTCCTAATCTTTACTTCCATGGAACTAAGTGTTCCTCTGGTGCAAGGGCCAGGAAAGTCGGGCCTCCTAAGAAAATGAAGAGGTTATTCTTTAAATCAAACTTGTGGATTCTTTAGGCAATAATCATAACCTCTTGTATCCTGATTTTGCACAAAATAATCAATTTGCACTTTACTTTAAAACTTGGATCATATTTTCCCCTATTGTCTGTCTTCAGTGACCGTATCCATAGAAACATAGAAGATAGGAGCAGGAGTAGGCCATTTGGCCCTTCGAGCCCGCTCCGCCATTCAACGAGATCATGGCTGATCATCCAAACCCTAGCACCCGGTCCCTACACCGACAGCCATCCCACCCAAGCCCTATCCCCGTAACCCCACGTATTTAATCCCCCCTAACACTAAGGGCCAATTTTTTTTATCATGGCCAATCAACCTAACCCGCACATCTTTGGACTATAAGTATAAGTATCCGAGAAAAGACTAGCTGCCCCACATGTCCTCGCCCCCATCCTTTGTCTGATTTCAACAAAAAATGTTTCACCACTAGTCGTCATGCTAAAATCTTCTCCGTCCCTTTATAGGTGATCAGGCAAGCTTCAAGAGGCCTCTTGCCCACTAATTGCTTTCAGACGTAATTTATTCTTGCCTTGCAGAAATGTATCCAAGAGTAGTTTTAGTGTTTGCTTTCTTAACCTCCCTTCACAGCTAAATGATCTAAAATATCCTTTTGTCCTTTCCTTTGGCTCTAATCCTTGTTGTAAGTCTGGCGACCACAGCTGTATAACGTACTTCATGTGTGGTTTCACTGGAGCGTTATCGAGTGCCAGTGTCATTTTCCTCTTTTCCACTATTTTCTCTTTGCTTGCACATTGACCTTTTTTGCTGGGCTGTGGTTCCATTGTCACTGGTTATCCTCCCGTATCTCTTCACTCTTCATGCGTGAGCCTAGAGACTGAGTGTCAGCAGGCTGTTCAACTGCAGAAGCATCACAACCGAACCTGATCCTGATCTCAATTTCCAAACTGTCCAAAGATGTACTTCCCCCAGCAGTCATCGTTTAGCAATAAAGGGCAGGAACCCTGCCCAGTTACCCATTCCTTAACCTAGGGATGCAGAGGGTAATTGTAACACTGCAATGGCCGTCCTGGATGAGGTTGCTTAACTCAAAACAAACCAGGAATCAAACCTATAACCTTCCAGACATGTATGGTTTTGCCGTTCATTTGATCGACCAGCTGAGTCATCAGGGGAGCTTCGATGTGTGTTGTATGGATCCATTTAGGCACATAAATGTTTTATTTACTTCATAATTGCTGCCAAACACCATAATAAAACTTTGAGTGATTGGTTAAGCTTTATACCAGTAAAACATAATGTGCTGCAATTGGAGTGCTTAATACTCGGCCATGCATAAGTATCTGTGACATCGTGCTTATTGTCAGAACCATACCTTCCGAGTTGGAGCCTCCACGTGCACTGTCTGTCAAGGGAAGGTCTGGTCACCTCTGTCTGCAGAAGTGGGCGTCCGGTTACCAACAGATAGGCACTGAGCATTTCTTGTACATCCCAACCTGCCTGACATCCTGGTGGCCCCCTTCTACCCAGCACCTCACATAGGAAGAATTCCATTGGGAAACCCATCGATGGCAGTAATGCTGCTGCAGACAAAATAAATACATTTAAAACAATTGGCACAATGCTTTGAGAACTTAGAGTGCCAGGAAAAAAACAAATATGAAAACTGGGCCAGAAATGGCTTCTAAATTGCTAAAACAATCTCTTTGGCCCTTTTTGCTCCGGCATCTAGCAGCCTGAGACAGCCAGTTATAATAGGGGTTAATTTCATTTGCCATAAACACAGCATTATGGCCAGAAAAAGATGTGGAAGTGTCAGAATGACGCTCTTACATCAGTTAGATAAAATGAAACCGCTTCAAACCCCAGCTTCCTCCACTTGCTATGACCTGCTAGAAATGTGGATCATATCCAAATGGGGTGGAGACTGACATTACAGGTCGTCACCACTTTTTCCTCATCCTTATGCTTCCAAAGCTGGTGCATTGGGATTTGGAAGGTTCGGCCCACCATCTCCCTCACCCCTCACTTCCTTTGATTTGCAGACTGACCTGTGCATTTCCAACATTTTTTGTTTTGAATCCAGCATTTGTGGCCTTTCTTTTGATCTCCACTAATACTTAACATTTTCTGGTTGAATGGAAAGTGTAAATCAGCACAGATACACCAGAGTCAGCTCAGCTGGTATATCTCACAGTGCCGTTATACTGATTTTTCTATCTCCTTTTACACAGGTGAACTTTGAGAAAGATCATCGCAATAAATACTTGGAGCTTTTAGGATACAAGCAAGAAGAACTTGCAGAGAAGGTAGGTAGAAGATTTACTGGTGATATCTGGGTGGTAAAAAGAAAGAAACTGAAATTTATTCATATAATCTGTTGGCGAAAGGATTAATTGATAACAATGTAACTGAGAATATTTTTCTTGGGCTAGCACGGTTTTAACCTCAACATTTGTACATTTCTGCTTTAGATTGCAACAGCGCTACAAAGTGGCGCAGACAAGATTGGGCTTCCATCAGATCAGGTACAGACAATACAAAGCAAACAAAATGTAGCACATATCTCTGCCATCTCAGGCTGTGAAACTGGAAAAATAATTGTCCTGCAATCCTATGCACAAATAAAAGGTTTTTATATGTAAAAAAATATATATTTTCTTAATAAAACGCCATTCTGTCAGTTTGTTTATAGTTTATGTTTACAGTACAGAAGGTGGTAATTTAGCCCACTGTCTGTGCCAGCTTTTTGCTAAAAGAAATCAAAATTAATCCCACTGTCTTGTCTTCCCATAGCCCTGTGTCTTTCTCTGCTTGAAATGTTTATCTATTCTTCCTTTAAAAGTTGCAGTGGTCTTTCACATAATAAGAAATAGGAGCAGGAGTAGGCCATTTGGCCCCTCGAGCCTGCTCCGCCATTCAATAAGATCATGGCTGATCTTCTACCTCATCTCCACTTTCCTGCATTATCCCCCTATCCCTTGATTCCCTTATTATCCAAAAGTCTATCGATCTCTGTCTTGAATATACTCAACGACTGAGCCTCCACAGCCCTCTAGGCTAGAGAATTCCAAAGATTCACCACCCTCTGAGTGAAGAAATTTCTCCTCATCTCAGTCCTAAATGTCTGAGACTGTGACCCCTGGTTCTAGACTCCCCAGCCGGGGGAAACATCCTCCCTGCATCTACCCTGTCGAGCCCTGTAAGAATTTTGTATGTTTCAACCATTACCTGTGGCAAAGTATTCTATCCTGTAACAACTTTCTGCACAAAGAAGTTTTGCCTAAACACTCTCCTCACTCTGTGACAGTTTTAAGTTGATGGACGGAACTTTCAACTTCGGCAGGGGCATAAAATGAGTGATATCGGCTCAGATGCCCATTATACACCCCGCAAACTTTCCTTGCCATTAATCTCAAAAGAAAGGAAAATCTGTCGGGGTGTTTGAGGCGGCTGATCCAATATCGACAACAACTTGCATTTATATCGTGCCTTTTTAATGTAGGAAAACCTCCCAAAGTGCTTCGCAGGAATGTATTCAGACAAAAATTGACTACGAGCTAAAGAAGAAGCTATTAGATGAGGTGATTAAAAGCTTGGTCAGAGGTAGCTTTTAAGAAGCACGTTAAAGGAGGAGAAAGAGGTGGATATTTTTAGGGAGGAATTTCCAGGTCCTATGGCTTAAATAGCTGAAGGCATGACCGCCAATGGTGGGGGAAAGGGAGTCAGCGTATGCAAGATGTCAGAGTTGGAACACAAAAATAGGAAGGAACAAAGCTGTAGACAGATTTGAGCAGGAAAATGTCAATTTTAAATTTGGGCATTGTTGTGATCTCCTTGACTAGTTTCGATCACCTAGATGAGTCGAAGAGAAATTTCCAAGATTCCACCCCCCCCCCCCCCCCCCCCACCAAAAAATTGGCCTGAGTTGTTTTTTAAATCTGATTTTTGGTCTCTCCCAGGAAATCATGTGGTTTTGAGTGGTGTATCGGAAGGATACGCAATTGTGTGGGAAAGGCTCGATAGAACAGAGGGTCTTTATCTGTCCATCATTGCTCGTATATTCGTATGAGCCAGTGTAGGTCAGCAAGCACAGAGTTGATGGGCGAGCAGGAAGTGGTGCAGGTTAGGATTAGTACAGCAACATTTGGGATGAGATCAAATTTATGAAGCATGGAAGATAGATGGTCGACCAGGATAGCATTAGAATGATCGAGTCTGGCGGTAACAGAAGCATGGATGAGGGTTTCAGCAGTAGATGGAATGTTGGATGGGGCCGAGATGGGCGATGTTACAAAGCAGGCAGTAGGCAGTCTTTGTGATGGAGAGGATACGGGTTGGAAGCTCAGCTCAGAGTAGATTAGGATGTTCAGCCTGAGACAGTGGCCAGGGAGCGGGAAGGAATGGAGTTTGAGGCAGAGGCTGAAGACAATGGCTTCTGTCGTCCTAATGTTTAATTGGAGAAAATTGCAGCTCATTCATGACTGTGTGTTGGACAAACAGCCTTGACAGCACAGAGGCAGTGGAGCACCAGCTTTAAGCCTCCGCTGAAGTTGAAAGTTCCGGTGAAAGACTCTTCATCACTGATTTCCCAATCGGAGGAAATAATTTTTCCTTAATTACTCTTATCAAAAGCTTTGATAATGTTAACTCTAGTAGACATAGTCCCAGTTATCTCCAGTCTCTTATAACTATATTTTCTCTTGCCAGGTACCACCTTGGTCAGTCTGTGCTGTACCCACACTGTAGCTTTAATATCCTTTCTATAATAGGGTGCCCAAAACTGCACACAGTACTCTACCTGGGGCCTAACCATTGGCCTGCACAAATTTATCTGGAGGAGAGAGTGGTGGATAGGTTGAGCCACAAAATTCGAGAGGGTAGGACCAAAGTGACTCAAGTTCCTGCCACTGATGGTGATGGGTGATGCACAATAGTCCAGAGTTAGAGGAACAGAGCATTCGGAGGAATATAGGGTTGAAGGAGGTTGTGGAGAAAGGGTGGATGAGACCATGGAGGGATTTGAAGACAAGAACGAGGATTTATACTTCAACGCATTGAAGAACAGGGAACCAATGTAGGTCAGCCAGGACAAGAATGATGTGTAAGCAGGATAGGATACATACAGCAGAATTTTGGACAAACTGGAGTGTTATGGAAGATGGGAGGACAGCATTGGAGCATGTGCGTCTGGAGGGTTTCGGTGGCAGACGGGCTGAGGTAGGGGTGAAGGTGAGCAGTGTTGTGGAGATGGACGCTGATCTCGGGATCGAATAAGATGCTGAGATTGTGAATAATTTGGTTCAGCCTGAGCTGGTGGCTAGGGATGGGAACAGAGTTTTGGTGGAACAGGTGAAATTTATGATTCATCCAGGTCTGGATGTTGGGCAACTCTAACCATACAGAGATAGTCAAGGGAGGTGTTGAAGAGGTAGAACTAGGTGTCATTGCCATACATGTGTTTGTTTACTGCATGTCTGCGTATGATGTCACCGAGGGGAAGCATGCAAATGAGGACGTGGAGGATGCGAAGGATAGACCCTTAAGGGACTCCAGTGGCTCATTGTGGGGGCAGGAAGAGAAGCCATTGTTGGAGATGCTCTGAGTTCTGGAAAGTAGGAATAGAATGGTATTAGACCAGTTCTGTGGAGTTGGACAACAGAAGGGAGTCATTAGAGGAGGATGGCATGGTTGACTGCAATGTTCCCTGTAAGTTCTTTTTTTGGGTGCGCAGCCATTCAAATCTCCACGCATGCACAGTTTTTCCATTGGAAAGCCGGCAAGTGGCCTCCGCAGGACGTCCTGACTACCACACAGCTTAACGGGAACATTGGTTGACTGTATCACTTGGTGCAGAGTAGTTGAGGAAGGTGAGGAGAGATGATGCACACGATAACATTCACAGAGAATGTCATTCATAAGGGCCCTTTCAGTGCTGTGTGATGGGTGGCAGCCAGACTGGAGGGATTTGAACAGGAGTTACAGAAGTGTTGGGCATGGAGCTGGGAGGCAATGACGCCGTCAAAGAACTTAGGCAAGAAAGGTGGAGGGGGGTGGGGGTTGGAGATGGGTGGTATTTAGCAGTGCAAAATGGTCAAGGGTGGGTTTTTTCAGGCGATGGTGATAACGGTGATTTTGAAGGCGAGAGGGACAATGCTTGAGGAGGGAACCATTGACAATATCAGGTAGTACTGGGCAGAAAAAGGGAGTTGTATGAACAGGAGTCGAGTGGGAAGAGAATCAAGGAAGGCGGATGCTCATAGATGTGATAAATGTGGAGAAGGCAGAAGGAATGGGGGAGAAACTTCAGAGAGGCAGGAGTGGGTGCAGGACTGGAGGTGGTGGTGAGCAAGAGAAAGGGAGGAAGCCACAAGTAGCTGTATGATGGTCCCCGATCTTGGAAACAAAGAAATCCATGAGTTCCTTGCACTAGGTGAAGGAGGAGGGGGCATTGAAGATGGATTTAGGGAGGCAGTTGGTCGTAGAAAAAAGGAGCCAAGAGTTATGCTTTCCCTCCAGGATGATTCCGCAATAATGGGCTGTTTTGGCAGAATAGACTGAGGCCCAGTAGACCTTAGTGGTAAAGCCAGATCTAGCGATGGATGGCTAAGCCAGTTGTACACCAAGAGTGCTTATGTTGGCACCTCTCCGACTTGAGGGAATGAAGATGGGCTGTATGTGGGGAAATGGCAGGGGTGGGAGACGGTAATAGTTGAGAAAAATGGTGTTGAAGATGAAAGTAAGCGAGTGTTCAAGCAAAATGACAGCTGCAGCAGTGTAATTGTGAGTTGAAAACCAGAAGCGAGGGATTTGGTAAGTTGAGATGGTGGTTGTAAGCAAATTGGGGTGGGGGGTGCGGTGGAAGTTTTTTTTCCAGGAGCAGATGATGAAAGTAGTGGGACTGGAGGAGAGATGGGAGATGTGGGTGGTAAGGGAGACGAGGAAATGGTCAGAGATAGCTTTGTCCTCCTTGCACTTTACCAAACCCCCTACCTTTGTGCCATCAGCAAATTTGATATCTAGCACACCTGCATTCTTTAACCATGATTTGGGAACAGATGCAAAATATTTTAAAAATATATCTCTGCCATACCTTCAACTTCCCCAACTAGATTCCCCCTTCATCCCTAAGTGGTCCTTCACACTTTTTAATTATACTTTTACTTTTATTATTATACTTATAAAATCCTGTACTATTCTCTGGTATATTATCTGATCGGTTTTTTTTGTATTCCCTGTGTAACTTTCTCATTTTCCTTTTTACTTCCCTACAATACTTTTTATATTCCTCATGTCTTTCTTCAGTATTGTTAGCCCTCATTTTATCACATCATCCTTTTAAGTTTCAGTTTAGTTTTAACCTCTCTTTCACAGAATCACAGAAACCCCACAGTCGGCCCATCGAGCCTGCACCGACACACATCCCACCCGATCCCTGTAACCCCTACATCAACACATATCCCACCCTATCCTGTAACCCCGCGTATTTAATCCCCCTAACACTAAGGGTCAATTTATCATAGCCAATCAACCTAACCCGCACATCTTTGGACTGTGGGAGGAAACCGGAGCACCCGGAGGAAACCCACGCAAATCCATAGAATTCTGTCCTTTGATGCACCCACCCCCTTTTTGCCTTGTAGGAGTATATCTATTTTGTATTATGCATCTCGTATTTGAAGATTTCCCACTGCTGATCCATCAACCTTTTTGCTGGCTTTTCTGCCAAGTTCATTTGAAGCCAATCCCTTCTTATCTCACCAAACTCTACCAGTCCTGCATCCATAACTTTGATTCTTCATTATCCGTTTCTATTTTTATATTGAAACTTCCCTCCTACTCTTAAGTTTTCAGCTTGTGGCCTCTGTTATTTGAACTTTTTTCGTGAAGTTAAGGTTGGTTGCTAGTTGCTGAATTTTTCAATAAATAATGGTGTTTTATAATTATTGCCAGCAGTAAAGAAATGTACTTATTGCACTTAAGGAACACAGCTTGATTTTCAGTGTTATAGTTTCAACAATTAGCAAATGGTCGATAAAATGATGGAATTTTGCAGCACCGGAGGGGATCGTCCATCCGGCCAGCTATGGGCGTGCTGACTCAAAGAGCTGTTCACTTTGTCCAATTCCACTGCACTTTCCCCGCTTCCTTTTAATTTTTCTTTTTCAGATGTTTGTCCACTTTCCCTTTAAAAGCTATTATGGATTCTGTTTCCACCACTGTTGTTGGTAGGGCATCGCACTGCCTTTTTTCTAACCTTTCCCTTCATTCTTTTGTTACCGTAGAATTTATGTTCTCTAGTTACCAACTCACTGAGCAATGGAAATAGTTTTTCCCTATTTACCTTATCAAAGCCCCATATAATTTTGAACACCTCTATCCTATTTCTCTTAACCAGTTTCTCTAGTCTCCGCACTCTATCCCCCTGGATTGTAAACTAGATTTGCTGAAGTAACCATTTTTTTTGATTGTACTAATTACATAAATTAATCATTATTTGATCTGAAAATGTGATTGATTCTGTCTCGCTGATTTGTATTGAATTTTACTACAGTTGTACGAACCATGGGGTAAATATTATTCCACAAGATGGAAAAATCAAAACAAAGTTTATGATCAAACTGGCTAGTTTCTTTTTTAAAGATTAAAATTTGCCACAGTGTGTTCGACGCTGGCCTTTCAACTTTGCATCATGAGTTTAAATCCAAACTGGACTGAATGGAGTTGAGGTGCAGATCAGCCATGATCTAAATGAATGGCGGAATAGGCTCAAGGGGCCGAGCGGCCTACTCCTGTTCCGACGGATGAAAGTCTGTTCTTGTTGGCTGTAAAAGTTCTAATGTGAAATCAATTTGAGCAATCTCAATCTAATTCCAAATGAGCACAGGTCTGCAGCATAAAACGGTTCATCATTTGGCACTAATTGGCAGTTTCATTCCGAGAGATCACTCATGGCTGGTGTGGAAAATGGAGAAGCATCACATTAGTGCAGTTGGGGATGTTCCCCTGAGGTTGGGGCTGGGGAGCATGTTGCAGCAGAGCAGAGAGAGTTGTATTCTGCTGTACCTAAACTGGGAGTATCAGATGCAGGTACTGCCTGCCCAAAATTTAAATGTTCCAATCCCCACCACAACATCCTTCACCTTTGAGTAAAAAATAAATAAATTATTATTTTGTGTAGTATATGGTAGATTCCTGTTAACAGTCAGATGGGCAACTGCAGAAGTGTTTTATATTCCATTAACTACTACGGTGCTATAGCATTAGAATAAGAATGCACCTCAACCGCATTCTGTTAAGTTTAGGTGGATAATTTGTCTTAAACCAGGGTGTGTCCACATTTTAACCTGTGATGTAAATAAAAAGCACAGATGACGAATAAATGGCCCAGAAATTCGGGTCGGGGGCTTCCCACGGGTGCAAGCCCCCGACCTGCACTTACCTACTGCGCCGGCCGTTGAGCTGTGGGCCCCCGTGGGATTCCGATCCTGGGCCTCCTCCAACTGCCAGCGCACAGTGCTTGCATATCCCAGGGGCACAGTTAGTTCGATGCGTCCCCTGGGATCACGTGGGCCATGGAGAGCCAATGGCAGCAGGGAATGCTTCATTCATAAGTTTGACAGGTCAAACCTATAAATACTATAAGCCCCAAAAATCACTAAATCTTCAAATAAAAAAATAAAAAATCACATTTTTAAAATAAACTATAAATGACATGAAATAACTTTTTTTCAAAAATGTAAATTGTTGTTTAAATTAATTACATTTTCTAATGGGGCTAAAAATAAACTTACCTTTCTTTAAAGTATTTAAAAATAATAAACCTGTGGAAAAAATGTTTTAATTTTAATTAATTCACCACTTACCTTGTAAAAAGCAGGCCTTGCGACTGCTTTTTATATGCCTAACTTCTGGAGACTTACCCTCCCGGGAAAACCTGCAAAAAAACGTAAGTTCGATGCGCACGCGCAGCCCCTCCTGCGCACGCGTTCGACCTCTGAACCCCTTCTTTCAGGGGAACGGAAGTGCCGGTTTCCCGCGCATGCGCAGTGCATGCACGAAACCGGCACTTCCATTGGGCTTACGGGTGAGTACCCCGTGCGTACTCACCCGTGGAAACCCGAATTTCTGGGCCATTAGTTTGCCTCACTGGTGATAAAGACTACTAAATAGAGGCTGCTTAATACTCCATCCTTTTGAGTACTTTATTTAATCTGTGTGTGTGTGAGATATTTAGTTGAGGCAGTGCATTTCTGTATTACCCAATTCTGAAGTGAGCCCCTGCATTTGTATAAATATTGATCATTATGAGCAATAGAACTGAAGTGACCTCCAGTCTAAAGAGGGAGCCTTGCCATCAGCTCAGTTTTTAAAATGATGACTTCTTTATCCATTTGTCCTTTTTTTAAAATACTATTGTTGATGACTTTGGGAGAGTTACAGAGCCGAATGATGTGAGGAAGCAGATTATCAGATACAGTTGACACTGAATTTCCCTATGGTTCACGACTGATTCGGCATTAATGATAATTAGGCTGCTTTGCCATTGAGCTCAATAACTCCGCAAAGCCAGTACCCCCAATAGTGTCACTCATCACTCATTTAACCGAAATATTCAAAAATTCAAAGAAATAGATGGTGCAAAATAAAAGGATGTTAACTTTAATTTTTAGAAGGGGTCTTGATGATTTAGATCACTTACACCTAACAATGCTTGAGTTTGGAGACCATATTATTTACCTGATCTAACTGCAAATGTGCAGTTCTGTTTTTTTAAAGAAACATTTTTATCGTTTTTGAATTTTTTTTATACTCATGAAGGTAATGAATGTTATTGTTGAGCAATTGAATACTTTCAAGCACCATTATCAGCACCGAGTACTCTCTGGTTGGGTAAAACATGAGTTGCAGAATAAAGCTCCCTCCACTCTGCCTAAATAGTGTGTTTCAGTTTTGGAATAGCCAGCACTGCACCAGTGGGATGATTGTTTGCCACATCAGTCACCTTGTGGCCCTTCTGAGAGCAATTACCAACATAGTGCCAGATTATAGAACATGGGTCCACACCTCCTAGGAACAGGGTTAAGGCTAAAACACATTTTGTGTCGGACCGTTAACAGTCAGCAGAGGGAGGTGACTTGATCGCTTCAGTCTGGGCTCAGATCCCAGTTTGCTAACTCACTCACATTTTTATTTTATAATCTATTTAATTTTTTAAAAAGTCTTTGGAGCCATTGGCAGTGGTGAGTGGAATGTATCTTACCACCATTACCTGACGACTCAGGAAAGGTTTATAAAGAACGCAGTGTTTCACTGGTCTTGCACATAGACCTTATGGTATTATGACTTCTATCACTTGTGGAATAAGTTTACCCCATTGTCGACCCTGACATTGTTATCTTCTGGCTTTGCTTGTGTTTCCTACTCTTCCTTATGGTGTTGTCATCTAACCCTTCCACTTTAAGGCTCCCAGTGACTCTGAGCAGACAGCAGAGTGTGCTGAAGACAGCCCTGCTACAGAAGATCAGTTCCTGGGGGAGGTATTAGATAATCCCTTTTTTTTTACTGTAGTTTATCTGTGTGCAATGTGGATAACACTTTGTGCTGGTAGTACTTGCACTCGTTCAGAAACCAGTGTTTTATGTTGCAAATTCCACAGTTAGCGATTGATCAGAGTGTTGAATGTTCTTGTTTAGCAATCATACAGAACAACAATTTTTTTTTCAAAAGGGATTTTCTCCCCTTCTTCCCTGAAGGTGCTGACTCCTTGCTCGGGTACAGTCGCCCTCCATTAACTTGCGTTAATGGCCTTTACTGCGAATATTGGCAGCTTTTTGACGAGAGAGGACATCATAGCCGATCCTGTCCTCTCCTGATGTCCACACACACATTTCCAGGAGTGGATGCTGGATAGTTATCGGGGATGGGAACCACGGCTGATTTTCCTCTTGCTAACACAGGTTCTGAGGCCAGCTGTACTGCATCTGCTGCTGCGCTGGCTGAGCTCAGTGAGTGGAACACAGGCTGTGAATTGAACCCTAGATCTTCCTGGGCTTTATGCCTCAGCTATTCCAGTACTCAGCAACTGGATAAAGTGGCTGAACCATCAAGGAAAAGCATAAACTAGTCTGGGACTACATTATATATTCCAGTCTAGGATTATACCTTATAATCTGGATTTTGACTGTGCTTCATAATTTAGTTTGAGATTATACTGTACTAGAAAAAGTTGCTGACAGTCATAAAATTCTACAATTTATAATACATCACATCTCTTGGTGACCATATTCTTCAAAGTAATGGAACACACTTAGCATACTGAACAAGATAGACTATATCTTAAATACAAATGCTGGTGATAAAATGTATTTGTGGCATCTATGTGGGTGTTTTGTATACTGTATATATTTAACTTTTTGTTTATTTGCCATATAGGCAGAAAGTGAGCACGAAGAGGATGAAGAAGATTTGGACCTCAGTGAATCCACATCTGAGAAGCAAGTTGAAGATGAAACCAAATTCAATATTTCTATCAGTGGAGGTCAGTAGTTTGTAGAAGTTGGGGATTTATATTCTAAAGAAAAACAATGAGGGAGTAAACTTTCTCCCACAAATTTAGTGAAGAAGTCACACACGTACAAAACTGAAATCACCACTTATTTTTTATTTACGTGACCTTTTTGCTAAAGTTAATCGACCTAAGAAAATTCACTCCCAGAACTGACTAATGCAGTTGTTAGATTTTCCATGAAGCAATTTCCATAAAGCCTGTGTATTGCCAAATAGAGTCATAGACGTTTACAGCACAGAAGGAGGAAGTCCATTTGGCCCATCGTGTCTGTGCCAGCCCTTGTTAGAATGAATAGTTGACTCCTGTTTCACAAAATGTTTTAATTAGGGATAGCATAAGATCCAAGGAGAGGACATATAAATTGGCCAGAAAAAGCAATAATCCTGAGGATTGGGAGCAGTTTAGGATTCAAAAAAGGAGGACAAAGGGATTAATTAAGAAGGGGAAAATAGAATATGAGAGTAAGCTTGCAGGGAAGATAAAAACTGACTGTAAAAGCTTCTATAGATATGTGAAGAGAAAAAGATTGGTGAAGTCAAGCGTAGGTCCTTTGCAGTCAGAATCAGGGGAATTTATAATGGGGAACAAAGAAATGGCAGATCAATTAAATACATACTTTGGTTCTGTCTTCACAAAGGAGGACACAAATAACCTCCCAGAGATGCCGGGAACATAGGGTCTAATGAGAGGGAGGAACTGAATGAAATCAGTATTTGTAGGGAAATGGTGTTAGAAAAATTGATGGGACTGAAGGCCGATAAATCCCCAGGGCCTGATAATCTACACCCTAGGGTACTTAAGGAAGTGGCCCTAGAAATAGTAGATGCATTGCTGATCATCTTCCAGAACTCAATAGACTCTGGAACAATACCCATGGATTGGAGGGTAGCTAATGTTACTCCACTATTCAAAAAAGGTGGCAGAGAAAAAGTGGGTAAGCCTGACATCAGTAGTGGGGAAAATGCTAGAGTCCATTATAAAAGATGTAATAGAGCACTTGGAAAGCAGCGACAGGATCGGACAAAGTCAACATGGATTTACAAAAGGTAAATCGTGCTTGACTAATCTACTGGAATTTTTTGAGGATGTAACTGGTAGAATAGATAAGGGAGAACCAGTGGATGTGGTGTATTTGGACTTTCAGAAGGCTTTCGATAAGGTCCCGCATAAGAGATTAGCGTGCAAAATTAAGGCACATGGGATTGGGGGCAAGGTATTGACTTGGATAGAGAACTGGTTGGCGGATAGAAAGCAGAGAGCTGGAATAAATGGGTCGTTTTCCAAGTGGCAGGCAGTGACTAGTGGGGCACCGCAAGGATTGGTCCTAGGACCCCAGCTGTTCACAATATATATTAATGATCTAGACGAGGGAATTGGATGTAATATCTCCAAATTTGCAGACGATACAAAGCTGGGTGGGAGGGTATGCTGTGAGGAGGATGTCATGAAACTCCAGTACGATTTGGACAGGTTGGGTGATTGGGCAGAAACATGGCAAATGCACTATAATGTGCATAAATGTGAGGTTATCCACTTTGGTGGTAAAAACAGGAAGGCAGATTATTATTTGAATGGCAATAGATTGGGAGAAGGGGGAAGTGCAAAGAGACCTGGGTGTTCTTGTGCACCAGTCGCTGAAAGTAAGCATGCAGGTGCAGCAGGCGGTTAAGAAGGCAAATGGTATAGCAAGAGGGTTCGATTACAGAAACAAAGATGTCTTGCTGCAGTTGTACAGGGCCTTGGTGAGTATTGTGTGCAGTTTTGGTCGCCTTATCTGAGGAGGGACGTTCTTGCCATGGAAGGAGTGCAGCGGAGATTCACCAGGCTGATACCTGGGATGGCAGGAATGACGTATGCGGAGAGATTGTGTCGATTGGGCTTATACTCACTGGAGTTTAGAAGATTGAGAGGGGATCTCATTGAAAGCTATAAAATTCTGTCAGGCCTGGACAGACTAGATGCAGGAATGATGAGTCCAGAACCAGGGGTCATAGTCTAAGGATAAGGGGTAAGCCATTTAGGACTGAAATGAGGAGGAATTTCTTCACCCAGAGAGTGGTGAACCTGTGGAATTCTCTGCCACAGAGGGCGGTGGAGGCCAGTTCATTAAATATATTCAAGAAGGAGTTGGATATATTTCTTAAAGCTAAAAGGATCAAGGGATATGGGGATAAAGCAGGGACAGGGTACTGAATTTGGATGATCAGCCATGATCTCATTGAATGGCAGAGCAGGCTCCTATCTTCTATGTTTCTATCTTGTGTGATGCTTTCTTTGCACAAGTTAGTCTGACTTTAAATCAGTTATAGAAAATACAAAAAAGGGACATTCAAGGTAGCTCACCATCCAACTACTAGCAAAGTTGAACTTTGCAAAATTCTATCTAATGTCGCAGGAGTTGAAGGTAATCCCACTCAGGACTAGAAGGTTGCAGGTCTGGTGGGGAAAATATCGAAAAATTGAAGACAAATTTAAAATAAAAGCTAAATTTTATCACATGGGCCATATATTCCGATCCCTGCGGGTGTGTACGCGCTGTGTACACACCCGTAGGGACATGGAAATGCCGGTTTCAGGCATGCGCAGCGCATACGCTGAAAGCCAGCATTTCCGAATGCTCTTGACAGATCGGTCACCTGCCCTGGAGAAGGGTCTCTGCGGGGGGAGTGTTCTGCTTTCTGGAGAACCTCCGCCCGCAGAAAACCCTTAGAAATCTTACGCCTGGTAAAAGCAGGCGTAAGGCCTGCTTTTACCAGCATAAGAGTCTAAAAAAAGTTTAAAGAAACACTTTCTTTTGCTCGTTTATCATTTAAAATTACTTTAAAAAGTAAGTTTATTTTTAGCCCCGTAAAAAAATTTATTTTTTTCAAAAAATTTAATTTTTGTTTAAAATATTAAATTTATTGTAATTTCAACTCATTTAAAAATGTGATTTTTAAATTTTTAAAAATATTTTACAATGTTTTTGGAGTGATCTCCGTTCATATATTTGACAGGTCTATCTGTCAAGTGTATGAAGGGAGATTCCCTTCTTTGATTGGCTCCCCGTGGCTCACGTGATCCCAGGGACACTTGCGAACTGTATGCGCCTCTGTAATATGTGGGCCCTGCGCATTTCGAGTTGGAGAGGCCCAGGAGCGGAAGTGTCCGGACCTTGGGAGCCCTCAGGTAAGTCTGTAGATTTTTTTCCAGATTGGAGGCCTCCGCACGCAGGAAGCCTCCGATCGGAAAATACAGCCCCATCTGTGCAATGAGAGCAGTGTATGTGGTTTAGTCTTTCCCATGTAATGAAGTGTTAAAATTAACCTGTGATTGTGAAGCCCAACCCCCCCCCCCCACCCCCAGATTTTCTTGTCAGAGCTAATTTTCCTATCCCTCCACTCCCATAACACCAGATATCCATCCCCAAAGCAATGTAATTTCTAATCCCAAATCTCAATTCATTGAGCCTCTTGTCACATTTAAATGTCAATCTATCTTCCCTTCCCATATGCAAACACAAAATAAAAATGCATCTACGCATCTGTCACCTTCTGTCTGAATTCATCCATTTGCTCTCAAATGCAAATTTGTCTTTATACTGTACATGGTGAATTCAGCCATTTGCCACAACGCGGAATACACAGCCTGAATTGAACTGGGAGGAGCATCTCTGCAGCTTCAACATGACCTTTTAGCGAGGCTGCTGACTGAGGAGTGAACGTGAGATTTCAGCAACCACGAGAAACATGAAATCGGGGGGAGTCTTGGAAGCCAGAAGGAAAACTCCAAACACTCCGACAATGTTATTGCTACACACAGCAGCAGAGGTGGCGTATTTACAAGTCACACAAAGCTCCTCTCAACACCTCTGTTGTGCTAAAAAGCAACTAACTGGTCTTGTATCACAGGCCTACTTTAGTTTCAACCCCTAAGGATGAAACAGGTACCTATTTGGAATTGTGTGCTAATCTTGGGTTAGGAAAGGGAAATAATATTATACAGTATATCTTCAAGTCCTCGGGATGTCACAGGTGCTCGAATGGTTTACTTTTTAAAGTGCAGTCAATTCAATGTAGGTAAATGCGACTGTCAGTTTGTGCAGAGCATAGTCTCACAAGCTTCAAATCAATGAGTGGCCAGTTAATCGGCTTTTGATGGCGATGATTCAGAGAGGAATGTTGGCAAGGACAGCAGCAGAACTCTCTGCTCCTTGAATAGTGCCAAAGGATCTTATACGTCCACCTGAACAGATGAGGCCTCGGTTTAATGTCTCATCTGAAAGATGGCGACCCTGACAATACAGCACTGCCTTAGTGCCGCACGGAAGAATTTCAGTGGTTTATAGATTAGATTAAGATATTTTGGTGACACATTGTTTAAAATTCCTTTCCATACTACAGATGTTGATGGGCTGATTACTCAGGCTTTGCTGACGGGTAACTTCGAAGGAGCCGTCGATCTTTGCTTGTACGATAATCGAATGGCAGATGCCATCATATTAGCAATAGCTGGAGGACAGGAACTTCTGGCTAAGACACAAAAAAAATACTTTGCCAAAACAAAAAGCAAGATCACCAGGGTAAGGTGGTTTTCATTTTGACCACATTTTGAATCTTATTACTTATGGACTTTGTTCTGATGTTTTGAATCTAATGTTTAGTTGATAGATGCTGTAGTGACAAGAGACTGGAAAGAGATTCTACAGTCATGTGATCTTCAGAACTGGAAGGAAGCTTTGGCTGCCTTATTGACGTATGCTAGGCCTGATGAATTTGCCGCATTTTGTGGTGAGTAGAATTGCTTTGCCTTGTCATAGAGTCATTGACTCTATGACTCTATGACTCTTAGAGTCATAGAGTTTTACAGCACAGAAAGAGGCCCTTCGGCCCATCGTGTCTGCGCCGCCCATCCATCCCTGTCCAGTCTAATCCCATTTTCCAGCATTTGGTCCATAGCCTTGTATGCATTGGCATTCCAAGTGCTCATCCAAATGCTTCTTGAATGTTGTGAGGGTTCCTGCCTCTACCACCCTTTTGGGCATTGAGTTCCACATTCCAACCACCCTCTGGGTGAAAAAGTTCCTCCTCAAATCCCCTCTAAATCACCTGCCCCTTACCCTGAATCTATGCCCCCTTGTTATTGACCCCCCTACTAAGGGGAAAAGTTCCTCTTTGTCTACCCTATCTATGCCCCTCATCATTTTGTATACCTCAATCAGGTCCCCCCTCAGCCTTCTTTGCTCCAAGGAAAACAACCCCAGCCTGTTTAGTCTTTCTTCATAGCTGAGGCGCTCCATCCCAGGTAACATCCTGGTGAATCTTCTCTGCACCCTCTCCAAAGCAATCACATCCTTCCTATAGTGAGGCGACCAGAACTGCACACAGTACTCCAGCTGTGGCCTCACCAGCGTTTTGTACAGCTCCATCATAACCTCCCTGCTCTTATATTCTATGCCTCGGCTAATGAAGGCAAGTATCCCATATGCCTTTTTAACCACCTTATCTACCTGTTCCGCTGCCTTCAGGGATCTATGTAGATGTACACCAAGGTCCCTCTGACCCTCTGTACTTCCTAGGGTCCTACCACTCATTGTGTATTCCCTTGCCTTATTTGTCCGTCCAAAATGCATCACCTCGCACTTTTCAGGGTTAAATTCCATTTGCCACTTTTCCGCCCATCTGACCAACCCGTTTATATCGTCCTGTAGCCTGAGGCTTTCCTCCTCGCAATTGACCACCCCACCAATTTTCGTGTCATCTGCGAACTTGCTGATCATACCTTTTACATTCTCATCCAAATCATTTATGTAGATCACAAACAACAAGGGACCCAGCACCGATCCCTGAGGTACCCCACTGGACACAGGCTTCCAGTCACAAAAGCAACCTTCGACCATCACCCTCTGCCTCCTGCCACTCAGCCAGTTTAGGATCCAACGCGCCAAGGCACCCTGGATCCCATGGGCTCTTACCTTCTTGACCAGTCTCCTATGCGGGACTTTGTCAAAGGCTTTACTGAAGTCCATGTAAACCACATCCACAGCATTTCCCTCATCCACCCCCCTAGTCACCCCCTCGAAAAGTTCAATCAGATTTGTCAGACATGATTTACCCTTGACAAAGCCATGCTGACTATCCCCGATTAATCCTTGCCTCTCCAAGTGGAGACTAATTTTGTCCCTCAGAATTTTTTCCAATAATTTCCCTACCACAGATGTTAGGCTCACTGGCCTGTAATTCCCTGGTTTATCCCTGCTACCCTTCTTGTATAATGGTACTACATTAGCTGTTCTCCAGTCCTCTGGTACATCCCCTGTGGCCAGAGAGGTTCTGAAAATTTGTGTCAGAGCCCCTGCAATCTCCTCCTTTGCCTCCCACAGCAGCCTGGGATACATCTCGTCCGGGCCTGGGGATTTATCCACTTTTTGGCCTGCTAAAACCGTTAGCACCTCCTCCCTCTCGATGCTAATATGTTCAAGTATGTCACAGTCCCCTTGCCCGATTTCTATGTCTGCATCGTCTTTCTCCATAGTGAACACAGATGCAAAAAATTCATTTAAAACCCCGCCTACATCATCTGGCTCTACACACAGATTGCCACTTTGGTCCCTAATGGGCCCTACCCTTTCCCTGGTTATCCTCTTGCCCTTAATATACTTATAAAACATCTTAGGATTTTCCTTTATTTTGCTCGCCAGTGTTATTTCATGGCCCCTCCTCGCCCTCCTAATTTCTTTTTTAAGTATGCCCCTGCACTTTTTATACTCCTCTAGGGCTTCTTCCGTCTTTAGTCTTTTGTAACTGCCAAAAGCCCCCCTTTTATTTCTAATGCATTTTTGTATATCCCTTGTCATCCAAGGTTCCCTTTGCTTGTTGGTCCCACCCTTGACCTTTACAGGAACATGTTGGCGCTGTACTCTCTCTATTTCCCTTCTGAAAGTCTCCCACTGTTTTGATGTGGATTTTCCTATAAGTAGCTGCTCCCAGTCCACTTTGGCCAGATCCTGCCGTATCATATTAAAATCGGCCTTCCCCCAATTTAGAACCGTTATTTCCGGGCCGTCTTTGTCTTTTTCCATGACCACCTTAAATCTCACCGAATTATGGTCACTGTCGCCAAAATGCTCCCCTACTGATACTTCCACCACTTGCCCGGCTACATTCCCCAGGATTAGGTCCAGTACCGCCCCCTCTCTTGTAGGACTTTCTACATGTTGGCTCAAAAAGCTCTCCTGGATGCACTTTAAGAATTCTGCACCCTCTAAGCCTTTCACACTCTGACTATCCCAATTTATATTGGGGAAGTTGAAATCCCCCACTATTATTACCCTATTATTTTCGCACTTCTCTGAGATTTGCCTACATATCTGTTCCTCTATCTCCCCCTGACTGTTTGGGGGCCTATAGTACACTCCCAGCAAAGTGCTTGCCCCCTTTTTGTTTTTAAGTTCTACCCATATGGCCTCATTAGAGGAACCTGCTAATATATCGTCCCTCCTTACAGCAGTAATTGACTCCTAAATTAATATTGCAACACCCCCTCCCCTTTTACACCCCCCTCTGTCTCGCCTGAAGATTCTATACCCCGGAATATTGAGCTGCCAGTCCTGACCCTCCCTCAACCATGTCTCCGTGATAGCAACAATATCGTACCCCCATGTGTTCAACAACAACTTCAGTTCATCCACCTTATTTGCAAGACTCCTTGCATTAAAATAGATGCCTTCCAGCCCTGCCATATTCCCTTTTGTGTTCTGTATTTGTCATCCTGTCTCTAATTGATTGTAAACAAGAGGAATTCATCATAAAGGTACTTGATTTAGTGGCAAGCTGTTTTAGCGAGATGTGGCCTATCCATTGAAACACCAGTGGCACGTATCTCCAAAGATGGAATAAAATGACCAGAGCCACCGCATGTTGGTAGCACAACAACTAATATCGAATACATTTTGAAACAAAAATGCATTTATTCTATTACAGTATCTAAGTATTTCTGCAGTACTGGTGTACTTGAAGGGGCCAGACCACTGTTTTAATAAATGGAAGCGGGTTACAATTGATATAGTTTAATTTTCATTTATTTTGTTTTAATAAAGAAAGATAAAATAGAAATCAACTGCATAATATAAAGTTTCCTCCATATATAAGATACAGAGTTGATAGCAGGTTGTTGCTGTGGCATCCAGTATGGTATCACAAAAGCTCAACTTCCGGAGCCACCTGTTCAGGAACTCGGCCTTTCCAAAATAAGGTGCTGGCTCTCCTTTGAAAAATGGCTTGACATGGTGCAAATGGCCAGAACTCCACTACAATTAGTGCAGGTGGTGGCAAAGCGAAGACTGGTGCTGGCTGTAAAGCACTGGCAGCGTGCAAACTCGTGATCAATCTTGCTGTACTCGTGTATCTCAGGATAGTGGCATTCTCCCTGCTACTTAGAAATGCATTTAACACAAGTAGTGTATAGAATCAAAGAGCTATTTTCTTGCTTCACTTTTCATTATCAATTGTATATTTTAAGATATGTCTCTCAGGGTTGACATTGATTTGCCACCTCTGCATCATGTTCATTACTGTTTATATCCAAGAATAACAAGCACTTTCATATTTCCCATTCACAGTTGATATGCCTAGAATGTAGTAAAGCAGTGATTTGCTGCTTCTTCCCTTTTTATTCCTCAGTTAAAGGTGGTGATTTGTGATGGGCTACTGTTCCACATGTGCCTACAGCCTTCCAGTACATCAGCATAGACACTGTTTTTGGCAGGCTATTCAATCCTTAGACTGAGGGACAATCGTGTGACTTCTGCCAGCAGTTCGGCCACGATCAGCTAACAACATAGACTGGGGATTGAAACTGTGCCCTTCATGATTTCTGTGGCTCAGCCCCAAACTGAACAATGCATTTTCTCTCTCAGCCATTTGAGGATCTGTTACATAGAAACATAGAAGATAGGAGCAGGAGTCGGCCATTTGGCCCCTCGAGCCTGCTCTGCCATTCAATGCGATCATGGCTGATCATCCAAATTCAGTACCCGGTCCCTGCTTTCTCCCCATACCCCTTGATCCCTTTAGCCTTAAGAAATATATCCAACTCCTTCTTGAATATATTTAATGAACTGGCCTCCACCGCCTTCTGTGGTAGTGTTCCACAGGTTCACCACTCTCTGGGTGAAGAAATTCTTCCTCATTTCTGTCCTAAATGGCCTACCCTTTATCCTTAGACTGTGTCCCCTGGTTCTGGACTCCCTGACCATCGGGAATATCCTTCCTGCATCTAGTCTGTCCAGTCCTGTCAGAATTTTATAAGTTTCAATGAGATCACCTCTCATTCTTCTAAACTCCAGTGAGTACAAGCCCAATCGACCCAATCTCTCCTGCCATCCTAGGTATCAGCCTGGTGAATCTTCGCTGAACTCCTTCCATGGCAAGAACATCCTTCCTCAGATAAGGCGACCAAAACTGCACACACTACTCCAGATGTGGTCTCACCAAGGCCCTGTACAACTGCAGCAAGACATCCTTGTTCCTATACTCAAACCCTCTTGCTACGAAGGCCAACATACCATTTGCCTTCTTAACCGCCTGCTGCACCTGCATGCTTACCTTCAGCGACTGCTGCACAAGGACGCCCAGGTCTCGTTGCACTTCCCCTTCTCCCAATCTATTGCCATTTAGATAATAATCTGCCTTCCTGTTTTTGCCACCAAAGTGGACAACCTCACATTTATCCACGTTATATTGCATCTGCCATGTTTCTGCCCAATCACCCAACATGTCCAAATCATCCTGGAGTTTCTTGACATCCTTCTCACAGCACACACGCCCACCCAGCTTTGTGTCGTCTGCAAATTTGGAGATATTACATCTAGTTCCCTTGTCTAGATCATTAATATATATTGTGAATAGCTGGGGTCCAAGGACCGATCCCTGCGGTACCCCACTAGTCACTGCCTGCCACTCGGAAAAGGACCCGTTTATTCCAATTCTTTGCTTTCTGTCTGCCAACCAGTTCTCTATCCAAGTCAATACCTTGCCCCCAATCCCATGTGCCTTAACTTTACACGCTAATCTCTTATGTGGGACCTTATCGAAGGCCTTCTGAAAGTCCAGATACACCACATCCACTGGTTCTCCCTTATCTATTCTACCAGTTACATCCTCAAAAAATTCCAGTAGATTAGTCAAGTACGATTTATCTTTTGTGAATCCATGTTGACTTTGTCCGATCCTGTCACTGTTTCCCACTGTTGATCTGATTTGGATCAAAACGTTACAATACACAGTCTGATGCCGCTACCTGCTTCCTATTTAGCAGTGATGTTCCTTCAGCAGAATTAGATCTGTCTGCCAGTGTGGTCAGTTCATTGAGGAAGGTTTGATCAGTGGTGATAAGTATGTTTAAAAAGTTTTAATTCCACAACTAAATGTTTTACAGTAAAATCAAAACTAATGAACATTGCAGTTTGTGTTGCAAAGATTAAAATTTGAGGGGTGGTTTTATAGTGGTGGATGCCAACTAGCTGGCAGGATTATTATCTAATGGAATTAAAAACTAAAGTTGTGCAGGTGTGTGTATATAAGGAAAGATACAGCTCCCTAGGAACGTCCAGTTTTCCAAGCGCAAAGGCCAGGAAAAGGGCAGAGACCTGCATCACTGGGTCTCTGCCCTTTAGCATCGTCCTGGGATTTCCCAGGCTTTCCTAGGAGGGCAGAGCTCAGTCTTGATGTCCAAGGCCCAAGAGGCCTGCAACTGTGCCCCTTTTTTCTGCCCTTTCTGTTAACGCTAGGCCCTGCCAGCGGGCAGGCTGTAAATGGCTGGGGTCAAGAAATTCCAGTTTTTCTGGGGCTGGACAGGAGCAGCACACCTGAAGTGTAGGGCTGAGGGAAGGGGCAGAAAAACTTGCCCTACAATGTCATAACAATAGCCCTGCTGCTGTGACAGTTTATAGGCTCCCACTCTGATATTAACTGCATGTGGCTTTGGCTCAGCGACACTGGGCGTTGGAGCACAAATGCTCAGTGACATGGCGCGAGAAACCCAGGTTCAATCCCTGCCCAGTTGTTCACCTGAGCTGCACCAAGCAAAAGCTGCAAGGTTGAAGGGATTTGGAACAGAGCATCACATGTGGGTGGTTAGTAACACCTCCTGGCAGTGGTGTGGGAGCGTAGTGCGCGCCCACACTCAGCAACAGAGAAGTGAAAGCCAGGAAGGCAGGAGTTTAGCCTACAAATGGAGAATAAATTGCATAAAAAAATAGAGTACTTTATGCTTTTGCTTGTTTCCACCTAAGATTCTTTGGGCACACGGTTGGAGAGCGAGGGGGACAACAGCCTTCAAGCCCAAGCTTGCCTGTGCTACATCTGTGCTGGTAATGTGGAGAAACTAGTTGCCTGCTGGGATAGAGCTCAGAATGGAAACTCCGCTCTTGCTCTTCAGGTTAGTGTCATTGAGATTTTTGGTGCAATGCAATAGTTTGTTTTTTGAATAACAAGAAATTGAGATGATATTTTCTAGAAAGGTACCATTTTGGCTTGTTTACAATCCAATGGGACCTCTCCCCTATTTAGTGATTTCCCGTAAAGATCACTGGCAGCACTTTGTAGATTTCAGCCTGAGTCTCATATAGCACTCCCTTGAATTTGCTAGATTTAAAAACATCCTTCCAAGCTGGTTTCACACAAGGCTGTTCATCTGTATCAATTAATGTTCAAAGACCATTTATTTAAGAGGCATGAAATCCCTCTATTTTCCAACTGCTTTCTCCCAATATAGATTTCGCCAGTCACGCACCTTTGGTGGCCAAGATGTCTGCTCCCCAGACAGACTAGGAGGCATATAATTATCATCTATATTAAACATCGCTAGGAATGTGGATAGGAAGCTCACTCAACCTGATGCCTTCTTGGCATTCAAGCCCCACTCGTCATCACCCTTCAGGTTTTCCCATGGGCCCTATAGACAGTTGCCTGGCTTTCGCTCAGTGCTTTCCCTCAGTAGTGCAGCTAGAATTGAGAACTTGATGAAATGTCCTTTCAGTCCATGGCACTGTGCCTTGGTCTTCTGTGCTGTCTAATACTACTTAATGTTAATTGTATCTTGCTGAATGGAAGAATTGTATTTATATAGTGCCTTATCCAGTCTCTTTGGAACATCCACAGTTACCTCACATACAATAAATAACATTATGCAATGACTCTTGTTATGTGGACAAATGCAGTCGCAATTCTGCACACAGCAAGGTCCCACTAACAGCAGTGAAATGAATGACCAATTAATTTTTTGGTGGTGGGTGTTGAGGGAGCAATGCTCATCAGAACGCCAGGAGAACTCCCTGCTCTTTTAGGTGCCCTGGCATCTTTTGATATTCACCTGAACCACTGGAACAGGTAATGGAGTCCTTGTTTTAACAAGTTATCTGAAAGACCGCACCTCTGACAATGCAGCACTCAGTCTGTACTGCACTGAGTGTCCATCTAGATAATGTGCCCAAGTCCTGGTTTTGGGCTTGAATATTAAGAATGCATCAGGTTGAGGGTTTCCTATTCCCATTCATAGAGACGTTTAATATGGATGATAATTGTATTAATCGAGTTGGGCGCTTGTATGATAAGGTTCCATGTACAAGGCTTTTAAACAAGACTCTGGTTCATCGAATAATAGAAAATTATCTAATTGTATTGTAAACTGGTTTAGTGGTAGAAGCAGAAGGTGGAACTCTATCTCAAACGGTCAGGTATATTTTCCTGATCAAGTGGTTGCTAATGCAAGTGAAAAAAAGTTGGTGTGAGTTTAAAGTGTGTATCTCTCCCTATACTCACAACTTCTGAATGGTTTAGTGTGGAACTCTCCTGTTTACATAGAGGGCTGATGCTGTGGGTGACCTGAGACCTGTAGCATGTTTGAGGGACTCTGCACTACCCAGTGTAGATGATGAGTTCCATGGGGACTGGGAGCCTGTGCACCATTTATGAGCTAGGCTTATTAGGCCTGCAACTTCTATACTAATTGGCGGCTGCTCTTTTAACTTGGCTGGACCACATGAGCAGCGCTCCAACTGCACAACACCTGCTCCAAGTGGGTGCTGAAGGGTAGGCCACCATTGAAGTGTGGCCAAAAAAATTCGGGGACACCTGTCTAGTACCACTTCCCCCATGCTGGGAAAGTCGGCCGTAAGTAAATATAGTACGGTTACTTTGTGCCACTGGCCGCATGAACCCTGTGCCGACCGGGAGCCGGTGACGCTAACATTATAAAAGTGGCTCAAGTCTTTCTGCACTCTCAGTAACTATCAGGGTCACATTTGCAAGGCCTTTGCCTTTGTTATGACTAACTCCAGCTGCAATCAGTATCCTAATTCAGAAAGAAAAGTTCTCCAGCAACGTTTTAATGGTTTCTTGTGTGTTTTTCAGGATCTGATTGAGAAAGTAGTGGTTTTGCGTAAAGCCATTGAACTTACCCAAGGAACTAACAATAATGGAGTGGGCGCTGTTCTGGCAGAGAAGATGAGTCAGTATGCTAATTTGTTGGCTGCCCAAGGAAGTCTGGCTGCTGCTTTGTCTTATCTGCCCACTGATACAAATCAGGTAATGCTGAAAGGTTTTTTGGCTTTGTCCCCACTTTCCATCCACACTATCCTCAATGTTTGAGAAAACAGACTGTTTGAGCACATAGACATCTCCATGGGCCATATTACTGGCATTATTTTTGGTCCAGGGCAAGACTCAGAAAAAAATATTTTCATAATTCCCTGAGTAACCAAGATTGTGGAAAGGAGGAATTGCATCATGTGGCATGTTGTTTTCCATATTTTTGTTAGTGTTAAACTAACAAACAAGGCTTTGGGTAACACCTGTGTTACGAGACTCTTGGTGTAAGTTTTCTTATAATTGCCTTTAAGTGTAGACATCACAGATTCTTTTCTGAAAATACGGCTAATAACCTTTTTTTTGTTGATTTTATCAATCACCAATCAAAATGATAGCTGAGCTTAGATTTCCTTTGGGCGATTTTGTGTAACAAGCTTGCTAGCAGGAACAGAAAACCTTGCTATCATGATCCACCTGCAATAATGCTTTAATAATTATTAAGGGATATACAGATAATACAATTTCAGTAATGTAGATGGGGACTGCTCAAACTACCTGTAGTATGAGCTGATCAATGAAAATGGAGAAAATCCCAATTTACTCACAGAACTCTGCATGTAGTAAAAATTCCAGTTCATCCAAAACTGTTTTGGAATAATTGACCAGTCCTAACTTTCTCCAGGATATTGGTTATTAATTTTTGTCTGTTTTGCAGCTAACTCCTTTATGTAGCTCAATACAGTGAATTGAATCTGGTCACATAAAATGTCCTGACATTTATAAGTAAAATACAGGCCCTGTAGCAGCTGAAGAAAGTAAAAGTTAAAAATAGTGACCGAGCAAGTGGAATCAAAACTGATGATTTGCATTAAAATGCTCTAATATAGAAAATGTAAAAATAATATGGTATTCTGAAAAAGCGAAGGGGACTCGAGGCTGTCATGTGGTGACTTCCTCAAATCTCAAGAAGCCCTTTGTGCAATCCCAGGTATCCATTTTATTCAAGAAAAATAAGAATATAAACTTACAAATTCTCTAAAGATTGAGCTATAACACATTATAAAATGCTCGGCACTTTTTTATCTACAAGATATCATGGTATTCAAAACTTTAGAAATTCTAACACATTTAATGCAATGTGATAGAATTTCTAAAGTTTTGCATTTAATGCAATGTAAATTATATCACTATATTCTGTTAGTGTGACACAACAGTGAAATTAGTTTATTTATACATTTCTTTCAAACTATAGTTGAATTTATAGTGCATAAAAACAGCATTGCATGATGAATAAAATATTGCCATTAAATTATTTTGGTTATAAAATGATTTTATAAAACATCAGAATTATCCATAGTGTTGTTATATTGTGCTTGGTGCTAGATTTAGATTACTTCTAAAGAATAAGTACCAGCCATGCTGATATGTACTTTGAAATTCTTTGAGTAACTATTGCTCTGAATGAGAGTTCAGGGCTCACTTTCCATTTATATTTTCCCTCTCCCTCATGGAATGTTTCACAGGACTGGCCTTTAATAAGCAATGCTTTGTTGCTAATTTCTTTTCACCTGTTTTAGAAAGGAACTAACCGTCAAGAGCTGCAGTAATAATGGGCAAAAAGTCAGCAGCAGGTTTACCCATATCTACATTTTTGTAAAATTAATGATCAGAGAAAAATATTCCTCTGCAGCTGGTGCAGAACAAGCATTCTAAGTTTCACAATTAAAAAAAACCTAAAATAAAATTGTTAGTAGCAGATGTGATGGTGACAGAGTTGTGTCACTGCCAATCACATCAGCCTCCATAAAGCAAGGTAAAGAGAGATCAATTGCCTTGATGACAGCTCCACTTAAAGCAAAAAGCTCTCTTTATAGGAAGCTCGTAAATCTTTTTTTTTCTCTTCATTTTAATCTTTTTTCTTTATCTTTCAACAAGTTGACAATCCTGCATTTACGAGACAGACTGTTCCGTGCCCAGGGTGAACCGGCAACAGGGCAGGAAACTGCTCCTTTTCCATATGGGAAGCATCAAGTTCCAAGAGGTAGAGCCAGCTCCAGCCATTCACTCACTTCAGGGCAGCTACAGCAGCAAGCACCTACCCAGCAGTACTACCCACAGGTGAGGCAGCTTTCTAACATGAGGTTAGACGCACATTTTTCATATTCTGTAGAATATTTTTGAAATGTAAATGCATCAAGGTCCTATATCATAAAGTTTTTGCTTTCAAGTAAAATTCCTGTTTACAAAACTTCCAATGGTGATCAAGCAGATGGTTTAATAAACTTATTAGTGGTAATATATAGACCAAGTTATAGGTCTCTGTCTGTACTGCCCAATATCTAATTGTATGATAGCGTAACCCAGGGTTGTAACAACTGTGATCTGAATTGGATATTGTGTCTTTTGCTTGTGCCCTTGTGTGTGCTGCTCCAATCTTTTCGAAGGTAAACTTGGTTTTCTCAGTTTTCACAGAAGAGTATGGTAGTGAAGATGGGAGGATGCAGCAGGTGGAGTAGTTAGATAAGATAACTATAGATAATGAAGTAGGACTTAAAAACTGGTGGAACTCCAAGTGGAAAAGGCACTGATGGCATGTATCATAGAATGCTGAAGGAAATAGGGAGGCTTTAACCACAATCATTCAAACATCATTGGATTTGCAAGTAGTGCCAGAAGACTGGAGGGTTGCCGTGTAACACCTCTGTTCAGAAGGGATAAACCAGTTAACCTAACATCAGTGGGTAAGCTTTTGGAGACCATAATACAAAGTAAAATTAATATTCACCTAGAAAGACACGGGTGTGGTAAACCACTGTTTGTATTCCTGTTTGTATTCCACTGTGTACATGCCTGGACATGCCTCGGCTGACTCCTCCCACAGGTCCTAGTATAAAGGTGACTGCTCCCCAGCCCTTTGTATCCTGGACCGGTCGACCACGCGAGGCAGACCTCCATTCTGTTGTTAATAAAAGCCTTTAGTTACTCTTCTAACTCTCAGTCTTTTATGAGTAATTGATAGCGCATCAATTTTATTAACAACATTTTTATAATGGAGAAGATCCTCACACCAGCATGCCTGGACTTAGATCATCGGGAGGCGGACTCATCCACCAAGTTTACTCACTGGCTTAAGTGTTTCGAAAAATTCCTGACCGCCTCCGAAGCAATCAAATTGGACGAGGACAAACTGGATGTCCTGACCTCCAAAGTGAACCACCGAGTGTACTCGGTCATCCAAGACGCGACCTCGTACGCGGACGCTATCAAGCTCCTCAAGGACCAGTACACGCGCCCAGTGAACGAAGTGTACGCCAGGCACCTTCTGGGGAGTCGTAAACAACAACCTGGGGAATCGACCGTGGAATACCTTCAGGCACTGTCTGTGCTTGGCCGGGCCTGTGGTTGTAAGGATGTAAAGGCCGCTGTGTACACAGAGGAACTTATCCGGGATGCTTTTGTAGCGGGCCACAGATCCAATTACACCCGACAGCGACTGTTGGAGCAGAGTAACCTCGACCTCAACAAGGCCTCTGAACTCACACTATCGTTGGATGCAGCCTACCAGGGCATGGATGCCTACTCCTCTGCACCGTGGACGCCGCGGGGAATGACAGCCTGGGACACGGTAGGACCGCCTCATAGCGCCGAGCCACCCCAGCCACACCCCAACAACGGCCCAACTACCGCAGCAGTGTCCCAAGGCCAGACAGCAGTGCCCCAAGGCCAGAAATGCTACTTCTGTGGCCAGGCAAAACACCCCAGAGCACGCTGCCCGGCGAAAAACGCGATCTGCTCGGGCTGCGGGAAGAAGGGACACTACGCTAGCGTCTGCAGGGCCAAAGCCACCCCGAACCCCAGCAGCGCCGTGTGTGGGCCATGCGGGCCGCCATCTTGGGCCTCCCCGGCCATGTGCGAATCACCGGTACAGCAGCCATTTTGGACGCCTCCAGCCACATGGGGATCATGGACGCCGCCATCTTGGACGACAGCCGGGACGCAGCAGGCCCCCGACACCGCCTCATCTGATACCCGCAGCGACACACCGACCCCTACGCTGGCATCCGTTACACTGGACCAAGCGAGACCGCACCAACTGGCCAGTTCCACAATGGACATTAAGGTAAATGGTCACGATACAATCTGCCTTTTTGACTCTGGGAGCACGGAGAGCTTCATCCACCCCGACACGGTGCGGCGTTGCTCTCTCCCAGTCCTGCCTGCGCAACAGCGGATTTCTATGGCCTCCGAGTCCCAGTCGGCGGACATCGGCGGCTACTGCGTGGTGACACTCGTAGTAGACGGGACCGTGTACGATCATTTTAAACTTCTGGTCCTGCCTGACCTCTGCGCTGCCATCCTGCTGGGGTTAGATTTTCAGTGCCACCTTAAAAGTGTTACGATGGCGTACGGTGGACCCCTACCCCCACTCACAGTCCGCAGCCAGCAGCTTCCAAATTGCCCGCCGCGTACCAGGTGCAACCTCTCCACACTCAGAGTCACCCCCCCACCACTGTTTGCTAACCTCACCCCCGACTGTAAGCCCATCGCCACAAAGAGCAGGCGATACAGTGCCGGGGACAGGGTTTTCATTAAAACCGAAGTGGAGCGGCTCCTGAAAGAAGGGATTATTGAGGGCAGCACCAGCCCCTGGCGAGCCCAGGTTGTGGTCGTTAAGACCAGCGAGAAGCAGCGCCTGGTCATCGACTACAGCCAGACAATAAATCGCTACACCCTGCTGGACGCCTACCCACTCCCCCGTATAGCTGATATGGTCAACCAGATCGCGCAGTACCGCGTCTTCTCGACCATTGACCTGAAATCAGCGTACCACCAGCTCCCCATCCGCCCTGAGGACCGCCAGTACACTGCCTTTGAGGCAAACGGCCGCCTCTATCACTTCCTTAGGGTTCCCTTTGGCGTCACCAACGGGGTCTCCGTCTTCCAAAGGGAGATGGACCGGATGGTAGATCAAAATGCGTTGCAGGCCACTTTCCCATATCTGGACAATGTGACCATCTGCGGCCGTGACTTGCAGGACCATGACGCAAACCTCGAAAAATTCCTCCGCACCGCCCAACTCCTAAACCTGACATATAATCAGGAGAAGTGCATATTCCGCACAAACCGCCTCGCCATCCTTGGCTGTGTTGTGGAACACGGAGTCATCGGCCCCGACCCCGACCGGATGCGTCCCCTTATGGAACTTCCACTGCCTCAAGGCCCTGAAGAGGTGCCTAGGGTTTTTCTCCTATTACGCCCAGTGGGTCCCCTACTATGCGGACAAGGCCCGTCCGCTGATCAAGTCCACCTCTTTTCCCTTGACGGCAGAGGCCCGCTTAGCCTTCCACCGTATCAAGGAGGACATTGCCAAAGCCACCATGCACGCAGTGGATGAATCCATCCCCTTCCAGGTGGAAAACGACGCGTCCGACTTTGCCCTGGCCGCTACCCTCAATCAGGCGGGGAGACCCGTGGCCTTCTTTTCACGAACCCTCCAAGGCCCGGAGACCAGACACTCCGCTGTTGAGAAGGAGGCCTAGGCGATTGTGGAGGCTGTGCGTCATTGGAGGCACTACCTGGCCGGAAAACGATTTACCCTGCTCACTGACCAGCGTTCAGTTGCTTTCATGTTTAACAACAAGCAGAGGGGCAAAATCAAAAATGACAAGATCTTGAGGTGGAGAATCGAACTTTCCACCTACAACTACGAGATCTTGTACCGGCCCGGGAAGCTAAATGAACCCCCGGATGCGCTATCGCGTGGCACCTGCGCCAGCGCGCAGATCGATAGACTGCAGGCCCTCCACAATGACCTCTGCCACCCGGGGGTCACCAGGTTCTTCCACCTCATCAAGGCCCGCAACCTGCCTTACTCTATTGAGGAGGTCAGGACCATGACCAGGAACTGCCAAGTCTGCGCTGAGTGCAAACCGCACTTTTATAGACCAGACAGGGCCCACCTGATAAAAGCCACTCGCCCCTTCGAGCGCCTGAGCGTTGATTTTAAAGGGCCTCTTCCCCTCCTCCGACCGCAATGTGTACTTCCTCAATATTATTGATGAGTACTCCCGTTTCCCGTTCGCCTTCCCCTGCCCGGACATGACCAGTGCCACGGTCATTAAATGTCTGAACAACCTCTTCACCCTGTTCGGCTTCCCCAGCTATATCCATAGCGACCGGGGCTCATCGTTTATGAGCGACGAACTCCGTCAGTACCTGCTAACTAGGGGTATTGCCACAAGCAGGACCACCAGTTACAACCCCCGGGGGAACGGATAGGTGGAAAGAGAAAATGCGACAGTTTGGAAGGCCGTCCTGCTAGCCTTAAAGTCTAGGGGCCTTCCAACCTCCTGCTGGCAGGATGTGCTCCCCGATGCGCTCCACTCTATTTGGTCACTGCTCTGCACTGCCACTAACGCCACCCCCCATGAGAAAATGTTTGTCTTCCCAAGGAAGTCCACATCGGGGACATCGCTACCGCCATGGCTGACGTCCCCAGGGCCGGTCCTACTGAGAAGACACGTGAGGACCCATAAAATGGACCCCCTGGTCGAGAGGGTCGACCTCCTCCACGCCAACCCCCAGTATGCTTACATCGCATACCCGGACGGGCGGGAGGACACAGTCTCCATAAGAGACCTTGCACCCTCGGGGGCCGCAGTAACCCACTACCCACTACCACCCCCCCCCACGATCCGATATCCAGCCCCAGCAGACGGCAGGCCTGGGCCCCGTGACCCGCTCGACATCTACGAGGACGACACGCCTGTGCCACAGCCTACGCTGGACTCGACGCCGGAAGCTTCACTACCCCTGCCGTCGCCACGCCGATCACAGCGGCAGACAAGACCTCCGGAGAGACTCCAATACACTAACTTTTAATACACTTCACCCCGCCGGACTCAATTTTAAACAAGGGGTGAATGTGGTAAACCACGGTTTGTATTCCTGTTTGTCCTGTTTGTATTCCACTGTGTACATGCCTGGACATGCCTCGGCTGACTCCTCCCACAGGTCCTAGTATAAAGGTGACTGCTCCCCAGCCCTTTGTATCCTGGACCGGTCGACCACGCGAGGCAGACCTCCATTCTGTTGTTAATAAAAGCCTTTAGTTACTCTTCTAACTCTCAGTCTTTTATGAGTCGAAGGAAATAGGGAGGCTTTAACCACAATCATTCAAACATCATTGGATTTGCAAGTAGTGCCAGAAGACTAGAGGGTTGCCGTGTAACACCTCTGTTCAGAAGGGATAAACCAGTTAACCTATCAGTGGGTAAGCTTTTGGAGACCATAATACAAAGTAGAATTAATATTCACCTAGAAAGACACGGGTTAATTAAGGACAGTCAGCACAGGACTGTAAAAGGCAATTTTTTTGGACAAATTTCATAACATAAGAATTAGGAGCTGGAGTAGGCCATACGGCCCCTTGAGCCTGCTCCGCCATTCAATAAGATCATGGCTGATCTTCGATCTCAACTCCACTTTCCTGCCCGATCCCCATATCCCCTGATTCCACGAGAGTCCAAAAATCTATCTATCTAAGCCTTGAATATATTCAACAACTTGGCATCCACAGCCCTTTCGGGTAGAGAATTCTAAAGATTCACAACCCTCTGAGTGAAGAAATTCCTCCTCATCTCAGTCTTAAATAGCCAACCCCTTATCCTGAGACTATGCCCCCTAGTTCTAGCCCCTCCAGCCAGAGGAAACAGCCTCTCAGCATCTACCCTGTCAATCTCCCTCAGAACCTTCTGTTTCAGTTAGATCATTTCTCATTCTCAATCTACTCAATCTGTCCTCATAGGACAACCCTCTCATCTCAGGAATCCATCTAGTGAACCTTTGTTGCACTGCCTCTAAGGCAAGTACATCCTTCCTCAGATAAGGAGACCAAAACTGTGCACAGTACTCCAGGTGTGGTCTCACCAAGGCCCTGTACAATTGTAGCAAGACTTCCTTACTCTTGCACTCCAACCCCCTTGCAATAAAGGCCAACATGCCATTTGCCTTCTTGATTGCTTGCTGTACCTGCATGCTAGCTTTGTGTTTCTTGTACGAGGACACCTAAATCTCTCTGAACACCAACATTTAATAGTTTTTCACTGTTTAAAGAATATTCTGCTTTTCTATTCCTACCAAAATGAATAACCTCACATTTCCCCACATTATACTCCATCTGTCACCTTATTGCCCACTCACGTAACCTGTCGATATCCCTTTGTGTCCTTCTCGCAGCTTACTGTCTCACCTAACTTTGTATCGTCGGCAAACTTCATAGTTTTTTGAGGAAATTATAAAGTGTATTGATAAAGCAAATGCAGTGATTGCTATGTATATGCATTTTCAAAAGGTGCTTGGTAAGGTGCTACATAAGAGCCTCAATCAAATTAAGGCAGATGAAATTTAATGCAGAGGTGATACATTTTGGGAGGAAGAATAAGAACAGATAGACAGTAAATAGTAAAACTTTAAAAGGAGTAGAGAGAATTAGGGGCTAGATATACAAATATTTAAAGATGGAAGCACATGTCAATTAAAAAAAAAAAAATTGGGATGCTGGATTTTATAAATGGGGCATACAGTACAGAGGTAATCCTAAACCTCTGTGGATCATTCATTAGGCTGCAGTTAGAATATTGCGTCCATTTTTGGGCACCTTACTTTAGGAATGATGTCAAGACCATGGAGAGGGTGGAGATGAAATTTACAAAATTAATACAACAGCAATTTGCATTTATATAGCACATTTAACGTAGAGAAATGTCTCGAGGCACTGAAGAGTAATCAGTCAAAAATCGATACCAAGCCAAAGGAGGAGATATTGGGAGGGATGATTAACTGCTTGGCCAAAGAGCTAATTTAAGGATGGTCTTAAAGGAGAAGTAGGTGGAGAGGTTTCGGGAGCGAATTTCAATGTAGGGCCTAGGCAGCTGAAGGTACACCCACTCGACGAAGAGATACAGAGCTGGAGGAACATGGAGTTCTCGGAAGGTTGTTGGGGTGGAGAAGGTTACAGAGATAAGAAAGAACTTGCATTTATGTAGCATCTTTCACGACCTCGGGCCGTCCTAAAACGTTTTACAGCCAATGAAGTACTTTTTGAAGTGTAGTTGCTGTTTTAATGTAGGAAATGCGGCAGCCAATTTGCACACGGCAAGATCCCACAAACAGCAATGTGATAATGACCAGATAATCTGTTTTATATGTTGATTGAGGGATAGATGTTGGCCAGGACTCCCTTGCTCTTCTTCGAAATAGTGCAATTATGTCCACCTGAGAGACCAGATGGGGCTGCGATTTAATGCCTCATCTGAAAAACGGCACCTCTGACAGTGCAACACTCCCTCAGTACTGCGGTGGAGTGTCAGCCTAGATTATGTGCTCAAGTCTCTGCAGTGGGAGATAGGGAGAGGTGAGGCCATGAAGGGATTTAAACCGGAGGATGAGAATTTTAAGTTTATGGGGTTTGGGTATCAGGAGCCATTGTTGGTCATGGAACACAGGGCAGGGATAAGAGTCTATAGTTATGAGGAGAGACGAGAGAAACTGCGTTGCTTTTCATTAGAATGAAGATGGTTAGGAGGAGATTTGATGGAGCCATTCAAAATTATGAAGGGCTTTGATGAGGTCAATAGGAAAAACTATTTCAACTGGTGACCAGTTGGTAACTAGAGGGCATAAATTTAACATCACCAAAAAAATGAAGGGAGTGGTAAGAAAGATTTTTTAATTAATATTGAGATGTGGCGTATTAGGACATGGACTGCCCTAGCAGAATCCACAATAGCTTTTAAAAGGGAGGTGGATAAATATTTGAAAAAGAAAAATTTTAAAGGGTACGGGGAAAGGGCAGAGGAATGAGACAAAGTAGATAGTTGTTTCTGAGAGCCAGCACAGGTGTAATGGACCAAGTTACTTCCTCTTCCTGTTGCAGATATATTAAGTAGCAAATGATATTGTTAATGAGGAAGTGACTGACAGTTTTATTCCACGTGGACTTTATCATTTTTTCTTTAATTTTGTGCATATTTTCCATTGTAAGACTTATTCGTTCGTCGTTATTCGCTGCAGTGAAAACCTCACAAAATGTGAGCTCTGGCAGCAAACTATCGATAGACTTGGAGTGAAAGGAGATTGCAGCTTACTGTTCTCCAGGAGGAGGTCTGGAGAAGCCAACAGTTGAATGCTGCCTGTGGTTAATGAATCTGATTCTCTTTAATAACCTTAAAGGAATTAGCAGCTTTAACAATAAATGCTTGAAATACACAGCAGGTCAATCAGCATATGAAAGAGAAAAGATAGCAGAATGTTTTGGGTGAAGGGTCCCAATCAGCACATTAATCTGTCTTTTCTCTTTCAGATACTGCCTGACCTGTGCAAAATTTCAAACGTTTTCTGTTTTTATTTCAAGTTCCCAGCATTCAAAGAATTTTCTTTTTACCCTCTCCAAACCCAGTCATTTGGGTTCAAGTGCTCCTGGATTGGCGATGGGAGCACATATCAGGAATTCGGGCACGGACGTCAGTGAAACCGATTTGTGGCCCGCGAGTTTTTCTGCCCATTTGTTTGTGTGGGCAGAAATTTGTGTGGGGCTGGGCCAACCTTCCTGTGCAAATTTCCAATGTGCACTCCCACCACACAACTCCCTGCACCTGGAGTGCTAAATCATAACATTTTCCTCAAGGTCCTTATCTCGCAACTGATATCTAATAGTTTCTGAGGGTTATTTATTGCTGGGGTTTTTGTTCATTTGCAGTTCCACAGGTACAGAAATGTATTATTCCCTGGACTGTTGGAGGAATTGATGCATATTAATTAAATTAAATCTAGTTGAAGAATAGTCAGAATGGCTGTCTAAGAAAATTGTGAAATTACAGAATGTGGGGGGGCCTCTCTGACCTCGCATGTTCTGCAAATTTCTATCGGGAGGTCAGTGACTCTCCTTCCCACATAAATGCACACTTGCTATTCGCAGTGTTTTCAATTCTGCTCCTCATCATGCATCTCGCTGCTGCTGCAATCTGCGTCGAGTCTTTTATCATCCTAAAGAACTTGACTTGACCATTGCATCTTCTGATTATTTCACTAACCAGGCTCTGATTGGTATTGAATATCTCAAATGATTTTTTAAAAAGTAGCTTGGATTCCCCTTGATATCTACACTCCTCATCTAGTTCAGCCTTTATAGCTGGAGTCCAGTAGTGCATATAAATTTGACATGGGCCCTTGTTACAGTCACTGTATTCTGAACATGCCTCAACATTGCCGTCAATGGTGGTGGAACCAGATTAAATAATAACTTTCAAAAAGGAATTGGAATTGAAGGGGCAAAATTTGCAGGGCTGTGGGGAAAGGGTAAGGGAGTGGGACTAATTGGCTAGCTCTTTCAAAGAGCAGGCACAGGTACGATGGGCCAAATGGCCTCCTTCTGTGCTGTATCATTCTATGATTCAACCATAAGCCAAACTGCAAAAGTGTTTAGAAGAATGTGTTTGAACTGGGAACATAATTTAAAAATGCGATTTATTCATTTCATTAGTAGTAAAATTAGGCATTAAAAATAATGTTCTAATCTACCAGCAGCTGGGATGTGGCGAGCTGTCATGGATCAGAGCGACTGAACCAATTACAACTGGCACTGTCGATAACAAGCACATACAATAGAAACGTTGAAATGTCAGATAGATCAGGCATGAGCTTATGCTGAACCAATTAGAAGACGCCTGCATGACTGAACAGACAAGACAAATGCAATTTATTTTTTACATATATAAATGATAATCTTGCGTATTCCATGCACTTTCTGCCCAAATTAACCCTACTTCCTGTGCCACAATTTTTGAATCACGCTTTTTATGTTAACATTTACAATAGAAAAATCCTATGTCAACATTTGCCTGTGAACATTTTTTTAAAGCTGTCCTTGCGGGTCTCCAAACAGTTGGAGATACTGCTGCATACCACCTGCTCATCTCCCATATGATTGAATTGAAAAAACCTCCTCTATCCAGCACTAATCATCAGAAATAACTAAGACGCATTTAAAACAAATATTTGCACTTTTAAAATTATAAAATGCCCATTGCTCAGTCAGGTTACTTGTAATATCAATATAATATGATCAGTGCAATACAATATAAATAGCACCATGTGAGTGTTTGTGTGGAAAATGGACCATTGGGTAATTAGATATTGTGTGAGCTATACACACTAAGGCGGCCCAGGGAATCGCAGAGTTCCCACTCTTGATCACTGCCCAGTGACTCCTGCTGTCAAGTCGATGTGTCTGGATGTTAAGAGAGGAAAGGATTAGACTGGGGCTCGTTGGCCCCCATGGTTGAGTGAGATAGTAGAGGACAACGGTGCCTGTTGAACTATAATCCAGCATAAGTCAGGAGAAGAAGTGATAAAATAGGAAGAAAAATAATCCCCTCTCTTTCTCTGCACTGCAGAAAAATAGGATGGTGTACATTAACCTATTGCTTACCCTTTAAAGGAAGTCAAATATTGAAATTCCCTCCCCTTATCTTGCTTAAGATATCAGAGTAGATCTTACACCCCTGAAAAATCCTGGTTGTGGGGCCTGCAGATCCCTATGCCCAAATTCCCTACATGTTTCTCCCAGCATGCAAAACTCTGAGCAGTTGGCACAATTTCTTCAAACCTACTCTTCAGTGTGATGCTCTTACAGATATTGTTAATATTGGGATGATGCTAAATCATGTCAACGCTATTAGATAGCAAAGCTGTGTTAAAATGTTAATCTTTTTTGAAGTTTTCACTAATCGAACACGCACCCCTCCCCCACCCACCAATTTTCTCCTTGACCATTATGACTAGTGCTGTCAAATGGCTCTACTTGTGCCAGTAGCTCCCACCTTGCCCAAGAAGCCATACTTCATGTGCCAGCTGTTCTATTGCAGTGAGCATCATGGTTGAGCCAGATCCTGTCCCCATCTGACATCCACACCCGCATATGCCAGAAGTGGCCTTTCTGCAGGATTTACCTTTGCGTAGTGAGATGCTTTTCATTCTCTGACCATCATACTTGGTTTACAGGGGTAAGTACATGTTTATCCTCCAAAGGCAATATGTACAGATTCACTGATGCTATCCCTTGCACAACCTTTTTAGTCACTCAGCAAAGAAAGTCTCAAGTTGTGTCTATCAGTGTTTGGCACAGGTTGTTGCAACATGGAGATCGATTAATTTCAGCGTGTGTGTTATTCATGGTGTTTGTGAAGGCTTCATTGAGCCTCTCGAACTCAGCAAGCAGCTTTGCATAGATGACTGGGCCCTATGTTGTATTTTCAGCATCAAGCCCAATGTCTAATGAGCAGCAATGGACCCACAGGTCTTGAGCCAACTCTTGAACAGGTCCATTGGACTTGATGTTGGGAAAACAACAGGTGGTGAAAGTGTCAGGTATTAAGGGTGTTCTTTGTGTGATAGTTGTTCTGTCATGGCTCTTGTGTTGTGTCCACAGTATTTCTCTTGTTTTGGGGACTTGCCTGTATGGGTAACAGAGGTATCTTTGCCGATGATTTCCTGAGGATGCAGGTTTGTACTCGTAGAGAGATGCTGCAAGTGATGACGGGAGTCTTTTGAAGGGGAGAATGTTGTCAGTTTTTATTGCCATGTTTCTCCATTTTTGATGGTCTTGATTTTCTTTTTCCTTTTTCAGTACCATGGTTAAAGCCATGAGGGAGTTCACTCAACCTTATAGATTTTTAGATTGATGGTTTTATGGGGAAATTGCTGGGTAAGTTGGCAGCTGGATGCAATTGCTTTTTCAGGCTGTTACCAGAAGCCCAATAATAAAAGCTTTTAAAAACTGGTTAGAAAAGTTTGTGGCCAGTTGTAGCTGAGTGCCACCCATATGTGCTCATGTTTGTCTTCATAGTTGCACATACATTCTCTCTTTACTTTATGGCCTGCTTTCAACTGCAACTTATTTGACCTCATTAAACAGGGTGCTGTGTGATTTTTAAAAAACACCAACAATTTAAAATTGTTTACATAATCTCCAGATCTTTCGAGGTCTTCACCATTACTAGTTTGCGTAAAACAAGTTTTTTTTTTCAAATCTAGTTAAGTGGCTTTTTAAAGCGTGGGTTCTGCAAATCTGAGTTTGTGTTTTTATATCTTTCACTTTCAAAGCCACATCGGATGATGCCTATGGAAGAGGCCATTACAAAATGTGATGTGCAGTAGTTTGGGAGGTCTAAATGTTTGGTTGGTGTTAGTGGTCTTCCAGTGGCCTTGAACCTATGACTTCCCCTCTCAGATAAACTATTGCTGCACTCCAAATATAGTTCATTGTGTGAAGCACTTTGAGACATTTTGATGACAAGATAAGGTACTATATAAATGCAAGTGTTCCTTTTCTTTCCCCACCCTAGTTACCAATACAAGGACAGTGCATAAATAACCTGCCTCAATAATGCTGTCATCTCAATTACGGTCTTAGTAATTCCTAAGAATAGTCCGTTCTCTCCACAAAGGTTGACTGTTGGTATTAAGGTACCGTGTCTCTAAATATAATTTGGGTTCAGGCTTGTTGAATCAGACATGATTACATATAAGAACATAAGAAGTAGGAGCAGGAGTAGGCCATACGGCCCCTCGGGCCTGCTCCGCCATTCAATAGGATCATGGCTGATCCGAATCTAGACTCGCGTCCACTTCCCTGCCCTCTCCCCGTAACCCCTAATTCCCTTGTCTGCTAGGAAACTGTCTATCTCCATTTTAAATTTATTTAATGTTGCAGCTTCCACAGCTCTCTGAGGTAGCAAATTCCATAGATTTACTACCCTCTGAGTGAAGAAGTTTCTCCTCATCTCAGTTTTGAAAGGGCAGCCCCTTATTCTTAGATTATGCCCCCTAGTTCTAGTCTCACCCATCAGTGGAAACATCCTCCCCGCATCCACCCGATCAAGCCCCCTCACAATCTTATATGTTTCGATCAGATCGCCTCTCATTCTTCTGAACTCCAATGAGTAGAGTCCCAACCTACTCAACCTTTCCTCATACGTCAACCCCCTCATCTCCGGAATCAACCGAGTGAACCTTCTCTGAACCGCCTCGAGAGCAAGTATATCTTTTCTTAAATATGGAAACCAAAACTGCACGCAGTATTCCAGGTGTGGCCTCACCAATACCCTGTATAACTGCAGCAAGACTTCCCTGTTTTTATACTCCATCCCCCTTGCAATAAAAGCCAAGATTCCATTGGCCTTCCTGATCACCTGCTGCACCTGCATACTAACTTTTTGTGTTTCATGCACCAGGACCCCCAGATCCCTTTGTACTGTAGCACTTTGCAGTTTCTCTCCATTTAGATAATAACTTGCTCTTTGATTTTTTCTGCCAAAGTGCATAACCTCACACTTTCCAACATTATATTGCATCTGCCAAATCTCTGCCCACTCACTTAGCCTGTCTATGTCCTTTTTGCAGGTTTTTTATGTCATCCTCACTCATTGCTTTCCCTCCCATCTTTGTATCGTCGACAAACTTGGATATGTTGCACTCGGTCCCTTCCTCCAAATCGTTAGTATAGATTGTAAAGAGTTGGGGTCCCAGCACTGACCCCTGCGGAACACCACTAGTTACTGATTGCCAGCCCGAGAATGAACCATTTATCCCAACTCTCTGTTTTCTGTTAGATAGCCAATCTTCCACCCATGCCAGTATATTACCCCCAATCCTGTGATTTCTTATCTTGATCAGTAATCTTTTGTGTGGAACCTTGTCAAATGCCTTTTGGAAGTCCAAATACACTACATCCACTGGTTCCCCTTTATCCACCCTGTATGTTACATCCTCAAAGAATTCGAGCAAATTTGTCAAACATGACTTCCCCTTCATAAAACCATGATGACTCTGTCCTATTAAATTATGTTTATCCAAATGCTCTGTTACTGTTTCCTTAATAATGGACTCCAACATTTTGCCAACCACAGATGTTAGGCTAACTGGTCTATAGTTTCCAGCTTTTTGTCTACTTCCCTTCTTGAATAAGGGTGTTACATTAGCAGTTTTCCAATCTGCCGAGACCTTTCCTGAGTCCAGGGAGTTCTGGAAAATAATCACCAATGCATCCACAATCCCTACCGCCACTTCTCTCAAGACCCTAGGATGTAGGCCATCAGGTCAGGGGGATTTATTCGCCTTAAGTCCCATTATTTTACTGAGTACCATCTCCTTAGTGATTTTAATCATCTTTAGCTCCTCCCCCCCATTGCCCCCTGTTTGTCCAGTGTTGGGATATTTTTAGTGTCCTCTACTGTAAAGACTGATACAAAATATTTGTTCAGCATCTTTGCCATCTCCATGTTCCCCACCACTAGTTTCCCGGTCCCATCCTCTAAGGGACCAACATTCACTTTAGCCACCCTTTTTCTTTTTATATAGCTGTAGAAATTAAATATATATAGATAGTTCCAAAAAAAATCAATGTAATTTTTATTTATGACAGACTTAAGGGCCCGTAATTTCTGATGGGAGGCATTCGCACGCAGGAAGCCTCCTATCGGGAACAAATCTACACCTTTACCTGAGGGCTCCCGAGGTCCGGACTCTTCCGCTCCTGGGCCTCTCCTGGTGCGCGCTCAAAGGCTCAGGTATCCCAGGGGTGCATGCAGTTCGCAAGCGTCGCTGCGATCACGTGGGCGAGCTGAGCCAATGGGAGAAGGGAATCCCCCTTCATACTTTTGACAGGTAGACCTGTCAAAAGTATGAATGGGGGTCACTGGAAGGTGACACTACAACATTAAATAATTTTTTTAATCACATTTTTTAAATGAGTTAAAATTACATTAAATTAAATATTTTAAACAAAAATGTAATTTTTTGAAAAAATAATTAGTTTTTTATGGGGCTAAAAAACTTTAAAGTATTTTTTCATTATAAATGAGTGAAAAAATATATTTTATTTTTTTAAACTCTCATGCTGGTAAAAGCAGTGCCTGCTTTTACCGGGCGTAAGATTTTTAAGGGTTTTCAGCGGGCGGAGATTCAGCAGAAAGCGGAACTATCTGCCCGCAGAGGCCCTTCTCCAGGGCAGGCGTCCGATCTGTTCTTGACAGATCTGAAGTGCCGATTTTCAGCGCATGCCTGAAACCGGCACTTGCGAGGTCCCTACAGCTGTGTACACAGCTCGTACACACCCGTAAGCATCGGAAATTACGGGCCCATGTCTACCAGCAAAGCAGCAATGTTTCAGAACAGTAAGAGCACTACATTCCGCTAAGAGGCAACTTTACCAAACAGGATACAGTGATTATCTCTGTTCTGAGAACTATGCCATCCGTGGTTTCTTTTGTAGAGGAGTCACTCTGTTCCCTGTCTAGGTGTAGGCCCTTTACCTTTATCCCCTTTCTTATTACTGCCACGTGACAACTCTATCCACAGCTCTGCTTTGCTTTTTATATGAACTTTATTACACTTGTCTGAGCACTTGACTCCTTTTTTCTGAATTAATAATCTGGTGTCCTTATAATTGTAAATATCAACTTTGACCTAGCATATTCTTTCTCTCTCTGACGACTATTCAACCACGGGATTTGCAAGTCTACGGACCCCTTTCATACATCCAACATCAGCACTTACCAGATGGGTATTTCTGCAATATCTTGCTTGTTCCCACAGATTTCACTTTCTTAAGCAGACATTGATTAGCTATTTCAAAACGTTGGGACTTAAGACTCTGGTGAAAAGTTAACATTTTACACAGCTACAATATACTCAATAACCTTATTAGAATAAAACAGAGGATGAGAATTGTAGTGTCCGTGTGTAGATAAAGACACTGAAGACAGGAGTTGGTTCATAGGTATTTACTAAGCAAGTCTGGGGGGGGTTTCTAAAGGATATACACAATACACAGGCTTATATAGCCCAAGTGGCAATTACCGGCATTATGCACACCTGGGGCTCTTAAAGGCACATACACCACAATTCCTCCCCTTCTAGCTAACTAGTACATCATATTTTAAGTAATTATTAATTACATGTTATATGCAAAATAATATACATTGCTGTATTAATTAATTATAAGTTAGTCTCGCAGGAGGCTTCCTGACTCGGTCCGGATAACGCCTCGGGGGTGTAGTAGTTTCTGGTGGTGTAGTAGGTTCTTCTGGCAAGGCTGATTCGGCTTGAAGGCCAGTGTCGGGTTCATCGGGCTCCAGTATCACCGGATCGGAGGTAGATATGGGTATCTCTACTTCATCGTTAGATGTATAGAGTGGTGGTGTAGGTTGTCCCTTTTCGGATGACTTGATGATTTGGTCAGCATGGCACCTTATTATGCTGTCTCCGATGTCCACGGTATACATCAGTGGTCCTAATCGTGTGCAGATAGTTCCAGGCTGCCATTTCTCGGTACGGTAGTCCCGGGCCAAAACCGGTTGGCCTATCTGGAAGGCCCTAGTTGGCCTTTCATTCATGCCCTGAAACTGCCGGTTCTCCACGTCCCTTCGGATGTTGGGCTTGACCAAATCCAGCCGGCATCTTTGGTTTCTATTGTAGAACATCATGGCGGGAGTTTGGTTAGTAACCATATGCGTTGCATTCCTATATGCAAATAAGAAGTTATCCACCTTGTGCTGAAGTTTTATGTCTTCATTACCCATGGCCTTCTTGAAGGTCTGGACAAACCTTTCAGCCAATCCATTGGTGGCGGGATGGTATGGGGCGGACGTGTAATGCTTTACCCCATTGTTCTTTAAGAACTTTCTGAATTCTTCGGACACAAATTGCGGTCCATTATCAGAACATATCTGCTCCGGCAGCCCATTCCTGGCAAATATGGTCCTTAATACTGTGATGGTTTTTTCCGTGGTGGTGGAGGACATCTTTATTACCTCCGGCCACTTGGAGTGTGCATCAACTGCGATTAAGAACATTGAGTCCATAAATGGACCAGCAAAGTCGATGTGCACCCTTTGCCAGGGAGATGAGGGCCACTCCCATGGATGTAGAGGGGCCTGTGGCGGAGCATTTTGGACCTTCTGGCATCCTAGGCAGCTCTTGGTCATGTCTTCGATGTCTCCATCGATACCTGGCCACCATACAAATGCCCTAGCTAGGTTCTTCATTTTCACTCCACCCAGATGCCCCCCGTGAAGCTCCTTTAGCACTTTATCCTGGAGTTTGGGTGGAATCACCACTCTGGATCCACACATCAAGGTTCCTCGGCACACTGACAGCTGTTCTCTTCTTTGCGAGAATGCTGGCAACAGTGGTTCGCCATGTGCTGGCCATCCCTTCACTGTTAAATCGTAGACCCGTGAGAGAGTAGAGTCATTTCTTGTCTCCCTTTCAATGGCAGAATTTGTCACCGGTAGACATTCCACTATGGTAGAGTGGAATATCTCTACTGGGTCTACTGTAGGTGCCTCTTCTATCGTTGGCAACGGTAGGCGTGATAAACCGTCAGCATTCCCATGCTGTTTTGACCCTTTGTATTCAATGTTGTATTGGTGTGCCCCTAGAAAAAGGGACCACCTCTGTAGTCTTTGTGCCGTCATAATGGGGACACCTTTTTTAGGGTTGAATATGGAGATGAGGGGTTGATGGTCAGTCAGCAAGGTAAATTTTTGTCCGTGTAGGTAATGGTTGAATTTCTTCACTCCCCATACCAGGCTGAGTGCTTCCCTGTCTCTCTAGGCATAGTTAAGCTCAGCTGAGTTCAATGAGCGTGACGCAAAAGCTATCGGCCGTTCCGAGCCATCGGGGAATCTATGGGACAATACCGCTCCTATACCGTAAGGGGATGCATCGCACGCCAGTCTGATTGGTAGTGATGGGTTGTAATGAGCCAAAATTTTCTCGGATGTGATTAAGTCTTTACATTTATGGAAGGCACGTTTACAGTCTTCGTTCCATTTCCAAATCACTCCTGTCTGTAGAAGATCATTAAGAGGGTGTAGAATAGTTGATAAGTTCGGTAAAAATTTATGATAGTAATTTATTAATCCCAGGAATGACCTTCATTGTGAAACATTTTCAGGTGCTGGGGCTTTTATAAATGCTTCAATTTTTTCAGGTGACTTATGCAACCCTTATTAATTATGTGGCCACAATATGATATCTGATTTTGGAAAAATTCGCACTTGGGGCGATTTGCTCATAGGCCCCGTTCTTTCAGCCTAGTGAGCACCTGCTCCAAATTGGCAAGGTGCTCGTTGTCGTTTTCTCCTGTTATAAGGATGTCGTCTAGGTAGCATTGAGTCCCCGGAATCCCTTGCAGGACTTGCTCCATAGCTCTTTGCCAGATAGCTGGAGCTGATGCTATTCCAAAAACCAGTCGATTGTACTGGTACAGGCCTTTGTGTGTGTTTATTGTGAGATACTTTTTAGAGGTCTCCTCAACCTCCATCTGTAGATATGCCTGTGCCAAGTCAATTTTTGTGAAACGTTTCCCTCCGGATAGTGAGGCGAAAATATCTTCTATCCTCGGAAGAGGATACTGTACCGTGTGAAGGACCGGGTTTACAGTCACCTTAAAATCTCCACAGATGCGAATTTTTTTCTGTTCCTCAGAGTTATTTTTCAATGTTTTTTTCATGACTGGAACGATGGGTGTTGCCCATTCGCTCCAATCTATTTTGGATAATACGCCTGCCTTTTCCAAATTCTTCAGCTCTGCCTCGACTGCCGGACGTATTGCGTATGGCACCGGTCTTGCCTTAAAAAATTTTGGAATTGCTGTATCTTCCACTTTTATTGAGGCGGTGATGCCTTTCAAGGTTCCTAGTTTCTCTTGAAACACTTCTTTGGCGTTGGCCAAGATGTCTTTTAATCGTTCAGGTATGATGTCATCATTGTTTTTTTCCTTGCTGGTCACCGTCAGTGCCTGAATGGAGTGCCAGTCTAAGCGTATCTTCCTTATCCATTCATGTCCCAACAACGGTGGACCACCATCTTGTAGAATGTATAAATACAACTTTTGTATTTCTTTGCCGTTGTATACCACAGGCACCCTTATTTTTCCTTTGGGGTAGACTTTCTGCCCCGTATATGTTTTTAAGATAATGGATGTGTCTTTTAGAGGTATATGCGAAAATAGCCTCTCGTAATCTCGTCGATTTATTACGGTTAGAGCTGATCCTGTATCTAGCTCCATTTTAACTGGGGACCCTGCTATTGTGAGGGTAACCCAAATGGTTTGGTAATCCTCTTTGGCAAGTACATTATGTAATTTGAGACAGCTTAGTCTCTTGTTTCCGGAGTCGCTATCGCTATTCTGGTCTTCGGAGCTATTGTCCGTCATCATTTGTACCTTCCTGTACTTTTCTTTATTGATTTTTTGTTTTCTGTCAGTGGATTTATTTTGTCCAGATTGGCATACCCGTGCAATGTGTCCAATCTTACCACATTGCCTGCATGCTTTGCCCTTGAACCAGCAGTCCCTCTGGTTATGGGTGGATCTGCCGCAGCGATAACATCTTCCGAACTCCTGTGTCATTTTATGGGTGCCGAAGTCCTGTGTCTCTTGTTGTATCTCTGCAGCTCCTTTTGCTGCTGCTTCGTATGATACAGCCATACTGAAAGCTTTGTCCAATGTTAAATCTTTTTCAGAAAGCAGTCTTTTTTGTGTTCCTTCACTTAAGAGACCGCAAACAAATTTGTCTCGAAGATAATCCGATAGTCCTGCTCCGAATTGGCAGTACTTTGATAGCTTTCTTAATTCGGTTAGGTAATCAGCGTTACTTTCATTCTTGTGTTGATTTCTCTTGAAGAACTTGAATCGTTCCGCTATCAGCAGCGGTGTTGGGTTTAAATGCTCCTGCAGGGTATCAACAATTTCTTTAAAAGTCTTGTCCTTTGGTTTGGCTGGAGTGATTAAATTTCGTAACAGCCCGTATGTCTTCGCGCCCATTAAGTTCAGAAGTACTGAAGTTTTTTTTCATCTGTTATTCCATTTGCAGTGCAATAAACCTCTACTCTTTCCACGTATGTGGTCCAATCTTCTATTTCGCCATCAAAAGCCTCAATATTACCAGATTTAGGCATTTCAGAAAAGATATGGCTCTTCCCACGCGCTTTTTTTTCTCTCTGTAGCAACGATATGGCGCTTCCCGCGCTTTCCCGCCGCTGCTACCGATAACAACGCTGTTTTACTGTGGTTTCCGTTTATTCACTGTTGGAGACTCGTTCCCGACGGAGGTCTAAACGCTGACCTGCTTGCCGTGCCGGCCGTCTCTCGAGTGCACCCTCCCAGTCCGTTATTGCTTGCCTCCGATTTCGCTGCCTGTCTCAGCTGTAGAGCCCGCCGCTGGAGCCCCAGTCTGACGCCCAGGAAGGATTAGCGCAGTACCTGTCACCAGCTTGGCCAGCTGGTGAAACCACAGTTTCTCTTACTTCCTTGAGTCTTCTGGACGCTGGAGGAATCGATGTCCTTGAGGTGCTGCCGAATTGCAGGTAAGTCCGTTTCCACTTCGTCGCCACTGTAGTGTCCGTGTGTAGATAAAGACACTGAAGACAGGAGTTGGTTCATAGGTATTTACTAAGCAAGTCTGGGGGGGGGTTTCTAAAGGATATACACAATACACAGGCTTATATAGCCAAGTGGCAATTACCGGCATTACGCACACCTGGGGCTCTTAAAGGCACATACACCATAATTGCTCTTAAAGGCACATACACCACAAGAATATTAAGCTATAGGATTCCTTCGGAGAATCAGTCTACCAGGCTGGCTGCAGTATTCCCGCTGCTACACTGATTAACCCTTTCCATTCTGGATGATTACATTCACCCAAAGTTATTATCCAACATGACTGACCTGTGTGTTTCCAGCGTTTTCTATTTTTCCTTTTATTCTCTCTGCCAGTTTTTCCCACCTCAATTTTCTCTCCTTTCAAGCCCTGTAGCCGATACAACTGGAGCGATGAGGGCTGTGAACTTTTCCATGGCCATTGACAATTCTAATTCCCGATTGACTAACCGGAGTCTTGGTTTAAGGGAGGCAGAACAGGCTGTGCTGTTTATTCCTAATCGCTCTACCAGTTGTGTTCAGAGTCCCATCACTGTTTGTATTGACTACAGGTTTGGCACAGGGCTTGAAAGGAGAGAAAAGGCCACTGTGCCAGATGGATGGTGTAGCTCCAATCAAGGTTTAGGGTCCAGGAGCCGCCTTACTGCTGACAGATTGTTTAAACATATGGGTGGAAGATCATCTATGTGGACTAGCATATAAAATATAAATTAAAATAATATACGTGTTTATAAGAACCACGTTTACGTTTTTGCTACACAGAGGAAATTCCCCCACCCATGGTGGTTTTATTTGTTTTTATTTTTGTTAAATGCTAGTTTTAATTTATTTTTAACCACTCGCCACAGCCACATGCTCCCCACATGCCATTAGTTACATAGCCTGCTCCCAGTGATGCCCTGTAACTAAAACAAAAACAGAAATTGTTGGAAGCAGGTCAGTCAGCATCAGTGGAGAGAGAAAGCGGAATTAACATTTTGACAGTGGACCCAATGGCCCAGAAATTCGGGTCTCCACGGGTGAGTACTCACGTGTGGGCCCGATGGAAGTGCCGGTTTCTTGCATGCGCGGGAAACCAGCACTTCCGTTCCTCTGAAAGCAGGGGTTCAGAGGTCGAACGCGTGCGTGCGGGAGTCTGCGCGTGCGCTTTGAACTTACAGGTTTTTCCGTGAGGGTAAGTCTTTAGAATTTAGAAATGTAAAAACCAGGCGTAAGGCCTGCATTTTAAAAGGTAAGTGGTCAACTAATTAAAATTAAAACATTTTTTCCACAGGTTTATTATTTTTAAATACTTTAAAGCAAGGTAAGTTTATTTTTTAGCCCCGTTAGAATATAAAATTATTTTTTCCAAAAATTTAAATTATTGTTTAAAATAGTTATTTAATGTAATTTATAGTTTATTTAAAAAGTGTGATGATTTTTTAAAATTTATTTGAAGATTTACTACTATTTTGGGGCCGTAGTATTTATAAGTTTTGACAGGTCTTCCTGTCAATACTTATGAATGGGCTTTTCCCAGTTCCGATTGGCTGCCCATGGCCCACGTGATCCCAGGGGACGCATCGAACTAACTATGCCCTATGGACACGCAAGCACTGCGCGCGGCAGCTGGACCAGGCCCCGGATCGGAATTCCACAGGGCCCTACAGCTCAACGGCCGGCGCGCAAGGTAAGTGCAGGTCGGGGGCTTGCACCCATGGGAAGCCCCCGACCCGAATTTCTGGGCCTTTGTCTCCAAAGGTGCTGCCTGAGCATCTATGTGTTTCTACCATTTTCTGTTTGATTTCAGCATGTGCAGTTTTTTGCTGCTCTTGTTCTGGAACTAGTTAGTAGATGGTGCACAAAACAGGACTGAGTCTTCCTATTATATTCCCTCTCTCTACTATATTTTGGGAATCTGGATCAAGTTTTAAATCAACGGGACTTGGCATAGACTGCCACAGTCACGAAATACAGTTGATCAGACCGAGAATGGTTTCTCCTTGATTTGTTTTTATTGCAGAGTAATTTTAAGTTCCGGTATCTGCTGGTCAGTTTGAGATGAAATTAATGACTGCTGTTAACCATTGCTTTGAATTGGTTCTATTTTCATAGCCACTAGATGGTGCTTGTTCAAAATACATTTACATTGTGCTGCTACATTGATTACTTATCTCTGTACTTCTCTGTGTGCTATGTGACAAAAACATTTTACACTCTGTCCAAATGCAGTAAAATCTTGCCAGTGTTTTTTGTTCATATTTTCCCTCCTTGCTTGGGAACTGTTCCACAGGTGCTGGGCACCCTCCAGTACATTGTCCAAGTGCCTGTCATTCATGTGTGAGTCTTGGCAGTTTATTCAACCAGGAGTGTAAAAAATCCTGATCCGATCACACACCCCTCCAGCAGAGATTGCCTGACCCGATCACATCCCTCCAGCAGAGATTGCCTGACCCGGTCACATCCCTCCAGCAGAGATTGCCTGACCCGATCACACATCCCTCCAGCAGAGATTGCCTGACCCGGTCGCATCCCTCCAGCAGAGATTGCCTGACCCGGTCACATCCCTCCAGCAGAGATTGCCTGACCCGGTCACATCCCTCCAGCAGAGATTGCCTGACCCGGTCGCATCCCTCCAGCAGAGATTGCCTGACCCGGTCGCATCCCTCCAGCAGAGATTGCCTGACCCGGTCGCATCCCTCCAGCAGAGATTGCCTGACCCGATCACATCCCTCCAGCAGAGATTGCCTGACCCGATCACACATCCCTCCAGCAGAGATTGCCTGACCCGATCACATCCCTCCAGCAGAGATTGCCTGACCCGATCACATCCCTCCAGCAGAGATTGCCTGACCCGATCTCACATCCCTCCAGCAGAGATTGCCTGATGGCGATCTGGAGCAGAATCACTGGCTAGTTTTCCCTTCCCTAACCAAGGGGCACCGTGGAAAATTGGTGCACCCACACTGCTGCCCAACTGAGACCAACTAACAGGGCATAGACCAGCGATCGAAGCTGGAGCTTTAATTTTCCCTAATCCCAATTTCCTCATCTCTCCCAAAGGTACTGATGCAAACAGCTCTTCAGTACCTCACACCAGCGGTCAATCTTCATGTGCAGTCTTTCGAATGTTTACTCATATGCTGTTCAATTGTGAGGGAATATCGGGGCAAAGCCCATACTGTCCTTACCCAATGTTACACGCACTCCCCTCCCAGTTGGAAAACTGGATATCAATGCGAAGTGGGAACCCTGGCTGACACTTCAACCTCAAAGCTAGGGAGGAGAGGGTCACCCAAATGCCCCAGCTAGCTCTGAGCTGACCAGGTTCAAACTTAACTCAGTACCGCACTGGATGGTGTGTCTGACTCAGCAACGGGAACCAATTTGTTTTCTACTTTAAAAAAATGTTTCTTCCCACATCTTCCTGCACTGAGGCAATCCCCCTTCACTGGGAAGGCTTATTGTTTAGGCCCACCCCCAACAGGTAACTTCCATTGGCCTCTTCTTGACTACACAGGTGACGTCAACAATTGTCCGAGAGAATCCATGTGTAAGTGGCTGCAGAAACTTGATTCAAACCTGGGGCTCCTGTTTTGTGGCATGGTGAACTGCATGATGTCTGCACTGGTCGTATGCCTTAATGGCATAAACATTGCTAATCTGAATAGAATGCATGCAATAGAATATTTTTAAATGTTATTATCTCTTAAATTATGATCAGTAAGGTTTTTCCTTATCTTCAATGTCAAAATGTCTTTTTGTTGCACTGGCCTTTATTTGTTTTTGCTTGTGTGCAAGTTTTTAAGGGGAGCGATCATGTCATCTTTTACTTTTATATAAAATGTGGATGGGTGTTCTGTGGTTCCTTATTTTTTTCCATTATTGGTGTCTGTCTCTGTTTGATTCAGGTTAGACCTGCCCCTACTGTTACATCATGGAGTAACCAAACTTCCACTGCCCTTCCCAGCTTTCCACCAGCCTCTGCATCTAACACACAGGTACAGCAGTGTTAACTACTACTCTCTCCCAAATTAGCAACCTCTTCTCACCAAAAAAAAGGATTGCATTGGCAGTGGGGAATAGTGTTTAATCTACTCGGCTTTACTTCACCTGCTGTCTTCACCTGTTGTCTGAGCTTTGTCTCCGGGTTTACTGCTATCTTTCCTGAATATTTTTTGTTTAAATTTTGGAATGAATCCAGAGTTCTGACTTTGATTGGATGTACCTAGTGATCAGTTGAGTCAATAACTGATTCTGATCAAATTCTGTAAAGTGATCCCTTCCACCCGAGCATTCATGAAATCTCTTTATGCAGCACATTGAACACAAGATGAAAAAAAAATGAGAATAATATTGTTCTCCCCACTTTTGTAACTCTGTTATTACTAAGCTCAGTATGGCTGAATGCTTTTTTATAAATTTGGTGGGGGGTGGATTTAACATGCACAACATTAATGAAGAAAGTACACAGATGTCCCAGAAAAAGCATGATTTATTGTGACACATTGTAGGAGTGCTTACAGAAATTCTGAAGTATGGAAACTTGCACGTACTGAGCAACTTGAAATATTCTGCTGCTGCTGCTTTGTGCAAGTCTCGTTCACAGCTTTTATCACTATTATTGAACTTGATTACTGGAGACTGGAGAGGCTGTTGGTCGTTGCGCTGAAGATAAGACTGGTCCCATTACAGATAATGGTTTTTGCAGAGCCCAAAAAAATAGGACACTGCTCAAGTATTTTTGTTGATAACCTGTTCATGTGCATTCTTCTGTTGGATGCAAAGATAAAATAAAAGAGAGCTCAGTGCTAGTGAAAAGATGGAAAATTATATTAATCCCCTCTGTCAAATGTTCTGAACCACGTGCTACTATGTTGGGAAGTGATCCAATTTCTAACATTTTATATTAAAGCCACTGTTGCTTCTCCATTCAGTTCAGTTTGGGTGATGGTCACGGACCAAAAAAATTAATTTACTTGCACTCAAAATTTTGGTAACTTTAATTTATATTAAAATGTATATCCTTTGAGGCAAATTTCTATGCAAACCTGTAAAGTCTGCACTCACATCATGAGTTTGAGCTGCTATCCAGAAAAAAACTGGATGAGTGAGGAGAAAATTGAATGCTGACTCTCCAGTGCGACATTGGGTGTTTCTGTGTCAGGACTGATGTTTGAGTGAGCAATTGAAATTCACCATCTTTCAAAACTCTGATTTGAAAAAAAATCTTAAAATTGATGCATTAAAATGGCAAATTAAGAGGTTGCATTACGTCTGTACAAGTTATGTTTTAGACATTTCACAATTATCTTGGCGATAAAGTGGTGTTGCAAATTAAATACAGACTGCTGCCATCTGTCCTTTCCAACTGAAGTGATGTCTATAGACACCTCTGTTATAATATGTGAAAATAGTGGACTATTCGTCAGTGAAGCAGTTTCTTCTGTCGCTTACTTTCCATGTCTATAGATTTCTAGCCGTAATGCTTTAACAAACCATCTCTGCCTTTCATTTAACATTGAGCCATATAAGAAAAGTTGACTGTAATTACAGCAATAGTGTGAATGAAGTGGCAGTTGGGTGCTCAAAATAAGAAAATTGAAAATGTGTCTTGTAAAAGAAGGAAAGAAAGACTTGCGTTTTATATGGTGCCTTTCATTACCACCAGACGTCCCAACGCACTTTACAACCAATGAAGTACTTTTTGAAGTGCAGTCACTGTTGTAATGTAGGAAATGTGGCAGCCAATATGCGCACAGCAAACTCCTACAACAGCAATGTGATAATGACCAGATAATCTGTTTTTTTAATGATGTTGATTGAAGGATAAGTATTGGCCAGGACACCGGGGATAACATCCCGGCTCCTCCTCCTCTTCGAAATAGTGCCATGGGAACTTTTACGTCCCCCTGAGAGCAGACGGTTTAACCTCTCATCTGAAAGACGGCACCTCTGACAGTGCGCACTCCCTCAGTACTGCACTGGAATGACAGCCTAGATTTTTGTGCTCACATCTCTGGAGTGGGACTTGAACCCACAAACTTCTGACTCAGAGGCGAGGGTGCTACCAACTGAGTCACAGCTGATGAAAAGAAATGACTGCCACTCTAAATCCAAGCTTTCACTGTCTTCTAGCTAGCTCCTCTTGTGTTCGCTTTGATCCCCTACCTTGTCTCCTGTCCCTCAACTTAAGACAGTGCCACCCTGTGTTCAGGAATTTTTTCCCACAACCCCATAGCTTTGCTACCTTCCTCCTTGCCTTCAAATTCTCCTTTTTTTAAAAAAAACCAACATATTTTGGACACTGCCTTCAGTCTCCTCCCCTTCCCCAAATCCACCTTTTCCTGCTCAGTGCCAATGTCTGTCTTGCAAAGCTCTTTGTGACATTATTTTACACAAAGTCAGTTGTATAAACGTAGGTTGTTTTAAAGTTTGTACTGCGTTCCAAGACAGTCGCGTTCTCGGGATTTGAATGAAATCGCTCTTCCCGAGAGTTGACCCTTTATAGTTTAATGATACCATGCAAACCATTCAAATGGGTTGCAGTTTTCTAACATGTTCATTATCGGTCTTTTATCTTCTATGTAGCTGCATCTATTATATTATTGTAAGTTATGTTTTGAATGCAATTTTATAGCTTCACGTGCTGTTTTGTTGATTCCCCAGGGTGAAGCCCCACCACCACCAGGTTTCGTGCTGCAGGGAATTCCAAAACCCACTGGGCAGGTCCAGTTACCAACCTCAACATCAACCGCTTATAACATGTATTCCCAAGTGGGTTCCCGTCAGACGTTCCCTCAAAGTAAGTGTAATCAGTAACACCTTCTTTGCTCTGAATCAGACTATCATAGGATGAATAAATCCAGTATCACTCAGGTCAGATAATAGCGGCCAAATCATTTTCAGAAAATATCTGACATCTAGCAAGTGCACGATGCTTGAATTATTTTGTTACCCACAGGATATGTGTCCATTTAGCTGCCCTTACCATCCTGGGATTAGTTGAGATGGTAGGCATGCTGCTGTGTGTTGTGGGCATAGAATAGAATTGTGGTGGTCCCAGGCTGGCAACCAGTGTGGGCAATTAAAATTCTGAAGGAAGAACTCCAACTAGCTGCCCAACAATTTAATGTTGATGTATGTTTTTCCCCCTCTGCAAAAAATTAACTCCTTGCATCTAAAAGTACTGAATGTTTTTCTTGATGTCACTTTGTAGTCCTATGTTAGCCGTCCCATTTAGTTAGTAATGAATCTCCACTGTTGAACAGAAAACGTGTGATAAAGATCCAGCTCTGTGTTCTCTGCATTGTACCATAAAATCCATCATGTAAATTCTACCTTCATACCTATATTCATGTTCCCTTGGTATTTGGGATGATTTATACACATCAGCAATGACAATTTGCACTTATAGCACATCTTTAACTTAGCAATTGTCCCAAGCACTCTATAAAGGAGGAAAAGAGTTAGTGGAGGTGACCAAAGAGATAGATTTTTAGGAAGCTTTTGAAAGTATGGCGAGAGGTAGCAAGGTAGCGAGGTTTAGGGAAAGAGTGTCACAGTGTAGGCTAAAATGGCTCAAATCTTTACTACTAAAGGTGGATTGGATGATGCATAGAAAGCCATTTAAACCAAAACATAAAAATAGGGAGAAATTTAAATATTTTTTGAATAATAAATGCATAATCCTGATCTCACAGTAAAAAGGGTACTTTAGTGACCATAACATGTCAATTTGTATTTTTGAATTCTTTATAATACACTACTGATAGAGATCTTTACAATTATGAAGCGGTTCGATAGGGTAGAAGTAGAGGAAAATGTTTCTACTTTTGGGGAGTCCAAAACCAAGGGCCATAAACATAAGATAGTCACTAATAAATCCAATAAGGAATTTAGAAGTAACTTCTTTACTCGGAGCGCTATGAATGTGGAACTCGTTACCACATGGAGCAGTTGAAGCAAATAGCATAGATGCATTTAAGGGGAAGCTAGATAAGTACATGAGGGAAAATGAAATAGAAGCATATGTTGATGGGGTGAGATGAAGAAAGATTGGAGGAGGCTCGCGTGAAGTATAAACACCGACATAGACCTGTTGGGCAAATGGCCTGTTTTTGTGCTGTAAAATTCAATGTAATTTAACCAAATAAGGATTGGATAGTTGATATAAAAGTAGGTCTGTGGGTAATTAGAACACACATTCCGATGAATTGCAGTGGGAGGAGCCATGCTGCCCCTCCCCACTTCCTTATTTTGCCTCCTCAGTAGAATTATAGAATTCTATAGCTTGTTCACTATAACAACAAATTTGTACTGCAACATCTTATGATGGTTTTTGTGTTCTGCTTGATTTTGCCCAATATTTTACTGGGTTATAACCCATAATAAATGCTTATTTAATCATTCTTACTTGTTTACTAACATAGTAATTCTGTTCCATAGCTTACCAACCACAACAGTACCCCCAAGGAGCAGGTGGACCAACTTATTATCAACCTCCTCAACCTACTGCACTTCCACCCCCGTCTTCCTACCCATCTGTTTATTTGCCTTCTGTTCCTTCTCACTCTTTGCCCCCTTCTGTGGCTCCTCCGTATCCAGGACAGCCACAGACATCCCCTACTGCATCTGGCCCTGCTTCTGCATTTCCTCCTCTCACTGGAGCATCCTACCAGCATGGTGGACCTGGGGCTCCAACGTCTTCTGTGGGCTATCCACCATCAACAGGACCAACAGGTACGCTGCCTGCAAGTAACAAGCTGTCTGCCTCACAAAGAACAGGTCTGCTGTTGTTGCATGTTACTTTTATTTTCATGTTTGGAATACATTTAACATTGTGTGACTGGCAGCACCTTCGGCTTCTGCCTGATCACAGCAGGGGGAAAAAAAGCATGTCTTTCATAAAGGCAGCAGCATCTTTCTATGCATAGCCCTTGATTTAAATACTTTTTAAAAGGGCTCCATCTTCATGAAAAGTGTTTGGCTGACCTCATTTTGTTTGTTCACAAACAGAAAGGCGTTACATCAAAATGCAACCTCGCATGACGTGTACATGACAAAAATGATGCATGGCTCTTTGTCTCCCTGAGAGGGGTTTTGGCTACTCCTGTCTTTTCATGAAAGTAGTGCTTACTTTAAGCTAAGGTCACATGCAATGTGCATGATGGCGATCCATGTGATTGTAGAATGTTAACACTGAAATGTTGCATGTTCTCTGCTGCGTTTTGTTTTCAGTTAACTAATATAAATTTTCAGGTTTTGTAGTTTTCCCCTCTTCCACAAGGAGGAGGGTTTAAGTTATGATGCCATCAACTAATCTCGATCTAATTGAGCACCAGCATGTCACCTCAGTAGTTAAAACATAAACTTCTTTATCAGATTTTCACCAAACATTGGAACAAGAGGCAGATACTTGGCCCATCAAATCTGTCCCATCATTTTTGTTAGCTATGGCAGCTCTATCTTTTTAATCACAGTTCCCCATTGTTTCTCCATATCCTTTTAAGACCCTTCCTTCCCAAGTACGTATCCACCTCCCTTTTAAACACCTCAATTGATTTAGCATCTCTGGCCTTCTGAAAAATGCATTCCACATTCTCACAACCCTTTGTGTGAAAACGTTTTCCTGGATTTTCTTTTAACCACCTTAACTCAAAACTCTAGGGGCTAGAAATTCAGTAGGCTTTGCGCCCAGTTTTCGCCCAAAGAGGGCTTTTGCGCCACTTGCTGAGCTTTCGCCGATATTCAGCGCTGCGGTAATGGCGGCATTAGCCAGTAGCGCTGCGCCGCCACCAATGACGTCATCGGTGTGCGCAGTGCCCCGCTACCGCCCCGACCGCCATATTTAGTTGCGGCCGCCTCTTCCGCAGCGGCCGCAAACAGCGATCAGAAAGCGGGGCCGTCCTGTAGCGTTAGTGGGGCGAGTTAAGGCGGAGGTGCGGTCGGCCGCTTTTTCGGCGGCCGCCTGCCCGCACCTCCTCCCCCCCCCCCCCCCCCCCCCCCCGCGGCATTGCCGGCTGTTTTCCGGGAGCCCGGCACTTCTCCGTGGTGCCGGGCTCATTTGCCGGCACTAGCGAGCGGCGATCTCGCTGTTGCAGGCACCTCCCCCTTAAGAGAGGGAGGAAGGCCTGCAGTACCGCAGCCTGCCGCTCCGCAGCGGGTGGCGCTGCGGCACCTAGCGCGCCGATATTCAGTTTCAGCGCCCCAAGCGGGGGCGCCGAAACCCTTGAATAGCGGCCGCCTTCGAGTTGGGGCGCTGAAACTGAATTTCCGGCGGGCGCAAGTGGCTCCGCGCGCAGCGGTACTTTCTGGGCGCGAGCGAGCTGGCCGCCCCAAACTGAATTTCTAGGCCTAGATGCCTTACTCTGGAGGGAAGAGTTGTTCTCTATCTACCCTGTCAAGTTCCTTCATTATTTTAAACCACTCAATCAGATCACATTGGCTTAGTGGTAACACTCTCGCCTGAGTCAGAAGGTCGTGGGTTCGAGCCCCACTCCAGAGACTTGAGCACGTAATCTAGGCTGACACTCCAGTGCAGCACTGAGGGAGAGCTGCACTGTCGAAGGTGCCATCTTTTGGATGCGACATCTGCCCTCTCGGGTGGACGCAAAAGATCCCATGGCACTCTTTGAAGTAGAGCTGGGGAATTCTACTGGTGTCCTGGCCAATACTTATCCCTCAACCAACATCACAAACAGATTACCTGGTCAAGTATCTCATTGCTGTTTGTGGGAGCTTGCTGTATGCAAATTTGCTTCCGTATTTCCCTACGTTACCTCAGTGACTGCACTTCAAAAGTACTTAATTGGCTGTAAAGCAATTGTGAAAGGCACTATATAAATGCAAACCATTTCTTTTAATTCTTGAACCCCATCATCTCCAGGGGGGATATAACACAAGTTTACTCAGTCTCTCATCAGAACAGAATTTTTTCTTGTCAGATATCATTGCTGGACTTTCTTTGAGGCCAAAACTTTCCAAGATAAGGTGCTATTCCAAATTAGATCAACCCTCTGTGGAGTAGTATTTCCTTAGTTTTATATTCTATACCTCCTGTGATGAAGTCCAGCACCCCATTAGCCATTTTGATCACTTTTTGCATGTGTGAGCTAGCTTTTAATTGCTTATGTACCTGGACCTCCCAATCCTTTTGTTCATCTATAACATTATAGAGCTTTCCCATTTACAGTGTCCTTCTTCCATTCAGAATGTACTACCTCACACTTGGGTATATTAAACTCTATCTGCCATCAGTCTGCCTACTAGTTTATTCAATCTAAGTCCATTTGCAGTTTTCTTTAAATAAATTTGCACTCCACGTGTTTGGGACACATCATCAATTCAATTCACAGAATCACAGAAACCCCACAGTGCAGATAGAGGCCATTTCGGCCCATCGAGCCTGCACCGACACATATTCCACCCGATCCCCGTAACCCCACGTATTTAATCCCCCTAACACTAAGGGTCAATTTATCATAGCCAATCAACCTAACCCGCACATCTTTGGACTGTGGGAGGAAACCGGAGCACCCGGAGGAAACCCACGCAAACACGGGGAGAATGTGCAAACTCCACACAGACAGTCGCCCGAGGCCGGATTCGAACCCGGGTCCCTGGCGCTGTGAGGCAACAGTGCTAACCACTATGCCACCGTGCTGTTGTGGAGATCATTGGGCTATTAATTCTGGGAGTGCAAATTTATAAAGTCTGCCTCCTAGTTTAGTATCGTCTGGAAACTTGGTTGTACTCCATTCTATTCCCAACTTCAGATCAAGAGCTACGGCCTCAGTACTGATCCCTGGGGGACACTAATCCACAAATGTCCCTTTTGCCCTAGCACTCTGCTTCCCTTGATTCTCTCTTCCTTCATTCACCTACCCAATCTAGTCTTGGATGTTTACAAAAGAAAGAAAGGCCTACTTTAGAAGTGCAGTCACTGTTGTAATGTGGCAGTCAATTTGCACACAGCAAGTTCCACATACAGTAATGAGAGAAATTGCCAGATAATCTGTTTTAGTGATGTTAGTCGAGGGATAAATATTGGAAACAATAAAAGAATAAGCAAATAGTTGACGTAGTATAGACACGTGGGAGGATATCATTTGGAGAGGGCTAACGAGGCAAGGGAATACACAATAAATGGTAGGATACTGAGCAGTGTAGAGGAACAGAGGGACCTTGGCGTGCATGTCCACAGATCCCTGAAGATAGGACAGGTAGATAAGGTGGTTAAGAAGGTATGCGGGATACTTTCCTTTATTAGCTGAGGCATAGAATATTAGAGCAGGGAGGTTATGCTTGAACTGTATAAAACACTAGTTAGGCCACAGCTAGAATACTGCGTACAGTTCTGGTCACCACATTACAGAAATGATTTGATTGCACTAGTGAGTGTATGGAGGAGGTTTACGAGCAGGTTGCCAGGACTGGAGAATTTTAGCTATGAGGAATGATTGGATAGGCTGGGGTTGTTTTCTTTGGAACAGAGGAGGCTGAAGAGAAATTTAACTGAGATGTATAAAACTGAGGGGCCTAGATAGAGTGGATAGGAAGGACCTATTGCCCTTAGCAGGGGACATAGATTTAAAGTAATTGGTAGAAGGATTAGAGGGGATTTGAGGAGAAATATTTTCACCCAGAGGGTGGTGGGGGTGTGGAACTCGCTGCCTGAAAGGGTGGTAGAGGCAGAAAGCCTCATCACATTTAAAAAGTATTTGGAGATGCACTTGAAGGGCTGTAACCTACAAGGCTAAAAAGTCACGATAGCTGTGCTAAGCTATAAAGTGCATAATAGTGTTAAATAAGAATTCAGGAGAAACTTCTTTACTCAGAGTCGTTAGAATGTGGAACTTGCTACCACAAGGAGTAGTTGAGGTGAATAGCATAGATGTATTTAAGGGGAAGCTAGATAAGTACATGAGGGAGAAAGGATTAGAAGGATATGCTGATTGGGTGAGATGAAATAGGGTGGGAGGAGGCTCGTGTGGGGCATAAACACCAGCAATGTTCCCTTTAAGCTGCTCAGCGCTCGCGAGGTCCCGCGCAGCCAGTGAGTCGGCTTTTAAATATTAAAAACCGTGCATGCACGCAATTTTGAATGGCCCGTGCAGCCCGTTAAAGGTGCTGCGCAGGCCAAAAACAAATTAGAGGGAACATTGAACACCAGTTGGGCAGAATAGCCTATTTCTGTAGTTCTATGTAATGCCTACCTCCCAACCCATTTCTCTTTATGTAATTCTATGGGCCTCAGTTTTAGCCAGCAATCTCTTTTGCATAACCTTTTGAAATGCCTTCTGGAAGTTCATGTTTTTGACACCTCATAAATCTTCTATCTTCCACGTTGGTGACACTCTGCGAACCCTAATTAAGTTAGTTAGACATGACCCATCTTTCACAAACCACACTGACGCAACCCAATCAGCTAACACTTTTCCAATTTTATAAGTTCCCCACTCATCAGGCAATTTAAAGCCTTTTAAAGAAATTATGCATCACTTCAATAATATAAATTTTGAGTGGGGTGGGGAGAACAGGTGCTCGAGTTGCTGCAGCATTAGAAAGCTGGACTGTTTAATAGGAAACACGCGTTTGAATCCTAGTATCAGTCCGCATTCATGCTTGGGCTTGATCTAAGGGTAATTTGGGAAGACTGAATGGTGGCTCGATGCACATGTTGAGTTCCTGACTGTCCAGTGATCTGGGAGGGAAAATTGACAGATGAATCAATTTGGGCTACATACAGATGGCATTAATAGAGGCCTTGCATCATGTCCCATAGCTGAGTTATTGGTTGTAGAGTGGCACATGCCATGGGAAAAGTCTGAAGCGAGGTAAAAATTATTTTTTAAATTTGAGGGAAAGCCCTTTCCTGCATTGTTCCATCGGATGGTGAGCTGACGAGTGACATTGATGCCATCCATGTGAAGGGATAATTACTAGTCCTAGCCCTTTTTGGGCTACCCCAGATCAGGCGTATTCCCCAGACGTTCACCTTCAACTAAAGTTAGACGCTTAATTGGGTCTAAAGGAAAGGAACGACGTAAAGATGTTACCGTCCTCCAGATAGCACGTTTAATAAGTTTAACTAGACGGTAACCTTCTGGATATTATGAGGGTCCGGAAAACCCCCCCCCAGAATTCTGCAACTCCTTACAAAAGGGTGTACAGAAATTGAGTTCACGAGTTTAATACAGAAATACTATTTGAGACAATTCTGAAAATATATAGATTTATTTAAGAGCCGACATACAGTTCACAGCTGATGAGTCAATTGCGACTTTAACAGTTCAAAATACAAATAGCTTACATTTCTTATTCTCAAATCTTAACTTCGTACATTTTTACATATCTATATAATGTTGGCAGAAAAAAAATCAAAGCAAGTAATTATCTAAATGGAGAGAAACTACAAAGTGCTACAGTACAAAGGGATCTGGGGGTCCTGGTGCATGAAACACAGAAGGTTAGTATGCAGGTACAGCAGGTGATCAGGAAGGCCAATGGAATCTTGGCTTTTATTGCAGAGGGGATGGAGTATAAAAGCAGGGAAGTCTTGCTTCAGTTGTACAGGGTACTGGTGAGGCCACACCTGGAATATTGCGTACAGTTTTGGTTTCCATATTTAAGAAAAGATATACTTGCTCTCGAGGCAGTTCAGAGAAGGTTCACTCGGTTGATTCTAGAGATGAGGGGGTTGACGTGTGAGGAAAGGTTGAGTAGGTTGGGCCTCTACTCATTGGAATTCAGAAGAATGAGAGGCGATCTTATCGAAACATATAAGATTGTGAGGGGGCTTGATCGGGTGGATGCGGTGAGGATGTTTCCACTGATGGGTGAGACTAGAACTAGGGGGCATAATCTTAGAATAAGGGGCTGCCCTTTCAAAACTGAGATGAGGAGAAACTTCTTCACTCAGAGGGTAGTAAATCTGTGGAATTTGCTACCTCAGAGAGCTGTGGAAGCTGCAACATTAAATAAATTTAAAACGGAGATAGACAGTTTCCTAGCTGATAAGGGAATTAGGGGTTACGGGGAGCGGGCAGGGAAGTGGACGTGAGTCTAGGTTCGGATCAGCCATGATCCTATTGAATGGCGGAGCAGGCCCGAGGGGCCGTATGGCCTGCTCCTACTTCTTATGTTCTTATTCTTAATCCAGAATGTCCACCAAAATCAAATAAGAGTACCTTTTTGATCCCCGAGACTCAAAAGAATTAAAAACTTAGAGCGTGCCTCTGAAGTTGAGAATCGCTTGCCCTTTCTAGCGACTTCTGACTTTCCATCTGAAAAGCTCTATTTTTATACCTTTTTTTAGTGGTTTATCGTTTGAAGTTTTCTGCTGATGTAAGCTAATTATCTCTAGTCACCTTCCTGTTGACTTTTTTCTATTCTTACCGTCAATTTAGCTGTTGACTCTCAGAATCCTGTCTGCTGTATAGGTGTTTCAAAACTTAACATAAAAAACAATATGACAATAGTATTTATTTGATGTCATTCTTATCGAAGGTCTTTCATTCAATTCTAAAATCACTTAGCTGTTTGGAAGCAGACGTCGTGACTCCTATATGTTCCAAGTTCAACACAAACACAATGTGATTGCTTGGTGTCGTCTATTGAAGTCATATTTTCAAAGTGTTCTGTTGGTATCTTTTACAATATGTAAATCAAAACCACTTCAACCAGGGTGTTCCATGCATTTCTTAGCTACTTCAATTGGTTGTATATATAATTGTGTTTCCTGTCTTATTTGATGTTACTTTTACAAAGGCACATGGTTTTTTAATATTCTGTGTTCCTGTTCGAAGTGTTAGTTTTTAACACTTTACTTGGGCATAGCTATTGTGTTGGTTCCAATGTTCAGACATAGAGGAACCTCCAGCCTGCTGTTTCAGTAGGACCATTGTCTTAGTATTAACAATCAATTCCCATTTCAAAAGCTTGTGTTGTGTTTACAACTTTTGTGTTAACACTTCATTTTATCTCAGAAGCCTGTATTGACAGCCTGTGTCGTCGAGGCTTTCCAGACTTTTAAACCCAGTGTGTCATGTATTAATAATATCAGAAATCTGTTCATAGGATGGTGTATCTCTTGGAATATGGTTATTTCCTTTACACATGGAGATGCCTTTGGACTGTACTCTTCTCACCTCTTCGCAGAGAAGAACATTGCCAATTGGTGGGAAGGGACAAATAGAGAAAAATTACATGGGTCACGTTAGTCGTGCAGTAATTTACTGGATTCAATTCACCCTAGGGACAGATCCTAGAAGTCATCAGTGTGATATGTGCCAGTGAAATAAGTCCAAAACTGCACCGTAATAAGTTGGTATTCTCATCGACCATCTTGTAAGGTGGTTAATGGTGCACTGATGAGCAGGAAGATGGGGGCTCTCTGTAACTCCGAACGTGGTTAGTTTACCGTCTCAGCTTGGGCTGTGTGGAGACAATCAGCCCAGGAAAAAAGAAGGGCTGCCTATCTTGTATTCTTTCTCACCAATTTTCACATATCCAAGACTTCAGAACTACTGCCTTTTTAAGGAAAATACAGCAATTTTTTTTCAAATAGCATATAATGCCACGCTGAAAACATGTTAGTGTCATGCACTTTCTATCTCCTTCTATGCCACTGGATAAAAACAGCCATTTATATACCACAAACAGCTTTTATTTTGTGTTGTTTAAGATGAGCACTTGAAATGCCATAGCATACAAGGCTATGGACCAAGTGCTGGAAAATGGGATTAGAATAGACAGGGCTTGATGGCCAGCATGGACACGATGGGCCGAAGGGCCTCTTTCTGTGCTGTATAACTCTATCTTTCAGACTCTGTTCAGGTTTGAGATTCAAATTCTTAACTTAAGTTGCATTCCTACTTGCTTCAGAAATAATCTCACTGGACTCATGTCAAACTCAGAGAGGTGTGGCTCCTACTTTTCTACAAAGTGACTGGAGCTCTAACTGACCAGGCTCAAATAAACACTGCCACAGTCACCTTGCAGCCTGAATTTAGTATGTAAACAGCACCAGCTTTCAAGTTATTGGGAGCGATATGCTGTGTGCTCTTAATGTAGATGAGAATGTGCTTCTAGTAATGAAAGGATTGCCACTGTAAAGTATTTAGAATTTTTGATAAACTAGCAGAGAAATTCATTAAAATACTAACTGGAGTTTTCTACTTGTGCTTTTAAAAAAGGTAGAAAAACAACTTGTTAGAAGTACAGTAATACTGAAAAGAGAGATGTTCTTTTGGTCTCTGAGGATTTGGTTACTTTACTAATGCACAGTATTGAGTCATCCTAATATTTGTTTTCCTCTTATTTGTTTCCCCCCTGAAACATTAGAGTATACCAATTTATAGAACTATTTAAAAATTAGATGTCATGTTTTGTGCATCTCTTGTTCTGAATTTACTTTGCTTCTGTCTACAGGAGACATATATTCTCAAGACCAAACTACTTTCTTAGAAGGTGAACTAGAGATAGTGAAATATTACTCTGGATACTTCTGTTGATTTGGGAATAATTTTTAAAAATTCAAATGTAATCCTAATGATGCCGAATTTTAACAAAATAAATGAAGCGGATTATTTCTGATCCTCCATTAATGCTGTGATGCCCTACACCCCTTAGTGGGTTTAGTTTAAAGTTAAAGAAATACATCAAACACTGCATTTCAAAAATGTGTTTTCAAGTGTGTGTTTTTCTAAATTATTGTAATGGTACTTTGGGCCAAGGTAGCTTATCAATGCTGCTGACTTCCACTCTGTTCCGCTAGCTCCTGGCTTTGATTAATTGTTAACAGAATCACTGTGAACAGAATGAGATTTTGGAGAAACTTGATTACATATTTGATTAGGCATCAAAATCTTAGCGCTTGCTTCCAATAATTTTCTCTCCTCTGCCTCCCTCTAAATTAAATTTTAACTTATTTTGTGTGATTCGATTAATCTACTAAACTTTCTGCAGACAGCTAAACCTGTATTATTATAAATATAACATTGTCCCCTCTCTTGAATTACTGCTTATTGACCATGGGATTTTCGAAGTACTGGAAGAATTGTATCTGATCTGGGATGATGGGGACGTAATGAAATATTATTGCATTTTCAAATAACCGCAAATGGGGAAAGGGGAAAGGTCAATAAAGAAATAATGAGAAGGTTCCATTGATGAATGGGAGGGTGCACTTTCAGGAAATCCTTGGACTCAATTATACCCAAGGAAAATAATCCTGTAATACTTGATATGTGTCTGGTTTTGATCTCTGTGTTCTATGTAACTAGAAGACTTTTTTTATTGCAAAATATTAGGTCCGTTTTTATTTTAACCAAATAAAGCTTTATGTGAAATAACTTTTCCCCTTTGGAATACAAGTATTTCACATCAGAATAAAACATTTTCATCCCGTGAGGTGCGGAAACAGCATACTCAGGATCTAAAAGCAACCTGTTGTTCAGTCAGCAGCCAATTCTGTTGTTAATGCATAACGAGAGTTTGGATGCAGCAACAGTTTAAACATTTAATATTTGGTATTAATTGACAATGTTTGACATTCACTTTATGTTGCTCAACTTTGGTCCTTTTCCATTACACCAGCACACAGAGTTAATGATTAGATTTTTTAGTGTAATGCAGGAGTGTGAATGTTGTAATCGATAGTTTTTCTGTAATCCTTTTGTCATTGGTCAATTAGTAGAAGATTCAGGAGAGGAATCTGTTTGATTAGCCTGCGCTTTTTTTTCCTTCTTGCCCTTTGTATTGACACAGGCATGTGACCTGTAACTATGGGAATATTTTTATACCTTTGTTAGCAGATTCCACTGCGTTAATTGCCATGTTGTTCATAGGAAGCAGTGTTCAGTGAAGTAAAATGCTGGGCACATTAAATTTTTATGCTGCATCCACTGGAACAAAAACAGCTTTTCATGGAAATTGATAATTATCATTTGGCCATCTTAACATGTAAATAATGAGCTGAGGCTGCTTTGATGTATCTCAGTATTCAAAAGCCAGTTGTTCAATTCCATAGCTTTTAAGATTTACAGTAGTTTTGGGGAAGATTCTCTCATCCTATTGAAATCCTGTATCCTTGCCTGGCAAATTGCAGGGCAGAAAAGGCTACTGAAAAGCGCACAGCATCATGCAAGAGTTGGGCAAATGCACATCTCTAGATTTTGTCCAGAAGTGACACTTTGTATTTTTTATTATGTGCATGGCCAAAGCCTGTAGTTGAGGATACCACAATGATCGAAAAGAAGAGGAGACAAAGAAAATCAAGAAATAGTGATTAGGTGATGGCAAGCTTGGGTTTTCAAAGTTTTAACTTTGTAAGAGGAAGGAAAGACTGAGAGGAGGCTTTGAGATCCTTAAAAAGAGTTAGAGCAGGAGACTGTAAAATGAGTCTTATTTTTAACACAGTGGGGATGTAAAGTGAACGAAGAGTGTTTAGGATGACATATTTGATGCTTGGAAACGAAACAAAATTCAGAGGAGCACAGACTATAGCATTTATTTTACCAGCGCATCAAAATCTGAATAAAGATATAGCTGAGCCAAGATTTCAGTGCACCATTTGATTGCATCGTGCAGGAATTCTGATTACATTTTCTTGGTAAATTGCTCAGGTCTTTATCAGAAGTCAAACTATAGAAGGAGAACAAACAGCAAGCATTAGACCTATTATAAATTCTTCATTGCAGTTGCTGTGCCTGATTTGTGTTTGCGCACTTGCACTGCTACTGAATAGCAGATGTATTTGCACTGTAAGCTAACTGGTGTGGTGAAATATAGAACTATGACACTCTTGTCAGAATGTGCTGATTCAGTTGCATGATCATTTTGAGTCTAGTTTTGCTTCTTCTGTCTGAATATTTTAGCTGTTGATGGAAAGATTGTTCCAGGTCTTTCGTGGAGTACTGAAAAATTGCTTAAAGCGTGGCTGTTGCCATCAGTGTGCCTGAGAGGGAGCTGAAGACCCACAACTGAACAACTCCAATTTCTTCTGATCTTCTGTGTCCTGTACACTGTTGGGATCAGTAACTCCTCCAACTCAGTTCCTTCGGTGTTATTGTTTAAATAAGTATTGCGGGTGTGGGGTTGGGGGAAAACAACAAAACCAGACAAAATGTTGCTTACAGTCCTTTGGGCAGTAATGGTGATGCCTCCTGTTTTAAGAGATGAAATTAATATTCATGTAATTTTTTGGTTTTACCCAGTGCTCGTGTAACTTAGTTTTTTAAAAAAATGTTTCTTTTTCAAAGGACCTGAAAATGGTTGGAATGACCCTCCAACTTTGAATAGGATGCCAAAGAAAAAGACAAAGACAATGGTAATTAAGAAATGTTTCATTATTTTTTAAACTAGTTAATCTCCCATGGCACATGGGGAGAAGATCAAGTATAGTCTTCAGGTGGAGCAGAATTAGAGGGTATGGGGTAATTAGACCAGGGCAGAAGATGCAATTCATTCGCCATTTTATGGTTGTACATACTGTTCTTATTTTTATATCTCCATTATAAATTCCTTTGCCCACATTTCTAACAGCACTGCCTATGTAAACTTGTCACACTGTAATTACACCCTCTTGCCAGAGGTGGTGCTGCAGTGCCGCCACTAGTGAGAGTGAAATTACAGCTTGATAAGTTTACATAGGCAAATTCCATTAAAATGTGGACATTGGAATTTATAACGGAAAAAATTGTCTGGAAATGTGCACAGACATAAGATTCTTAATATATTAAGATGGATTTATGTTAAATTATTATTTAAAGATAAAGAAAAAAACTGACCGCTGGAAATACACAAAAGGGTAAAAATTCCATAGTGCCGGAGCGGAACTTCCACCCGCTGCTTTGGTCCGGCCACAGCTCTGCCCCAAATCCTGGCGACAGGTTCATCTAAATAATAGGGGCAGGTGCCTACGTTTCTCGTGGTGCAACACAAGCACCCACCCAGCATGAGGTTCGGAAGAGGTACAGCCACAGGCTGCCTTTGGCTGAAAAGTGCAGGCAATTCAGAAGAATGAACTAGGTTCCCACATCGGTAGTGCTGTTTCCATGCTCTGCCAAGTGCTTGGGCCTACTTGAAGTGAGCACAATGAAGGTGAGGCTGTACTGATGCCATCTTCCCCCCCCCCCCCCCTCCCCCAGCAAATTTAATGTCATTGCGCCAGAAAGTTCATTCCTAATTAAGAGAAAAGACAGGTAGGGGATTTTTATCCTTTTATCAGAGCTCATGATGAACGTTCTCCACCTGAACTTTTCATGTTCAGATGCTGATGGCCCTGCTGTGTATTTCCAGTACTTTCTATTTTTAATTTGAAAAAATCTTTATAAATTCATCACCTAATGTTAATTATTTATATAAATGCCATTTTTAGATTCCCATAGAATGTGCAGATATTTTTGCTGAGCTGTTAAATTATTGGCCTGGATTTTGTGGTGGTAATGATGGCGACGCTGTCGGCGTTCACCATCGTTGCCCCTCTGAAATTGACAACAACTTCAGGATTTAGCGCATGCGCAGATAAACGCAGAAATCCTGAAGTTGCGGTCAGACATTCCCTGCTCCGCCACAGGTTGTGTTGTGGAACTCCCCAGAGCCGCAATCAGTTGAAATCACATATAAGGACGAAAACTTCCCCATTACACTGGAATCTCCCACTGTTAAACCCCCCCTTCCCCCTGCACCCCCCAAAAAAGCTAAGCCTTTTTGAAAGAGGTGTGACTGGTTAACAGCGTATTCACTGCTGAACAACCATTCTGGCCCTGAAAAACAAATTTTATATTTGTGGAATGTCAAATTTTTCCATTAATATGATTAAGTATTACACTTTTTAAAATAATTTTTTTAAGTTTAATATTTCAGCTTCCACCTTAATCCTATGTGTATGTCCCAATCTTTATTTTGCGCTCTCAAATTTATAAAAAGTAAATTAGAATCTGTTCATTTTACTTCCTGGTTTGCTGTCTGAGAATTTTTCAATGTGATTGGCTGCTTAGCCAGCTTGATGATATCGCTGTTGCTGGACCTCAGAGTTTTGCTTGATTTGGTGCCAGATTCAAACAAAGGTCAGGAGAGCTGAAATCAATGCGATCTTTGTGGGCAGCTTTCTTCAAGGTCAGCGGCGAGTGCCGTTGCTTCACTGCTGACTGCAAATTCAGGGCAATCATCTGTAAAAGCCACATAGTTGTAAATTTCACTGTGTTACAGAACTTTGTTGTTGGCTGTTTTCTGACTCATTAAACAATCCAAGCTGTTTTTTTGTTTAATAATTACCCTTTCATTATTTTAATTTACAATATTTTGCAGGTTCCAGGCAAATATACTCCTCCTGCACCCATCACGGCTCCCATAATGAACCCAGTCGTAGACCCTCAGGCCCCAGTGCAGCATCAGCAGCCTCATCCTCCACTGCAGAGTTCATTCCAGACTCCCCAGCAACCAGGAGTTCGGAGTCCATACCAAGGAATATTACAGCCAGGGATGCAGCCCACGCTACAGACAATGGTGCCAAAACATAGCACTGAGGAAGCACCTGGTGCTCCTACTGGTGACATCATGCAGGTACAAGATTTTCCCTTGTGTTTTAAATCTGTTCATGTATCACATACTGGGCAAACATGGCTCAGTTTAAATCGGATTAACTTATTCTCACATTATAAATTTGACCCGGGACAGGAAAATATGATACAAGCATTATGCTTGATTTTTATAATGTTGCGAAGACTCCATCACAGCATTTACTTTTAGTTTCCTTTGAATGAACTAAATCTGCTTCTTTCACGCAGTGCTTCCTACCTCCAAACTATGGTTATCTTAGATTCAGTCCCGGATTAGCATCTCTTTGTAAGTAGAATGGCTGAATGTATCCGATAAATAAATCAAACAATGGCCCAGCCAGACACAAAATAGAAAGGCACCAATTCAAATCTTCAAGGATTTTGGCTGCATTAATTGGGGCAGTTGAGGGGGCACAAAGTCTGGAACAAGATATTGGTGTTAGAGCTGGGGAGTAATCCTCTGCCCTGCTCTCCTAGTAGTTGGTTTATTGTGAGGTTAAGTTTCCAAATATTGGCAAAGGTGATTACAAATCAAAGAAAATATCTGCTTTTTAGCTTCTTATACTACTGCAGAAAATCCACCTACATTGGCAGAAATCTGCCCAGTTACTGTATAAGCACTTTACGGATTGTAAGATGATTTATTTTGGGATGGGGCAAGCACTTCCTATGTGCTTTTTGTTTTGTATACTACATTCATTTTTCTCCAAATTCTGCTTCCCCACTTCATTTCCTGCCCCCAATTATGCCACAGCTCCTCTCGGTGTAAGCCACTGGCTGTGGCGGGTGTCTCTTTTTTTTGTAGTGCCTTCACAGTTGTCCACATAGGAAACACAGTAATAACTAGCCCTGGCTGCATCAGTTGAATCCAGTTGCTGGAGCAGCCCTTGACACCTACTGATTGTCAGCATTACTGCACTGTACCAGAAGCTTTTGAGATGTATATTGGTAAAACTAAGATTTGTGCTTCATATATCTGACAAGGGATGTGTATTTATTTTATTTGCTCAGGTAGTACAACCAATAACCACTGAGAAAATTGCCAAGAAACCCATTCCAGAAGAGCATGCCATCCTGAAGATCACATTTGAAGGATTGATTCAGCGGTGCATGACTGCAGCTACTGATCCCGTACGTACTGTCCATGGCTGATTTTATTTACATTTGTATGGGTAGATAATGGTACATTTTGTTATACGATCCCATGATGCTATAAAGACTTTAGTACCACGTATTTGTTGGCTGATTGCTCTTTGAGACTACCTGACAGACATTTCTTGTGAGTTGTTCAGATATATGCAAGGCAGCTCCAGTGCTAAGGTTGTAAGTAATTTTGAAAGTACGAGTCTTTATGTTAATCTGCATCGAAAAGATGACTACCTGGTGGCTGAGCAGCTAACTACATTACATGGTCGAACGTTGATTTATACAGGTCAGAGTTTGATCCCTGCCATGTGCTGAGTTTGCTGATCTCGGCTAGAGCAGTGATACGAGTGCTGCAATTGTTCTCATTATCCCTGGATGTGGAATGGAGGAGTTGCCCAGGGTTCCCAGTATCCAGTGACCACCCCTCCATTGCAAAGTGCACCTGTGTAAATGCTCGGCTTGGACTCTTATGATGGCACCGATGGTAGAATATTCTGTCAGCAGATTCACACACTAAGAATGGAAACTCGGGAGGGAGTCACATGAAGGCTGCAGCTCACAAAACTATACCCCAAAATGAACCATTCCTTTTGAGCGTGAATAAGTCAGGCGAGAAAAGCAGATGGAAACTTGAAATTAGTAAGCAAGAAAAGTACAATTGTAACTGTGAGAACATTATAGTAAACTTACTTTATTTAAAGATTTTTCTGCTGCTATTCAGTTGCTAAAAGGATCATAAATTTTTGTTTGTACAGCAAACCAAGAGAAAGCTGGATGATGCAAACAAGCGGCTGGAATCTCTATATGATAAGCTGCGGGACCAGGCGGTGAGTAACCTAATATGAACCACTTAGCTTTTTATATTGCACTTTGCAGCATACTGGGTCCCTCATCTCCTGCAGCATGGGTCTCGCACAGCTAGTGATAACCCTAGAATACACACAGCTCCTTTTTTTTTTCTCCCTTCCCCCCAGCAAAAAAGAAACAAGTTATCTGAAGAGGCAAGAGTTATTTCTGAATTTGGTACCACCTGGTTTCCATGCCAACTTGAATTACCCCCCCCCTTTTTATATTTCCACCCTTCTGCAGACAGTGACGTGTTGGAATATGGTCCCACAGGTGCCGGCCATCCTCTGGTATTTGCTCAAATTGCTTTCATCATAGAGGTAACTTTCCGAGTCCGCACACCCAGCAGGCCTCATCCACTGGAAACCCAATTTGGAAATTAATGGTCACAAAATGGGTGCGAAGCACACTCCTGAATTTCTGGTGCGTGGTGCCAATGGACAAGGCTCCCGACCGGCATCGTCCTCGTAGCCCTTGTGTGAACCCAGGAAGTGAGTGTTGCCAAGCTATTTGACCATGGGGAAGGCCTCACAAATGAGCCCTAACCTCATCACCCCCGATGTTCACATGTAAATTCTAGCAGGGAGCCACTGGATAGAAATCAGAAGCAGGAACGCTGCTTCAACTTTTTTAGTTCTTGAAGTGAAGTTGAAAGTCAGCTAACCATTTTTGTGGAGAGAAACTTGCCGTTAGTTACCTGGTGGGATTGTGAATTAAATTTTACGGCCATGAACTTTGATGGCAAGTCTCTTGGTACTCTATTCCCTTTCTGAATTGTTGTTCCTTCCCTTTGAAAAATTTGAAACCTGGATGAAATTAAGCACTGTGCCTGTCGTTACCTGGTTGTAAATCCAAGTTTAGCGCAATGAAACTTGCAAGTACCACTGTGTTGAACTTCAGCCACCCCATCCCAGCATTTGGTGGTGGTCATTACCCACACTGCTGGGGCTGTTAACTTTTTTTCTTTTCAATTAAGTCCTAACATGGTGTTGGTCAGACTTGGAGGTGGGGGTGGGGGAACCTATTCCACCTAAGAATATAAATAGGTAGGAAGTATGATTTCTGTTCACACTCCCTGTTCACACCCCCAACCACCTGTTAATCCCCTACTTTAAAGAACACTAAATTTAAAAACAAATCAAGCTCTATAATTCGATCCACCGTCTCGAATGTGGTGTCAGAGGCCTGTGATTCGGTTGCTCACCCTCTCAGCTCCCAGTGGTGTGTGAGCTGGGGAAAAAGTAGAAGGAAGTCATAGGCCCTGAAAATTTGTGTGATCGGTATGATGGCAAACTGTCCGCAACTTCGGGATTTGGTGCATGCATAAGCACGTGCAGAAATCCCGAAGTTGCGGTCTGTCGATGACCATTCCACCACAGGCTGCGCTCTGCCACCACGCCCCGCCCCCCAACCCCAAGCCGGCAATTGGTGAAATCTCGTAAATCATTGAAACTGACGAAAACTTCGGCCCTTCCGCAGTAATTACGCTGTTAAATTTCCCACTAAAAGTTAGACCCAAAGGGATTAGGCGTAACTGGGGTTTTAACAGTGTACTGACTGCTAAACAAATGTTAAGGGCCTGGAAAACTCATTTTAATTTTATGCAGTGTGTAATTTGTTTATTTAAGTAAAAATAAAAAATTTTAAGAAACTTTTCAAAAAAATGTTTCACATTTTTTAAGTTTGTGCATCTTTATTTCAAGTTTGCCTTTTCCCCATGTGGGAGCCCCAATCTTTGTTTTGAGCTCTCTAACTACTTTAAAAAGGTTAGAATGTTAAGGGCTTATCCACTTCCTTGTTCGCTGTCTGAGAGATTCTGCCTTTTGATTGGCTGCTTAGACAGTCTATTGATGTCCCAGCAGTTCACAAAAGGGAATCCCCATTAAATTCCGTTGAATTGAATTCAAAGTCAGAAAACCCGAAGTTCTCGCCACAGGGATCGCAAGATCCTTTTGCGGAGCGTTCTTTGGGGCCAGCAGCGAACACCTTCGCTTCGCCGCTGACCGCAAACTCGGCCATATTCTCAAATATTTTGAAAAATTTTAAACTGATCCAGAGTAAATTGCCCAAACCACTCCACATGTCCTCACTTCTAGAAATATTGTAGCTCCCAGTCAATAATTAAGCTTCCAGCTTCAGACAATAGTCTCTTAATCTATTCTTACCCAATCTTGATGCACTCATTCCAATTGACCTATTTCATAGGACCATTAGTATTTGTATGACAGTTGCTGCTTCTGACAGGATACTCCTCATTAAAGGATACAGTGGAAGAACTGCACAAAATAATATTTAAGTGCCGGAGCCAACTGGATGTAAAATTTATAATTTATTTCCATGAGTTACCCCAGCCCTAATATAGGTCATGACAGCTATGTCGTGAGTTGTAATGTCTGGTTCACTGATGGAAGCAAATGTCATATGGTACCTCCTCCTGTAGTGAGTTTGTCAAGTATTTTCCTTTGCCACTGTTTACCACATTGGAATGTAAAAAACTATTAGTTCTTACAAATGAATTCATCTCACAATTTTTCTATCTCCCTAGTTCACCCTCTTTCCATCCTTCCTTCAACCTCCACGCACTCACCGCACCCGCCCCCCCCACCCCACATCCATGCTACAGGAAACTTTATGATATCCGGGACCGAGCTGTTGCCGATCTATCAAAACTGCCGGACATACAAAGTTAATGTTGAAGCATACGGAGGTTTTCATCTCCGTATCTGACAACAAACACTGTTGCTTAGCAACAGCTTCTAAACAGTCAGCTGCAGCTGCAAGCGTCTCTAGCTGAAGCTGTTGCTATAGCTACAGACCTTGCAGTGCCTGACTGGTGAAAAAAAGCAACGAGAACTAAAAAAAACTTATAGAAAACGGCTCCTGATTTTTGCCGTTAGATCGATTATTCCGGACATATAACCTCCGGATAAACCAAAGTTTCCTGTATATTCTTCAGTTAGGAGGGTGTGCAGTCCCCACCACAAATGCTCGCCATGTATCTTTGTTGACTATTTGGGGCCGTGCTTTAAGCACGAAGAGCTTTCTGAAGCCAACGCACCAGACCTTTAACTAATTTGGAGTAAGACTCGTTTATTTCAGTTTAAAATTGTGACCTATTTTGATGTATTGCACTCTTTTATAAAAAAAAAAATAAACACAGCTCCACGTGTTGAATTGTGTTTGTGATCAGTCTCTTTGTTTTTGATCAGAAATCTCCCGACAGTTTTCTCATGTTAACAGCTCTGAGACCATCCCCTGCAATAACCTCCTTTAGAAGTCACCTCAAGACAGTAGCGTGAATGATACCAAATAGCATCATTACTAGTGCAAGATCAATGTTGCAGTCAAGTGATATACCTATCAATTTATCCAATGAAAAGCGACGAGTTAAGAAAGTAACTATAGGTTTTTATTGGCTAAATAACAGAGCCCACCCTCGTGGGTGATCGGATCCAACAAGGAGGAATACCAGCCAGTCGACCACCTTTATACCTGGGCAGGTAGGTGGAGCCGTGGGCGGAGTCAGCAGCGGTCAGCCCAGGTATAACAGCGTGACAAGAGGCGACCTCGTATAGTGATACAACAGTGTGAACAGTGATAACCATAGAGTAACGATATAACAGTGATAACTATAGTGTAACGATAGTGAATGATAAAAGTGGTTTACCACATTCACCCCTTGTTTAGATTTGAGTCCGGCGGGGTGAAGTGTACTACCAGTTCTGGTATGTCAGTCTGGCCGGAGGCCTCGTAAGCCTTTCTGATCGTCGCAGCGGCGGTGTTGCATTATCCGGTGTTAATGCTGGTGTCTGCGTGGTCGGCGAAGATTCGTGGGGTTCCGGCATGCCGTCTACCTCGGGTGGCATTGGGGGGGTGGGGGGGGGGTAACGGTGGTGTCTCAGGAGTGCCCGAGGGTGCGAGGTCTCGTAAGGAGACTGTGTCCTCCCGCCCATCTGGGTATGCCACATAGGCGTACTGGGGGTTGGCGTGCAGGAGGTTCACCCTCTCGACCAGGGAGTCCGTTTTATGGGCCCTCACGTGCTTTCACAGCAGGACGGGCCCCGGAGAGGTCAGCCAGGTTGGTAGCGTGGTTCCTGTAGTCGACTTCCTGGGGAAAACAAACATTCGTTCATGGGGGGTGGCGTTAATGGCCGTGCACAGTAGTGACCGGATGGAATGCAGTGCTGCCGGGAGGACTTCCTGCCAGCGGGAAGTTGGGAGGCCCTTAGACTTTAAGGCTAAGAGGACGGCCTTCCATACTGTCGCGTTCTCTCTTTCCACCTGCCCGTTCCCTCGGGGGTTGTAGCTGGTGGTCCTGCTTGCAGCAATACCTCTCGCTAGTAGGAACTGACGGAGTTCCTCGCTCATGAAGGAGGAGCCCCGGTCACTCTGTATATAGTTTGGGAACCCGAACAAGGCGAAGAGGTCGTTCAGGCATTTAATGACCATGGTACTGGTCATGTCTGGGCAGGGGAAGGCAAAGGGGAAACTGGAGTACTCATCAACAATGTTGAGGAAGTACACATTGCGGTCAGAGGACGGGAGGGGCCCCTTAAAGTCGATGCTCAGGCGCTCGAAGGGGCGGGTGGCCTTGATCAGGCTTGCCCTGTCCGGCCTAAAGAAGTGCGGTTTGTACTCGGCACAGGTCTGGCAGTTCTTGGTCATGGTCCTGACCTCCTCGATGGAGTAGGGCAGGTTGCGGGCCTTAATGAAGTGGTAAAGTCTGGTGACTCCGGGGTGGCAGAGGTCGTTGTGGAGGGTCTGAAGTCTTATCAATTTGCGCGCTGGCGCATGTAATTCGTGAAAGAGCATCAGGGGGTTCGTTCAGCTTACCTGGCCGGTACAAGATATCATAATCATAGGTGGAGAGCTCGATTCTCCACCTCAAGATCTTGTCATTCTTGATTTTGCCCCTCAGCTTGTTATTAAACATAAAAGCGACCGAACGCTGGTCGGTGAGGAGGGTAAATCGTTTGCCTGCCAGGTAATGCCTCCAGCGTCGTACCGCCTCCACAATCGCCTGGGCCTCCTTCTCGACCGACGAGTGTCGGATCTCAGGGCCCTGTAGGGTCCTTGAGAAGAAGGCCACCGGTCTCCCCTCCTGGTTAAGGGTAGCAGCTAAGGCGAAGTCGGATGCATCGCTCTCCACTTGGAAGGGGATGGACTCATCCACTGCGTGCATTGTGGCCTTGGCAATGTCTCCCTTAATGAGGGAGAAGGCTGCGCACGCTTCCTCCGTAAGGGGGAAGGATGTGGACTTCATGAGGGGTCTGGCTTTGTCCGCATAATTGGGCACCCATTGGGCATAGTAGGCGAAGAGCCCCAGGGTTCTCTTTAGTGCCTTTGGACAGTGGGGGAGGGGTAGCTCCATGAGGGGGCGCATTCTTTCGGGGTCAGGGCTGATGACTCCGTTCTCTACTACACAGCCGAGGATGGCAAGGCGCGAGGTGTTAAACACACATTTCTCCTTATTGTAGGTGAGGTTCAGCCGTTGGGCCGTACGGAGGAATCTCTCCAGATTAACATCATGGTCCTGCCGGTCGCGGCCGCAGATGGTGACGTTATCTAGGTAGGGGAACGTGGCGTGCAGCCCGTTCTGGTCAACCATCCGGTCCATCTCCCTTTGGAAGACTGAAACCCCGTTGGTGACGCCGAAGGGGACCCTAAGGAAGTGGTAGAGGCGGCCATTCGCCTCGAAGGCGGTATACTGGCGGTCCTCAGGGCGGATAGGGAGTTGGTGGTAGGCCGACTTAAGGTCGATGGTCGAGAATACTCGGTATTGTGCGATCTGATTGACCATATCAGATATGCGGGGAAGGGGGTATGCGTCCAGCTGGGTGTACCTGTTTATGGTCTGGCTGTAGTCGATGACCAGGCGGTTTTTATTGCCGGTCTTAACGACCACGACCTGGGCACGCCAGGGGCTGGTGCTCCCCTCGATGATGCCCTCCTTCAGGAGACGCTGCACCTCGGAGCTAATGAAAGCTCTGTCCCCGGCGCTGTACCGCCTGCTCTTGGTAGCGACGGGTTTGCAGTCGGGGGTGAGGTTGGCAAACAGGGAAGGTGGCGGGACCTTGAGGGTGGATAGGCCGCAGGTGTTACGCGGTGGGCGGTTTAAAATCTGTTGGTTGTCGACTGTGAGTGGGGGGAGGGGTCCGCCGTATGCTAGCGTGACGCTTTGGAGGTGGGATTGGAAGTCTAGACCTAGTAGGACGGCAGCGCATAGCTGGGGCAGGACGAGGAGTTTAAAATTTTTATACTCCGTGCCCTTAACCGACAGGGTCACAACACAGTAGCCGCTGATGTCTGTGGCGTGGGACCTCGATGCCATCGAGATCCGGTTGCGCGTTGGCCGGACCGTGAGGGAGTAGTGGCTCACCGTGCCTGAGTGGATGAAACTCTCCGTGCTTCCGCTGTCAAACAGGCAGGTCGTGGCGTGGCCGTTTACTTTGATGTCCATCATGGACTTGGACAGGTGGTGCGGGCGGGCTTGGTCCAGTGTGACGGAGGCTAGTGTATAGCTGAGCGAGTTGCTGTCGTCTGCGGGTGAGGCGGTGGTCGGGCCTGGAGGCACGGTGGCGGTCAAGCGTGGTGGGTAAAATGGCGGCGCCCACGAGGTTGGACAAAATGGCGGAGAAGATGGCTGCCCCCACAACTCACATGAGGCACTGCTGGTGTCGGTTGCCTGGATCAAAGATGGCCGCCCCCATGGCTCACATGTGGGGATGCCGGCCTCTGTGGCCTTGATGGAAGATGGCCGCCCCCACAGCTCGCATGAGGCACTGCTGGCCTCTGTTGACCTCCCTCTGCAGGCCTTTGCAAAGTGGCCTTTCTTCAGGCAGCTCGAGCAGGTCGCGTTTCTGGCTGGGCAGCGCGCCCTCGGGTGTTTCGCCTGGCCGCAGAAGAAGCAGCCGGCGGCCCGATCGCGGGGGTCCGATGTCGCAGCCGGTACCGGGGGTGGCGGTCCCGATTGGGTCCGGGACGCCGACGCTGAGGTAGGTCCCAGGGGGTGTGCTGCGGGGGGCATTGCGGTCGGGGTCGGTCCCGAGTCCCAGGGTCGCAAATTACAGTGCCTGGAATATGCCTCGAGGTCCCGATGGGCCACTTCTAGGGAGCGAGCGAGGGCTGCAGCTTTGTCCAGGTCGAGGTCCTTTGCTTCAAGCAGTCTTTGCCGTGAGTAGTCGGACCGCAGGCCTTTCACGAAGGCATCGCGGACATTGTCTTCAGTATTTTCTGCCGCCGTTACCGCTTTAAAGTTACAGTCCCTGCCGAGTGCTTGTAGCGCCTGTAAAAATTCATCTACAGACTCTCCTGGTTGTTGCGGGCGGGATCTTAGGAGGTGTCTGGCATACATGGAATTTACCGGGCTCTGGTACTGTCGTTTCAGCCGGTTGATGGCGTCCTCGTATGTTTTAAGGTCCCGGATGAGTGCGAATACTTTAGGGCTCACTTGGGCGGTCAGAACTCTTAGCTTGGATTTCTGAGGCACGCCGGATTCTCCCAGGTAGGACTCAAAACAGCTCAGCCAGTGTTCGAAGTCGAGGGCTGAGTTTGCTGCCTGTGGGTTTAGATCCAGGTACGGTGGTCGGAGGGCTCGCAGCCAAGCCGGCTGCTGTGGCTGTTGTAGCTGGGCGTCTGGCTGGTCGTTTGGCTGCTCGTCTGGCTGCTCGTTTGGCTGCTCAAGTAACGACATTTTAAAATTTAGCCAATAAAATTGATATACCTATCAATTTATCCAATGAAAAGCGACGAGTTAAGAAAGTAACTATAGGTTTTTATTGGCTAAATAACAGAGCCCACCCTCGTGGGTGATCGGATCCAACAAGGAGGAATACCAGCCAGTCGACCACCTTTATACCTGGGCAGGTAGGTGGAGCCGTGGGCGGAGTCAGCAGTGGTCAGCCCAGGTATAACAGCGTGACAAGAGGCGACCTCGTATAGTGATACAACAGTGTGAACAGTGATAACCATAGAGTAACGATATAACAGTGATAACTATAGTGTAACGATAGTGAACGATAAAAGTGGTTTACCACATCAAGCAAATGTGATCTTGATATTAACACTTTCCTTCATTTCTTGCAGCTCTCACCAGCCATAGTTGGCGGTTTACACAACATAGCAAGGAGCATTGAAACTCGGAACTACACTGAGGGATTAAGCATCCACACGCACATAGTGAGCACCAGTAACTTCAGTGAAATCTCTGCATTCATGCCAGTCCTGAAAGTGGTCCTCACGCAGGCTAATAAACTAGGTGTTTGATATAAAAGTGTAATTTGATAAAAGAAAGCTATATACTTTGTGAAAAGTAAATGTTGGCCAAACCTATGTCGGTTTAGATTGAAATGAGAATCTGAGCGAAGACCATTTGAATACCCATGGTTAAATGTAATGGACGCAAGTTTCATTCCATGTTGCATTTTTTGGCTGTCTTACCACAGCACCTTTTATGTAAAGAGGCAAAACATTCCAATATATAATCAGATAAAATGAAGCCAGTGGCAATGCACCTTGATCTTTTAAATCTGTCTATATTGCCTGTTTTAAAAAAGCAATGAAATTGTGTGACCTACATAGGACAAATGGAATCCGTACAGTATTGTAATAATCCAGATGCATGCATTACTGATCAAACTAAAATAATACAGGTTTTGTGCCACTGACTTATTTAGTGGCAGAGAGTACTTTAAGAGACAGACGTGTAGGGCTGTGTCCAGCATCAATACAATTATACAGACTAGAAGAGTGTGCTATATGGACTGGAAGAAGATACTCAATCTATGGCTGAGTGGGACAAGTTGAAACAGCTGCTTGTAAGGCAGTGCAGGCTGCACAAAACCAGTACTAGCTTGTCTTTCCCCGTGTTCAATCTTGTGATTCAGAAACACACCTACAATTCATCTTATTTTAAATAAACATTAATTTATTTAAATTGATTGTGCCTCTTTTTTCTTTTTCTATTTTGCGCGTCATAACAGTCCAGACAGCTGAATATTAGGAATGTATATTTGGCAGATTGTGTCATCCAGTGTTAACAGCGGATTCAGGAGTCTGCTACAGCTCCGGATAATCCTGCTTTGTGTTCTTTTTTAGAGCTTTCTGTTGAGTGGGTAAAGCCAAAAACAAATGTTGCATTTTGAACACTGAAACAAGCTCTTGAACAGTTGAACACTTCCACTTCTACTGTTGCCTTACTGGAGCGCTGTTAATTGATTTCCATGTAATACAATCCATGTTTCACATACCAGCAAAATCAATGGGAAACTATCTTATCCCTTTGCTTTTGTTCTCTCCCAGCCCTGCCTTTTGATCTATTTCATTTCCTTTCCAGTTTTGAAAAAGGGTTAGACCTGAAACGTCGACTCTAATTTCTCTCCACGGATGTTGCCTGGCCTGCTGAGTTTTTCCAGCATTTTCTGTTATTTTTATTCCAGTTGTTGTTGTTGAAGCGTCAAATAAACTAACCTAATTTTCCTCTAAGTACAGGAAAGATCAAAATTCCCATAAGAAGCAAGCTGTATATTCTCCGCCGCTGCCCCCAGTAAAATCGAACTGATGAGGAAAATCAAATAAGAACATAAGATATTGGAGCAGGAGTGGGCCAGCCGGTCCCTTCGAGCCTGCTCTGCTATTCAATAAGCTCATGGCTGAACTTCTATCTCAACTCCACCTTCCCACACTATCCGTTCAGTAAACATTTGTTGCACTCCCTCTAAGGCAAATATATCCTCCTTGGGTAAGGAGACCAAAACTGTACACAGTACTGCAGGTGTGGTCTCACCAAAGCCCTATATAACGGAGTGATTATTTGCAACGCATTTTCGACTCTGCGCTTGCGCACCCGTTTGGTACCCCGCATGCGCACTCGATGCGGTCACGCATGCGCAGTACCCGGAGAAGGTCAGGAGCCCTGGGGGTGGGAGGGAGGTTAGGAACTTGTTCCACCACCCCCACCCCCTTAACATAGAAACATAGAAGATAGGAGCAGGAGTAGGCCATTCGGCCTCTCGAGCCTGTTCCGCCATTTAATGAGATCATGGCTGATCATCCAAATTCAGTACCCGGTCCCTGCTTTCTCTCCATATCCCTTGATCCCTTTAGCCTTAATAAATATATCTAACTCCTTCTTGAATATATTTAATAAGTTGGCCTCAACTACCTTCTGTGGTAGAGAATTCCACAGGTTCACCACTCTCTGGGTGAAGAAATTCCTCCTCATCTCAGTCCTAAATGGCTTACCCCTTAAACTGTGACCCCTGGTTCTAGACTCCTCTGCATTGGGAACATTCTTCCTGCATCTAGTCTGTCTAGTCCTGTTAGAATTTTATAAGTTTCAATGAGATCCCCTCTCATTCTTCTAAACTCTAGCAAATATAAGGCTAATCGACCCAATCTCTCTCCATACGTCATTCCTGCCATCCCAGGTATCAGTCTGGTTAATCTTCACTGCACTCCCTCCATGGCAAGAACATCCTTCCTCAAATAAGGCAACCAAAACTGCACACAACACTCAAGGTGTGGTCTCACCAAGGCCCTGTACAACTGCAGCAAGACATCCTTGCTCCTGTACTCGAATCCTCTCGCTATGAAGGCCAACATACCATTTGCCGCCTTAATCGCCTGCTGCACCTGCATGCTTACCTTCAGCGACTGGTGCACAAGGACACCCAGGTCTCGTTGCACTTCCCCTTCTCCCAATCTATTGCCGTTCAGATAACCTATCTTCCTGTTTTTGCCACCAAAGTGGATAACCTCGCATTTATCCACATTGGGCAGATGCATGGCAAATGCAGTATAATCACCCAACCTGTCCAAATCATCCTGGAGTTTCTCTGCATCCTCCTCACAGCACACACGCCCACCCAGCTTTCTGTCGTCTGCAAATTTGGAGATATTACATCTAGCTGGGGTCCTAGCACCAATCCCTGCGGTAGCCCACTAGTCACTGCCTGCCACTCGGAAAAAGACCTGTTTATTCCAACTCTTTGCTTCCTGTCTGCCAACCAGTTCTCTATCCAAGTCAGTACCTTTCCCCCAATCCCATGTGCTTTAACTATACACGCCAATCTCTTATGCGGGACATTATCGAAAGCCTTCTGAAAGTCCAAATACACCACATCCAGTGGTTCTCCCTTATCTATTCTACCAGTTACATCCTCAGACAATTCCAGTAGATTAGTCAAGCATGATTTACCTTTTGTAAATCGATGTTGACTGTCTGATCCTGTCACTGTTTTCCAAGTGCTCTGCTATTACATCTTTTATAGTGGACATCTTTTACATTTTCCCCACTACTGATGTCAGGCTTACCGGTCTATAATTCCCCATTTTCTCTCTACCACCTTTTTTAAATAGTGGGGTTACATTAGCTACCCTCCAATCCATGGGAACTATTCCAGATTCTTTAGATTTTTGGAAGATGACCAGCAATGCATCTACTATTTCGAGGGCCACTTCCTTAAGTACCCTGGGATGTAGATTATCAGGCCCTGGGGATTTATCGGCCTTCAATCCCATCAATTTCCCTAACACCATTTCCCTACAAATACTGATTTCATTCAGTTCATCCCTCTCATTAGACCCTATGTTCCCCGACATCTCTGGAAGGTTATTTGCGTCCTCCTTTGTGAAGACAGAACCAAAGTATGTATTTAATTGGTCAGCCATTTCTTTGTTCCCCGTTATAAATTCCCCTGATTCTGACTGCAAGGGACCTACACTTGACTTCACCAATCTTTTTTGCTTCACATATCTATAGAAGCTTTTATAGTCAGTTTTTATGTTCCCTGCAAGCTTACTCTCATATTCTATTTCCCCCCCTCTTAATTAATCCCTTTGTCCTCCTTTGCTGAATCCTAAACCTCCAATCCTCAGGTTTGCTGCTTTTTCTGGCCAATTTATATGTCCCCTCCTTATGCTATCCCTAATTTCCCTAGTTAGCCACGGTTGAGTCACCTTTTTTGTTTTATTTTTATGCCAAACAGGGATGAACAAATTCTGTAGTTCATCCATGCAATCTTTAAATGTTTGCCATTGCCTATCCACCATCAACCCTTTAAGTAACGTTTCCCAATTCACCCTAGCCAACTCACACCTCATACCATCGTAGTTTCCTTTATTTAAATTCAGGACCCTAGTCTCTGAGTCAACTACTTCACACTCCATCTTAATGAAGAATTCCATCATATTATGATCGCTCCTCCCCAAGGGGCTTCGCACAACAAGATTGCTAATTAATCCTTTCTCATTACATAATACCCAGTCTAAGATGGCCTGATCTCTAGTTGGTTCCTCGACACATTGGTGCAGGAAACCATCCCGTATACACTCTAGGAATTCCTCCTCCACAGTATTGTTACTAATTTGGTTAGCCCAATCTATATGTAGATTAAAGTCACCCATGATAACTGCTATGCCCTTATTGCACGTGTCTCTAATTTCCTGTTTAATGCCACCCCGAACCTCAGCATTACTGTTTGGGGGGTCTGTATACAACTCCCACCAACGTTTTCTGCCCCTTGGTATTTCTCAGCTCTACCCATACAGATTCCACATCATCAGAGCTACTATCCTTCCTTACTATTGTGTTAATCTCTTTAACCAGCAATGCTACCCCCACCTCCTTTTTCCTTTTTTCCTGTCCTTCCTGAATATTGAATACCCCTGCATGTTGAATTCCCAGACTTGGTCATCCTGGAGCCATGTTTCCGTAATTCCAATTACATCATATCCGTTTACATCTATTTGCACAGCTAATTCATCCACCTTATTACGAATGCTCCTTGCATTAAGACACAAAGGCCTAGAAATTCATTAAGGCGCTGCCAGCTTTGCGCCCAGTTAACGCCTAAAGGGTGATTTTGCGCCAAAAATGAGTTTGCGCAGATATTCAGCGCAGCGGTATTGGCGGCGGTAGCCGTTAGCGCTGCGCCGGCACCGATGACGTCATCGGTGTGCGCAGTGCCCCGGTTCCGCCCCGAAACCGCGCCAATCCCCATATTTAGTTGCGGCCGCCTCCTCCGAAGCGGCCGCAAACAGCGACCAGAAAACGGGGCCGTCTTGCTGCCTTAGTGGGGCGCTTTAAAGCGGAAGGTGCGGCCGGCCGCTTTTGCAGCGGCCGCCTGCCCGCACCTCCTTCCCCGGCCTCCTCCACCCCCCCCCCGGCGGCATTGCCGGCTGCTTTCCGCGAGCCCGGCACTTCTCCGTGGTGCCGGGCTCATTTGCTGGCACTATCCAGCGGCGATCTCCCCGTTGCAGGCAGCTCCCCTTTAAGAGAAGGAGGAGGCCTGCAGTACCGCAGCCTGCCGCTGCGCAGCGCCTGGCGCTGCGGCGCCAAGAGCACTGATATTCAGTGTCAGCGCACCAAGCGGAGGCGGGCACACCCTGGTATAGCGCCCGCTTCCGAATTGGGGCGCTAACAATGAATATCTGACGATCGCTATAGGCTTCCCGCCCAGCACTAACTTTTGGGCGCTAGCCAGCTGGCGGGGCCATAGTGAATTTCTAGGCCGAAGCCTTCAGGCTTGTTTTTTTAACACTCTTAGTCCTTTTAGCATTATTATTTACTGTAGCCCTGTTTGATTTACACCCTTGATTTCTCTGCCTTCCACTTTTGCTTTTCTCCTTCCTGTCTTTTGTTTCTATCCTTGCTTCCCTTTCCTCTGTCTCCCTGCACAGGTTCCCAACCCCCTGCCATTTTAGTTTATACCTTCCCCAACAGCACTAGCCAACACTACCCCTAGGACATCGGTCCCGGTCCCACCCAGATGCAAACCGTCCAGTTTGTACTGGTCCCACCTCCCCCAGAACCGGTTCCAATGTCCCAGGAATTTGAATCCCTCCCCCTTGCACCATTCCTCTAGCCACGTATTCATCTGAAATACCCTTCTATTTCTACTCTGACTAGCACGTGGCGCTGGTAGCAATGCTGAGATTACTACCTTTACACCTGCACCACGTTTGCTCTATCCTTTCCACCCCCCACCCACCCTAACCAGCCCACAGCAGCTCAAGAAGGCAGCTCACTACTACCCTATCAAGGGCAACTAGGAATGGGCAACAAATAAATTAATTTTTTTAAATAGGAGCATATTCTGTGTTGGTCCTACAACATGCATAACATTACAGTTATGTGTTATTTGCCGGATTCGACTGTTCCAACGTTCCCCTGGCTAGCCTCCCATCTTCCACCCTCAATGAACTTGAGCTCATCCAAAACTCTGCTGCACGTATCCTAACACGTAGCAAGTCCCATTCACCCCTCACCCCTGTGCTCGTTAAGCTGCGTAGCCCGTTAAAGGGACCACGCACCCCAAAAAAATTAGGTGCAACAATTTCCACCAACACTTTGATTGTAAAAATTCTCATCTTCTTAAAATCCCTCCATGGGATGGCTTCACCCCTTCCTATTTGTACTCGGCAGTGTGAGTTCTCCTAACCTGGGAGGGTGAGCCCTGTCTGTCCTCTGAAAGCAGTAGTGAGAGCTCTGGAGCATTGGGCTTTGGAACTGGCTGTCAGTGAATGGATCGAAGTACACATTGCAAAGATCTTGATTACTCAGGCAGGCAGGATCTAATTACACATTCCAGACAAACTGCTGGGTGTGTCTTGTCCTCCAAGGAGACCAATCAGAACTTCGGCATTACAGGACCAGCCCCTATATAATTGCAGTAAGCCGTCTTTACTCTTGTAATAAAGGCCAACATACCATTTGCTTTCCTAATTGCTTGCTGTACCTGCACGTTAACTTAGTGATTCGTGTACAAGGACACCCAGGTCCTTCTGAACACCAACATTTCCCAATCTCTCACCATTTAAAAAATATTCTGCTTTTCTATTTTTCCTACCAAAGTGGATAACTTCACATTTCTCCACGTTCTATTCCATTTGCCATGTTCTTGCTGAATCACTTCACTTTGGTGCTCCAAGATTGTAACTATATCTGTACCATAATGTGAATGAAGATCTTGCTGAATGCCCTTATACTGAGCTGTCCATATCCCCAGGCAATTTCTGGTGTCTTGTCGCATTCGTGAAGCTTCAATGTGAGATTATCCTAACTCAGCTTTACTAACATCGGTCGAATTTTGTAAAAATATTTCTTCTTCAATTTTGAGTTATAAAATGTTAATTGACTGGCGGAGCAGGCTCGAAGGGCTAAATGGCCTACTCCGGCTCCTATTTCTTACGTATGTTCTTAATGTCCTATGCATAGATACAAATTTGGTATTGTGTAGACAAATCCAAACTTCTGCCAAAAACTACATGTGATGGCCTGTAGGATTATATAGCTCCAGAATTCTGACTCCATGGCTAATGAAGGCCACTGCTCCACCAAAGCAAGTGCCTTCAGGGTAACCTGGAGACGGTTCAAGAAATCATTCTTCCAGTTCTGACCAAAGGTCCTTGACCTGAAAGATTAACTTTGTTTCTCTCCACCGATGCTGCTTAACCTACTGAGAATTTCCAGCATTTTCTGTTTTTATTCCTCCTTTCTACCCTGCCCCAAACATTGCTAAAAAATTTGCTGTGTCCCTCAATGACGACGGAGCCCAGCATGCGAGTGCAAAAGACAAGACTGAAGCATTCGCAACCATCTTCAGCCAGAAGTGCCGAGTGGATGATCCATCTCGGCCTCCTCCTGAGGTCCCCACAATCAAAGAAGCCAGTCTTCAGCCAATTCGATTCACTCCACATGATATCAAGAAACTGACCGCACTGGATACAGCAGAGGCTAGGAACCCTGACAACATCCTGGCTGTTGTGCTGAAGTCTTGTGCTCCAGAACTAGTCGTGCCTCTAGCCAAGCTGTTCCAGTACAGCTATAACACTGGCATCTATCCGACAATGTGGAAAACTGCCCAGGTATGTCCTGTCCAGAAAAAGCAGGACAAATCCAGTCCGACCAATTACCGCCCGATCAGCCTACTCTCGATCATTAGCAAAGTGATGGAAGGTGTTGTTGACAGTGCTATCAAGTGGTACTTACTCACCAATAACCTGCTCACATGCTCAGTTTGGGTTCAGCCAGGACCACTCGGCTCCAGTCCTCATTACAGCCGTGGTCCAAACATGGACAAAAGAGCTGAATTACTGAGGTGAGGTGAGAGTGACTACCCTTGACATCAAGGCAGCATTTGACCAAGTGTGGCATCAAGGAGCCCTAGTAAAATTGAAGTCACTGGGAATCGGGGAAAACTCTCCACTGGCTGGAGTCATACCTAGCACAAATGAAGATGGTTGTGGTTGCTTGAGGCCAATCAGCTCAGTCCCAGGACATCGCTGCAGGAGTTCCTCAGGGCACTGTCCTAGGCCCAACCATCTTCAGCTGCTTCATCAATGACTTTCCCTCCATCATAGGGTCAGAAATAGGGATATTCGCTGATAATTGCACAGTGTTTAGTTCCATTCGCAACTCTTCAGATAATGAAGCAGTCCATGCCCACCTGCAGCAAAACCTGGACGACATTCAGCTTGGGCTGATAAGTGGCAGGTAATGACTATCTCCAACATGAGAGAGTCTAACCACCGCCCCTTGACATTCAACGGCATTACCATCGCCGAATCCCCCACCATCAACAACCTGGGGATCACTTCCCCCACTACCGGCATACCGTGGCTGCAGTGTGTACCATCTACAAGATGCACTGCAGCAACTTGCCATGGCTTCTCAGACAGCACCTCCCAAACCCACGACTTCTATCACCTAGAATGACAAGGGCAGTAGACGCATGGGAACACCACCATCTCCAAGCTCCCCTCCAAGTCACACACCATCCTGACTTGGAAATATATCGCCATTCCTTCATCATCGTGGGGTCAAAATCCTGGAATTTCCTCCATAACAGCACTGTGGGAGTACCTTCACCACACGGACTGCAGCGGTTCAAGAAGGCGGCTCACCACCACCTTCTCAAGGGCAATTAGGGATGGGCAATAAATGCTGGCCTTGCCAGCGACGCCACACCCCTGAACGAATAAAAAACACTTGTAAATGTGTTTTTTTTTTACAAATAACACATGGATAGAATCTTTCCCGATTGCTCCAAACCCAGCTTCAGAAGAGCAACTGGCCCTCCAGCAGTATGAAATTTTGCTTCTCTACAATAAAGATCTTTGGCCTCTTTAAGTGAGATTACCAATTTAGTGCAAAATTTGGAACAGCCTAATTTGTTATGAAGAACTGGGTTGATTGCCCAAACTCATTTCACATTAAACTCTTACAGCCAACGAAGGGACTTTGATTCCATCAGTATCAGATATTTCCAAATGTCAATAAATATGAATCTTTCTCACTTGTTTAGCTTTTGCATGCAAATGATAGTCCGTCATCTTCATGGATAGAAATACGTGGAATTACAATACAGAAATGGGCCATTTGGCCCAACTAGTCCATGTTAGCGTTTACCCTCCATGTAAGAAAATAGTTCTAATCACATTTACCCACTCTGTTCCCATATCCCTTTATTCGCTTTTCTTTCATCTACCCATACAGTCTGATCTTGAATGCTGAAATAGTTTCTGCCTCAGCCACCAAGTCTGGAAGTGAATTCCGGAGCTTCGCAACTCTGTGTAAAGACATTTCTCCTGCCCTCTTCTAAATCTCTTACATGTAATCTTGTATCTATGGCCCCTCATTCTTGGCCCTTCAACTACTGCAAATGGTCTGCTTCTATCTACCTTGTCCCATAGTTTCATAATTTTAAACTCTTCTATCACATCATATCGCACCATAATCTGCATAATTCTAATGAAAAAGACCCAATTTTTCAAGCGTTTCTTTGTTTGTATTTCCTCATACAGCACTAGGCAGCATCACAAGAATACTCACTTTGACAATTTACATTGATCACAATATAATTAGAGTTTGGTTTAAGAATAGATATGTCGGAGAAGGGTATTTGACTTGAACAGCAAATTAAAATAAGATAAAGAGGGATTTTTTAAATTTTTTATTCATTGATGGGATGTGGGCGTCGCTGGCTGGCTAGGCCTGCATTTAGTGCCCATCCCTAATTGCCCTTGAGAAGATGGTGGTGAGCTGCCTTCTTGAACCGCTGCAGTCCATATGGTGTAGGTACACCCACAATGCTGTTAGGAAGGGAGTTCCAGGATTTTGGCCCAGCGACAGTGAAGGAACGGCGATACAGGTCCAAGTCAGGATGGTGTGTGGCTTGGAGGGGAACTTGTAGGTGGTGATGTTCCCATGCGTCTGCTGCCCTTGTCCTTCTAAGTGGTAGAGGTCGCGGGTTTGGAAGGTGCTGTTGAAGGAGCTTTGGCGAGTTGCTGCAGTGCATCTTGTAGATGGTACACACTGCAGCCACAGTGCGCCGGTGGTGGAGGGAGTGAATGTTGAAGGTGGTGGATGGAGTGCCAATCAAGCGGGCTGCTTTATCCTGAATGGTGTCGAGCTTCTTGAGTGTTGTTGGAGCTGCACTCATCCAGGCAAGTGGAGAGTATTCCATCACACTCCTGACTTGTGCCTTGTAGATGGTGGAAAGGCTTTGGGGAGTCAGGAGGTGAGACACTCGCCGCAGAATTCCCAGCCTCTGGCCTGCTCTTGTAGCCACAGTATTTATATGGTTGGTCCAGTTCAGTTTCTGATCAATGGTAACCCCCAGGATGTTGATAGTGGGGGATTCAGTGATGGTAATGCCATTGAATGTCAAGAGGAGATGGTTAGAGCCTCGCTTGTTGGAGATGGTCATTGCCTGGCACTTGTGTGGTGCGAATGTTACTTGCCACTTGTCAGCCCAAGTCTGAATGTTGTCCAGGTCTTGCTTCATATGGACACGGACTGCGTCAGTATCTGACGAGTCTCGAATGGTGCTGAACAGTGTGCAATCATCAGCGAACATCCCCACTTCTGACCTTATGATGGAGGGAAGGTCATTGATGAAACAGCTGAAGATGGTTGGGCCTAGGACACTGCCCTGAGGAACTCCTGCAGTGATGTCATGTGATTGAGATGAATGACCTCCAACAACCACAGCCAACTTCCTTTGTGCTAGGTATGATTCCAACCAATGGAGAGTTTTCCCCTTGATTCCCATTGACTTCAGTTTTGCTAGGGCTCCTTGATGCCACACTCGATCAAATGCTGCCTTGATGTCAAGGGCAGTCACTCTCACCTCACCTCTTGAGTTCAGCTCTTTTGTCCATGTTTGGACCAAGGCTGTAATGAGGTCAGGAGCTGAGTGGCCCTGGCGGAACCCAAACTGGGTGTCAGTTAGCAGGTTATTGCTGAGTAAGTGCCGCTTGATAGCACTGTCGACGACACCTGCCATCACTTTGCTGATGATTGAGAATAGACTGATGGGACGGTAATTGGCCGGGTCGGATTTGTCCTGCTTTTTGTAGACAGGACATACTTGGGCAATTTTCCACATTGCCGGGTAGATGCCAGTGTTGTAGCTGTACTGGAACAGCTTGGCTAGGGGCGCAGCTAGTTCTGGAGCACAAGTCTTCAGTACTATTGCCGGAATGTTGTCAGGGCCCATAGCCTTTGCAGTATCCAGTGTCTTCAGCCATTTCTTGACATCACGTGGAGTGAATTGAATGGGCTGAAGACTGGCATCTGTGATGCTGGGGACCTCAGGAGGAGGCCCAGATGGATCATCCACTCGACACTTCTGGCTGAAGATAGTTGCAAATGCTTCAGCCTTGTCTTTTGCACTCACGTGCTGGGCTCCACCATCATTGAGGATGGGGATATTTTTGGAGCCTCCTCCTCCTGTTAACTGTTTAATTGTCCACCACCACTGGATGTGGCAGGACTGCAGAGCTTTGATTTGATCCGATGGTTGTGAGATCGCTTAGCTCTGTCTATCGCATGTTGCTTCCATTGTCTGGCATGCAAGTAGTCCTGTGTTGTAGCCTCACCAGGTTGACACCTCATTTTTCGGTATGCCTGGTGCTGTTCCCGGCATGCTCTCCTGCACTCTTCGTTAAACCAGGGTTGATCTCCCGGCTTGATGGTAATGGTAGAGTGAGGGATATGCCGGGCCATGAGGTTACAGATTGTGGTTGAATACAATTAAATGGAAGAAAAAATTGGCAAATGAACCATGAATCAGAAATATTTAAATAGGGGATAGGGTACGAATCAAATATATTCTAGAAAGGAAAAAAAGAGCATCAAAGGCTGGCTATGATTAGATCAAATTTGAAGCTTAAAAAAACTAGTACTTATAGACAACTAATAAAACCAGGACAAATATAAATATAGGATATTATTTGTGGGCGGAACAACAGCAGATGAAATTTAACACAGACGAGTGTAAAGTACTCAAGATAATGAAGAAAAATAGTTGACGTATTCCATGATTGGTGTTGTAAAACCGAAGGACAAAGTTGAAAGAGATCCAGGACTCATACTGGACTTGACACTCAACATGTCCAACCAATACAGAGCAACAATCAACAAAACCATCAGAATGTCAAACTATAGAGCCAAAACAGTAGAATGTATGTCAGATCTCAAGTTGAGTCCTGTGTCCAGTGTTGGTTACTATAACACAGAGGAGACATTCAGGCACTGAAGACAGTTCAGGGAAGAGGCACATGATTGGCCCTAGTTTTAGGAGTAACATGGGCTTTTCCATCTTGAAAACAATAGATTGGGATGTAATCTTAGAGGTTTATAAAAATAGTTCACGGTAAATCCAGATAATTACAGGTGACGGGAGTCAACAGCCAATGAAAAAAGCCAAGTTTGGAAATCTCACATGAAAATGAAGAACTGGTACTATAAACATCCAGTGAGATGAGAAATCAGAACTGTGTTCTGGACCATCCTGGGACTCCTTAATCTCGCAAGCAGTGATAAAAGCAGGATGTTATTAAAAAAAAATCACATTTATATAGCACCTTTCATGACCTCAGGATATCCCAAAGTGCTTTACAGCCAATGAAGTTCTTTTGAAGTGTAATCACTGTTCTAATGTACGAAATGTGGCAGTCAATTTGCCCACAGCAAGGTCCAACAAACAGCAATGTAACAATGACCAGATAATCTGTTTTTAGGTGTTCATTGAAGGATAAATATTAGCCAGGACACTTCACGTGTTGCAATAGATCTAGAAGTAATGTTACTTCCCCTCCAAATATTTCCCCAGTGTTGACAGCTCTTAAGAGTTAATGCATCTTGCACACATTCTTTCCAAGCTGGATATATTACCCACTATATTCAGTGGGTCTTTGAAATACAGCTTCACCAATAATCCTTTTTAAAGATGGATTGGATGCAATTGCCATTAGTGTCTGTAGCTTCCATCAGTTACATTTTTGTTTGGTATAAATTAGCCATTTCTAGGTATAAGGATGGGTAGAGATTTATTTGGTGTTAACTTTCTAAGATAAAGATTAAGAACAATTGAAATCTGTACAAGTCTGGGGACACAAATAATGAGAAGAGTTAAGTGTTAATTGAAACAACGTGGTAATGTTTGGCTGAGATTCATTGCTCCAATAATGAAGCCTTTTGCTTATTTGGGCCAGCTATCTTTATTAACTCAGCCATTGTGTCAGGTAAGGCCTGAAATTCACACACGGGAAACAACCTTATTTTTCATTCTCGGGACGTGGACATTGATGACAAGGCTGACATTTGTTGTCCATCCCTAGTTGCCCTTGACAAGGTGGTGGTGGGCCTTTTTCTTGAACTGCTGCAGTCCATGTGGTGAAGGTACTTCCACAATGCTGTTAGGTAGGGAGTTCTAGGATTTTGGCCCAATGATGATGAAGGAACAATGATATATGACCAAGTCAGGATGACTTGCAGGGGACCTTGGAGGTAATGGTGTTCCCATCCACCTGCTGTCCTTGTCCTTCTAGCTGGTGGAGGTCATGCATTTGGGAGGTGTTGCCAAAGAAGCCTTGGCAAGTTGCTGTAGCGCATCATGTAGATAGTGCACACTGTAGCCACGGTGCGCCGGTGAAGGAGGGAGTGAATGTTTAGGATCATGTGTGCTGCTTTTTCCTGCATTTTGTTGAGCTTGTTGAGTGGTGTTGTAGCTGCACACATCCAGGCAAATGGAGAGTATTCCATCACACTCATGTCTTGTGCCTTGTAGATGATGGAGCGATTTTGGCTAGTCAGGAGATGAGTCACTCGTTTCAGAATACCCAGCCCCTGACCACCTCCAGTAGCCACAGCATTTATGTGGCTGGTCCAGTTAAGTTTCTGGTCACTGATGACCACGAGGATGTTGATGGTGGGGAACGTGGCGATGATAATGTCATTAAATGTCATGGGGTGATCGTCAGGAGCCCTCATGTTGGAGATTGTTACTGCCGGCACTTGTGTGGCGCAAATGTTACTTGCCACTTATCAGCACAAGCCTGGATGTTGTCCAGGTCTTGCTGTATGTGAGTTTAATTATCTGAGGAATTGTGAATGGAGCTGAACACTGTGAGGTCATCAAGGAACAGCCCCACTTCTGACCTGGAGGGCAGGTCATTGATGAAGCAGAAGATAGTTGGGTCTAGGATGCTGCCCTGAGGAACTCCTGCAGCAATATCCTGGAGCCGAGATGATTGGCATCCAACTACAACCATCTTCCTTTGTGCCAGGAAAGCCAGTGGAGAGTTTTCTCTCTGATATCTCTTAACTTCAGTTTTACTAGGGCTCTTTGTTGACATCAAGGCAGCTTTCAACTGAGTTTGGCAAGGGCAGTCACTCTATGGAATTTAGGTCGTGTGTCCACGTTTGGACCAAGGCTGCAATGTGGTCTGGAGCTCTGATGGAACCCAAACTGAGCATCGATGAGCAGGTTATTGGTGAGTAAATGCCAAATGATAGCACTGTTGACAACTCCTTCCATCATTTTGCTGATGATTGGGAATAGGCTGATAGGATGGTAATTGGATTCCTCCCACACATTGCACTGGATGTGGATATGTTTCAGGCTGATCATAGGATTTCAAGGCATTAATTCCACATCACATGCTAACAGAAACATTGCTCATTTTAAAGCCTAAACATTCACTTCAGATTTGGGTCAACTGTCCGATATGTTATACATTCAGTATATTTGATACAGTAAACACAAGGCAAATGAAACCAATGCCCAACAAATTTCATTTCACCACAACATCTGCAACATAAATTTAATACAGCTTTTAGGAATGTTGTAATATCAACTCTGCATTAAAGTCAGAAGATCATATCCTTGCAGAGTAGCTTTCTCTGTGTCCCTCGCGTTTGATACGGATTTTAGAACAGTATTGATGCTTGTTAAAATTAAAAAGGTCTAATTAAACTGACACAACATTTTGTATAAAATGAATTAAAAAACAAAAACTGTAATATGCATTGCATTAAATGATGTAATAATATATAGACATAGCTACTATGCATGTGGTTTCTATTTAACTGGGTGGCTGGTATTAAGAGAATTGTTCATCACACCAAGCCATGTTTAAAAGAAAAAACTAAAATGACACGTTTTGCGTAAGGAGGGTGGAAATTCATTTCAGCTCATTTTAGGGCCTGAAATAGACGTTACGCTCCGAGCACGGGCAAGAAGCTGGAGACCTAACACTCACCTGAAGTTAGTTGTTTCAACCCAACAGACCTCACTGGTAAGTCCACATTTGGAATATTGTATATAGTTTGGATACCCTTGTACCCTTGGCCTAAAATACCTGGGCCTGGAAGTGTGATACAGGAACCTACACTAGCCTGGGGGGGGATTTTGTTCTGGCCAGTATCTTCCCCTTTATTCGACAGGGGGCGGCGTTCCCTTCTTACATCTGTTCACCCCAATGCTGACATCTGAAAAGGAGATAGACAAGTGGGATAATGCTACCTGACCGAAATCCTCCCAGTGCCACCTCCTTTGTTCTGAACACAAGGTTAAACCTGTGTGATACAAGTGTCAGCCTGTTCTTGCCCCACGGAACTTATCTCTACCTATCTCAACTCTTATCTTTCTCCCCTTTTCCAGTCTCTTCCCACCTACATTTGCGACTCTTCTGACGCCCTCCGCCACTTTGACAGATTAAAGTTTCCTGGCCCCAACCGCGTCCTTTTCACCATCGACGTACAATCCCTCTACACCTCCATCCCCCACCAGGATGGCCTGAGGGCGCTCCGCTTCTTCCTTGAACAGAGGCCCAACCAGTCCCCATCAACCACCACCCTCCTCTGCCTGGCTGAACTTGTTCTCACATTAAACAACTTCTCCTTTGACTCCACTCATTTCCTCCAAATTAAAGGTGTTGCTATGAGTACTCGCATGGGTCCTAGCTATGCCTGCCTTTTCGTGGGATATGTGGAACACCCTTTGTTCCAGTCCTACTTGGGTCCCCTCCCTCACCTCTTTTTTCCGGTACATTGATGACTGTATTGGTGCCGTTTCCTGCTCTCGCCCTGAACTAGACAATTTCATTCACTTTGCCTCCAATTTCCACCCTTCCCTCACCTTCACATGGTCCATCTCCGACTTTTCCCTTCCCTTCCTCGACTTCTCCGTCTCCATTTCTGGGTATAGGTTATTGACCAACATTCATTACAAGCCCACTGACTCCCACAGCTACTTGGACTGCACTTCCTCCCACCCTGCCTCCTGTAAGGACTCTATTCCATTCTCCCAGTTTCTCCGTCTCCGCCGCATCTGCTCCGACGATGCCACCTTCCACACCAGTGCTTCCGACGTCTTCCTTTTTCCTCAACCAAGGATTCCCCTCTACCATGGTTGACACGGCCCTCGACCGTGTCCGTTCTATCTCCCGCACTTCTGCCCTCACCCCTGCCCCTCCCTCCCGGAACCACAATAGGGTTCCCCTTGTCCTCACCTTTCACCCCACCAGCCTCCACATTCAACAGATCATCCTCCGCCATTTCCGCCACCTCCAACATGATCCCACCACCAAACGCATCTTCCCCTCCCCTTTCAGCATTCCGTAGGGACCGCCCCCTCTGAGACACCCCAGCACCCCTTCCCCTTCGCCCGGCACCTTCCTGTGCAAGCGCAGGAGATGCAACACCTGCCCTTATACCTCCCCCTTCCCACTGTCCAGGGCCCCAAACACCCCTTCCAGGTGAAACAGCGATTTACTTGTACTTCTTGCAATCTAGTATACTGTATTCGCTGCTCACGATGTGGTCTCCTCTACATTGGGGAGACCAAATGCAGATTGGGTGACCACTTTGCGGAACACCTCCGTTCAGTCCGTAAGGGTGACCCCGAGCTTCCGGTCACCTGTCACTTTAATTCTCTGCTCCATTCCCACTCGGACCTCACCGTCCGCGGCCTCTTGCATTGTTCCACGGAAACTCAGCGTAAGCTCGAGGAACAGCACCTCAGCTTCCGATTAGGCACTTTACAACCTTCCGGACTCAATATCGAGTTCAACAATTTCAGATCATAACCTCGGCCCCTATTATATTTTTATATATTTTTTATCCACACCTTTGGTTTGTGCCTTTTCCTTTTTTCTCTCCCACATGGCAGCTGTCTCTCATGCTGCCAGCGCGTTTCACACTTCATCTAGAGCCATCTTTTGTCTCTTTACCTGCCCTATTACCATCTCGTCTCGTCTTGAATATCTCTTAATGTCTCTTCACCACTCAGACCTTCCCTTTTGTTCTTTCATCCCCTCCCCCATTTCCCAGCCCCCAAACTGGCCTTTTAATCTGTTTCATTTCCTGCTTTTTTCTCAGTTCTGAAGAAGGGTTTTGACCTGAAACGTTGACTCTGTTTCTCTCTCCACGGATGTTGCCTGGACTGCTGAGTTTTTCCAGCGTTTTCTGTTGTTATTTCGGATTTCCAGCATCCGCAGTATTTTGCTATCGTACACGTGTATTTGTGTTCCACTGGTGGAAGTGGAACCAACAATGCTGGTTTCTGCAGACCAGGAAATGAGCTGTTGCAAAATGGAACCCTTTTAAAATGATTCTCTAAACTTTGGATGGAATGGTCCATCGTTTCCCCCCCCCCCACCCAATTCCTGTTTTTCTATTTGTAGTGGCGCTTCTTAATTTCCAAACATGCAGCCACTGAGCTTTGAGGCTTTTAACAACGAGTAGACGCGTGTCGAAATAAAACGTTCCCAAACGTAGCTTTGTCTTTTAAACTGTTTACTATAACACCTTACAAACAGAATTACAAAGCAAACACGTATAAACGAACACGGTCAAAAACTGTATTGCTCCAGCCCTCAAAAGCTTCTGCCTCGTGGAGTTTAAACTGTAAAAATGGCTGCATACCATGTGACAATCTTAAGGACTGTACCATTGTAGCAAGAATGAAGGGGGTATCTCAGACTATACTACTGGAGCAGGAAAATAGGGGGTTTCTCAATACAATAAGTCAGTCAGGTAAATTAACTGTATTATACTATTTAACCAATATTTAGAGTATTTTCTTTCTTAAACTTTCATGGCTCTTACATTCCGGCCCCTAATTGACTAGGCACATGGAGCATATCAATTACTCAAACATTCTTAAGAGTCATAAACTAATGAGTTCAACATATTTACAATATAAGTGTCCACTTTTTTCGTTCAGGAACTTTTCACGCTGCTTCTTGTAGCAGGCAGAGCTTTGTGATCGGTCTTTCCAGGGTACTGGTCTTGGTTTGCAAACAAACGCGATGAACAACGCCTCTGGAGTCTGGCATGGTCTTAATTATTTTTCCCATCAACCAAGAATTTCTAGGGGCTGAATCATCCACAATTAAGACGATGTCTCAGACAATGAAGTTCCTCTTTATTTTGGACCATTTTTGACGCTCCTGTAGCAGAGGTAAGTATTCTCTTGTCCATCTGGTCCAGAAAAGGTCTGACATATACTGAACTTGCCTCCACTTCCGACGGGCATACAGATCTTCCTTTTTGAAGACTCCCGGGGGCATGACTGGCTGTGTTTTCAACAACAACAGGTGATTCGGAGTCAGGGCTTCGAGGTCATTGGGATCATCTGATGTCTTAGTTATTGGTCGGTCATTAATGATGGCTTCGACCGCACACAGAACGGTTTGGAGTCCCTCGTCGTCAAGCACTTGCTGCTTCAGTACAGAACTGAGTAGTTTTCTTACGGTGCGTATCTGTCTTTCCCAGACACCTCCATGGTGGGACGCAGCCGGAGGATTGAAGATCCACTTAATTCCTGTTTGCATCATGGCTTCCTGTATTTTAAGCTGATTCCAACCTTCAATAGCTTCCCGTAGTTCTCTCTCCGCTCCGACAAAATTAGTGCCATTATCAGAACGCATAATGGACACCTGTCCTCTTCTACAGACAAAGCGCCGCAGGGCGTTAATACAGGAATCAGTGTCAAGCGTGTGTGCCACCTCAATATGAACTGCTCTGATGGTCAAACAAGTGAAAAGCACACCATATCTCTTGACAAGGCTCCGTCCTCGCTTTACCTCGAAAAGCCCGAAATAGTCCACCCCTACGTTTGTAAATGGGGGCTTGTCTGGTAACAAACGGTCTTCAGGCAGGTCTGCCATTTTCTGCTCCCCAGCTCTAGCGTGTAACCGTCTGCAAACAATGCATTCAGAGAGTATTTTTCTTATTACAGAATTAGCTCCTGGAATCCAGTATCTTTGTCTTAGCTTCGCAAGCACGTGATTCCTCCCACTGTGTCCAATACTCTGGTGTATATGCTGAAGAATGAGAGTAGCAACCCAGAGGTCCTTAGAAAGGATAGCAGGATGCTTGGCCTCCTCTGGCATAGCAGATTTGTTTAGTCTCCCTCCCACCCTCAGTACTCCATCTTGCAGTGTAGGGCCCAGCTTGTAGATATGACTACCTTTCTTGATTGGAGTATTTCGCTGTAAAGCTTCGATTTCTTCTGGGTATCTTTGTCTTTGACTTTGACTGAAGCAAACTATCTCCATCTCAGCCTTGGCCAAATTCTCCACGGTCAATGAATTCTTACCCAATGTGGTCTTGTGCTGATGCATATACTGCTGTAGAAGCATTCTCTGCTTATCGGGGTTACTTTCAGACTGACAGATAGTGGCTCGGTACTCTTTTCTCTTACCGCTCAGGTGTAGCAGCAACTCTTTCAACCTTAGAAACCATGCAACTGCTTTCTTCAACTGGTGCCATCCTGAGAAATGGTTAACAAGCTTGTTCACTGTGTCAAAGTTCTCTTTCGTAGTTATGAGATTTACTGTGACTGATCTCTTGACTTCGACGTCGTCTTCAGCAATCTGACTTGGCATATCTGGTCTTTCTGGCCATGATCTCTCTGTTTCCAGCAGATAACTTGGGCCTTGTATCCAAGTTTCACTCCTCATGAAGTTTTCAGCCTTCAATCCCCGTGAGGCTTGATCTGCTGGGTTTAATGAGGTGTTTACATACCTCCATTGAGATGGTTGTGTAGCTTCTCTAATGGATGAGATTCTGTTTGCTACGAAGGTCTTGAAGCGTATCTTCTCATTCTCTATATACTTCAGCACCGTCGTGCTATCCGTCCAGAAGACAGATTCTTCTAATGGGAGCTGTAACTCTTTCCGCATCACCTGGTCAACTTTAACTGCAACAACCGCTGCTGTCAATTCCAGTCTCGGGATGGTGACCTGCTTCAGCGGAGCCACCCTGGATTTCCCCATGAGGAAGGCACAATGTTTCTGGCCCTGTTGATTTGTCAGCAAGAGGTAAGTAGCCATGCCGTAGCCGTCCTCACTGGCGTCCGAGAAATGATGTAGTTGAGCCGTCTTTGTAGCTCCAAAACTCACAGGCTTGATGCATCTACTGACGTTGAAGCTAGAAAGTTGTTGCAAATCTGTCAACCATCTGAGCCATCTCTGAGCTTGACCTTCTGGGATATCTTCATCCCATCCTCTCTTGTCTCTACACAGCTCTCGTAGGATCAGCTTCACCGGCAGAATGAGTGGTGCCAGGAATCCAAGAGGGTTGTAGATGGAACTGACCACGGAGAGAATCCCTCGTCTTGTGGATGGTCTTTCGTTCACCATTATTCTGAAGTTGAACGTGTCTGACTCAATGCACCATTGTACACCAAGAGCTCTCTCAATAGGAAGGACATCGTGGCTCAGGTCCAGATCTTTGACTTCAGTGGCTCTTTCCTTTTCTGGGATAGAAGCTAGAACTGCTCTGCTGTTGCTTATCCACTTAGTATTTAGAGTACTTTCTTTCTTAAACTTTCATGGCTCTTACACTATTCGTTCATGGGATGTGCGCATCACTGACAAGGCCAGCATTTATTGCTCATGCCTAATTGCCCTTGAGATGGTGGTGGTGAGCCGCCTTCTTGAACAGCTGCAGTCCATGAGGTGAAGGTACAGTGCTGTTACGGAAGGAGTTCCAGGATTTTGACCCAACGACGCTGAAGGATCGGCGATATATTTCCAAGTCAGGATGGTGTGTGACTTGGAGGGGAACTTGGAGGTGGTGATGTTCCCATGCGCCTGCTGCCCTTGTACTTCTAGGTGGTAGAGGTTGTGGGTTGGGAGGTGCTGTCGAAGAAGCCTTGGGGAGTTGCTGCAGTGCATCTTGTAGATGGTACACACTGCAGCCACGGTGCACCAGTGGTGGATGGGGTGCTAATCAAGCAGGTTGCTTTGTCATAAGTGGTGTCGAGCTTCTTGAGTATTGTTGGAGCTGCACTTATCCAGACAAATGGAGAGTATTCCATCACACTCCTGACTTGTGCCTTGTAGGTGGTGGAAAGGCTTTGGGGGAGTCAGGAGGTGAGACATTCGCTGCAGAATACCCAGTCTCTGACCTGCTCTAGTAGCCACAGTATCTATGTGCCTGATCCAGTTAAGTTTCTGGTCAATGGTGACCCCCAGTGTGTTGATGATGGGGGATTTGGGGATGGTAATGCCATTAAATGTCTTGCTGGAGATAGTCATTGTCTGGCACTTGTGTGGTGCAAATGTTAGTTGCCACTTATCAGCCCAAGCCTGAATGTTGTCCAGGTCTTGCTGCAGGTGGGCACAGACTGCTTCATTATCTGAGGAGTTGCGAATGGAACTGAACACTGTGCAATCATCAGCAAACATCCCCACTTCTGAACCTATGATGGAGGGCTGGTCATTGATGAAGCAGCTGAAGATGGTTGGGCCTAGGACACAGCCCTGAGGAACTCCTGCAGCAATGTCCTGTGTCTGAGGTGATTGGGCTCCAACAACCACAACCATCTTGCTTTGTGCTAGGTATGACTCTAGCCAGTGGAGAGTTTTCCCCCTGATTCCCATTGACTTCAGTTTTACTAGGACTCCTTGATGCCACACTCAGTCAAATGATGCCTTGATCTCAAGGGCAGTCACTCTCACCTCACCTCAGGAATTCAGCTCTTTTGTCCATGTTTGGACCACGGCTATAATGAGGACTGGAGCCGAGTGGTCCTGGCTGAACCCAAACTGAGCATCGGTGAGCAGGTTATCGGTGAGTAAGTGCCACTTGATAGCACTGTCAACAACACCTTCCATCACTTTGCTGATGATTGAGAGTAGACTGATCGGGCAGTAATTGGCCGGGTTGGATTTGTCCTGCTTTTTCTGGACAGGACATACCTGGGCAGTTTTCCACATTGTCGGATAGATGCCAGTGTTATAGCTGTACTGGAACAGCTTGGCTAGAGGCACGGCTAGTTCTAGAGCACAAGCCTTCAGCACAACAGCCAGGATGTTGTCACGGTCCATAGCCTTTGCTGTATCCCCAATGAAACAGCAAGATGCTGCTCTCAAATTCCTGGTCACCCTGCAGCGAAGGTGCCTAGGGAACACCATAAATAGCACAGGTCCCTGCTTCCTTAATGCAAATGCCTTATCCCCAAGATTTAGGGCAGGGTTAAGGCCAGGGCAGACTGGCAGCTGGAGGTCTTTCCCTAGCAAGTGAACCTCCAAGAATTTCAGCCCCCAATGTTACAAGGGCATTGATGCATTGGCGAGTGTATAGAGAAGAGCAACAAGGTGATTCCAACAATTAGCATATTAAGTTATGAAGAGAAACACAGAGAGCTTAACTTGTTTTCATTCAAAAAATAGGTGAGATAGAGACACATTGCATGTCAAATCATGTTGAAAGGAATAAAATGAATGGAAGCAGACTATTTTGCTTAAACTGAGAACACAGAACTGGAGCCCATGAGTACAAAATAGGCAAGTCTTAATCAGGAATAGACACTAGAAGATCTTACCCCCCACAAAGTATATGATTCCGTTACATCATTGGGATGGAAAAGAAAATCGGGGCAAAGTGTAGAACGGGCTACCGGCTCGCTATCGCACATTGCGCTACTGCCCAAGACCAATTTCACCCTGTAATATTATTAGAATTAATGCCTTTAAAAAGATCTGGCTGAATATATTGTTAATTATGGAGATGATGATTATAAGAAAAAATATGCACATATAGAGTGAAATATTCTGTGAAACACTGATTCTAATACTGCTTGGCAATGACAAATCATCTGTGCAATGCAGCTAGTCAAAGTTGCATGATGTAGATTGTAAGACATTAGACTGATATTGTTCAATTACCTTCATATAGATCAGTGAGGCATTTCACAGATTTTTTTCTTAGAACTTTTACGAATGGTCATTCACCTTTTTCAGGGCATTAACTCATTAGGGGAGAGTTCATGACAGTGCAAGTTGTGCATGGCCTGCCAGCAGGCTTAATGGGCCAAATTGGGTCTTTCACCTGACATATTTTCTGATTTCTCCCATTTTGTAGCTGCATTCTCGAAAGTCCCAGGCTAAACTTTAATTGACATGTGGAGGTGCAAGTCTGTCTGGTGATGTCTTTAGTTATGAAATGCATGACTCATCACAGCTTGGGTTGTAATTTTTCACTGTCACCGCTTTTCTTTGCAGTTGGCTCATTTTTGTGGCGTTCCTTTGTTTGCAGATTCACTTTGTAGATTTTACTGTTGTTGTGATGTTGATCTGGGTCTCTATACTCGTATTGTTGCAAAAACTTTGACTATGTAACTTGTCATATAATTTAATTGTTTTGTTACTTTTATGGTGGCTAGGATTTCAAATTTCCTCTTGGACAGTTGCTGGTGTTGGTGGATGCACAATGAGATAATAGAAGTTGTAAAGTTACTACAGTTGTACAGGGCCTTGGTGAGACCACACCTGGTGTACTGTGTGCAGTTTTGGTCTCCTTACCTAAGAAAGGATATGATAGCAAAATACTGCAGATGTTGGAAATCCGAAATAACAACAGAAAATGCTGGAAAAACTCAGCAGGTCAGGCAACATCCGTGGAGAGAAATTTGAGTTGAGGTTTCGGGTCGACCCGAAACCTCAACTCAAATTTCTCTCCACGGATGTTGCCTGACCTGCTGAGTTTTTCCAGCATTTTCTGTTGTTACTAAGAAAGGATATACTTGCCATAGAGGGAGTGCAGCAAAGGTTCACCAGACTGATTCCTGGGATGGCAGGACTGTTGTATGAGGAGAGATTGGGTCGACTAGGCTTGTATTCACTAGAGTTTAGAAGAATGAGAGGGGATCTCATTGAAACGTATAAAATTCTGACAGGGCTAGACAGGCTGGATGTAGGGAGGATGTTTCCCCTGGCTGGGGGGTCTAGAACGAGGGGTCACAGTCTCAGGATACGGGGTAGGACATTTAGTACTGAGATGAGAGATTTCTTCACTCAGAGGGTGGCAAACCTGTGGAATTCTCTACCACAGAAGGCTGTGGAGGCCAAGTCACTGAATATATTTAAGAAGGAGATAGATAGATTTCTAGACACAAAAGGCATCAAGGGGTATGGGGAGAGAGCGGGAATATGGTATTGAGATAGAGGATCAGCAGGCTTGAAGGGCCGAATGGCCTACTGCTCCTATTTTTCTGTTTCTATGTTATATATATTACATGTGGGATTTCCCTGTAATCTACTGTAAATTATTTTCTAATCAAAGTACACCAATAATATCTCTAAGAAGAGATATACCTATGTGTAAATCTAGGTTATGTTCATTGTGAGTCTAAAACATGATCCATAGCAGCAAGAACCCCTGGAACAAATGGTGAACAGATTACCTTTAAAATGCCTGTGCACAATCGCCATTATCTGTCACAATGGAAGAGGGCCACTGATCAATAATAGTAAGAATTGTCAGATAATTGAATCCCCAAATTTTGGCCTTACACATTCAGTACAGCCAAACCTAGAGACAAGAATGCAAACCAGACAAATAACAAATTGAGTGTAATCTTTCTTGGACTGTGAGGGTGATATATGTCAAACAGGAGGAGACTGATGTTTGTGGGCTTTGCAATGAGGCAACATCTCGCACAAAACTTTGTCCCATGAAAATTCTGATGGAAAATCAGGAAGGGAGAAAATTGAAATGTGGACAATGGAGGTCCCAGTGGATATAAATTATCAGCTTGTGTTAGGGTTACTGCTTCATAACTCTTGTTTTCTACACAGCTAAATCTTGGTAACCTCATAACCCTACCAATGTTATATTTTATATATTTTCTATAAGCTGCAATAAATAAAGTGTCACATAATAGGCTTGCCAGCAAAGTTGAAGCCCATGGAATAAAAGGGACAGTGGCAGCATGGATACGGAATTGACTGAGTGACAGGAAACAGAGTAGTGGTGAACGGTTGTTTTTCGGACTGGAGGAAGGTATACAGTGGTGTTCCCCAGGGGTCGGTACTGGGACCACTGCTTTTCTTGATATATATTAATGACTTGGACTTGAGAGTACAGGGTACAATTTCAAAATTTGCAAATGACAAAAAACTTGGAAGTATAGTGAACATTGAGGAGGATAGTGATAGACTTCAAGAAGACCTAGACAGGCTGGTGAAATGGGCGGACACGTGGCAGATAAAATTTAATGCAGAAAAGTGCAAAGTGATACATTTTGGTAAGAAGAATGAGGAGAGGCAATATAAAGTAAAGGGTACAATTCTAAAAGGGGGGCATGAACAGAGAGAGCTGGGGGTATATGTGCACAAATCGTTGCAGGGCAGGTTGAGAAAGCGGTTAAAAAAGCTTACGGGTTCCTGGGCTTCATAAATAGAGGCATAGAATACAAAAGCAAGGAAATTATGATGAACCTTTATAAAACACTGGTTCAGCCTCAACTGGATTATTGTGTCCAATTCTGGGCGCCGCACTTTAGGAAGGATGTGTTTAGGAAGGATGTGAAGGCCTAAGACAGGATGCAGAAAAGATTTACGCGAATGATTCCAGGGATGGGGGACTTCAGTTATGTGGATAGACTGGGGAAGCTGGGGTTGTTCTCCTTAGAGCAGAGAAGGTTGAGAGGAGACTTCAGTTATGTGGATAGACTAGGGAAGCTGGAGTTGTTCTCCTTGGAGCAGAGAAGGTTGAGAGGAGACTTCAGTTATGTGGATAGACTAGGGAAGCTGGAGTTGTTCTCCTTGGAGCAGAGAAGGTTGAGAGGAGACTTCAGTTACGTGGATAGACTAGGGAAGCTGGAGTTGTTCTCCTTGGAGCAGAGAAGGTTGAGAGGAGACTTCAGTTATGTGGATAGACTAGGGAAGCTGGAGTTGTTCTCCTTGGAGCAGAGAAGGTTGAGAGGAGACTTCAGTTACGTGGATAGACTGGGGAAGCTGGAGTTGTTCTCCTTGGAGCAGAGAAGGTTGAGAGGAGACTTCAGTTACGTGGATAGACTGGGGAAGCTGGAGTTGTTCTCCTTGGAGCAGAGAAGGTTGAGAGGAGACTTCAGTTATGTGGATAGACTGGGGAAGCTGGAGTTGTTCTCCTTGGAGCAGAGAAGGTTGAGAGGAGACTTCAGTTACGTGGATAGACTGGGGAAGCTGGAGTTGTTCTCCTTGGAGCAGAGAAGGTTGAGAGGAGATTTTATGAGAGGAGAGTATTCAGAATCATGAGGGGTCCAGACAGAGTAGAGAGAGAGAAACTGTTCCCATTGGCGGAAGGGTCGAGAACCAGAGGACACAGATTTAAGATGATTGGCAAAAGAACCAAAGGCGATATGAGGAAAAACGGTTTTACGCAGCGAGTGGTTAGGATCTGGAATGCACTGTCTGAAAGGGCGGTGGAGGCAGGCTCAATCATGGCTTTCAAAAGGGAATTGGATAAGTACCTGAAGGAAAAAAAAATTGCAGGGCTACGGGGAAAGGGCAGGGGAGTGGGACTAGCTGAAGTGCTCTTACAGACAGCCGGCACGGGCTCGACAGGCCGAATGGCCTCCTTTTGTGCTGTAACCATTCTATGATTCTATACCACATAATAGTATGTTTAATGTATAATGATTAGCTAATTACTCATCATTGCTCACTGTCAAAAATAAAAATGAGGTCTCTCTTGCGTAACTACCTCTGTGTTTTTCTCCTACTCTCATTCTTTCTGTTTATTTTTGTTTGTACACCACTTTGTTTATGTATGGCTCTGACACATTTTCTTTCACTTTTGATTCTGTACCTCTCTCTGGGGTAGAATTTCCACAGGGCTTCTCCTGATCACCCACCCTCAATTCTGAGGAAAATCAACAGAAATCTTGGAATAAACAGCAAGAAATAGTCTTATTATTGCAGATATCAGGTATCCATTTATCTGTGGTCAATGTGATGCACGTATACAGAGAGAATATCTTGTATGCGCTTTTGTTTTACCCTCCTACACACTTTTCAGAGCTTATAGCCTTCAAATTACTGTGTGTCATATTAGTGCACGGACGCTTAATGTGTTTGTATGACATTAGTTTGTCCACTACTTTAGCAAAGAAATTTTTCTTTTAAAAGAATGCATCGCCAGAACTTTCCACTTCGGTGGGGTGCTTAACAGGTGATATGGGATCGGCCACCCGATTTACAACCCCCCCCCACCAAGTGGCTGATCCATACCGTCTGTTTTACACCCCCGCTGAAGTTGAGAGTTCCGCCACATTTATGATTTTGCTAGAAAGAGCAATCGGAGGAAATCTCTCGGCTATGTTTATCATGTCACTAACACATAATGACCAGAAGAAATCTCTTCCCTTGTTGATGCAGAAAATCTGAGTTATAATAGAATCCTCCTTGTGAAATGTGGAAGAACCTGAGCCGAACTGCGAGGCAGCTGAATTATCATTAATAGAGTGACTGTCATAAGCCCAGGGATGATGAATCATCAACTGTGTAAGATAATTCAACTCCATCACACTGTCAGGCTCAGTAATGTTTCCAACCTACTCACCACAAAGTCATCAACAAATGCTGCCTAGATAAAATATGTAACAGACCAAAAGACTGTTAAATCTCTTGAGGATTTTGGACTTTTAAAGAAAACTAAAAGGATGGGCTAGAAACGTGGATTGCTCAAAGAGCAGAATTTTGTTAAATTATTGACAACGAAGGATAGAACACAGAAATGTTACTGTATAGAAGGCAAGCTGGGAAGGTTGACCAAGTTTGAAAGGCATTATTATTGCTTCACACTGTTGAAGGCTAACTGAGACCAGAGACAGACTGGCGTCGGTCCACAAGACAGACTGGCGATGGTCCACGAGACAGACCGGCGACGGTCCACGAGACAGACTGGAGACAGTCCACCAGACAGATGGGAGACAGTCCACGAGACAGACCAGAGACGGCGATGAGGATTGAGTGTATTGAGGGGGGTCTAATAGCACGGAGTGGGAGAAGTAGATTCTGGAAAATGGAGGCTGTGATCACTAAGGGGGATATGGAGGTTGGAAGAACAGAGGATATGGGGCTGGAAGCAGTCCAGAACACACATACTAGCCCTGATTGTAAGCCCATATCCCAAACACTAGCTCAAGTCCAGGACTAGCTAGGTGCAAGGATGAAGTACTTGGGAGAGGAACAGAGATGCCACGTCAGAGTGACATTGGTGGAAGAAGATGCACTGGGCGGCGGTCAAAAGGCACTATAGAGAAGGCACAGTAGCATAGTGGTTATCTTACTGAACCAGTAATCCAGGAGCCTGGACTAATGATCCAGAGATGTGAGTTCAAATTCCACCACGACAGCTGTGGAATTTAAATTCAGTTAATTGAATAAATCTGGAATAAAAAGCTAGTATCCATAATGGTGACCATTAAACTACTGGAGAATCATAGAAATTTATGGCACAGAAGGAGGCCATTTGGCACAATGTTTCATTGAAAAAGAGCTATCCAGCCTAATCCCACTTTCCAGCTCTTGGTCCATAGTCTTGTAGGTTACGGCACTTCAAGTGTGTATCCAAGTACTTTTTAAATGCGATGAGAGATTCTGCCTCTACCAGCCTTTCGGGCAGTGAGTTCCAGACCCCCAACACCCTCTGGGTGAAAAATATCTCCTCAACTCCCCTCTAATCCTTCTACCAATAACATTAAATCTATGCCCCCTGGTGATTGATCTCTCTGCTAGGGGAAATAGGTCCTTCCGATCCATTCTATCAAGGCCTCTCATAATGTTATACACCTCAATTGCATCTCCCCTCAGCCTCCTCTGTTCCAAAGAAAACAATCCCAGCCTATCCAATCTTTCCTCATAGCTAAAATTCTCCAATCTTGGCAACATCCTCGTAAATCTCCTCTGTACCCTCTCTAGTGCAATCACATCTTTCCTGTAATGTGGTGACCGGAACTGTACGCAGTACTCTAGCTGTGGCCTAATTAATATTTTATAAAGTTCAAGTATAACCTCCCTGCTCTTATATCCTATGACTCGGCTAATAAAGGAAAGCATCCCACATGCTTTCTTAACCACCTTATCTAACTGTCCTGCTACCTTCAGGGATCTGTGGCTATGCACTCCAAGATCCCTCTGTTCCTTTACACTTCTCAGTATCCTACCATTTATTGTGTATTCCCTTGCCTTGTTAGTCTTCTCCAATTACATTACCTCACACTTCTCCGGATTGAATTCCATTTGCCCCTTTTCTGCCCACCTGACCAGTCCATTGATATCTTCCTGCAGCCTACAGCTTTCTTCCTCACTAGCAACCGCACGGCCATTTTTTGTATCATCTGCAAACTTCTTAATCATGCCCCTACATTAAAGTCTAAATCATTGGTAAATATCACAAAAAGCAAGGAACCAAGTCCTGAGCCCTGCGGAACCCCACTGGAAACAGCCTTACAGCCACAAAAACACCCGTCGACCATTACCCTTTGCTTCCTGCCACTGAGCCAATGTTGGACCCAACTTGCCACTTTCCCTTGGATCCCATGGGCTTTTACTTGTCGTAAAACCCCATCTGGTTCCCTAATGTCCTTTAGGGAAGGAAATCTGCCATCCTTACCTGGTCTGGCCTGTATGTGTCTCCAGACTGTGGTTGACTCTTAACTGACCTCTAAAATGGCCTAGCAAGCCACTCAGTTGTACCAAACCACTACCCAAAATAATAATAACAATAAAACTGGACGGACCACCTGGCATCGATCTAGGCACTGGCATCGGACACGACAATGGCACAACCAGCCCAGTTAGCCCTGCAAAGTCCTCCTCATTAACGTCTGGGGTCTTGTGCCAAAATTGAGAGAGCTGTCCCACAGACTAGTCAAGCAACAGCCTCCTCCCTCACCATCCCTGGGTAAGTCCTGTCCCACTGGCAGGACAGACCCACCAGAGGTGGCGGCACAGTGGTATACAGTCAGGAGTGAGTGATCCTGGGAGTAATCAACATTGACTCTGGACCCCATGAAGTCTCATGGCTTCAGGTCAAGCATGGGCAAGGAAACCTCCTGCTGATTATCACCTACCGCCCTCCCACAGCTGATGAATCAGTACTTGTTGAACACCACTTGGAAGAAGTACCGAGAGTAGCAAGGGCGAAGAAAGTACTCTGGGTGGGGGACTTCAATGTCCGTCACCAAGAGTGGCTCAGTAGCACCGAGCTGGCCGAGTCCTGAAGGATATAGCTGCCAGTCAGGGCCTGCGACAGGTGATGAGAGAACCAACACGAGGGAAAAACCTACTTGACCTCATCCTCGCCAATCTACCTGTCGCAGATGCATCTGTCCATGACAGTATTGGTAGCAGTGACCACCGCACAGTCATTGTGGAGACGAAGTCCCGTCTTCATACTGAGAACACCCTCCATTGTGTTGTGTGGCACTACCACCATGCTAAATGGGATAGATTCAGAACAGATCTAGCAGCTCAAAACTGGGCATCCATGAGGTGCTGTGGGCCATCAGCAGCAGCAGAATTGTATTCCACCACAGTCTGTAACCTCATGGCTCGGCATACCCCTCACTCTACAATTACTGTAGTGTATGTACCTTTAAGGGGAGAACTACTTTTTACAGCTCCTGTATACTGTAGTACCGGCAGTGACCACACCTATATATAAACCCTGAGTAGGGATCTGTACGTTTAGTTTTAGAGTAACCCTCATCCAGTAAATACCTGTTGATTGTTCCTGCAGCCTCGTGTCTAGTTATTGAAGGACACACTACATCAAAAATACATGGATCTAACAATTACCTTCAAGCCAGTGGACCAACCCTGGTACAATAAGGAGTATAGAAGAGCATGCCAGGAGCAGCACCAGGCGTACCTAAAAATGAGGTGTCAACCTGGGGAAGCTGCAACACAGGACTACATGCATGCTAGAAAGCGGAAGCAGCATGCTATAGACAGGGCAAAGCGATCCCACAATCAACGGATCAGATCAAAGTTCTGCAGTCCTGCCACATCCAGTCGTGAATGGTAGTGGACCATTAAATAACTAACGGGAGGAGGAAGCTCCATGAATATCTCCATCCTCAATGATGGAGGAGCCCAGCATGTGAGTGCAAAAGACAAGGCTGAAGCGTTTGCAACCATCTTCAGCCAGAAGTGTCGAGTGGATGATCCATATCGGCTTCCTCCTGAGGTCCCCACCATCACAGAAGCCAGTCTTCAGCCAATTCAATTCACTCCACGTGATATCAAGAAACGGCTCAGTGCATTGGATACAGCAAAGGCTATGGGCCCTGACAACATCCCGGCTATCATGCTGAAGACTTGTGCTCCAGAACTAGCCACGGCTCTAGCCAAGCGGTTCCAGTACAGCTACAACACTGGTATTTATCTGACAATGTGGAAAACTGCCCAGGTATGTCCTGTCCACAAAAAGCAGGACAAATCCAATCCGGCCAATTACTGCCCCATCAGTCTACTCTCAATATTCAGCAAAGTGATGGAAGGTGTCATCGACAGTGCTATCAAGCAGCACTTACTCACCAATAATCTGCTCACTGATGCTCAGTTTGGGTTCCGCCAAGACCACTCGGCTGCTGACCTCATTACAGCCGTGGTCCAAACATAGAGAAAGGAGCTGAATTCCAGAGGGGAAGTGAGAGTGACTGCCCTTGACATCAAGGCAGCATTTGACCGAGTGTGGCATGAAGGAGCCCTAGTAAAACTGAAGTCAATGGGAATCGGGGGGAAAACTCTCCACTGGCTGGAGTCATACCTAGCACAAAGGAAGATGGTTGTGGTGATTGAAGGTCAATCATCACAGCCCCAGGACATCGCTGCAGGAGTTCCTCAGGGCAGTGTCCTAGGTCCAACCATCTTCAGCTGCTTCATCAATGACCTTCCCTGCAACATAAGGTTAGAAATGGGGATGTTCGCTGATGACTGCACAGTGTTCAGTGCCATTCACAACTCCTCAGATAATGAAGCAGTCCATGCCTGCATGCAACAAAACCTGGACGACGTTCAGGCTTGGGCTGATAAGTGGCAGGTAGCATTCACGCCACAGAAGTGCTAGGCAATGACAATCTCCAACAAACAAGAGTCTAACCACCGCCCCTTGACATTCAATGGCATTACCATTGCCAAATCCCCCACCATCAACATCCTGGGGTTACCATTGACCAGAAACTTAACTGGACCAGCCACATAAATACTGTGGCAACAAGAGCAGGTCAGAGGCTAGGTATTCTGATGGGACTAAAGGCTGACAGGTCCCCTGGACTTGATGGCCTGCATCCGTGGGTCTTAAAAGAAGTGGCTGCAGAGATAGTGGTGCATTGGTTGTAATCTGCCAAAATTTCCTGGATTCTGGAGAGGTCCCAGCGGATTGGAAAACCGCAAATGGAACGCCCATATTCAAGGAAGGAGGGAATCAGAAAGCAGGAAACTATAGGCTAGTTAGCCTTACATCAGTCATTGGGAAAATGCTGGAATCCATTATTAAGGAAGTAATAGCAGCACATTTAGAAAATCATAATATAATCAAGCAGAGTTAACATGGTTTTATGAAAGGGAAATCATGTTTGACAAATTTACTAGAGTTCTTTGAGGATGTAACGAGTAGGGTGGATAAGGGGGAACCAGTAGATGTAGTGCATTTGGATTTCCAGAAGGCATTCGATAAGGTGCCACATAAAAGGTTACTGCACAAGATTAAAGCTCATGGTGTTGGGGGTAATATATTAGCAGGGATAGAGGATTGGCTAACTAACAGAAAACAAAAAGTCGGGATAAATGGGTCATTTTCAGGTTGGCAAAGTGTAACTAGTGGGGTGCCACATGGATCAGTGCTGGTGCCTCAACTATTTACAATCTATATTAATGACTTGGATGAAGGAACCGTGTGTATTGTAGCCAAATTTGCTGATGATACAAAGATAGGTGGGAAAGCAAGTTGAGAGGAGAACACAAAGGGGTCGATTTTAGTTCAGGTGCGGGGAATTGGCGGGTTCCCCGAATTTAGTGATTCCGACACGATTGTAAATGGGTCTGTGAGATTGATGCAAATTTAACACAATTGGCCAATTGATTTCCAGCATGTGGGAAGCCTTGGCAATTGAGTATTTCCAGCCAGAAAGTCGCAGAATATGACATCATCATTGCTGCTGCTTTTACGGTCCACAGCAAGCCTTGCTTCCTCTGCAGGCTTCCAACCTTCAACATTAAGATGGCACAGGAGCCTACAGGAGGAACGGCCAGTGGGAGGGCCAGATCTGCACCCAAATTTGATGAGGCTTCACTACAGGCATTACTGGATGGTGCTAGGGCCCACAGGGAGGTCCTCTTCCCTTCTTCAGGGAGGAAGAGGCCTCCCAGCCAGACCAAGGCTGTGTGGCTAGAGGTGGCAGGTCAAGTCAACTACTTGGGGCTTACACGAAGAACGTGGTTGCAGTGCAGGAAAAGATTCCATGACCACCTTCGCACTGGAAAAGTAAGTACTGTATGATGTTTCCATCACCCTCAATCTGATCCCCATTGCCTTTCCTCACCAGCACTCAGCTTTAGCAATCTCTTCCTGCACATCCCACTAGACACCCACATCCATGCACCCTTACCCATTCCCTCTCTCTCTATGCTCACATTCACAGAACTATGCCACCATGCAGCCCTCACACTCCCTCTCACTCTGATGCTTTGAACACAACTGACAACACACAGGGAGGGCCCTTGGTCTTGCAACCTCACTCCATCTTTGTCTCCTTCTAAGTATCTATGCTATGCAATCTCTGCACTCACTCCTTCATTCTCAATCAACTTCCACTTGTCTCCCTCATTGCAGGAAAAGAGAGCTCACAACAGGAGAGAGCGAGCCAGGACAGGAGGAGGGCTGCCCTCATTAGCCCAGCTCACCCCCTGGGAGGAAGGCGTCCTGGAGATTGCCGGGGCTGACCGAGATATGGCCATTGGGGAGGGACAGGCAGGAGCATCCCCGCAAGCTGGTGACAGAATAGTTTTCCATCTCTCTCATTGGCATTGCATGAGTCGCTGATAGTGATTCTGAAGCTACATCATATGGACTTATGATCATCTGCAAAATGCATTGTGCATGTAACCTTGGCATCACATCTCTAACTTTTTCCTTGACTCCCCCACAGGACCACCGAGAGCCCCCGCCCCATGGTGCAGGAGGAAGAGCCTGAGCAGCCAGACTCCTCAGAGGAATCTGCAATCTCTGAGGGCGCAGCGTCATCAGAAATAAGCGCACCCAGCACCAGCGCAGACACTCACACCTCGGTGGGACCTTCGGGACATAGAGTAGAGTCGTCACCTGGTGTATCACAAGTGAGCATCAGCAGATTGTGGATACAGGAACAGCAGTGGAGAGTCCTCGTCGGAGGGCGCAGGACTCTGCCAGCTCGGCTCAGCTGCATGCCGACCCTCTGCCTCTGGGTCCATCCGTAAGATCAGAGGTGATGGAACTCCAGGCACAGATGCAGGAGTCTCTGGCAGGTTTTGTCTCTAGGGTCGCTGCGAGTGTGGAGCGAATGGAGGAGTCTATTGCGAACATGAGCAGAGCCTTTGTGGAGTCATTGGCACATGAATGCAACAACACAAAGGATGGCTACCTATGTGGAAATGATTGCTGCCTCCGTGGTAAGGCTGGCTGCAGTAGAGGAGCGGAGGGCTACGGCCATGGAGGAGCTAAGTCGCCAGGGTATGGAAAACATGGTGAGTGTTCAGAATAGAATGACATCTCCTGAGGAGCAATGGGCATCTATTGAACAGAGAAACCAGACCTTCATGTAAGTCCTTCTGAGTAGGACTGCCATTGCAGATACGGGTCCCCATGGCCCCCCTGATGTGCAGCAAGCTGCTCTCAAGCCACTTGCAGGCACTGAGGGGGGCCTGACCCATGAGAGGGAGGTTGGTGGCAGACCTCAAGGAAGTGGGGGCTCCTTTCCAAGCGCTCACACTTCCATGCCACTGCAGAGCCCTCGGTCAGAGCCCCGCCGGAGTACACACCCAACAGAGATAGAGGTCTCAACCCCTGCACAGCCGCAGGAGCAGCAGACAGCTGGCGAGCCCTCACAGGCTCACCATCCCAGAGGACGCCCGCCAAAGGTGTCGAGACAGGAGCAGCAGGAAAGTGAGCAAGGGGCCTCCACATCTGCTGAAACCACAGGGGAACTACTACGTAGGAGCACGCGTAAGAGGAAAATAAAACACAAATAGTCACAAGGGTAGTCACTTGGGTGAAATGCTGTGTATTTTGTGGAAATGCCATCAGTTGTGTGTTTTTCATAAAAATTTTGATGGCAGCTTCTGCAGTTGTGGCATGTGTCATTTCACAAATGGGGCTGGAGGTCCTCTAATGCCAAGAGGGGAAGGAAAAAAAGGCCTCCCATGCTTCTGGTAGGTGCCTCAGTTGAGGAAGCGCTGAGTGAGGGTGGCGAGAGGGGTCTCGCAGGAGGTCACACTGGAGAAGTGTGTGAGGCTGCAAACTTCCACAGCTGTGGTTATGCCTTCTAAAAGTTCCCCCAGACCTGAGACAACAAAGTCCTGCCACCTGCAAATGATGACTGATCAAATATCCTCTTTAATGTTGGACCTGCAGCTGATAGTCAGCAAGCCAATAGTGTTCACGCCAGGTTTCACAGACGTCATCCCCACCAGGCGCGTTTTACCTGGGAAAAGGGTTAAACAGGCAAGGGCCTGTTAAAATGGGATTATAAAGGCCAATCAGTGCTGTTTAAGGGCCCTAAAGACCAGTCCCGCCTGTTGCAGGCGGGACTGATTCGGGTCAATCAGACACACAATAGGTTAAAACGGCGTGGAGGTGGAAACCAGGCGGGGGAGGTTGCGACCCCCAGGTTTTGCAATTTTAACCCCCCGCACGCCTAAAAGTCCGCCTCACGGCCCAATGAAAATCGAGGCCAAGAGTCTGCAAAGGGATATAGACAGGTTAAATAAGTGGGCAAAATTTGGCAGATGGAGTATAATGTGGGAAAATGTGAGGTTATCCACTTTGGTAGGAAGAATAAAAAAGCTAATTTATTTAAATGGAGAGAGACTACAAAATGCTGCGGTACAGAGGGATCTGGGAGTCCTCGTACATGAAACACAAAAAGTTAGCATGCAGGTACAGCAAGTAATTAGGAAGGGAAATGGAATATTGGTCTTTATGCAAGGGGAATGGAGTATAAAAGTAGGGAAGTCTTGCTACAACTGTACAGGACGCTGGTGAGACAACACCTGGAGTACTGCGTGCAGTTTTGGTCTCCTTATTTAAGGAGGGGATGGTATTCATCCCTTGAGTGGCTAGATTTTCCTGCAGCAGTATAAGGAAATCCCAAATGTGACCGCAAATTCCATTTTAGTTATTGGCTATACTATCAGTTATGATTCTCAGTGACTGAGTGAATTAATCTTTTTAATGCCTTTTCTGTGCCATTCCTAGTCAGTGTAACTTACCTCTAGTCTGATACTGTCCTTGAGCACACAGCCAGATCAGAGTCATCCTCTTAAAAACACTTTCTTGAGTGATCAACGAGTAAATTACGATGGTATTGAAAGCAATTTGCTCTGGTGCTCGAAGACCCAATATACCCCAGGGCCTCCCCAGATACAACAGCTAACTCAGAAAGTGATGTCTCAGGCTTATTATAGGACAACGGAGAATACTGTACTGTCTGAGCTGTAGGGCACAAAGCAGGAGACCATCTCCTGGGTCGCAATTCAACACCCTTCTTAAAATCCACCTTTTTGACCAAGTTATTGTCACCCCTCCTAATCTTTCCTCCTTTCACTTGGCAACCGTTTTACCTTGCACCACTCTGAAGCACCATGGGCAATTTTTCTATATTAAAGGTGCTATATACTCATTGGAGTTTAGAAGAATAAGAGGTGATCTTATTGAAACATATAAGATTCTGAGGGGGCTTGACAGGGTAGATGCTGAGAGGATGTTTCCCCTCATGGGGAATCTAGAACTAGGGGGCATAGTTTCAGAATAAGGGGTCGCCCACTTAAAACGTAGATGAGGAGGAATTTCTTCTCTGAGGGTCGTGAATCTTTGGAATTCTCTACCTCAGAGAGCTGTGGAGGTGGAGTCGTTGAATATATTCAAGGCGGAGATATTTGTGCTGCAGGGGAGTCAAGGGTTATGGGGAGCGGGTGGGAAAGTGGAGTTGAGGCCAAGATCAGATCAGCCATGATCTTATTGAATGGCAGAGCAGGCTCAAGGGGCCAAATGGCCTACTCCTGCTCCTATTTCTTATGTTCTACAAGTTTCCCTCCAAGTCACACACCATCCTGACTTGGAAATGTATCGCCGTTCCTTCATTGTCACTGGGTCAAAAATCCTGGAACTCCCACCCTAACAGCATTGTGGGAGTACCTTCTCCACATGGAGAGCAGCGGTTCAAGTAGGTGGCTCACCACCACCTTCTCGAGGGCAATTAGGGATGGGCAATAAATGCTGGCCTTGCCAGCGATGCCCACATCCGAGGAACAAAAAAAACCAACTGAAGAGCATGAGTCAGAAGTGCAGGAAGCGAAAGAGAATGATGAAAATGTGGGCAGCGCATCTAGTAGAAGAACCACGAGTGGGCACACCTAACATAGAGCAAAAACCTAAGGCTTTAAGTTAAAATGTTTTGTTTTGATTATTTTAAACCAACCTCTTTTGCAACCTTCTCAATCAACATGTTCACCCTTGACAATAAGTGTCATTAAATGCTACCTAATTCATAGATACATAGATACATAGAAGATAGGAGCAGGAGTAGGCCATTCAGCCCTTTGAGCCTGCTCCGCCATTCAATTAGATCATGGCTGATCATCCAAATTCAGTACCCGGTCCCTGCCTTCTCCCCATATCCCTTGATCCCTTTAGCCTTAAGAAATATATCCAACTCTTTCTTGAATATACTTAATGGCCCAGTAATTCCGTTCCAAACGCGTGAGTACGGTCGGGGTACTCACGCGTCTGGCCGGAGGAAATGCCGGTTTTCAGCATGCACAGCGCATGCGGAGAAAACCGGCATTTCCTGTTCTCTGAACGAAGGGGTTCAGAGGCACAGCGCGTGCGACTGCACAGGCAGCACGTGCGCAGTGAACTTCGTCGATTTCATTCATGGATTCAGTGAGGTTAAGTCCTTACAACTTACACATTGAAAAAAGCATGTGTAAAGTTGCTCCAGAGGCTGCGGAGGAAGATATACTTTATCGTGGAGCTCCTGAAAGGCAATATTTTTGTTTGGGAAAGGGAGGAAAGTTATTTTAAGAAATGCTGAGGTAAGTTTTAAAGTTTAATTTTTTTTTTTTAAACGGGTTTTCAGTACTGTAGGTAGAAGGAGCAATTGTGGCTGTGTGAATTGAATTTGCTGTGTTTATTAAATGTGAAAATGACTGTTCTAAAATGAGTAATGTAACATTTCCAACATTTTTAAGAAATAAACTTTTCATCAGTAATATATTCTTTTAAGTACGATAGCAAAATACTGCAGATGTTGGAAATCCGAAATAACAACAGAAAATGCTGGAAAAACTCAGCAAGTCAGGCAACATCCGTGGAGAGAAATTTGAGTTGACGTTTCGGGTTTGACCCTTCTTCAAAACTGGAGAGAAAAGGAACTAGATCGAAGGCAGGGCTGCGATCGGACAAAAGAATAAAAGAACCAAAAGAAGTAAAAGAGATTAGAAGCTAGACGAGATGGTAATAGGCTGTGATTAGGTGTAAAGTGTACTGGCAGGGCAAAAGATAGCTGCCAGGTGTGAGAGAGAAACAAAAGGAAAGGGGGGGGGGGAAAGGAAAGGAGTGGAAAAATATAAGTGAAAATGAAATAGGGGCCGAGGTTATGATCTGAAATTGTTGAACTCGATATTGAGACCGGAAGGCTGCAGACTGCCTAATCGGAAGATGAGGTGCTGTTCCTCGAGTTTACGTTGAGCTTCCGTGGAACAGTACAAGAGGCCAAGGACGGTGAGGTCCGAGTGGGAATGGAGCGGTGAATTGAAATGACAGGCGACCGGAAGCTCGGGGTCACCCTTACGGACTGAACGGAGGTGTTCCGCAAAGCGGTCACCCAATCTGCGTTTGGTCTCCCCAATGTAGAGGAGACCGCATCGTGAGCAGCGAACACAGTATACTAGATTGCGAGAAGTACAAGTAAATCGCTGTTTCACCTGGAAGGGGTGTTTGGGGCCCTGGACAGTGGGGAGGGGGGAGGTATAGGGGCAGGTGTTACATCTCCTCCGCTTGCACGGGAAGGTGCCAGGCGAAGGGGAAGGGCTGTTTGGGGTGATAGAGGAGTGGACTAGGGTGTCTCGGAGAGAGCGGTCCCTGCGGAATGCTGAAAGGGGAGGGGAGGGGAAGATACGTTTGGTGGTGGGATCACTTTGGAGGTAGCGGAAATGCCGGAGGATGATCCGTTGAATGTGGAGGCTGGTGGGGTGAAAGGTGAGGACAAGGGGAACCCTATCGTGGTTCCGGGAGGGAGGGGCAGGGGTGAGGGCAGAGGTGCGGGAGATAGAACTGACACGGTCGAGGGCAGTGTCAACCACGGTAGAGGGGAATCCTCGGTTGCGGAAAAAGGAAGACATGTCTGAAGCACTGGTGTGGAAGGTGGCATCGTCGGAGCAGATACGGCGGAGGCGGAGAAACTGGGAGAATGGAATAGAGTCCTTACAGGAAGCGGGGTGGGAGGAAGTGTAGTCCAGGTAGCTGTGGGAGTCAGTGGGCTTCCCCTTCCCCTGGCACCTTCCCGTGCAAGCGGAGGAGATGTAACACCTGCCCCTATACCTCCCCCCTCCCCACTGTCCAGGGCCCCAAACACCCCTTCCAGGTGAAACAGCGATTTACTTGTACTTCTCGCAATCTAGTATACTGTATTCGCTGCTCACGATGCGGTCTCCTCTACATTGGGGAGACCAAACGCAGATTGGGTGACCGCTTTGCGGAACACCTCCGTTCAGTCCGTAAGGGTGACCCCGAGCTTCCGGTCGCCTGTCATTTCAATTCACCGCTCCATTCCCACTCGGACCTCACCGTCCTTGGCCTCTTGTACTGTTCCACGGAAGCTCAACGTAAACTCGAGGAACAGCACCTCATCTTCCGATTAGGCAGTCTGCAGCCTTCCGGTCTCAATATCGAGTTCAACAATTTCAGATCATAACCTCGGCCCCTATTTCATTTTCACTTATATTTTTCCACTCCTTTCCTTTCCCCCCCCCCCTTTCCTTTTGTTTCTCTCTCACACCTGGCAGCTATCTTTTGCCCTGCCAGTACACTTTACACCTAATCACAGCCTATTCCCATCTCGTCTAGCTTCTAATCTCTTTTACTTCTTTTGGTTCTTTTATTCTTTTGTCCGATCGCAACCCTGCCTTCGATCTAGTTCCTTTTCTCTCCAGTTTTGAAGAAGGGTCAAACCCGAAACGTCAACTCAAATTTCTCTCCACGGATGTTGCCTGACTTGCTGAGTTTTTCCAGCATTTTCTGTTGTTATTCTTTTAAGTAATTATGTATGTATGTCCGTATATATTCCTTTACGTATATGTATGTATGTATATATTCCTTTACTTATGTGTATGAATGTATGTATTTAATTATGATTTTCCAATAAGTAACTTTCTCTGAAAGTCATAATTAAATACATACATTCATACACATAAGTAAAGGAATATATACATACATATACGCAAAGGAATATATACAGACATACATACATAATTACTTAAAAGAATATATTACTGATGAAAAGTTTATTTCTTAAAAATGTTGGAGTCATTTTCACATTTAATAAACACAGCAAATTCAATTCACATAGCCACAATTGCTCCTTCTACCTACAGTACTGAAAACCCATTTTAAAAAACAAAAATAAACTTTAAAACTTACCTCAGCATTTCTTAAAATAACTTTCCTCCCTTTCCCAAACAAAAATATTGCCTTTCAGAAGCTCCACGATAAAATATATCTTCCTCCACAGCCTCTGGAGCAACTGTACTCATGCTTTTTTCATGTGTAAGTTGTAAGGACTTAACCTCACTGAAAGCATGAATGATACCGGCGAATTTTACTGCGCACGCGCTGCCTGTGCAGTCGCACACGTTCTGCCTCTGAACCCCTTTGTTCAGAGGACAGGAAATGCCGGTTTTCCCCGCATGCGCTGTGCATGCTGAAAACCGGCATTTCCTCCGGCCAGACGCGTGAGTACCCCGACCGTACTCACGCGTTTGGAACGGAATTACTGGGCCAACATTTTACATGTCAATAAACTGAAAAATTTAACAATTGCACGATTTGCCCCCTCGCATCTGCGACTGAGGGTCCAAGGAGGTGCATTGCGCAAGAGGTCATCGTCGTACGTATCCTCACACTGTTCCCTTTCAGGAACTGTATGAAGTGGTGGAAGGATTTCTGGCCACGTTTACGCTCCTTCCGTGACCATAACCATCTTCATACCAGCCATTAGGGTGGTTAGTCCTGTGGCGCGAGGGTTTTACGGGCTCCCACAACCCATCTGAGGGGGGGGGCCACCCACACCCGCGGACGCAAGTATCCCGCTGGATGTCCACACAGAATTTATAGTTGGAGCTCCGACTCCACTTGCCGGGACTGTCTGGAGCGGGGTTCGAAACCCTACTCCTTCTGGCCCAGCGGCAGGGATGCTTACCGCTACGCAAAAGGCCCACTCCGCGCAAAAGGTGACACCCATACGTTTCCTGCGCCTTTTCCCTCCCCGTGACTGGAGCCCTATGCTGCCACTTGAAAGACCAAGCTATCATTTGTCCTTTTTGCGGCGCCTTGGACCTCTCATTACCAATGATGAGCAGGCGCTGCGCCTCCACCTCGTTGAGGAGATTGCTGAGGTCATCATCAGTTCAATTGTGAGTTCTTTTAATGCCGTGAATTGTGCTCATTCCAGCCATTTCACGTTGCTAATCGGAGTGAGCCTTTGGCGTAGCGGTAGGATCCCTGCCGCTGGGCCAGATGGGGTAGGGTTTCGAACCCCGCTCCAGACAGTCCCAGCAAGTGGTGTCGGAGCTCCGGCTCTAAATTCTGGGTTGACATCCAGTGGGATATTTGCGTCCGTGGGTGTGGGTGGCCCCCCCTCCTCGTATAGCTTGTGGGAGCCCGTAAAACCCTCCCGCCATAGGACTAACCACCCTAATGGCTGGTTCAAAGATGGTTACGGTCACGGAATGAGCGTTAATCACGGCCATAAATCCTTCCACCACTTCATACAGTTCCCCAAAGGGAACAGTGTGAAGACACGTATGACGACGATGTTGCTAAATAAATAAATGGAATGAAAAAAATTCTTTCAGGGCTTTTAAAAGTCTTTAAATTGCTTTAATTCTGTTTAAAACTACTTCAGATTCTTCAAAATAATGTAAATGTTTTTAAAAGTTTATAAAAGTTACCAAAAGCTTCATAAATATACCAAAAACCTATTTGAAATGCTGCTCTGCATGTAAAAATGCTTTTCAGCTTGTGAGAAACATTGGGGGCGTGTCCTATTAAACTGAGACCTCGAGGGGCGTGTCTCAGTTGCACAGCGCGCTCCAGACTTCGCGCTGGCTGCACTCCTGGGCGGCGTGACGTCAGACGCTGCCCGGGATTCTTCTGTTTCAAACAGGAATTCCCTGGAGGTGAACGGCAGGCGCGTCGGGTAAGTGCAGATCGGGGGCTTGCACGTGCGGCAAGCACCCGATCCGAATTTTTGCCCCATTGAACTGGCCTCCACCGCCCTCTGTGGCAGAGAATTCCACAGGTTCACCACTCTCTGGGTGAAGAAATTCCTCCTCATTTCAGTCCTAAATGGCTTACCCCTTATCCTTAGACTATGATCCCTGGTTCTGGACTCCCCGGCCATCAGAAACATCCTTCCTGCATCTAGTCTGTCCAGGCCTGACAGAATTTTATAGGTTTCGATGAGATCCCCTCTCAATCTTCTAAACTCCAGTGAGTATAAGCCCAATCGACCCAATCTCTCCTCATACGTCATTCCTGCCATCCCAGGTATCAGCCTGGTGAATCTTCGCTGCACTCCTTCCATGGCAAGAACGTCCTTCCTCAGGTAAGGCGACCAAAACTGCACACAATACTGAAGGTGTGGTCTCACCAAGGCCCTGTACAACTGTAGCAAGACATCCTTGTTCTTGTACTCGAACCCTCTTGCTACGAAGGCCAACATACCATTTGCCTTCTTAACCGCCTGCTGCACCTGCATGCTTACCTTCAGCGACTGGTGTACAAGAACACCCAGGTCTCTTTGCACTTCCCCTTCTCCCAATCTATTACCATTCAAATAATAATCTGCCTTCCTGTTTTTGCCACCAAAGTGGATAACCTCACATTTATCCACATTATAGTGCATTTGCCATGTTTCTGCCCAATCACCCAACCTGTCCAAATTGTGCTGGAGTTTCACGACATCATCTTCACAGCATACCCTCCCCCCCAGCTTTGTGTCGTCTGCAAATTTGGAGATATTACATCCAATTCCCTCGTCCAGATCATTAATATATATTGTGAACAGCTGGGGTCCTAGGACCGATCCCTGCGGTACCCCACTAGTCACTGCCTGCCACTCGGAAAACGACCCGTTTATTCCAACTCTTTGCTTTCTGTCCGCCAACCAGTTCTCTATCCAAAGCAATACCTTGCCCCCAATCCCATGTGCCTTAATTTTGCACGCTAATCTCTTATGCGGGACCTTATCGAAAGCCTTCTGAAAGTCCAAATACACCACATCCACTGGTTCTCCCTTATCTATTTTACCAGTTACATCCTCAAAAAATTCCAGTAGATTAGTCAAGCACGATTTACCTTTTGTAAATCCATGTTGACTTTGTCCGATCCAGTCACTGCTTTCCAAGTGCTCTGCTTATACATCTTTTATAATGGACTCTAGCATTTTCCCCACTACCGATGTCAAGCTTACCGGTCTATAATTCCCTGCCTTTTCTCTACCACCTTTTTTGAATAGTGGGGTAAGCTCTCAGTAGTTCTCAAACATTTTTAGGTTGAATCCCATCAAAATCTCTCAGCCCCTCGTATCTCTTGAGTGACCGCTATTGGTATTGGTAAGACTGCAATAAGTCTCTTTTTCTCTCTCTCTATCCTCCTTCACTTGTTTGTCTTTCTCTCCTGCTTTATTTCTGTGTGTCTCTCTACACCTCCTCTACATCTGTTTCTCTTCTCTGCTACTTCTGTCTCTATCCTGCTTCATTTGTCTCTATGTCTTTCTCTCTAATCCTCATCTTTCACTCCTCGTTCTCCTCCTCCTTGGAAAAATAGATTAAAAAGTATGGCAGTAGATAAGCAGCATTTAAAGAAATATTTCATAATTCTCAACAAAAATACATTCCATTGACAAACAAAAACTCCATGGGAAAAGTGATCCAACCATGGCTAACTAAAGAGGTTAAGGATAGCATTAGATTGAAAGAAGAAGCTTATAATGTTGCGAAGAATAGTAGTAAGCCTGAGGATGGGGAGAGTTTCAGAAACCAGCAAAGGATGACCAAAAAATTGATTAAAAGGAGAAAATGGAAGGAGAGAAAACTAGCAAGAAATATAAAAGCAGAGTGTAAGAGCTTCTACAGGTATGTAAAAAGGAAGAGAGTAGCAAAAGTAAACGTTGGTCCCTTAGATGCTGAGACAGGAGAAATTCTTATGGGGAATAAGGAAATGGCAGAAACGTTAAACACATATTTTGTATCTGTCTTCACAGTACAAGACACAAAAAGCATACCAAAAATGGTGGGGAACCAAGGGTCTAATGAGGGTGAGGAACTTAACGTAATGAATATATGTAGAGAAAAAGTACTAGAGAAACTAATGGGACTAAAAGCTGACAAATCCCCTGGACCTGACGTCTTACATCCTAGGGTTCTAAAAGAGGTGGCTGAAGAGATAGTGGATGCATTGGTTTTGATCTTCCAAAAAATTCCCTAGATTCTAGAATGGTCCCAACGGATTGGAAGGTTGGAAATGTAACACAGCTATTCAAGAAAGGAGGGAGAGAGAAAACAAGGAACTACAGACCAGTTAGCCTGACATCAGTCGTCGGGAAATGCTGGAATTCATTGTTAAGGAAGTGGTATCAGGGCACTTAGAAAATCATAACATGATTAGGCAGAGTCAACATGGTTTTATGAAAGGGAAATCGTGTTTGACAAATTTATTAGAGTGTTTTGAGGATGTAACTAGCAGGGTAGATAAAGGGGAACCAGTGGATGCAGTAGATAAGGTGCCACATAAAAGGTTATTACACAAGAATAGGGCTCAAGTGGTTGGGGGTAATATAGTAGCATGGATAGAAGATTGGTTAACGGACAAAAAACAGAGAGTAGGGATAAACAGATCTTTTTCAGGTTGGCAGGCTGTAACTAGTGGAGTGCCACAAGGATCAGTGTTGGGGCCTCAGCTATTTACAATCTATATTAATGACCTAGATGAAGGGACCGAGTGTAATGTATCCAAGTTTGCTGATGATACAAAGCTAGGTGGGACAGTAAGCTGTGAGGAGAACACAAAGAGTCTGCAAAGGGATATAGATAGACTGAGTGAGTGAGCGAGCAGTAAGGTGGCAGATGGAGTATAATGTGGGGAAATGTGAGATTATTCACTTTGGTAGAAAGAATAGAAAAACAAAATACTTTTAAAATGTTGAGAAACTTTCAAATGTTGGTGTTCAGAGATTTGGGTGTCCTCATGCAAGAAACACAGAAAGCTAGCATGTAGGTACAGCAAGCAATAAGGAAGGCAAATGGCATGTTGGTCTTTATTACAAGGGGGTTGGAGTATAAGAGTAAGGAAGTCTTGCTACAATTGTACAGGGCCTTGGTGAGTCCACACCTGAAGTACTGTACACAGTTTTGATCTCCTTACCCAAGGAAGGATATACTTGCCTTGGAGGCGGTGCAACTAAGGCTCACTAGATTGATTTCTGGGATGAGAGGGCTGTCCTATGATGAGAGATTGTGTAGAATGGGCCTGTACTCTCTGGAATTTAGAAGAATGAGCGGTGATCTCATTGAAACATACATGATTCTGAGGGGGATTGACAGGGTAGATGCTGAGAGGTTGTTTCCTCTGGCTGGAGTGTCTAGGACTAGGGGGGATAGTCTCAGGATAAGGGGTCGGCCATTTAAGACCGAGATGAGGAATTTCTTCACTCAAAAGGTTGTGAATCTTTGGAATTCTCTGCCCCAGAGGGCTGTGAATGCTGAGTCTTTGAGTATATTCAAGGCTGAGATAGATAGATTTTTGGACTCTAGGGGAATCAATGGATATGGAGATCGGGTGGGAAAGTGGAATTGAGGTCAATGATCAGCCATGATCTTATTGAATGGCGGAGCAGGCTCGAGGGGTTGTATGGCCTACTCTTATTTCTTATGTTGTTATATTCCTCTTTCATAACTTGGTGGTGCAGGAAACGCTCGGGCAAGCTAGAGAAGCACTTGGGAAGAGCAGGTTAGCAGGCAGGCTGAGGAGCACTCTTGGCAAGCGGGCCAGTAACCACGCGGGCTCAATATTTGGATGAGCAGATGGGCTGTGAGGCACTCGAGCTGAGCAGGTGTACTGACATATAGTGCAGTAAATTGTGAAGAACTAGGGAATTTTCCCCAAAAATTTTAGAAAGGACATTTAGAAAATCATAATACAATCAAGCATTGAAAACATGGTTTTATGAAAGGGAAATCGTGTTTGACAAATTTACTAGCGTTCTTTGAGGATGTAACGAGCAGGGTGGATAAGGGGGAACCAGTGGATATGGTGTATTTGGATTTCCAGAAGGTATTCGATAAGGTGCCACATAAAAGGTTACTGCACAAGATAAGAGTTCACAGGGTTGGGGGTAATATATTAGCATGGACAGAGGATTGGCTAACTAACAGAAAACAAAGAGTCAGGATAAATGGATCATTTTCAGGTTGGCAAACTGTAACTAGTGGGGTGCCACAGGGATCAGTGCTGGGGCCTCAACTATTTACAATCTATATGAATGACTTGGATGAAGGGACCGAGTGTACTGTAGCTAAATTTGCTGATGATACAAAGATAGGTGGGAAAGCAAGTTGTGAGGAGGACACAGAGTCTGCAAAGGGATATAGATAGACTCAGTGAGTGGGCAAAATTTGGCAGGTGGAGTATAATGTGGGAAAATGAGGTTATCCACTTTGGTAGGAAAAATAAAAAAGCAAGTTTATTTAAATGGAGCGAGACTACAAAATGCTGTGGTACAGAGGGATCTGGAGTTCCTTGTACATGAAACACAAAGAGTTAGCATGCAGGTACAGCAAGTAATTAGGAAGGCAAATGGAATGTTGGCCCTTATTGCAAGGGGGACGGAGTATAAAAGTAGGGAAGTCTTGCTATAACTGTACAGGGCGCTGGTGAGACCACACCTGGAGTACTGCATACAGTTTTGGTCTCCTTATTTAAGGAGGGATACACTTGCATTGGAGGCAGTTCAGAGAAGGTTCACTAGGTTAATTCCTGAGATGAAGGGGTTGTCTTATGAAGAAAGGTTGAGCAGGTTGGGCCTATACTCATTGGAGTTTAGAAGAATGAGAGGTGATCTTATTGAAACATATAAGATCCTGAGGGGGCTTGACTGGGTAGATGCTGAGAGGATATTTCCCCTCGTGGGGGAATCTAGAACTAGGGGGCATAGTTTCAGGATAAGGGGTCGCCCATTTAAAATGGAGATGAGGAGGAATTTCTTCTCTGAGGGTTGTGAATCTTTGGAATTCTCTACCCCAGAGAGCTGTGGAGGTGGGGGTCATTGAATATATTCAAGGTAGAGATAGACAGATTTTTGAGCTACAGGGGAGTCGAGGGTTATGGGGAGCGGGCGGGAAAATGGAGTTAAGGCCAAGATCAGATCAGCCATGATCTTATTGATTGGCGGAGCAGGCTCGAGGGGCCGAAATGCCTACTCCTGTTCCTATTTCTTATGTTCTTAAAACACGGTCTACTGTTTCGTCCATTTTCAGCGGCCGTTAACTCAATTTTCGTGGCAGCCATGAATTTCTAGGCCAAAGACTCCTAATTGTGATCCTAAATATGGAAGCAGCAAAATCAGAGTTGTGATCTTGCTGCTGGGTTGGAGAATTCTGGCTCTGAAGTTGTTGGAACAGAGAAATCCTGGCTGTGATCTGGTTGGCGGGTCTCTAAATCCTCACTGTGATCTTGCTCATGTGGTGCAGGTGCTGAGTTGTGGTCTGGTTTCTGAGGCGCTGAACCCTATCTGTGAGCTATTTACTGTGGTGTTGAATCCTGGCATTGATCTGGTTGCAGGACCCTGACTATGGTTGTGTTGCTGTGGTCTGGGACCCTGGCTGTGGTGTGCTTGCTGTGGTCTGGGACCCTGGCTGTGGTGTGCTTGCTGTGGTCTGGGACCCTGGCTGTGGTGTGCTTGCTGTGGTCTGGGACCCTGGCTGTGGTCTGGGTGTTGTGGTCTGGGACCCTGGCTGTGGTGTGCTTGCTGTGATCTGGGACCCTGGCTGTAGTGTGCTTGCTGTAATCTGGGACCCTGGCTGTGGTATGCTTGCTGTGGTCTGGAACCCTGGCTGTGGTGTGCTGGCTGTGATCTGGGACCCTGGCTGTGGACTGGGTGTTGTGGTGAAGGTGTTGCTGCAGTCAGTCCCTATAGGACGCGCCGCTCTTAAGCCCGTGCTGTGATTGGCTGGCTGCTGCCTCAGGCTGCCCTGCTGGAGAGGGTTGCACACTGGTGCAAGATGCCTGCGCTGCTGATGAACGCTCATCTGTAGCCTTCCTTTCCATCTCCGTCTGCGCACTGACACATGCTTTAAAAAATAGAGTCGGCATTGATAAACCAGCCGGCCAGCGAGCTAACGACTGTTGTCCGAGTTTCCACAGCCGGTGATACTGAAAGGTGGCGAATATGGAGAATCAGGACAAAATCGATGGAGAGGAGGCGGTGGAAGAGCCGACTGAAGGAGCCCACAGCACGGCCACGGACAGCAAGCAGCGGAAAGCCACGCCGGAGCGGAACATCGTCTGGAGGAACGTGGCCCTGATGAGCCTGCTGCACCTGGGCGCCGTGTACTCGCTGTGCCTGCTCCCGCAAGCTCAGCCGCTAACATGGCTGTGGGGTAAGTGGCAGTGTGTCCGCATTCATTGCGCAGCTCCCTCCCTTTGCAGAGCCAAGGCAGCGCGGCCAGCCGCCGCCACCCAATGATCGGGCTCGCAGCAGAATTTCTTCAGACAAAAACAGCCCCGGAGTGAATTTAACGTCTGCCCCTGTGAGGGGGGAAACGCGCGACCTTTGCATCGAAGGGCAGCTTGTGTTATTGCCGGGCACCGCCTCACATGAAGCCCTGTGTGGTCAGCAGTGCCGGTGGCGGGCACTTGGCGCGGCATCGGCTCAGTTGAATAAATAAATAAATAAAAGCAGCAAAGATGAATGATTTTTTTTTAGTCACAATAAATGAAACTTAATGCGCATCGGTGCCGGCCGTTCCGTTCTCGGAATACAGGCCAGTTTTAATCAGACGGCACAGTGCAGGCTGCAGTGGTTCAAAAATTACAGCCCCTGAATGACGCATCATGTTTGATTCCCCACACAGCAGGTGTCAATGTCTGGGCAGGGAATAGGGACCCATTAGTCCCGAGTACGCTATCGTGTGAATAATTGAACGCTGTTCCTCAGTTAAGTGTTTACATTCGTCCCCTAGAAAAAGTGGACACTGAATATTTGTGACGCCTTTCCAACAACAGCAACTTGCATTTATATAGCGCCTTTAACTTGGTAAAATGTCCCGAGTTATTTCGCAGTAGTATCACCAAACAAAATTTGACGCTGAGCCACATAAGGAGAAATTAGGGCAAGAAAGTGGTAGGTTTTAAGGAGGCCTTAAAGGAGGAGAGGTAGAGATGCAGAGAGGTTTAGGGATAGAATTCAAGAGCCAGGTTGTTAATTCGTTTCGGTCTCCGACTATAACAGTCACCTGAAAAAAATATTTTTTCTGAGCAAAAGAGTAGAAAATTAGAGGTGAAGATTTAAAAGAGATTTCATTTAACTTTCTGTTGAGTCCATCTTCTTGTTATAATCTCCCCAGGGAATCACAGTGTTGTCAAATTATTTAGATGTACTTCAGGAAGAGAGGGTTTGGGATGATCTATGATAGAATTTCTTTTATTTAGCCATTTTTGTAAATTAGACTTTGGAGTAATCAATAGTTCAATCTGGACTTATTATTTACCAATTATGATCAAAAAGAGTTCCATGTCATATGACAAGATGGTAATCATGCCCTATCTTGACTGGGAAAGTATTTATCTATGTTTGTTTATGATGTGGTTATTATGTATGATCTGTTGAAACAACCCGAACCTCAAAAGTTCCAAATAATTTCTTAATTAAAAGTAAAGTTATAATTTTATATTGTTACGGGTCTACAAACAAAATATCTCCTGGCCCTCAGCACAAAGTTAAAAACACTCAAGATTTAGTGCTGTCGTGTTGAATTCTAGCTTGCACACAAAGTTGGAATGTGCAAATAAGATGCACTGTGAGATTGATTTATGACCTATTGAAATATGGCTTATATAGATAAACCCTTAATCTTAAAATGAGGGAATGAGCCCAGGTTCCATGGCACAGATACAATTGTAAATGAACCAGTTTGTCACAGATTCTAAACCATTTGGATATCCATGGAAATTATGAAGATTACTGTGGCTACAAGATTATGTTCATCGATTCTAAGTGACTTTCATAAAGAATCCATTAAAATGTATTGTGGTAGTACTATTAAAAGTATTAGGGATTGGCATAAGCAATTTGGATATGCAACAAATCTACCAAGATTTACTATGTAGTAGATTAATACAGATTGGGTCTAATCAGTTTGGATGTACATGAGAGAGGAGGAGTTGTATCAGTATTAAGATTAATATTGATGATTGCTAAAGAATCTGGGTATACACATAAGCTGTTAAGGTTATTGAGGAAAGGGTAAATTCATGTGGCAAGATATGGCAAAAAAATAAGAGTTTGGTGTTGCTAGGCTTTCTACCACTAACACTATCCCAATAATAGTGAATGTACAATTCACTGTCACAAAAAACTGCATAGTTTCCTGTGAGACCTGTGCAATGAATCCAAATATTGTGATATGCTATATCATGTGCAGTAGCACTACATTGAATGAACTGCCCACTGATGATGCAATGGCAAAGCTATCACTGCTGAAAATATGATTGAGAGGAGCAATTTTTTGTTAATCAAAAAAAAATCAAAATTCTAATAGTGTCCATATAATAAAATGAATACTATATAGCTGTCAAGTTATTTACAGGCAGCGCTCCAGCCTCTGAGTTCTGAGCTCAGAGCTTCTCTTCAATAGTTCATGATATCATGGGAACCCCTCAGTTGATCCACTGCTGTGTAATGCGCTGATGGTCACTCTGTATCCTTCAATATATTTAATTTTTAATCATTGAAGACAGATGCAACTGAGAACACCCTTTCTATAATGCTTTATTTAGGAGGTATTTAAAATGACTTTACAGTCAATGGATAATTCAAAGTCATTGCTTGTACTTAAAATGAATTATTCAATAATTTGAATTAAGTAATGTTGATAACAGCAAAGTGGGATTCCAGTGCTTAAAATGTGGATTATTAGATAATTTGAATTAAACAACTTAGAAGCAAGAGGAGTAAATTGTATATAGCAAGGCGGGACCACATTTAGCAAATTATACACTTTTTTTGCCTGTTAATCATGAAGCCATAAAGAGGTCCACCTGATCTAGCAGATAGTTATAATGAGAAATTACTGTATTTGCCTGCAGGGCTTGAACTCATGGCGTTGGTATTTGTGTTGCTTGATATTCAAGCTTTATCTGATCCAGCTTTAAGTGACCATGGGCAATGTAGCAGTCAGATACCAGAGGCCAAATCCTGCTATACATTGATCCAAAGTTCAATAAAAGGGTGCAGCATTATGCAAGAAATGAGTCCCTCCATTATTCCGTACCTTTGTGGTTCATAGTATTCAAAGTTTAAAATGTGTGTTAAAATAGTCCGTCCCTGCACCATTTGGAGAGATGTCAACAGCTGCAGTCACCATTTTTTTTGCCATGTCTAAAACCATACTAAGGGCAGGGACTAATGGGTACAATCAGACGTATCCTGACCTGAAAATTAATTGAAAATCTTAGTCATTTTAAAAACAATCGCCTCTACATCATCATCATCCTCCTGTAACATGTGGGAAATCAGGGACGCTTCCTGTGTCCCTGACGACTATGTGTGCAGGAAGTGTGTCCAGCTGCAGCTCATGTGGGACCGCATGACGGCCCTTGAGCTGCAGATGGACTCACTTTGGAGCATCCACGATTTTGAGAGGGGTGTGGATAGCACATTTAGTGAGTTGGTCACACCGCAGGTTAAGGCCAGCGTAGACAGTACATGGGTGACCAAAAGGCAGAGCAAGGGCAGGAAGGTAGTGCAGAAATCCCCTGGGGTTGTCTCCCTTAGCAACAGGTTCACCGCCTTAGGTACTGTTGTCGGGGGGGGTGACACATCGGGGGAAGGCACCAGCAGCCAGGCTCATGGCACCATGACTGGCTCTGTTGCAAAGAAGGGAGGGAAAAAGAGTGGCAGGGCTATAGTAATAGGGGATTCGATTGTAAGGGGAATAGATAGGGGTTTCTGTGGTCGCGACCGAGACTCCAGGATGGTATGTTGCCTCCCTGGTGCAAGGGTCAAGGATGTCTCGGCGCGGGTGCAGAACATTCTGGAGGGGGAGGGGAACAGCCAGTTGTCGTGATACATGTTGGTACCAACGACGTAGCTAAAAAAAGGGAAGAGGTCCTACAAGTAGAATTTCGGGAGTTAGGAGCCAAGCTAAAAAGTAGGACCTCGAAGGTAGTAATCTCTGGATTACTACCAGTGCCACGTGCTAGTAAGAGTACAGAGAACAGGATAGTTAGGCTAAATACGTGGCTTGAGCAGTGGTGTAAGAGGGAGGGTTTTAAATTTTTGAGGCATTGGAACCAGTTTTGTGGTAGGTGTGACCTATACAAAAGGGACGGTCTACACCTGTGCAGAGATGGAACTGATGTTCTCGGGGTAATTTTTGATAAAGCAGTTCGGGAGCATTTAAACTAGTATGGCAGGGGGCTAGAAACCTATGTAGTGAAATAGAGGAAAGTGAAAGGCAGACAGAAATAAATGATAAAAGGGTGAGGAACAAAAAACAAAGGGCCAAACTAATTCATAAAAAATGTGAGCATAAAAAAAGCCTGAGGGTTTTATACCTTAATGCGAGAAGCATCAGGAACAAGGTAGATGAATTAGCTGTGGAAATAGAGGTTAATAATTATGACCTAATTGGGATTACGGAAACATGGTTGCAGGGTGAGCAGGGCTGGGAGCTTAACATACAGGGGTATTCAGTATTTAGGAAGGATCGACAAAAAAGAAAGGGAGGAGGGGTAGCATTGCTAGTAAAAGAGGGGATAAATGCAATTGAAAGGAAGGATATTAACTCAGTTAATACAGAATCTATATGGGTGGAGCTAAGAAATAGCGAGGGGCGAAAAACATTAATAGGAGTGGTATATAGGCCTCCAAATAGTAAAATAGAGGTTAGGGAGGGCATCACGAGGGAAATTAGAGAAGCGTGCAATAAGAGCACAGCTGTCATCATAGGTGACTTTAACTTACATATAGATTGGACTAGCCTAATCAGTAAAAATAATGAGGAGGAGGAATTCCTTGAGTGTTTAAGGGATGGTTATCTGGATCAATATGTCGAGGAACCAACTCGGGAACAGGCTATATTGGACTGGGTACTGTGCAATGAGAAGGGACTAATCAGTAATCTTGTTGTACGGGGACCCTTGGGTCAGAGCGATCATAACATGATCGATTTCTCACTCGAAATGGAGAGCGAAGAAATTGACTCAGAGACTAAGGTCCTGAATTTAAACAAGGGGAATTATGATGCCATGAGACGGGAACTGAGTAGGTCTGATTGGACAACGTTCCTGGGAGGACTGGAGGTAGATAAACAATGGCAAACATTTAAAGATAGAATGACAAAATTGCAAAAATTGTTTATACCAATCTGGCATAAAAGGAAATCTAAAAAGGTGACTCAACCGTGGATAACAGGGGAAATTAGAGACAGCATAAAATCCAAAGATAGGGCGTATAAAATAGCCAAAAAAAGCGCCAGAGCGGAAGATTGGGAACAGTTTAAGATAGAGCAAAGGAGGGCAAAGGGCATAATCAAGAGGGGCAAAATAGCTTACGAAAACAAGCTGGCGGAAAATATAAAAACTAACTCCAAAAGCTTTTATAAGTATATCAAAAGGAAAAGACTGGTGAAAACCAAAGTTGGTCCATTGCAGTCAGATACGGGGGAATATATAATGGGAAATAAGGAAATGGCAGATCAACTAAATGCATACTTTGGGTCAGTCTTTACGAAGGAAGACACAAAAAACCTCCCTGGGATATCGGGAAAAATAGGGACATTGGCAAAGGAGGAACTGACGCAAATCAATATCTCTAAGGATATGGTGTTAAGGAAGCTAAAGGGATTGAAGGTGGACAAATCCCCAGGGCCTGATAACATGCATCCTAGGGTACTGAAGGAGGTGGCCCTAGAGATAGCGGATGCACTAAGGATGATTTTTCAGAATTCATTAGACTCGGGAACAGTGCCGATGGATTGGAGGGTAGCTAACGTTACCCCACTATTCAAAAAGGGGGGTAGGGAAAAAGCAGGTAATTACAGACCTGTAAGCCTTACATCAGTTGTGGGCAAAATGCTGGAGTCCATCATTAAGGATGAAATAGCGGAGCACTTAGCAAATGGGGACAGGATAGGACAGAGTCAACATGGATTTACAAAGGGTAAATCGTGCTTGACTAATCTATTGGAATTTTTTGAGGGAGTAACTGGTAGAATAGATGGGGGAGAGCCAGTAGATGTGGTGTACCTGGACTTCCAAAAGGCCTTCGATAAGGTCCCACATAAAAGATTAGCATGGAAAATTGAGGCTCATGGGATAAAGGGGAAAGTTTTGGCGTGGATAGGGAACTGGCTGTCAGATAGAAAACAGAGAGTTGGAATAAACGGCTCATTTTCTGAATGGCAGGCAGTAACAAGTGGGGTACCACAGGGATCTGTCCTGGGCCCCCAGCTGTTCACAATTTACATTAATGACCTGGATCAGGGAGTCGGATGCAGCATTTCCAAATTTGCAGACGACACTAAACTAGGAGGGGGGGTGGGCTCAGAGGAAGAGACCAGGAAGCTCCAGAGCGATTTGGACAGACTGGGCGATTGGGCGGATAAATGGCAGATGCACTATAATGTGGACAAGTGCGAAGTTATCCACCTTGGGTGCAGGAACGGGAGGGCAAATTATTATTTAAATGGCAATAGATTGGGAGAGGGGGAAGTACAGAGAGACCTGGGTGTTCTTGTACACCAGTCACTGAAGGCGAGCATGCAGGTGCAACAGGCGGTCAAGAAGGCAAACGGTATGCTGGCCTTCATAGCAAAAGGGTTAGAATACAGGAACAGGGATACCTTGCTGCAGCTGTACAGGGCACTGGTGAGACCACACCTCGAGTACTGTGTACAGTTTTGGTCGCCTCATCTGAGGAAGGATGTTCTTGCCATGGAGGGGGTGCAGCGGCGATTCACCAGGCTGATACCAGGAATGGCGGGAATGACCTATGAGGAGAGACTATGTAGTTTAGGGATGTACACACTGGAGTTTAGAAGATTGAGAGGGGACCTCATAGAAGTGTATAAAATTCTGACAGGTCTAGACAGACTGGATGCAGAAGGAATGTTTCCCTTGGCGGGTGAGAACAGAACTAGAGGACATAATTTAAGGATAAGGGCTAAACCATTTAGGACAGAGATGAGGGGGAATTTCTTCACTCAGAGAGTGGTGAACCTGTGGAACTCATTGCCACAGAGGGCAGTGTACGCCAGCTCATTAAATATATTTAAGAGGGAATTAGATATATTTCTACGGGCAAAAGGGGTTAAGGGTTACGGAGAGAAGGCGGGGACGGGATACTGAATTAAAGGATCAGCCATGATCTCATCGAATGGCGGAGCAGGCACGAAGGGCCGAATGGCCTACTCCTGCTCCTATCTTCTATGTATCTATGTAGATACAGTTGTAAATGGGAAAATGGACATTTTTTAAAAACAGACTTCTTTACATTCTAGAAATTTCTACTCCACTCAGAAACAGGACTTGTTCAAATCAGGACAGGTGACAACAGCCTTTATATTAGGAAGTAAGATCAGGGGTTTATACAGATAAACCTGAGTGCAAAAAGTTTGTGTCTGTGTCTCCTGTGTGGAGCATGTATACCTAGATATAACTAATGTGAAAACTTAAGTGTGATTTAAAAAAAAAAAAATCATTCATGGGATGTGGGCGTCGCTGGCAAGGCCAACATTTATTGCCCATCCCTAATTGCCCTTAACTGAGTGGCTTGCCATTTCAGAGGACAGTTAAGAGTCAACCACATTATTGTGGGTCTGGAGTCACATGTAGGTCAGACCAGGTAAGGATGGCAGATTTCCTTCCCTAAAGGACATTAGTGAACCAGATGGGTTTTTACGACAATCCAGTAGTTTCATGGTCACCATTACTGGTACTAGCTTTTTATTCCAGATTACTTTATTGGTCATTTAGTCATTTGCACACAGGAAGAATGTTGCACAGACAGTGAGTCAGGGTAAATGGCAGTTTGTCTTAATTTTGCACTTAGAATTTGCTTGGGTGGATCAACCACAGTGGGTATGTGGACTCCTGTCCATAAAACTGCATTGAATGGGCAACATAACTAGCCCAGCATTGGTACATACAGGCATTTACAATCTGCATGCATAAATGGGGCAAAACTAGTCTTGTATGTACACAAATTACAAAAACCTTCAATTGTAATGATGGCAGTTCTACAGATTTGAACAGTATAGTGAATTCATTTATAGTGAAACTTTGATAGTGAAAGGATTCCAACTTGTTATTTACCAAGTAATTCAGTAGAGTGATGGTTCTGTTATGAAAATATCGGTGAAATCTGGGTGCTCATCTTCCACTGTTTAGCCCATAACAAGCCGTGTGTCTTAACCAATCAATGGAACCAGCATCTTTAGTCATAAATCATTCTCCCTGACTAATTTTCTTAATTAAATTCCTTAATAAAAAGTGTACATTGAAGTTCAGCTACAGAATCTCAAGATTACCAATTTTTTTCCCCAAATCAGTCTGCTTCAAATCAGACTGACATTCTGGAGAGGCAGAGTATAGAGAACCTGCTTTAAACAGGATATTCTCTGAATCAGTGCAAAGAACAGAACAAATTAAATCTGAGCAGAATGCCCGAAGTAACTGAACATGAACTTGTTGTAAACTGTCAGTAAGTGATGCTCAAAATCAGCCAGCCCTGATATTGTAAAGCTTCTGACATACCCTTCATTTCCTGGAAAACTTTGACGTAATTGCAGTGTAAGAGGCGGCGCTGCACCATTTATTTTTCCCTGAGGAAATTTGTGCGGATAGATTTACACTGGTTTTTACGCGTTATTCCTCGATCATTTGCGCTGTTTCTGAGATACGTCTGCTGAAACTCTGCCGCTCATTTACATAACGCTACCCCCATGTGAAAGGCCAGCTCACGCGAGTGTCCTGCATTTACGCCAGCAATGCACTGACTTAGATTTATGTCCAAAGATTTAGGCGTAGCACGGGGGTGAAATTCAGCTTCAGTGGTAGTGTGAAACAACTCCTAGTGAGTCGGCAGCCCGTTTTACGCTGCACCCGATTGTCTTTTTCATTGAAGTCAATAGTCCCACTTTCCTATCGCCTGCTTTACGCCACTGCCCAAGACTAATTTCACCCCATCATCAGCTAATGAGGTACATTCAGCCACTTGAAGGAGTAACTCATCAACAATGGCTCAGTCAACAGTAACGGCTCCCAATATTTTCAAAACTGTCCTCCATTGTCTCACTGGATCTTTTGAAAGCTAAGTATTTCGGATGATTTTTTCCCCAACCTCTCATAAGTTTCAAAGTTTATATCAGTGGGGTGTCCTATAGCATCAGAATGCACTGATTTGTGTTATTAAAGTGAGTTCAATGTCATGGAGGGGAAAGGAGATGCAAATGCTGGAAATCTAAAATAAAAACAGAAAATGCTGAAAGTACACAGCAGGTGAGGCAGCATCTGTAATGACAGACGACAGGTTAATGTTTCAGGTGTAGACCTTTTGACCGAACACCTGAAATATTAACCTTTTTTCTTTTCAGAAGCTAACTGATATGCTGTGTCAATGTTTTCTGTTTTTACTTTGGTGGCCTGAAAACTGTATATTTTGTCCAAATTTTCCCCCATGTTTACAATATAGCTCTGACCCTACCACCATCTCAATAACTTTCTTTACTCACATGGCAATTATCTCTCCGGGCCAAGAATACTGCTGTTTGATTAACGCAGTATGCTGGTGCAGAGGCTACGAAGTGAGGGAGCAATTATTTTGGCAAAAATGACGAATAACTGTGAAGGGATAGAAATCACTCCCATCACTGGCCTTGTTTTACTGGAAATCCCGGCTACACAGGCAGCAATGCAGAAAGTGATGTGCCATGGTACTAATCCCAGGCTATTGTGTATTTCCACAGCTTACCTTTGTTTCATAGTAACGGCTCTCGGAGTGACAGCTGGTGCGCACCGTTTATGGAGCCACCGATCTTACAAGGCAAAACTGCCTCTGCGGATGTTCCTGGCCGCTGCCAACTCCATGGCTTTTCAGGTGATTTTTATGACTTTCAAATATGTGTTGAAAGTAGCGCTTCTGTCTTATTCAGTGGGTTGTGTATTTATTTATTTGCATATTTGTTGCGCTGAAATTAATTTGTGGTTACCAGCAATAGAAATCAAGCTTTAATTCCCATTTAATTTAATGTGAGTGAAATATACTTTACATTTCACTGAGTTTGTTTTACATAGAATTTACAGCACAGAAACAGAATTTACAGCACAGAAACAGACCATTCGGCCCAACTGGACTGTGCCAGTATTTATGCTCCACATGAGCCTCCTCCCACCATACTTCATCTAACCCTTTGTACTTTTATTGGATATATACAAGTTTGAATAGGGTATGCAACTAAAAGATAACCTTTAACCTATACAGGTTATGAGGTTGGATGCTGCAAGTTGTGAATATGTTACATATTAACACTTTACCCACATGGTGATGGAATAAGATCAGCTGCAAACACATTTCTGGTTAAGATATATATAAAGAGCCATGGGATACAGCTTATATCCCACAAGAGACTGGACTTAATAGCCAATGAGTCACAATTAATGCTTAGAGTAGGATATAAGTTGTAAAGCATAGCTGTTCATTACAGTCTTTGTTTATAGCATGCTTTAGCTGAAGAATTAAAATGATAAAGCTTAGATGCAGAAGTGCTAATTGTCACATGAACTGTGTTGCTGAGTGGCTTGCAGACTGCTTTCAGTGGCATCACGGACAACGGCTTGTTCTCGACTGGGACGTCAGCTCCATGATACGTGAATATTTTGTACCTATGGCTTGAACACCATGTGAGGTATAATCAAAGAGGTAGAGTTATGTGTGAAATTCCGATTTAGGGGATTGTCGGGAGATTGAGAACTCGGACCATTTATTTTTAACCATTATGTCATTCAGTAGTTTGCTCACAAACAGAATGCACTGCCCAGGATTTTAAACCATCTGGGCTTCTGTTCTGAAGAAATCCAACCCATTACTTTGGCAGTTGTGACCACATAGCCATTTGCTTTACATAGTTTATTACAACCAAGTTCTCTGGATAGTAGTTCCCATCCAGAATGTTGTTTTTGCTGAGATTTCTTCGCCGAGAAACGTGTCTGAAAACAGAAAGAAGACAGAGGACTAGCAGCTTAATCACGTCGCCTAAGGGTCCAATATGGTGGGCGGCATGCACGCAACCATTCAACGCTGGAAGTGCGCTGCCCACTATATTGGATCGGGCTCCTCCATAGGCATCCAGAGCTTGTGCCGAAAGTATTAAAAAGCCTCATTAAGATACTAAAGTAAGGGTCCCATGTTTGTTGTAGGACCTTTTTGTGAAATTGATTCTGTCTCAGTGCCTGACTCGCTACATGATAAACTCGCTGAGCAGTTCCTGGTGCTAACAGGCAGGAAGGACCCTACAGCAGCACTATTTAAAGGACTCATCCACTCCATACTGGTTAGTTGCTGATTAACTTCTGGGCATTTCTTTTAATTATTTTCTGCCTTCTACGACGGATTTCTGACTATGCTAACCAGTTTTTGCTGGTGCTGGACTGCTTTTGTCTGCCTTCAAAACAGTTTTAGTGCAGCCATGGGTGGTCTGATAGGTCTGCCTTTGGGAGAGAGCAGGAGCAGCTGGGCGAGGACAGCACTGAGCAGGAGGTCGCACCCACAACAGGCAGGTCTTCAGGGAGCACTTCTCCGACCTGAACTTCACTGAGGAGCAATGTCTCAGGCACCTTCACTTTACAAAGGAGGCTATCACGGAGCTATGTCATCTGCTGCATCCACAACTTGAACCTCAAACCAGGGCATGAACAGCACTTCCTTATGCCACGGCTGTAGCAGGTGACATCAGCAACCTCTCCCAGTTTGCAGTTCACTGTTGTATCAGGGAGGTGACCGTGACGCTCTACACCAGGAGGAATAACGACATTACTTTCCTAATGGACTCAGCAAATCAGGTTGAGAGAGCACTAGGCTGTGACTGCATTGCAGGGTTCCCAGGGTGCAAAGTGCCATAGACTGCACCCACACTGCTTTGCCTGCTCTCCAGCAGCAGCCTGACATCTTTCTGAATAGAAAGGGATTTCACTCACTCAGTGTCCAGCTCATTTGTGACCACAGGCAGCACATCATGACCTCTTCCCACTGGCAACGTAGGTGTTATCTGGAGGGCAGTCTGCGCCCCCACCCCCGGGGGGAACAGAATCTCCTCCTGTCCACAGCCTGGACCAGGGCCTCCAACGGGACATCGGAGAATCTGAGGGAACAATCTGCAAGTCTTGCAACCATTTTTTTTCTTCAGAAGCTTTTCTTGCTGTCTGCAGCCAGAGTGTACCTCCCCTGGGACCATGTGAACAAGCACACGCAGCTTGCGTCTGCCCCGTGCGCCCCCCCCCCCCCCCCCCCCGGGGCCACGTGAACACGCAGCATGCGCCTGCCCCCCGTGCCCCCCCAGGGCCACGTGTACACGCAGCATGCGCCTGCCCCGTGTGCCCGGGCCACGTGTACACGCAGCATGCGCCTGCCCCGTGTGCCCCCCCGGGCCACGTGAACACGCAGCATGCATCTGCCCCGTGTGCGCCCCCCCCCCCCCCCCCCGGGGCCACGTGAACACTCAGCATGCGCCTGCCCCGTGTGCCCCCCCCCCCGGGCCACGTGAACACGCAGCATGCATCTGCCCCGTGTGCGCCCCCCCCCCCCCCGGGGCCACGTGAACACTCAGCATGCGCCTGCCCCATGTGCCCCCCCAGGGCCACGTGTACACGCAGCATGCGCCTGCCCCGTGTGCCCCCCCAGGGCCACGTGAACACGCAGCATGCATCTGCCCCGTGTGCCCCCCCCCCCCCCCCCGGGGCCACGTGAACACGCAGTATGCGTCTGGCCTGTGTGCCCCCCCCCCCCAGGGCCACGTGAACACGCAGCATGCACCTGCCCCGTGTAGCCATTTTCGGGCGCGATTGAATTTCTACGTTCGAATATCACTGTCTAGTTGGCAGTAATTTGCAGTGCTACAGATACAGCATACAGTTCTCCATAACACACTGGACAGAGCCTCCCGCTTCCTATAGAGTAGCAAACAGCTCATAAAGTAACTCGCTGTATGTGAAGTCCTGGCTCCCTCATGGATCTATATATTAAACATAGAAACATAGAAGATAGGAGCAGGAGTAAAGTTAATAATACAATAACATGACTGCACTGAATGTTCAGTGCCAATCATTTAAAAAAAAAAATCTTATAAAGGTTGCTGCTTTGGGTAAACATTATGGTCAGCTGTATTGTCAGCTACTGAAAGCTAGTGGGAACTCTGATGGTGAAGGGCAACCTTTAGTTTTCAGTTTTAAAAATGAAGTTCTTTAGTGCTGTGGACCATAACACACACACCTGTGTCCAGCGGACAGATGTACTGTCTGAGATTAATAGCAGTAACAGCACGATGGTGCAGAGGTGTGCAGTGTGGCAGTGCTCTCTTCCAACGCACTGCATAACACAGACTGGTACGAGGCTGTGATTTTCCCACACAATGAGTATGGTGAGCAACTGCGGAGCAGAGGCTGGCTGCTTTCCTGCAGGGAGAAAGGGATAAAATAGCTGGTGAGGTAATCTGGCTGGTCTCGCATAACTCTTGGTTACCCATTTTAAATCATTATTATTGACAGACACCTGTTTGCAGAATACACAATCGTATAGGCTGATGTAATGATGGGAAAATAAAGAAACTGAGGCCTTAAAAAGTTGCCTTAAGTTTAAAAAAAATTGTTAATTGGTAAGAAATATAAAATAACATGCACTTCTCTAAATTACAAGCACAATGTTGTGTTAAGCAGCAAATGATGCCATAATATCTGTTTTGAGTTCTTGAGGAGGAAAGACTAGAAAAACTTGGGGTGGGGGGGAGATTGGACATTTGACAGAAACCTGCTGATGTCACCGTGGCCTCGGATTTACGGCCACTGAAAATGGCCCCAGCGCTACAGGGCAAAAATTTGTGCTGGGGCCTGGAGATTTGTAGTGCAGCGCTAACTTACCATGTAACGCCCTCCTGGTGGCGTTAGTGGAGGCATGTGACCGGAAGTTCCCGTCCAGGAGCGGCATTGCAGCCTCTGGGAGTTAGGCTGTGGAGTTCGCAATGAATTATGGGCAATTAAAAGGGCTATGGGTTAAAGGGGCAATGCACTCAGAACTGATTAAAAATTTAAATCAAGTGGGGGAAAAATGTATTTTTCAGCCCTTACTGCTTTTCAAAAAAAACATTAAAAATAGGTCCCAAATGGCAGTCTAAAGCTGAATTGTCTTCTGCACCTAAAAAAAAAAGGTAAAAGTGCTTCAGCACTAACACAAATCGCTCAGCGAGCCAGGAAGGGGGCACTCAGGGTAATAGAGACATAACGGCACAGAAGGAGGCCATTCGGCCCATCTAGTCCATGCCGGTTCTCTGTAGAGCAATCCAGTCAGTCCCATTCCCCCGCTCTATCCCCATAGCCCAGCAAGTTTATTTCCCTCAAGTGCCTATCCAGTCTCCCCTTGAAAACATAGTGTGTCTCCGCTTCCACCACTTCAGTCAGCAGCGAATTCCAGGTCATCACCACTTGCTGCGTAAAAAAGTTTTTCCTCGCAACCCCCCTTGCACGCAGCACTCCAGTTTTGTGCAGGGTGTCAACACTGCAAGAGAGGTCTACCCACAGGGGCCAGGAGGCCCTCCAGAAAGAAGGATGTGGGACCACATCACCGAGGCTGGCAGTGCCAGCAGTATCGCCCCTACGACCTGGCTCCAGTGCCCAAAGAAGCTTCATGACCTCAGACCAGTGATCAAGGTCATTGAATGCATCTTCAAAAGTCGTCTCCTATCAACTGCACCACTAGCCTCGCATACTGCTCAATGCACAACCGCCCCCCCTCCCCAATCATACACCTACCAATAATCTGTGCCAATCACAAGGCACATCTCCCATTCCTAGCTTCACTTCACCCCCTTAGAGGAGACTGTGCTGGCCATTCTTGGCAGGAACATGGCTGAGCCCTTGTCCAGCGGCGGGACAGAAAGGATGCAAGATGCTGGTATCCTCCTATGTTATCCTCCTTCTGGCATGCTCCTCTTGCTTTCCTGCCCTCCCCTCACCACAACTCCACCCTTGTGCCTTCCTCATTTCACACACCCATAAATGCAGCCTTGGTCAACCACTGGCTGGGCAGGAGAGGAGAGTGAAGAAGATGATAATTAATTTGACACTCCTAACCACCAGCTCCTCAAGGTCCATCAGCAAGGCCATTTGCAGTGTCCCTCACTGAAAGTCAGCAGCCTTCCACCAGCCATGCTGCAGCCACTGGGGTAGCACTGCATGCCATCACTAGGATAGGCAAAGGCACACACAAGACAGTCACTTAGGGAATGCATAAAGTTGATGATGTTGATTTCTTGATGTCATATTGGATGGATAGATTTATAAAGTTGGATTGGAAAGTTTGCTTTTTGATGGCTTTTATTTCAGCATTTTGGCCAAGAGGACGCTGTGATGATCAGTAACAGAGGGAAGGTAAGGTGTGGGACAAATGTTGAAAGATGAATCCATCTGGATTTCCTGCCAGAAAAGGGCTGTCTGGGTTGCATCCTTCCTTTCTGCTTCCTCCTTTTCTGCTTCCTCCGCTTTCATCTGTGAGCGGATGCTGCGAATCTGAAATGATAGCATAAAATGCTGGAAATACTCAGCTGGTCGGGCACCATCTCGACCTGAGACGTGAACTCCGTTTCTCTCTCCACAGATGTTGCCTAACCTGCTTACATAGGATTACATAGGATATATGGCACAAAAACAGACCATTTGGCCCAACCAGTCCAGGAGGCGTTTATGATTCACTTGAGCCTCCTCCTGTCTTTCCTCATCTAAATCTATCAGCATAACCCTCTATTCTCTTCTCCCTCATATGCTTATCTAGCCTCCCCTTAAATGCATCTATACTATTTGCTTCAACAACTCCCTTTGGTAGCAAGTTCCACATTCTCACCACTCTCTGGGTAAAGAAGTTTCTTCTGAATTCCCTATTGGATTTCTTGGTGACTATCTTATATTGATGGCCTCTAGTTATGCTCTTCCCCACAAGTGGAAACACTCTCTCTGTGTTGGCTGTATCAAAAGCTTTCATAATTTTAAAGACCTCAATTAGGTCACCCCTCCGCCTTCATTTTTCAAGCGAAAAGAGACCCAACCTGTTCATCCTTATACCGAGGAGTAGGAGCATTTGTAGCATTTTCTGTCATCTCAGAGGCCTTTAACCATCCAAGGCCTTGCAAGCGTCCAGCAGCATTCCCTACACACTTTAAAAAAAAAAAAAAAAACTTTTAACATCTATTGCAGCAAGCCACTACTTCAATAAAATCAAAAATCCCAGTCCAAAAGTTTAAATGCAAACTTACTTGAAAGCTGTGTGTGTCCCTTTAAGATGTGCTGACAGCATCTCTGTCAGTCTGCTTGCATGCTAGGTTTTTCTGGCATGATTAGGACCCAGTGCTTTGGTCGAAGTTCGCAGTGGTGACGTTTAGTCGGCATTGTATGCTGACTGATGTCACCACTCCGCCTTTTTTTTTCAGGGCACAACTTAAGACTGGCAGCGCTACCAGGATGTCGAAAATTGAGGACGCTGCGGGGCCCGCCACTAGCTGGAGGTAGAGCGGTGGCCGCTGCTTTCTTGACTTAGCGCCACCTGTTAACGTGGCGTTAAGGTAGGGAATTTCTCCCCCTTGGGCTCTTCAGCTCAGAAAGGAAGTGATCTTTTAGAGATATACAAGATATTTAAGGGTAGATTATTACCTTAAATTAAATTGTGATATTAGAACTAGGGGGAATTCAAGTTCAAACCAAAAAATTATCATTTTAGGACTGAAATCAGGGAATTCTTCTCCATACAAAGAGGAATCACCTCATGGATTAAACTTCCATATTAGAGTAATATAGGCAAAACCCCTGGAATATTTAAGAATCAATGGATGCTGCAGTGGTGATGTCGGGATCTCTCTGGATGGATGGATGATGATGGGTTGACTGGCTGCCTTCATCTGTAATTGTCTTGTGATCTTGCAATGCTTTTAGCTTGGCTACCTGCCTGGTTGGTTTGTATTTTATGAAGCTGACCTGAAATGACGCAAGCATGCATGAGTGAATGCACTTTTGGATTTTTCAGCTGGCCATCTTGTGTTGTGCTTTGTTTTTGAGATAAAAAGAAAGAAAGAAAGACTTGCATTTATATAGCGCCTTTCATGACCACCGGACGTCTCAAAGTGCTTTACAGCCAATGAAGTACTTTTGAAGTGGAGTCACTGTTGTAATGTGGGAGAAGGGTGTAGATTTTCCACAGAGGGAAGATTAGCAGAAATCATGGAAATACGACGGGAGATTCCCCCTTGGAAATTCCAGGCAAAAATGTGTTTTAATTTTTGAAACCTACTTATAATGTATACTTGCACTTATAATATAACGCACATCACTTGCAGCTCCCCTGTTAATAGAGAAGAATGAATGGCATTTTGGTCAGATTTTGGCCACTTTGTGAGGAAAAAAATCCATCTAGCATTTTTTCACCAAATTGTCTACAACAGTGACACTTAACAGCCCACTAGTGGAAAATTACAGCATCTTGTTAGCAATCATTTGCATTATTCCACCTCACTTCCATATTAACTGAATGAGCTGTGCAGATGGCTTTTTTCCTTTCCCTGTTGATAATAAACAGTGGGAAATGGTGTTGAAAAATTGCTTACGATGGAATCCAAAATTTTCCTCAATGTCATTAAGAGTTCTTGTCAAACATTTTAAGAAATGAAAACATTAATTTCTAGATACTGTAAGAGAAACTAATACCGTACAGGGCTATTGATGCAGCTGGCAAACAATTGCTAAAAAAAGTGAACAAAGTCGTGAAAGCGACACATACAAAACAAAACAGAACAAAAGTGATTGAAAAAAATAACTCGGGCACCAGTTTGCCCCAGGAGCAAACTATGAGCAGAAGTTGAAGAAAGGAAGTCCTTAATATCCCATTTAAAAACATTCTCAAGATGTGGGTGACACTGGCAAAGCCAGCATTTATTGCCCATCCTTAGTTGCCCTGAGATTGGATTGGTGGACCTTCTCCTTAAACCACAGCAGTCCTTGTGGTGATGGTGCTTTCACAATGATGTTGGGTAGGGGATTCCAGGATTTTTTTCCAGCAACGATAAAGGAACAATGATGTATGTCCAAATCAGGATGGTGTGAGACTTGGAGGCGATCTAGGAAATAAATGGTGTTCCTACAACATTGCTGTTCTTCTTCATCTTGGTGGTAGAGGTCACGTGCTGTTTAAGTAACCTTGCTGAGTTGCTGAAGTGTATCCTGTAGATTGTACATACTGCAGCCACAGTGCACTGGTGGTGGATTGGATGGATGTTGAGTTCAGTGGCAGGGGCAATGATTAAGCTCTGTCCTGGATGGTATTGAGCTTCTTGAGTATTGTTGCAGCTGCACCCATCCAGGTAAATGGTAAGTATTCTATCGCACTCTTGACTTGAGCTTGTAGATAGTGGAGAGGCTTTGAATGGTCAGGAGGTGCACCACTCGTTGCAGAGTACACAGCTACTGTCCTGTTCTTGTTGCTTTGGCTGGTCAAATTCAGTTTCTGTCCAGTGTTGACTCCCAGAATGTTGATGGTGGGGACTCAGCGATGGTGGTGCCATTGAACGTCAAAGGGAGGAGACAAGGCTTTCTTTTGTTGGGAGATGGTTATACTTGGCACTTAGGTTGCAGGTAACATTCACGCCACATGTCAGCCAAACTCTGAATGTTGTCCAGGTCCCGTTGTAGGCTGGCATGAGCTGCTTCATGATCAGAGGAATTGTAAATGGAGTGAAACATTGTGGAATCGTTAGTGACTAGCCCCACTGCTGACCTTAGGATGGAGAATAGGTCATTAATGAAGATGGTTGGGCTGCGGACACTTCTTCGAGGAACTCTTGCAGTGATATCCTCTGACTTCACTGATTCTGGTGAGTGTCGCATTGTTTTATCAATCCATATTCTGTTACATTATATCTAACCGTATTGGTTCGCATCATTGCACATAATGTAATATTTATTACAATATGCGAGACTTTTAGCATATACTGATTAATTTCCCACAGAGTTGTACACAGAGTGTTAAGACCAAATGTAGACTTGATGAAGTTTGATTAGAGTATGGGATATAATTGGACCATTTTAAAGTCATGTATTCTGTCCTTACTTGTATATAAACACTGACATAAGTCGTGCCATTCATGTAGAAAGGACTTATGAAATATACTGGGTGGCCTGCTGGTGGCGCTGTCCAGGGAGAGTATAAATACTCGGGCACGGGCCCAGCTTGCTCAGGGACATTTTGTAAACAGGAACTAGTGAAGGATAACTAGACTTCCATGTTGTGAAACAGTCGATTAAAGCCTTGTTTAATACTCTGACCAAGTGCCTAGTAGTTTTCTTACGTCAATTTAATCGACTGGTGCTCCACGCTCTGAGTGGTTTTGGGAACAGACGGCTACGACTCAAACGGTAGAAGGGAACCAGAGGTAGTAATCAATCCATCATGGAGAAACTACTCTGACCCGCCCATCTTGACCTGGACCCGAATTCACCTACAACGGCTAAGGTATGGAAACACTGATATCGTACCTTCAACAACTTCCTCAGAGTGTGTGGTGAGAATGTTCCTGATAAGTTAGAGATACTTGCCAATTATGTATCCCCTCATGTGTTTGACTATATCGAAGACTGTGTAGACTATGACTCCGCTATCCAAATACTACAGCAACTATATGTTAAGGCCCCAAGCAAAATTTTTGCTCGGCATCTACTGGCCACAACTCGACAACAATTCGGGGTATCACTTGACAAATTCCTTCAAAAGCTTTGCAGGCTCAGCAAGGATTGTAATTTCAAAGCTGTCTCAGCTGAGCAGTACCAGGAGGAGTTAATTTGTGATTCCTTTATTAACAGAATTGCATCTCCTTTCATACGCCAGCGTCTGTTGGAGAATAAAACCTTCAAGTTACAAGCGGCCTATGATCAGCCATGTTCTCTGGACTTAGCAAAAAAAATGCAGATGCCTATCTTTTACCGCGTGCACAGACTGCTGCTATCACTTTTGGTGACTCCTCCAATGGGCCTCGGGCGGAAGCCCTCACTGATGACTACTCTATCCTAGCCGATGACGACCCTACCCTAGAAGCCCTCACTGATGATGACCCTGCCCTAGCGGCATCTTGGCAATCTGGAAGGAAGTGTTTCTTCTGTGGAGGTGCATTCCACTATAGGAAATTTTGTCCTGCTCGTAACGCAACCTGCAGTCATTGCAGTAAGAAAGGTCACTTTTCTAGGGTATGTCAGTCAAGAGCCCCTGTTAGTTTTGCAGCTGCTGTCTATAAAACTGCTCCTCACCCAAGAGCCACTACTAAGGTTACAGCTGCTATCTATAAAACTGCTCCTCCCTCAAGAGCCACTACTAAGGTTACAACTGTCGAGGGTAAAACTGTTCCTCCTCCCATCACAGCTGTTTTTCCCCAAAGCCTGTCCCATGCGGCCACGAAGGTTTCGGTAAATGGACAGATTTTGAGTGCACTAATCGACTCATGCAGCTGACAGCTTCATCAGTGAGCGGGCTGTCAGTAAGTTAAAACTTCGTATTTCCCCCTTGGACAGGGACATTGCAATGGCTCTGACGCCACTGACCGCCAACTCTTCCGGCTTTTGTCTTGTCGACCTTATTCTCAATGGCCACACTTATTCCTCCACCCGGCTCGGGGTGCTCAAAAATCTATGCAGTGATGTGCTCCTGGGACAGGATTTCCAGAAACAACACAAAAGACTCACTTTTGAGTTTGGAGGGTCAAAACCGGAGCTTACTATTTCCAAAGTACCGTTTTGTGCGCTTTCCGCGGCTTCGCTCGATGAGCCCTCCTTGTTTGCCAATCTTTCCCCCCGATGTAAGCCCATAGTCACTAAATCACGACGTTTCAGCCAAGATGATCTATCCTTTATCGAGGCAGAAATCTCTCGCCTTCTAGCTGACTGTATCATTGAGCCATGTTCATCTTCCTGGCGGGCTCAAGTCGTCGTCGTCAAAAATCCTCTGAAGCAACACAAGAAACGACTTTGCATCGATTACTCGCAAACTATTAACCAGTATACCGACCTGGATGCCTACCCACTACCATGCATCAATGACATGGTCAATAACCTTGCCAACTACAAGGTATTTTCAACTTTTGACTTAAAGAGCGCATACCATCAAGTACCGTTAAAGGACTCTGACAAAAAGTATACGGCCTTTGAGGCCAATGGTCAGCTTTACCAGTTTTGTCACCTTCCATTTGGGGTCACCAATGGGGTGGCCGTCTTCCAACGGGCAATGGATAGCCTAGTCAAACAGGAGAACTTAACGGACACTTTTCCATATCTGGATAATATCACCATTGCTGGTCATGACCAGAAGGAGCACGATGCCAACCTCCAGAAATTTCTTGACGTTCTCCGTCGTCGCAACTTAACCTTAAATGAGTCCAAATCTGTGAAATCAGTACCATCAGTCAACATCCTTGGCTACTGGGTGGGCAACGGTGCCATCAAACCGGATCCAGAGCGACTTCGTCCGCTTCAGGAGCTCCCTCCTCCTACGAATCTCGGCTCTCTTCGTCGGGCCCTCGGCATGTTCGCCTATTATGCGAAGTGGATACCCCGCTTTTCCGACAAGATCCAGCTCTGCTTCACGCGAAGTCATTTCCGTTGAAGGCAACGGCTATTTCAGCTTTCGACCTCCTCAAGCAACAACTGGAAAAAGCCACGCTTCGTTCCATCGATGAAAATCTCCCTTTCGTGGTCGAGTGCGATGCATCGGATGTGGCGATCTCGGCTACCTTGAATCAAGGTGGTCGACCCGTTGCATTTCTGTCCAGAACTTTGCAGGGTAGCGAGCTCCATTATCCTATCGTGAAGGAGGCTATGGCTATCATTGAAGCAGTACGTAAATGGAGTCATTTTCTCGCTCATCGCCATTTCACGCTTATAACCGATCAGCGCTCCGTGGCCTTTATGCTGGATAACCGGAAACGCACTAAGATCAAGAATAACAAAATACAGCTCTGGAGGATGAAATTGGCCGCCTTTGGCTACACCATACATTATCGACCCGGCAAAGAGAATGTGGCCCCGGATACCCTCACGCGTGCATTCTACTCTTCCATGTCAACTTCGACTCTTGCGGATCTTCATACTGACTTATGCCATCCTGGCGTTACCCGTATGTTACACTTTGTGCAATCTAAAAATCTCCCATTTTCTACAGAAGACGTGAGAAAAACATGCTCTACTTGTAGAATTTGCGCGGAATTAAAACCGCAATTCTTCCGTCCTTCGGATGGCTTGCTCAGACACGCTATACAGCCTATGCAGCGACTCGGCATTGACTTTAAAGGGCCACTGCCTTCCTCAACGCGAAACACCTACTTGCTTACTATGGTGGACGAATATTCACGCTTTCCCCTGTCCCAATATGCTTACTTCCACAGTGATCAAATGCCTCGATCAGGTCTTTTCCCTTTGCAGTACGGCCAATTTCATCCACTCTGATCGGGGTCCCTCCTTCATGTCAAGCAAACTCAAAAGTTATCTTTCCCAACGGGGAATCGCCACAAGTAGAACGACACTGTATCATCCTATTGGAAACGGACAAGTTGAGAGATACAATGCTATCATTTGGAATGCTGTTCGTCTTGCACTGAGGTCACATAACCTATCAGACCAGCAGTGGGAAACTATGCTCCCTGACGCATTGCATTCCATCAGGTCTCTTCTTTCTACATCCACCAACGCTACTCCTCACGAACGATTCTTTGGGTTCCAGAGTCGCTCCACTCATGGGACATCCCTACCATCATGGTTGGCAGCTCCTAGCCCCATGCTACTCCGAAGATTTGTCTGATCCTCTTAAGAGTGATCTCCTCGTCGACGCAGTGGAACTGACGGATGTCAATCCCACGTACGCATACGTGTGGTACCCTGATGGCCGGGAATCCGCAGTGTCACTCCGGGATCTGGCTCCCTGCCCAACCGGTCACATGAACCCAATCGATGGTGGGACCCGTATCAATGATGCTGATACCCTGCGCTCCTCTGAGGATGACGCATACCTGGGACATCACAGAATCTGCCAGCTATTCCGCCGGATCAACCCGGGGAACAGAGCGCTCCCCGCGGGATGGCCACCCGAAGCCAGGACGCCGGTCAGTCACCGACTACTGGGCAGGGTGAAGCCAGTTCTGCGCCTGTGGGGGCCCGCACACGGAGCCACGATCTCCCCGGTCCCCCTCAGGTCGATCAAGGCAACACGGACTCTGCCAGCCCGCTGGTACGAACTAAGCGACCCAGGGACCAAAACACGGTCCGAGGAGACGTGCCTTCCGGCCACCGACGGAGATCCAAACGGCTGCATCTATTAGTCCGACTAGTTCGGTAGAAAGAAGCCACCAGACTTCCAATCTTTCAGGCGGGAAGAATGAAATAAATCATGCCATTCATGTAGAAAGGACTTATGAAATATACTGGGCAGCCTGCTGGTGGCGCTGTCCAGGGAGAGTATAAATACTCGGACACGGGCCCAGCTTGCTCAAGGACATTTTGTAAACGGGAACTAGTGAAGGATAACTAGACTTCCATGTTGTGAAACAGTCGATTAAAGCCTTGTTTAATACTCTGACCAAGTGCCTAGTAGTTTTCTTATGTTAAACACTTTGATCTTATGTTATTATTTAGTTAAATAGCAAAACTTATGGAAATTTGAGAAGTAGAGTTGAGTGGAACATAAGAGTTTGTGTAGTATAGGCTGAGGAACTGAGAGATGCAAAACTGAGGTGCTACAGCACCACTGCTAGTGGCAGAGTGTAACAGTATGACTAGTTTACATAGGCAGTTTCTATTATAAATGTGAACATAGAAATTTATGATGGAACAGTTCACAATAGGAGTTAAGGTTTTGTAGACAAGAAGTGCATGTACACAAGATTTTTAATACATGATGGATATCTATTATTGGTTCAGTAATTACATTTTTTTAATAATTTCAAACTGGTCATGTTTGGTATTCAAAATTGTTTCACAGTTCTATTGTATTTTGTCTTCAGCTAATGCAAAGTCCAACATTAATTAAGCAAAATCTTTTTCTTCCTATTTCCACAGATGATTCTTCCACCTTTTTAGGTCAATGCAACAGGACATCGCTATGGCCTTGCATGTTGCAGGATGTTTTCAGTATTGTGGGTGGACAGTTAGGTTGTTTCTCTTGATGTGCTGCACATATATGAGCAAAGACAGCAGTCGTCCTGCTTACAAGTCCCGCGTGTTGCTATTCAGACCTTGGTAGTCAGCTGAAGGCCACTTTAAGGGGAATATAAGGGCATCGCTATGCCTTAAGTGCCACTCTAATGATATCACCTCTGAAGGTTTCTCCAGAAACTCCACAGAGTTTATTCTGTCTGCAAACAGTAGGATAATATAAATTGGCTTTCGAGAAAAGTTCACAGTGCTATCTGTGTGTTAGTTGCTTTCATTTGTCATAGTTTTGCTGCATAGTTATATATTTGCAACTTTTGGAATAACACTGATTTGTACATTAGTGGAGATTTAATGTTGGCATGAATCCAAAGAGTGAATTTTCAGGATCCCTGCCTGGTTGAAACAGGACGGTAGCATCCTGAATATGATGACCTACTGCCCTGTTGCTGCGGCAATGTTAACGCGGGCCTACTGGGTGGACTGAGCAGCCCCCTGAGTCAATTGATTAATACTGCGAGAGAGACCAGCTTGGAGCTGTTGTCTCTGTGCTCGGAATTAAAAGCCTAGATGCAGCATCTTTGCTTATAGATTTTATTAGAGGGAATGATACTCACAGATAACACACATGACAATTTGAAGACTGTGGGAGGAGACCGCATGTTACAGTTGCTGAGCTCATTCTCGGGGTGACTAGCCCCTGAGTCGTCTTCTGTGAGAATGGTCTTGCTTTTATCCTCCGCTAAAAGTCTATCACACCATGGGCCGGATTTTGCTGGAGCAGGACATCTCATGAAGTATGCCGTTAGTTAGACTTTTTTCTGCAATCTTCAGCTCAGATTTTTTGCGCTGTAACTTGCTGGAAGTGCAAGTTGGTAAATGGCGTGGCGAGGGCAACAGGGCCTCTGGGATCTTGGTGAACGGCGGGACCAACAGTCTATCTCCTGAACCAGTGAGATTTATGGATTGAAAAAGAAACGTGGAATGACAGAAGAAGGGTAAATTAGAGTCGGTGAATTAGTAAAATCAGGTGCAGAAAGAGAAATAATGACAGTGAATGAAAGACCAGATTAAGAGAGACAGAGAAAAAAAGAGATAGAAAGGCAAAATAAGAAAAAAATTAAAATTTGACATTTTTAAAATCTCTGACAATTTACTACATGAAGAAATAAGATTGAATAGTTTAAGTTGTTCCCTTTCTGGGCCTGAGCGGTTGATTGGCATTGGCACTGCATTAACAATTATCACGTCGTTAAAAAGGTACTTACTGTTAAGTTCCAACCCTAACTTTCTGTGGCAAGTTTAATGGGCAGTTGTGCAAATCCAGCAAGTTCTTAAAAATAATGGGGAGGCTAAGGGCGAGATGCCGTTTGCACAAAGCAAGTTGTGGAGATTCGCAACTCACGCCGTATCTCTTAATCTCCTGAATTTGCTGCCTGATTTGCACATTAATAAGAGTGTGCGTCATTACTACGTCGTCATTTTTCCTGCAAGTTCTAGCCCCGTATCTCCTCCATGACCTTAACAGTTGGTGTTCACTAACTTGCATCAGCTCAGTATTTGAGAGAATGGGTCTCATAACAACAGTTGTCCTTGCATGTACAGAAAAGGTAAACATATAGTTGTCAATCAGATAGATATATCTATTAAAAGATTAGAACTAAACAAGGTTATCTTATGTGATGATAGTCGATAGTCTTGTAAAGGGGCCTTGGTGATTTGAGCTGTCTTTTGACCTTCTACAGTTATGGGCCTAGAAATTCGATTAAGCCCAAAAACACGCGGTGCCACCACGGGCTAAGGTTAATGGCCGCCCATAAAAGTGCGTAGGCAACCTGGTTATTTTGGTGCTGCCTGCTGATTTAAATGAGCGCAGTGCAAAACCTCCCGAGCAACGCGCTCTTTCAGGCAGCAAGATCAGCTGGAGGCTGACGGTCTGGTCTAATCTATATTTGCGGTGTTATCAGGAAATCTCGATTATTAAAGTGAAGTGCAATGTTTTTGGTTATGTTTGTCGTGTTTTGTAGGTTGACAGAGAGAGAGAGGGTATGCAAGATAAATGAAAACCTGAAAATAGACTAATCTGTCATTTTAAAGAATGCAACCAATATTTCCAATGCTACTCCCTAGAATACAAATAAAAGCAACCTATTCTTTTATACACATATGTAGTGAATAAGCTTTGTAATTACAGAGGCTTCTCACTGTGTCTTTTTAGGAGTATACATCTCTAGAAAGTACCTGGATAAGCGTTTTGAAAGGGCAATGGCGTACTGGAATTGGGAGATTTGTATGCAATACTGAATGTCAGAGCTGGCATAGATGATCCATGATTCCTCCCTGAATAGACCAAGGGATGTGACAAGTTTACTGGATACCCTGAACACCTGAATATAGATGCGAGTAAATGCAGATGTACAAATTCCTTCAGAAACAGGAACAAGTCATTAGGTCTCCTTTCATTGAAAATATAATAAGCTCACACCTGTTACTTTAGAGGAACAGGATGCATATTCAATATGGACGTTTGTAACAATAACAGTAAATATTTACAAAGCCCAAATATTTCATTTCCTGTTTACTGATACAACTATAAGTGCTTATTAGTAAGACTTGAAAATCTGGTGTACAAGTGTACGTCTTGCATTACACAACTGACCGACAGTAATGGATCAGGCCTTTAGATGCAGTACAAGTCCCCCAGACTATTTGTAACCAGATGCCGTTCTGTACACATTACATGCCAGAACTCATTGACCTGCTCCGGTTGAGTGCTGGCATGTAAGGTGCACAGAACAGGCATTCAATCTGCTGATGTGTTTCTGCAGCAATCACCATGAGCCATCTTACTGGACTGGACATACTCTGCATAGTTATTGAAGACTGAAGACTTTGGCGGAGATCTCTGCCGCCATCTCCCAGGCCCGTGCGCTGGCTGCATGCACAGGCGTGCTTTGGAGAGGGCGGTAAAAGGAGCGGTGACGTCCAAAGTTGCTGAGCGTGCGTCAATTCAACATTGCACGCCAATTGACGTCATGCTCTTGATCATTAAAATATTTGAGGCGAGCGCAGGCTACTGCACCGCTGCCGACCTGTCCAGTATGGCAGCCACCGTGTTCTCTGCCGGAAGTGAGGCTGCCGCCATTTTTTCTTCAGAACTGGCCTTAATGGCCACCGCTAAAGGTTCCAATTTCTAGGCCATGGTCTCTTTCAACAGATTCTGCAAAAACTGTCTTTTAACCACAGTATGGAGTCTTAAACATAAAATGTATTTTTTAATAAAAACCATTCCTGCTAGTGTTCCTAACAGAGTCAGGAGGTAGGCCCATTTAAAATGAGGTACATAGGACCTCGATTGCCATTTTTGGTCTGCACTGGGTGGAGCATGCGCTTCCATGCTCTGACCAGTATCAGCTGGCCGAAGAAAATCCCAAAGGTAAGTTCCTCTTTATTTTTGTGGGGCTTGAGGAGCTGCTGCTCCAAACCCCCATCCCCCATGGACTTACCTTCTTTGGACTCGGAGGCTGGCAGGGCTGACCAATATTGCGGCGGCTCCGAGCCAGCAGACTGTTCTGAGACACCTAATCTACGGCTGCAGCCCCCCATCCTGATCCTAGTGAGGTCTGTCCCTTAAAATGAACCGGGCCTCTGACTGGTCAATGGCCTGAAGTCCGCTCGGAGGGAAAATCCAACCCTTTGTTTTAAAGTTGACAGTTATGTAGTGAATGCAATTTTGTTTAGTATTTAATTAGTTTACAATCCATGTTCTATATTTTTAATTACTTATGAAATAAAAGTTTAATCATTCTTTGGAATAAAAGGTTTGTATCCATTGTGTCATTGTCCTGTGCTGCCTTTTTTCGTCATGATGGTATTCTATGAAAGATGGGAAAAAAATAATAGATCAGCTGAACATGGTAGTACCTGTAGAACATTTTCTGGGGTCATCCATCCTATGGCTCTCTTTTATAATCTGGATTCTTTCATTAAGTAAAATGTTCATTGCTATTAATGCAGTGATACATAGTTGTATTAAGAGTTTACATTGTGAAATATTAGCACTCAACAATACACACAGGAGCATTGATTTGCTGTTATAATTTAGTTACGATGGAGGAAAAAACTATATAAAAATTATAAATGTAACATTGAGCGTTCAAAGTTTTTCTTTTCTATCTTACAATTCCCAGCCAAAATTTTGGGCAGAACTTGGATTTGGCTGGTTTCTTCCCCCTTTCTGCTCTGTTGGAAATCCTAATACTTTTGGGGGCAGACGTATGATAATTCAAATTAAATGAGTGAAACACATCATGCAACATACTTCCTTCAGCCTTACCATTAGTAATGCTGGATGCTTTGGGCACCTGTGTGTTTAAAGGCCAGTTTCGCAAAGTAGTTAATCACCGAGCAAGATTGCATTGCCGATCAGCAGAAGAAACTAACAGCATTCTTTTTAAAGAAATATATTATAATCATGGTTCGTGGGGGGTGGTGCTGCTGATCCTGTGGCCAAGTACACCAATAAAATTTGTGTTCTCCTTCTCCCTATCCCCCTGTCAGATAGTTGCCCCAAATCCACCAAGAACAGCATGAGCGCCTGCTCAAAATACTTAAAGTAGCCTGAATTTCAGAAGGGGTCAGGGACATCATCAATGGGTGGGCAGCAATTCCACTCCCAAGGTCTCCACAGAAATTTCAGGTCCCAGGATTATTATGTTTATGTTTGGGGAAAATTACATGAGTTTTGATTTAAAGAAAGTAGGGCTTTATAATAATTGGCTGTATTTCATTCCAGAAATCTCTTTCCAGTTGCAGCATCTGTGCAACAAGAGAATAATTTCTTGACAGAAATATTTTCTCCTGTTGATTTGGTGTTTCTAGTCTATATTGCTGATAGCTGTTGCTGTCCTAATATTGTTTGAATCTGGGCTGGTTTGCCAGTTAGCTGGCAGCACTTGGTGGCAGCAGTCTGATGTGAGAAAGACAAAATAAAAATGGATAAAAAGGCTATCGTTTAAATAAATACAATAAGCAGCAAGAGAAAATCGTCACAATAAAGCGTAGCGTGAAAAATATCTCATGAAAAAGAAATGTCGAAAGAAACATGGGAACAATAATTTGGAAAAATATTAGGAAGAAAAATCACAAAAAAGAAAGGGAAAAATAGCTGCAAAATGGCTGGAGCAGTGCTATTTTGATGAATCCTCAAAATCTTTTGCATCTCTCTCTTTCCAGTCTAGAAATGTTGCTGCATTAAAAAGAGCGAGGCAACTTGAAACACATTTGAGAGACACGTGTTAGACAATTGAGCACTTTTCTGGTACCTGTATGAGATATGTAATAGACCTTGTGTATGGGAGCCTTAGAGTTTACAGTCTTGGGCCCTTGTGTAAAATCTGAATGAGATGTGTACGGAGTCCAGGATTGTGAGGGGCTAGTTATAGAAGATTGGGCCCTTTTCCATGTGAGAGACATGAACGGACATCATATTTGTCAGATACTCTTGGCTATTTATGTGTGTTTTTCTATCGCAAGCATTTACTCACACACAACTTTTACAAAATGCTCATTAACAATTCAATCACTATCTGCTTAATCTCCCATAAATTCCCTCTTTACACGTTGTGAAGAATTTTTCATGATTCTGCCCGAAGGGAGTGAGGGAAAATTTGGGTGGTAAGGCTTTACCGCCCTGACTGGGATTTTCCTTCCCCATCTCTGCCAAATCTGCTGCTGGTCGCTTCTTCCCCCCCCCCCCCCCCCCAACCTGTCACAGGCTTGTTAAGTTCTCTGAGATGTTTTATTTTTTATGATATATATAAATAAATATAAGTTGTGTAAAAAAACTTCAGAATAGTTTGCGTTTGGAGGATGAATTGCATTTCAGTGAATGTTATCTTGATATTTTGTCTTTTAGATATAGTTAGTTATTTTGTCTTTTTTTACCGCTGTGAAATTGTGGTTGTTTTGCGACTGTGACAGATCTGGTGAGTTGCTGGTCACTGGGTGGTGGTGATGATGTGGACTTACTGGATAGTCTGGGAACCAGTGCAATGGAAATCACAAGCTGGTAGGAAGAGAGTTAGCAAACACCCAACTGAAATAAAGAAGTTTGTCAGTGTTTTTAAAAATTGGAAATGTACAGCAGATCTGTCAGCATTTAAAAAAAGATAGGTTAACATTTGGGTGTAGATTCCACGTGACTATCTTTCTTGTTCTCTATCATGACCCATCCACAAGCTCGTTCCGAGCTGTATGTTATGGCTGCCATCCATCCCTTTACTGCAGTGTTTATTCCAGGGTGGAGGGGGTCTTTTCCCTGACTGTATTCACACTCATTTACACTGATTTAGGGATTTTTCTTCAAAGGTTTTGCAGAATGACCCCAATCATGAATAGTGGGCCTCAATCCAATAAAGAATTGAGGAGAAACTTCTTTACCCAGAGAGTGGTTAGAATGTGGAACTTGCTACCACATGGAGCCGTTGAGGCGAATAGTGTAGATGCATTTAAAGGGAAGCTAGATAAGTGCATGAGGGAGAAGGGACTAGAAGGATATGCTGATAGGGGAAAGTGAAGGAGGGTGGGAAGAGGCTCACGTGGAGCTTAAACATGGATCATTTGGGCCGAATAGCCTGTTTTTGTAAATTGAATGTAATTTTTTGTTTCACCTTTCTGACCCAGACACTTGCATTGAGACCCGCTCATTTTATGTTACAATTTTAATCAGTTTTAATGCATTTCACCCTTTTAATAAAAAAAAGGATATTTCCCTACATTGAAATGGGTTTGGATCAGACTTGCTCTTTTTTGACATCTTGATCTTGACATCTGTATTACTGTCTTCCCTTCCTCTCTCTCTCTTTCTCTGTGCCAAACACCATCCTTGCTTGGCATGGTGAGCAGGTCTCTGCCAGTGGCACTCCATGACTGGGGAGTTAGTTGCCTGGGTTTGTCAGAGTTTCTCTGCTGGGGCACGGCCTCTGCTGTGCACCAGTTAATAACAACGTGACGATGATTGAGAGCACAGTAGGACTCATTTTTCGGGCTCATACCCTTGAGTGAGCCTGAACCGCTTGAAGTGTATATTGGAAATTGGGGTATTCACTGGAAAGTCACACACAGCACACCGCCCCAATTTTTGATAGGCACTTCTGGTGACTGAGGCTCACTGCCAGTAGTGGAAAGTCTTAAAATTATGTGTTTGAGGGAATTGCAAACAAGAATCCATAACCTATCAAAACATGCTAGGGCCCCAGTGTACGACAGCACTGTACTGCCTTCTAGTGCTGGATTATTTTGATATTCTCACAAACAATGGTATTGATGCAGTTTCTAATTTTACCTCTGCATTAACTTTGGTTCATGGTGGAGTTGCAGATGCTGGAAAGATCAAAAAAGCATTTTTCAAAGAGCATTTGTACTGAATATACTAAAAGGAAAAGAGCACAGACCAGCAAACAAAGCTGGGAACTTCCTGGTCTCTGGCAGAGCTGATTAAAACAATGAATTGCTAAAACAGACAGGGGTAAAAACGTTACCTTCGCCGGGGCACTAATTTTAGCACCCTGTAAAAATTAGCGCCCCCGCGGCCGATTTTCCCAGGTAGCGCCCCGAGAGGGAGGAGGGGCGCTATTGGCAGCGCCCCGCGTCCCTCTTGGGGCGCTGCGAGCCAATATCACGGCACTATGTGCCCCAGCGCCACACTGCAGAGCTGCAGGCCTTCTTCCCCTTATTAAAGGGGAGGGGCCTGGTGCAGCATGTCCCGGCGCCAAGCTGGGCCACCAGGGATCGGGAGTGCCGGCAAACGAGCCCGGTACTCGAGCAGTGCTCTCCGTGAGCCTGGCACTCTAGCAGTGCTGGGCTCATGGAGAGCAGCCGGCACCCCGCGGGGGGGCTTCACGGGGGCCGGGGACAGCAACGGAGGCAGGTGCTGGCAGGCGGCCAGCAACAAAAATGGCCGCCTGCCACCTTCCCTTTAACTAGCACCACCCCGGCTGCAGGTAGGCCCCCCTGACCCCGGCGGACATAGTGTCCGGCGGTAAGTGGGGGGGGGGGGGGGGCGCCACCCAACATGACAGCCGGGGCGCGAGCGCAGCGCCACACGGTGCTAACGGCTAGCACTGCCGCTAACCTCCTGCTCAATTTCGCGGGAGGCATTAGCGGCGCCGCGCCCAGGCGCTAGTTGATTTTCACCCCGGGAGGTGCACATCAACCGAATTTAGTCCCCACAGACTATAGGAACAGGAATAGGCCATTCAGCCTCTCTAGCCATTCAATTAAATTAGGGCTAATCTGCACCTCAACTGCATTTTCCTGCCTTTGCACCGTATACCCTTGCCTAACAAACCTATATCCCAATCTTGAAAACTTCAATTGATCCAGCATCAACAGCCTTTTGGGGAGCGAGTTCCAGATTTCTATTACCCTTTCTGTGAAACAAAAAGTGCTTCCTGATTTCCCCCCTCAATGGACTAGCTGTAATTTAAGATTGTGTCCTTGTCCTCGATTCCCCACCAGAGGAAATAGTTTCCCCGTATCTACCCTATCGAATCTCTTAACATTTTAAGCACCTCGATCAGATCACCTCTCAATCTCCTATACTCAAAGGAATACAAGCCAACTTTATGCAACCTGTCCTCATAATATAACCCTCTAAGCCCTGGTATCATTCTGATTGAAGACCGAGGTTCAATCCCTGGTGTGTGATGCACCCTACAGTAAAATAGCTTGATGACACTGTCTGGGTTCATACACAAGTAATGTTTTCTTGGGCGATATAATGGAAAGTGCAGGCACCCATGGACCTGTAGCTCAGCAAGGAGCCAATGCCTTGAAGGGAAAGGAAAGGGAAGGGAGAAAAGTGATTGCGAAAAGGAAGGCAAATATAAAAGAAATATAGTAAAGTGCCATTGACCAAGCCTGTATCACTAAAGTCAAATTAAAAAAAAATATTAAAAAGTGTTACCATCACTGATTTTTTTTTTTTAAACTAGGCTTATTAGAAAAAGTAAGAAAAGTTGGCTCTTTTAAATTATACCTGTGTCTTCTCTAATCAACCCCCAAGGTGCATTGCTGAAGTACGCCAGCTTCAGTGTCTGTTGGTTCTATACGTCGTATAAACAAGGAATTTACATAATGTCTGTGCTGCAGTGTTACAATTATAAAATAGGGAGGGGAAAGACTGAGATTGCACCACCACACCGTAAAATGACTTTTGACTTCCCATTTCCTTCAAATGGGCATGCAAAGTAAATGCTTAAGTAACCTAGGAATCTGGCATAAACGTGAGAATGTTTAATGAAAAAAAAATGTTTACTTAAAAAACAATTTATTTAAAAAATGATTGGGCAAAAAAGTGGCAGATGGATGCCAATGTTAATAAATCTGGGGTGATTCATTTTGATTTAAGTAGATGTACTTTGGGGGGAAAGCTGGATGATGTGATGAGCAGACGGATTTGGGGGTTCATGTTCACAAGACGTGCAAAGCAGCACCTCAAGTGGATAAGGCCATAAAGCTATTGGAATACTGGGTTTTATGGCAAGAGGTATAGAATAAGAACATAAGAAGCAGGAGTAGACCATTTGACCCTTCGAGCCTGCTCTGCCATTCAACAAGATCATGGCTGATCTTCTACCTCAACTCCACCTTCCCGCACTATCCCCATATCCCTTGGTTCACAACAATTTATCGACCTTTGTCTAGAATGTACTCAATGATTGAGCATCCACAGTCCTCTGGGGTAGAGAATTCCAAAGATTTGAGTGAAGAAATTCCTCCTCATCTCAGTCCTAAATGGCCGACCCCTTATTCTGAGACTGTGACCCCGTGTTCTAGATTCCCCAGCCAAGGGAAACATCTCAGCATTAACCCTGTCAAGCCCCTTAAGAATTTTGTATGTTTCAATTAGATCACCTCTCATTCTTCTAAACTCTAAGGAATATAGGCCTAGTCTACTCAATCTCTCCTCATAGGACAATTCCCCTCATCCCAGGAACCAGTCTAGTGAACCTTCGATGCACTCCTTCTAAGGCAAGTATGTCTTTCCTTAGGTAAGGAGAGCAGAACTGTACACCGTACTCCAGGTGTGGCCTCACCAATGCCCTGTATAATTGTGACTTCTTTACTCTTATACTCTAATCCCTTTGTAACAAAAGCTAACATACCATTTGCTTTCTTAAGAAAAGTCAAGATGTAATGTTGAATCTATATAAAACCTTAGTAAGACCACGGTTGGAGGCAATAGAGAGGATACAGCACAGATTTATGAAGATGCTGCCTGATATAAGAAATAAAAGGAAGATTTGGAAAAAAGGACTGCTTTTGTTAGAACGGAGGAGTTTAAAAATTATGAAGGAATGGGACAGAGTATAGATAGATATAAGATTAACTGTAAGAGATTTAGGATAGAGCAGGAGAAAGTTTTTTACACAGAGGCTGTGGAATGCACTTACCTGAATTAGTGAGGTTGAAGTAGAGGCCATGTCAGCATTTAAGAATAGGTTAGATAGGTGGTTGAAGGAAAGGAGAATAATGGAATTTGGGAACAGGGTGGGCACATGGGACTCGGACTCCTTCTCATGGAGAGGATAAACACCAACATGGAATGGTTGGACCAAACAGCCTGTTTCCATGTTGTAATTTCTATGTATTGAACCACCACAGTGCCATTGATCTTTCCTCTCTCACTTCTCGTGAATGTGCTAATACTTGCTGCGATATGGCTGCTTAAGTACTAACACCAGGGTGTCAGTAACGTAGTCAAAAATCTTAGAGTGAAAAGAGAGCTTAGCGAAGGGACACAATAGTTGGAGAGGATTCAGGTTGAGGGTGGGCTTTTTGAGGAGGGGGTTATGACAGCAGTTTTGAAGAGTGAAATTATGCCAGTATAAGAGGAGCCATTAACAGTATCAGCAAGCAATGGGGCAAGGAGAGGTGCTTGAATGGTTAACATTTAGGGAGGTGAGGAAATCTGTGATGGGTGGGGTCAGTGGGGGAGAAGCTACAGATATGGAGTTGGGGCAGGGAATATGGAGGCTGAGGCAGTTACTTGGAAAGTCTGGGTTCTTGAGACAAAAGACCCATGAACACCTTGCATTTAGCACTAGAAATGAAGATAGAGGGTGCGACGAAAGGGATTGGATGAGGCAGTCGGTTGTTAAGAAGAGGAGCCTCTAGGATGATCCTGAAGTAGTAGTAGGAGTTGACCTTTGTGGAGGAGTTGTAGTACTGTTTGAGATGATCTAGTCAGATCTGGCAGTAAACAACCAGGCTATTTATGTTCCAAGTGTGTTTGAGTCTGTGGAATTCAGACTTAAAGGTGCAGAGATGGGAACTGTATTAATGGAATGGCCAGAATGGAAGACACTTTTTATAGGGACAAGAAAATACAAGGTAGAACCAAGGCAACTGTTGATCCAGTTGACCGGCAACAGTGTCATAGCAGATAGAGAGCTAGAGGAGAAGGAATTGGGAATTAAAGAGTGCGATGGTAAGAGAGTCAAAAGGAAGCTTTCTCCAGGGGTAGGTTGGGCCTATACTCATTGGAATTTAGAAGAATGAGAGGTGATCTTATTGAAACATATAAGATACTGAGGGGGCTCGACAAGTTAGATGCAGGGAGGATGTTTCCCCTCGTGGGGAAATCTAGAACTCGGGGGCACAGTTTCAGAATAAAGGGTCGCCCTTTTAGAACTGAGATGAGGAGGAATTTCTTCTCTGAGGGTCGTAAATCTGTGGAATTCTCTGCCCCAGAGAGCCGTGGAGGCTGGGTCATTAAATACAGTTAAGGTGGAGATAGACAGATTTTTACAAGATAAGGGAGTGAAGGGTTATGGGGAGTGGGCTGGGAAGTGGCTTTGAGCCCAAGATCAGCCATGATCTTATTGAATGGCGGAGCAGGCTCGAGGGGCCAAATGGCCTATTCCTGCTCCTATTTCTTATGTTCTTATGCAGAATAGATCTTGTCTAGTGTATCCATTTATGTTCCAGCCGAGAAACTATTTTACAATCTGACATACAAGCTGTACTTGAACCTATACTTTATATCTTAAATATAGGGCAACTGTCAGGGATTTCACTATATTCTGGAGTGAACAATTTGACTATGTTGCCAATCTGACACCTTAGCATCATGGCAAACTTGAAACCACTTTGCAGGGAAGTTGCAGAATAAGTACACCCTTATATTCACTTGAAAACAAAAACAAAACTGACCAATGTAACTCAAGGATGGAGTGAGTTATACATCAGTATAGCACAATTTTGACATTGATATAGCAATTAAAAATGAGGTTGATTGGGAACTTTGCGTAGTGATTTAAAAAATTGTTCTATTGCCTCTAAGACCTTGGTTTGCAACAACCGCAGTCAAGTTGGATGAAAATCCCGGCTCTCTGACGGATTGCAACGGGAAATGAGTTTAAACCATCCCAACCAGGTTCCCAGCTGATAATAGTTCATAATATAAAACTGGCAAGCCATAAATTAGCACATACTAGGTGTTCTCATTCAGAGAGGGCACAAGGATGGGTGGTGTGGAAGTGGAATGACTAACTGGGTGGCTACCAGCAAAGAAGCTTCATAAAACCAACTGTGGCGAGGGCCTGTGCCCATATATGGTATTGAAGGTTCTGCTAACTTTCTGTGGTGCTCCCATATATAGGTAGTTGCAAGGGGGGAAAAGCTCTTTTGTTGGGTCCTAGTATAAGGAAGTATATGATGCAGTGGAACTACTGAAATGATCTCATCCTGGCACAAGCAAGGGCCAATCTATCCCCCAAGTGACCTCAAGAAAAGAGGAGAGATGAAGGAGAGGGCATATGCCTCCAATGAAGATGTCCCTCGTCGTTGTTCTAAGTCACTCCATTGCACTAAAGTAGCACCAGCAGTCTGGTAAGTAGGACATTATGCTTATGTCACCCAGCCACTTGGATGATCCACAAATGAGTTCAAGAAAATACACATCAGAAGCAGATCTTTTGGTTTGGAATTTCTCAGTAGACTGTTCAAGGGGAGTCAGTGCTCCTTGTAGCATCACCCGAAGAGACAGCAGGCTAAAAAATGGGCTATCATGGGACTGAAGATTGTTTAAATGTAGAACCATGCATTGCTGTTGGGTGTTAATGCACTGCGGCTACTTGGGCAGGAGGAAGAAGGAATTGTAGCTAAATAAACAACTTATGGAATCACTGTCTGAGAGAGGATAGTGCTTAGTCACAGGAAGACCCTTGAGGATATCCTTCCATGATCAGATTAGCACTGTAATGTAGGTAAAGGACTTGAGTTGCTCCATCCTGGATGGTTCTTGTGTTTTTGCAGCTGCATCCATCAGGTGAGTATTCCATCACACCCCCGACTTGGACCGTGTAAATTGTGAAGAGGCTTTGTGGGGTCAGAAGGTGAACCACTCATTGTAGATTATCAGCATCTGCCATGTTCTTGTAGCCAAGGTATGTCTAGTTCAGCTTCTTGTCAGTGGTGACCCCCAGGATGTCAGTGGTGGGTGACTCAGTGATGGTGGTGTCATTGAAGATCAGGGGAAATGGCTAAGCTTTCTTGTGTTCTAAATGGCCATTACTTTGCACTTGGGTAGCATGAATGTTACCTGCCATTTGTCAGCCCAGGCCTGGATGTTGTCCAGGTCCAGCTGTAGGCTGGCATGGGGTGCTTCATTACTGGAGGAATTATGAATGGAGCTGAACACTGTGGGATTGTTAGTGAACAGCCCCACTGATGGAGTCTAGGTAATTATTGAAACAACTGAAGATGGTTGGGCTAAGGATGTTTCCCTAAAGAACTCTTGCAGCGATGTCCTGGGGCTGCAATGATTGGCCTCCGATAACCATCCTCCTCTTTGTCAGGTGTAACTCCAGCCACCGTGCTGCATACTCGGTCAAATGCTGCCTTTATGTAAAAGGCAGCTACTCTTGCCTCTCCTCTGGCATTCACCTCTTGCATCCATGCCTGGTTCAAGGCTGTGATAAGGTGTCGTGCCAACTGCTTGTGGCAGAATCACAACTGAACATTAATGAGCAGGTGTCACTTGATGGCACTATTGATGATTCCCTCCATCACTTTACTGATTTGGAGGAGGCGTATATGGCAGTAATTGGCTTGGTTAAATTTATCCTTTTTTTGTGGATAGATCATACTGAGCAATGTTTCACATTGTTGGGAAGATGCCAATATCTTAGCTGTAGTGAAACAGCTTGACTAGGAAAGAACTTGCATTTGTATAAAACCTTTCACAACCTCAGGACTTCCCAAAGCCAGTGAGGTCTTTCTGAAGTGTAGTCACTATGGTAATGTAGGTAAACACTGCAGCCAATTTGTACACAACAATTTCCCACAAACAGAAAATATGGGGATGGAGGAATTTGGGATAGTGGCTGATGGATACAATTCTGTGAGGTTTGGCTTGAGTAATCTGTGAACAGTTCTCCCAACTTGAGCACCAGTTCCCAGATATTAGTGAGGAGGACTTTGTGGGATTGATTGGGCTGAGATTGCTTCAGTCTTGTTCTGACAAGATGCTTGGGTTGCTAATATGTCTATCTGACTTTATTCCTTATATTTGAATTTTGTAGCAATTGATTACAACTGAGTGACTTGCCAAGCCACTGCAGAGGTTATTAATAGTCAATCACATAGTGTGTGACTGTTTCACATGTAGGCCTGACTGGCAGGCTACCTTCCCTGAAAGGCATTAGTGAACAGTTTTGTTTTTACAACAATTCTGTAACTATCGGGGTCATTTTTATTAAATTCAATTTTACAAATTGCCATCGTGAGATTTGAGCTCACAACCTCTGAGTTTCTAGTCCGGTACCATAACCACATCACTACTGTATCCAACTTCACATAGAATGAATTGGGCACGTATTGTGTGGCTAATACTGGCTTAATGTTGTATCTGCAGAATGGGTTGGCTACTGCTTGTTAGGTTGTCTTGGAGCACATGCAACCAGGAGTACTTAAAATCTTTATCTAAAATGTTTTATTCAAACCTTTACTAATAGTCTGTCAATTTTAATTGGTATGAGGGCACACTGAGCTCTGTTAAAAAGAAAACTAACTGCAGTTCAGTTATTCAGTTTGGTTCCAACAAAACAACTCCAACGTGAAACCAGAACTAAACCAAAGCACTTATACGATAGCAAAATACTGTGGATGATGGATATCCGAAATAACAACAGAAAATGCTGGAAAAACTCAGCAGGCCAGGCAACATTTGTGGAGAGAGAAATAGAGTTAACGTTTTGGGTCGAAACCCTTCTATAGAACTGAGAGAAAAGGCAGTTTGGGGGCTGGGAAATGGGGGAGGGGATGAAAGAAGAGACATTAAGAGATATTCATGGTAAGACGAGGTAAACAAACAGACAATGGCACTAGATGAAGTGTGAAATGCTGTTGGCAGAGTGAAAGACAGCTGCCATGTGGGAGAGAGAGGAAAAAAAAGGAAAAGGCACAAACCAAAAGTGTGGATAAAAAATATAAAAATATAATAGGGGCCGAGGTTATGATCTGAAGTTGTTGAACTCGATATTGAGTCCGGAAGGCTGTAAAGTGCCTAAACCAAAGCAAACTGAGGTGAGCATTAAAGTGGATGTTTCCCACAGAAATTGCTGGAAGATTATACATCTGCCAGTTCAGGCTATCATAGCCGAGTTCCTCTTAAAATGTTAGTTTACTACTCGCTGTCTGCTATGGAGCAGCTAAAGCAATTGTGTGTTTGGCTCATTCATTTATATTGAGTTAATGGGAAACCAGTTATTTCTCAGGACCTCCAAACTGGCCTGATTTTGGTGGGCATTGTGTGTCTTTTTATTCTGCAAGTAGATAGAGTGAATGAGGTGATACTATTTGAGGAGTGTGTGTCAAGTGGGCGGAAGGGATTTTGGGGTAGTAATTGCTGTGAGGGGAATGGGTAGCCACTGTGCAAGATGTTGAGTTAGGGCCCCCTTAACCAGAGAGCACCATGAAGGGTTAGTTGTAGAAAGAGGGTGAATAGTGTGCTGGTGCCCAGGGTGGGCAAGGAATAAAAGGGAGAGGAAAGTGCAGTGTGTTGTCTGCTCTGCTCTGCTGAGGATTTGGAACACTTTTTGTGGCACTATTGTGTAGTCCTGCGGGTGAGGGAGCTGGCACTGGGGGAGTTGGCACTTGGTGCCAGTACCAACTCCCTCCAGGTAGTACAAGTGATAATTCTGGGAGACTTGGTGGCACCTCCACCCAGGTGTGTCTTCCTCCTGTCTTCAGTGCTGAGGGCTTGGAGGTCTGACTAAGTGAACTCTGTGTTCTTCCTCTCTGGCTTGGTGCCATGCCCTGTTGCCCTCTGGGTCCAGATGGCCATTGAATGATCATAATTCTGTACTAGTGGGAAGGGCATAGAGGAGCAAATTTGCAAGGAAATTACAGAGAGGTGCAAGAACTATAGAGTAGTGAAATTGGGGGACTTCAACTATCCTAATATAGACTGGGATAATAAGAGTGTAAAGGGCAGAGAGGGGGAAGAATTTCTGAAGTGTGTTCAGGAGAACTTTCTTGATCAGTAATGTTTCCGGCCCAACGAGGAAGGAGGCATTGTTGGATCGGCTTCTGGGGAATGAGGTCATAGAGTCATAGAGTTTTACAGCACAGAAAGAGGCCCTTCGGCCCATCGTGTCTGCGCCGCCCATCCATCCCTGTCCAGTCTAATCCCATTTTCCAGCATTTGGTCCATAGCCTTGTATGCAATGGCATTTCAAGTGCTCATCCAAATGCTTCTTGAATGTTGTGAGGGTTCCTGCCTCTACCACCCTTTCAGGCATTGAGTTCCACATTCCAACCACCCTCTGGGTGAAAAAGTTCCTCCTCAAATCCCCTCTAAATCTCCTGCCCCTTACCCTGAATCTATGCCCCCTTGTTATTGACCCCCCTACTAAGGGGAAAAGTTCCTCTTTGTCTACCCTATCTATGCCCCTCATCATTTTGTACACCTCAATCAGGTCCCCCCTCAGCCTTCTTTGCTCCAAGGAAAACAACCCCAGCCTGTCCAGCCTCTCTTCATAGCTGAGGCGCTCCATCCCAGGTAACATCCTGGTGAATCTTCTCTGCACCCTCTCCAAAGCAATCACATCCTTCCTATAGTGAGGCGACCAGAACTGCACACAGTACTCCAGCTGTGGCCTCACCAGCGTTTTGTACAGTTCCATCATAACCTCCCTGCTCTTATATTCTATGCCTCGGCTAATGAAGGCAAGTATCCCATATGCCTTTTTAACCACCTTATCTACCTGTTCCGCTGCCTTCAGGGATCTATGTACATGTACACCAAGGTCCCTCTGACCCGCTGTACTTCCTAGGGTCCTACCACTCATTGTGTATTCCCTTGCCTTATTTGTCCGTCCAAAATGCATCACCTCGCACTTTTCAGGGTTAAATTCCATTTGCCACTTTTCCGCCCATCTGACCAACCCGTTTATATCGTCCTGTAGCCTGAGGCTTTCCTCCTCACAATTTACCACCCCACTTGGAGCAAGTGTCAGTAGGGGAACATTTAGGGAACAGTGATCATAGTATCATAAGGTTTAGATTAGCTATGGAAAAGGACAGGGAGCAATCTAGAGTAAAAATACTTAATTGGAGGAAGAACAATTTCAGTGGGTTGCGAATGGATCTGGCCTGGGTAAATTGGAATCCAAGATTGGCAAGCAAAACTTTAATTGAATAATGGGCTGCCTTTAAAGAGGAGATGATTCGGATACAGTCGAGGTACATTCCCAAGAGGGGGAAAGATAGGGCAACCAAAGTCAGAGCTCCCTGGATGACGAAAGAGATAAGAGAGTAAGATGAAGCAGAAAAAGGGGGCGTATGACAGATGTCAGGTTGAGAATGCAAGTGAGAACCAGGCTGAATATAGAAAGTTCAGAGGGGAAGTGAAAAAGGAAATAAGAGGGGCAAAGAGAGAGTATGAGAATAGTTTGGCAGCTAACATAAAAGGGAGTCCAAAAGTCTTCTATAGGCATATAAATAGTAAACTGGTAGTAAGAGGATGGGTGGGGCCGATTAGCGACTAAAATGGAGACCTACACATGGAGGCATAGGGCATGGCTGAGGTGCTAAATTAATGCTTTGCATCTGTCTTTACCAAGGAAGAAGATGCTGCCAAAGTCATAGTGAAAGAGGAGGTAGTTGAGATACTGGATGGTATAAAAATTGATAAAGACGAGGTACTAGAAAGGCTGGCTGTCACCAGGACCGAATTCGATGCATCCTAGGATGCCGAGGGAAGTAAAGATGGAAATTGCGGAGGTACTGGCCATAATCTTCCAATCCTCCTTAGATACAGGGGTGGTGCCAGAGGACTGAAGAATTGCAAATGTTCCACCCTTGTTCAAAAAAGGGTGCAAGGATAAACCCAGCAATTACAGGCCAGTCAGTTTAACCTCGGTAGTAGGGAAGCTTTTAGCAACAATAATCAGGGACAAAATTAACAGTCACTTGGACAAGTGTGGATCAATTAAGGAAAGCCACCATGGATTTGTTAAAGGCAAATCGTGTTTAACTAACTTGATTGAGTTTTTTGATGAGGTAACAGAGGGGGTTGATGAGGGCAATACAGTTGGTGTGGTGTACATGGATTTCCAAAAGGCGTTTGATAAAGTGCCACATAATAGGCTTGGCAGCAAAGTTGAAGCTCATGGAATAAAATGGCACTGGCAGCGTGGATACGGAATTAGCTAAGTGGCAGGAAACGGAGAGTAGTGGTGAACGGTTGTTTATCTGACTGGAGGAATATATACAGTGGTGTTCCCCAGGGGTCAGTACTAGGACCACTCCTTTTCTTGATATATATTAATGACATAAACTTGGGCACAATTTCAAAATTTGCAGATGATACAAAACTTGGAAATATAGTGAACAGTGAGGAGGATAGTGATAGACTTCAAGAGGACATAACAGGCTGGTGGAATGGGTGGACACGTGGCAGATGAAATATAACACAGAAAAGTGCAAAGTGATACATTTTGATAGAAAGAATGAGGAGAGGCAATATAAACTAAAGGGTACAATCCTAAAAGGGGTGCATGAACAGAGAGACCTGGGGGTATATGTGCAGGTGGCAGGGCAGGTTGATCAAGCGGTTAAAAAAGCATAAGGGATCCCGGGCTTCATAAATAAAGGCATAAAGTGCAAAAGCAAGAAAGTTATGATGAATCTTTATAAAACACTGGTTTGGCCTCAACTGGAGTATTGTGTCCAAATCTGGGCACCGCACTTTAGGAAGGATGTGAAGGCCTTGGAGAGGGTGCAGAAAAGATTTACAGGGACGAGGGACTTCAGTTACGTGGATAGACTGGAGAAGCTGGGGTTGTTCTCAGAGCAGAGAAGGTTGAGAGGAGACTTTATAGAGGTGTTCAAAGTCATGAGGGGTCTAGATAGAGAGAAACTGTTGCCATTAGCAGAAGAATAGAGAACCAGAGGAGACAGATTTAAGGTGATTGGCAAAAGAACCAAAGGCGACATGAGGAAAAACTTTTTTACACAGGTTAGGATCTGGAATGCACTGCCTGAAAGGGTGGTGGAGGCAGATTCAATCATGGCTTTCAAAAGGGAATTGGATTTGCAGGGCTTTGGGGAAAGGGCGGGGGAGAGGAACTAGCTGAAGTGCTCCTGCAGAGAGCTGGCACAGGCACAGGCTTGACGGGCTGAATGGCGGCCTCCTGTGCTGTAACCATTCTATGATTCTATAAGTATAATAAAAATATTGGTACGACATGCAGAGAAACTATTGGAGAATGATGTAATAGAGCCAAACACTCTGACCCCTTATGTCTTCCAGTCTACTGCTGAAGAGTTTAGGCCGAACTTTTTTTTTAAAGGTTGCTCAGAAGTTGCCAGGTAGTCGAGTGGCTTACACCCGTTTTCCATGGCTTTTACACCAATGAGAATGCAAAAAACGGACTCAGGAACACTACGTGTAACTTCCTCCGCAGGCAGGCACAAATTCTTATTTTCTTTTTACTCACTTTGAGGAAATTCTAGGCCATTGTAATTACAATCAATCTGCAACAGCATGTCGGAGCATGAAAAAGGTGGAGGTCAAGTATTCAAATGTTCAGTATGTGTTTTGGCACTTTCTGTGCATTTTTGGAACTGTCTTGTGTTATTTTCTGGCTTCTATGGAGCAAGAGACACACCCACACATCCTATCAACAATGCTAATGCTATTGACACTTGAATGCTGGTTCCTGAATCTATTCGCTCAACAAGAATTATTGTATGTGGAAAGTAGTATAAATCTTACTGTAGTCAAGGTCACCCTTCAAGCGCAGCTTTCACTGGCATCTGTGACAACCATATCACGTGTGAAGTTTTAGCCCTGTATTCGCTTGTCCCACAAAGACTCTTGAGGAAAAAAAAATCCTGAAGCTGTAGACAGCTGTAATGCTCTTGTAGGAAGATAATATTGAAGTGTGCTAATTTCTGGTGATTGTCAGTTTAATAGACAGGGCCAGCTAGTAACAACGGCAGTCTGAAGAAGAGCAGCAAAAAAGTCCCATATTGCTGCTGAAGAAACATCAGTGGCAAGAGAAGTTTGTTCAAAGCCACCATCAATACAGAAATTTCATTTCAATTCATAGCAATTGGAAAAAGAACTGACTGTTGCAATCTGTTATCTATGCCTGTGTACAGTGTGAACGGGAGCAATAATGAAGAGGAATGAAAAATATCAAAATCCCTGGCTGGTGGTAAAGGAGGGATGGGGAATAAGATTTATTGGGTGAAATTGCATGTTTGTGTAAAGTTCCTTTGTCTGCAGTTTTAATTGGGCTGTTAACCTCCAGTCAGTGAAATATACAACTCAGTAATTTAGTTCTGATCACTGAAAGAAAAGGGCATAAAATACCAGGGTGAAGCCAGAGTCGTGTGCTTTTATGAGCTGAATAAATTATACCTGGTTAGGAATGGGATTGATGATTATAGGCATAAATATAGATCTAAATGATTAAATACTCCATGGACTATGGTTCCTGTGCTGCTGTAACCATAGAATGTCATAAGTGAAAAGGAGCCGGTCAGAGTTGACTAATGGAGATCTAAGTTGAGATAAATTTCTTGGGGCCCAAAAATTGGGCTACTTACCGCCACCCGTTTGCACCTCTATCCTGGTGAAAAATGGCGTTTGCCACTCTAGCGCCCTTCTCTGGCGCGGGACTTGGCGACCGCCATTGTGTTGAGGGCCTTCCTGCTGGCCCTGGAGATGTAAATGAAGAGAGCATGACGCCAACTTGATGCCACGTCTGCAAACTTTGACCTTAGTGTTGAGTTCAGCGCTGGGTCCTAAGCTCGCTTTGAAAAGCAGCTTTCAGCAGACTGACGGAGACGCTGTCAGCACTTCTGAAAGGGCCACACACATCTTTCAGGTAAGTTTGCATTTAAGCTTTTGGACTGGATTTCTTTTTATTATATTGAAGTAGCGGCTTGGTGCAATATATGTTAAAAGTTTTTTTTAAGTGTGCAGGGAGTGCTGCTGGACGCTTGCAAAGCCTCAGATGGTAAAGGAAGGCCTAAGAAGAGAGAAAATGCTGGAAATACTCAGCAGGTCAGGCAACATCTGTGGAGAGAGAAACAGAGTTAACGTTTCAGGTTGAGATGCTGCCTGACCTGAGTTTTTCCAGCATTTTCTGCTTTTATTTTGGATTTGCAGCATCCACTTGAAGAGGAAGAGACAGAAAGAAGGATGCAACCCAGACAGCCTCTTTCTGGTCGGGGTATCCCGTATGGAATCATCCGCCTGCGGTACCAGTGACTACAACCCCAATTCCCCTTTCCACGTTTGTCCCACACCTTACCTTCTCTCTGTTACTGACCATCACAACATCCTCTTGGCCACAATGCTGAATTAAAAGCCACCATGAAGCAAACCTTCCAATCCAATTTTATACATCTATCCATCCAATATGACATCAAGAAATCAACTCATAGAGTCATAGAGTTATACAGCACAGAAAGAGGCCCTTCGGCCCATCGTGTCTGCGCCGACCATCAATCCCTGTCCAGTCTAATCCCATTTTCCAGCATTTGGTCCATAGCCTTGTATGCAATGGCATTTCAAGTGCTCATCCAAATGCTTCTTGAATGTTATGAGGGTACCTGCCTCTACCACCCTTTCAGGCAGTGAGTTCCAGATTCCAACCACCCTCTGGGTGGAAAAAGTTCCTCCTCAAACCCCCTCTAAACCTCCTGCCCCTTACCTTGAATCTATGCCCCCTTGTTATTGACCCCCCTACTAAGGGGAAAAGTTCCTCTTTATCTACCCTATCTATGCCCCTCATCATTTTGTACACATCAATCAGGTCCCCCCTCAGCCTTCTTTGCTCTCAAGGAAAACAACCCCAGCCTGTTTAGTCTTCATAGCTGAGGCGCTCCATCCCAGGTAACATCCTGGTGAATCTTCTCTGCACCCTCTTCAAAGCAATCACATCCTTCCTATAGTGAGGCGACCAGAACTGCACACAGTATTCCAGCTGTGGCCTAACCAGCGTTTTGTACAGCTCCATCATAACCTCCCTGCTCTTATATTCTATGCCTCGGCTAATGAAGGCAAGTATCCCATATGCCTTTTTAACCACCTTATCTACCTGTTCTGCTGCCTTCAGGGATCTATGTACATGTACACCAAGGTCCCTCTGACCCTCTGTACTTCCTAGGGTCCTACCACTCATTGTGTATTCCCTTGCCTTATTTGTCCGTCCAAAATGCATCACCTCGCACTTTTCAGGGTTAAATTCCATTTGCCACTTTTCCGCCCATCTGACCAACCAGTTTATATCGTCCTGTAGCCTGAGGCTTTCCTCCTCGCAATTTACCACCCCACCAATTTTCGTGTCATCTGCGAACTTACTGATCATACCTTTTACATTCTCATCCAAATCATTTATGTAGATCGCAAACAGCAAGGGTCCCAGCACCGATCCCTGAGGTACCCCACTGGACACAGGCACCCCTGGATCCCATGGGCTCTTACCTTCTTGACCAGTCTCCTATGCGGGACTTTGTCAAAAGCTTTACTGAAATCCATGTAAACCACATCCACAGCATTTCCCTCATCCACACACCTAGTCACCCCCTCGAAAAATTCAATCAGATTGGTCAGACATGATTTACCCTTGACAAAGCCATGCTGACTATCCCCGATTAATCCTTGCCTCTCCAAGTGGAGACTAATTTTGTCCCTCAGAATTTTTTCCAATAATTTCCCTACCGCAGATGTTAGGCTCACTGGCCTGTAATTCCCTGGTTTATCCCTGCTACCCTTCTTGAATAATGGTACTACGTTAGCTGTTCTCCAGTCCTCTGGTACATCCCCTGTGGCCAGAGAGGTTCTGAAAATTTGTGTCAGAGCCCCTGCAATCTCCTCCTTTGCCTCACACAACAGCCTGGGATACATCTTGTCCGGGCCTGGGGATTTATCCACTTTTTGGTCTGCTAAAACCGCTAGTACCTCCTCCCTCTCGATGCTAATATGTTCAAGTATGTCACAGTCCCCTTGCCCGATTTCTATGTCTACATCGTCTTTCTCCATAGTGAACACAGATGCAAAAAATTCATTCAAAACCCCGCCTACATCATCTGGCTCTACACACAGATTGCCACTTTGGTCCCTAATGGGCCCTACCCTTTCCCTGGTTATCCTCTTGCCCTTAATATACTTATAAAACATCTTAGGATTTTCCTTTATTTTGCTCGCCAGTGTTATTTCATGGCCCCTCCTCGCCCCCCTAATTTTTTTTTTAAATATGCCCCTGCACTTTTTATACTCCTCTTGGGCTTCCTCCGTCTTTAGTCTTTTGTAACTGCCAAAAGCCCCCCTTTTTTTTCCTAATGCATTTTTGTATATCCCTTGTCATCCAAGGTTCCCTTTGCTTGTTGGTCCCACCCTTGACCTTTACAGGAACATGTTGGCGTTGTACTCTCTCTATTTCCCTTCTGAAAGTCTCCCACTGCTTTGATGTGGATTTTCCTATAAGTAGCTGCTCCCAGTCCACTTTGGCCAGATCCTGCCTTATCATATTAAAATCGGCCTTCCCCCAATTTAGAACCCTTATTTCTGGGCCGTCTTTGTCTTTTTCTATGACCACCTTAAATCTCACCGAATTATGGTCACTGTCGCCAAAATGCTCTCCTACTGACACTTCCACCACTTGCCCGGCTACATTCCCTAGAATTAGGTCCTGTACCGCCCCCTCTCTTGTAGGACTTTCTACATGTTGGCTCAAAAAGCTCACCTGGATGCACTTTAAGAATTCTGCACCCTCTAAGCCTTTCATACTCTGACTATCCCAATTAATATTGGGGAAGTTGAAATCCCCCACTATTATTACCCTATTATTTTCGCACTTCTCTGAGATTTGCCTCCATATCTGTTCCTCTATCTCCCCCTGACTGTTTGGGGGCCTATAGTACACTCCCAGCAAAGTGCTTGCCCCCTTTTTGTTTTTAAGTTCTACCCATATGGCCTCATTAGAGGAACCCGCTAATATATCATCCCTCCTTACAGCAGTAATTGATTCCTTAATTAATATTGCAACACCCCCTCCCCTTTTACACCCCCCTCTGTCTCGCCTGAAGATTCTATACCCCGGAATATTGAGCTGCCAGTCCTGACCCTCCCTCAACCATGTCTCCGTGATAGCAACAATATCGTACTCCCATGTGTTCAACAACAACTTCAGTTCATCCACCTTATTTGCAAGACTCCTTGCATTAAAATAAATGCCTTCCAGCCTTGCCATATTCCCTTTTGCCTTCACATATTTGCTCTGCCTTCCCAGCTGACTTGTTTTTTCCTCCGTATTTGGCTGTAAATCACCCCCTACTATAGTTCCACTCTGTACCCCATCACCCTTTTGCATTCCCTTAGTGACCGTCTTGTGTGTGCCTTTGCCTATCCTACTGATGTCACGTAGTGCTACCCCAGTGGCCGCAGCATGGCTGGTGGAAGGTTGCTGACTTTCAGTGGGGGATATTGCAAATGGCCTTGCTGGTCGACTTTGAGGAGCTGGTGGCTGGAAGTGTGAAATCGAGTGAGGGTGTTTCTCCTCCAATGCCAACACCCCTCGTGTTTGGTACCGATTGTTGGTAGGTGAGTGATTTGGGCGGGAGGGGGCGGGGTGGTCGTGCATTTAGAAGTGTCTGAGGCTAGTGGTGCAGTTGGTAGGAGATGGCTTTTGAATATGCATTCACTGACCTTGACCACTGGTTTCAGGTCATGAAGCTTCTTTGAGCACTGGAGCCAGGTCGTGGGGGGGCGACACTGCTGGCAGTGTCGGCCTCGGTGTTCTGGTCATACATTGTTCTTTCTGGAGGGCCTCCTGGCCCCTGTGGGTAGAGGACCTCTCTTGCAGTGTTGACCTCCTGCACAAAGCTGGAGTGCTGCGTGCGAGACCCTGGGTGCCCCTTCCCTGGCTTGCTGAGCCATTTGTGTTAGTGCTGAAGCACTTTTCCCATATTTTTATACGCGGAAGGGAATTCAGCTTGTAAGAGCTGAAGGCTCCCATTTGGGAATTCTTTTTAATGTTCATTATTCCTCAATGCCAATTTTCAGTCCTGCCAGTTCCAACGCTGGGCGGGCTCAACAAGGTCAATCAAGTTAAAATCGCGTGGACTGGCCACATCTCGATGGAGGCGGGACTACAACCCCGAAAGTTGTAGTCCTGCCTCCTACCCTACTCCTGAATGAAAATCCAGCCCTAAGAGTCTATATGGGGTAGAGGCGCAAAGGGATCTAGGGGTACAGATACACAAATCATTAAAAGTAGCAATGCAGGCTAATAAAGCCATAAAAAGTGCAAATAATGCGCTGGGGTTCATTGCTAAAGGAATAAAATTCAAAAGTAGATATGTGGAGTGGATTTGTCGTGCTGGAGGTGAGGCAGGTATATAGAACCTTGGATAGATCACATTTAGAGTACTGTACACAGTTCTGGTCTCCATATTACAAAAAGGATATAGAAGCACTGGAGAAAGTGCAAAAAAGATTTACAAGGATGATACCAGAACAGATAGGGTACAACTATCGAGAAAGACTGAACAGGTTGGGACTCTTCTCTAGAAATGAGAACACTGAGAAATGACTTGATCGAGGTCTTTAAGATTATAAAGGAGTTTGATACCGTAGATGTAGAGAAGATGTTTCCACTTGTGGGGGAGTCCAGAACTAGGGGCCATAAATATAAGATAGTCATTAATAAACCAAAGATGTGCGGGTTAGGTTGATTGGCTATGATAAATTCACCCTTAGTGTTAGGGGGATTAAATACGTGGGGTTACGGGGATCGGGTGGGATATGTGCCGAAATGGCCTCTATCTGCACTGTGGGGTTTCTGTGATTCTGTGAAACCCAATAAGGAATTTAGGAGAAAGTTCTTCGCTCAAAGTTGTGAGAATGTGGACCTCGCTAACACATGGAGTGGTTGAGGTGAATAGCCATTAAGGGGTAGCTAGATATGATTGAGGGAGAAAGGAAGAGAAGGATATGTTGATGGGGCGAGATGAATTAAATGGAGTGGGAGGAGGCTCGTGTGAAGCATAAACAACGACATAGCCTGGTGGCCTGTTTCTGTGCTGTAAATTCTATGTAACTCAGCTGTTCAGCAAAGCAGTTACCCAGTATATGTTTGGGCTCTCCAGTGTAGAGCAGACACCACTATAACAAGTGAATACATCATACTACAGGAAACTTTGGTTTATCCGGAGGTTGTATGTCCGGAATACTCGATCTAACGGCAAAAATCAGGAGCCGTTTTCTATAAGTTTTTTTAGATCTCGTTCTTTTTTTTTCCCAGTCAGGCACTGCAAGGTCTGTAGCTATAGCAACAGTTTCAGCTAGAGACGCTTGCAGCCGACTCTTTAGAAGCTGTTACTAAGCAACAGTGTTTGTTGTCGATACGGAGATGAAAACCTCCGTATGCTTCAACATTAACTTTGTATGTCCGGCAGTTTTGATAGATCGGCAACAAAGTTCCTGTAGATTGGAGGAATTGGACATCAATAGTTGCCTCCCATGAACGTAGTGTTTTGAGCCTTGAACAGTGAATTAATAGGTGTTGCATTTGTTACAATTGCATGGGAAAGTGCCAGGGAATAGCAGCTGGAGGTAGGGGTAGTGGAAGAATGAACAAGGATATTCTTGAGGGAACCGTGCTTCTGAAAAGTGGAAAATGGAGGAGAAAGTCTGTGGGTTTGTAATAGGTGCATGTGGAAATTGCCAGAGATCGATAGAGAAGTCCAGGAAGGGAAGAATCAAATAAACATGAGAGCTGAGTGGAAATTGGAAGTGTAGATAATAAAATTTTCAAATCAGAGCACAAAGTGTCCAACAAAAATGTTAATGTAATGGAGGAAAGGTTGTGGGGATGGGTGATGAGTTGGATTGTGATAGTGTTCCAGATATCCAGCAAAAAGAAAGTAAAGCTTGTGGGCCATGCATGTTACCAAGGCAATGCCTTTTAGCGAGAGAAAATGAGTGGAATTAAAAGAATTGTTCAGGGTGAGAACAGGTTCAGCCAGGTGGAGGAGAGTGGTGGTGTAGTGGGACTGATTGGATCACTTGGCTTGGAGAGGAATGGAGTTGTAAAGGGACATGATGAAAAGGGGATGATTAGGGCCAGAAAACCAAAATCGTGACAGTGCAGAGGATTGCTGTACAGCACTCCGAAGTAAGATCTTTGAGTTCCTCTCCCTAATCCAGCATGCTGCGATAAATTTTAGCACCCTATCACCACCCCAGCAGAGATCAGATAAATTAGCATAGACTGGGGATCAAACCAGGAATTTTCCTAAAATAAGAGAAAATGCTGGAAATACTCAGTAGGTTAGACAGCCTCTGTGAAGAGAGACTTTCCTAGCCTTTCTGGCTCAACTAAACACTAGGTAAACTTACTGAACCATCAGAGTAGCCCATATTTCTCATTTTTAAACCAAAGTGAATAACTTTTACTGTCAATGAGTAACATTTATAGGTTATACGTTGTTGATATACTAACAGCAATTGATCTCTCTTGCACCAGTTGTCGTTTGCATACTGCAATTTGGGGCCCACTTATGGCCCATCTACAGCAAGTACATCTGCTTCATACAATAGGTGGAACTAGTGAGATTTGCGGCGGAACCCAGCATCTCGCCAGTCCTGTCTCCAGGAATTATAACACGATGACGAGGGCGTGGGCTGCATGATGTCAAGGAGTGCAAACCTGGTGAGAATGGGTTCTGTCTCATATTCTTGCTTCCCCGCCCCCAAAACCTTGGAATTTCAGGGCTCCTATTTCTATTCTTATTTCTAGCGTGCCTTTTTGGATCTCTGTATTTGTGACTGAGCGGTTGGAGTGGGTGTGCTGATACGAAGTTCCCTTGCTCTACAGTTGTTTCAGTGAGTCCACTCACTATTGTTATTGTGCTCAGTATCCTTATGCACTAATTTCAGGCCAGCTGTGGACTTTTGTAGAAGGTTTTGGTTTCCACCAAATCTTTGCTGAACTGTATACTTGGAGGCTTGAAGAATGAAAGTAGAATGATCAGCCTCCTGTGCCGTAAGATTCTTTGATAGATTCGTTTCTATGAAACCAGGTTTCTGATTGGTCTGTATGAAGACTCCATGTATCATGGGAGGAGGAACTTGGTACAGTTACTGCCTGGAATGAATGCCTGGAATTTCTGTGGGGGCTCTCGTGTTCTTCAGCTGTAACTTTGGTGGAAACTCTGGAGGAATGCCATTTTTCCAGGGTTTCCACCGATCTTACACCAAAATTACAGCAGATGATTGGGAGAATCTCTGTGGAAATTCTATTTCCAAGAAAAAATCAAGAACAGACAGAACTTGTATTTAGCTTATTGTGCTTAGCTTATGATTGTAGTAATAGTAATCAGGTGAGGGTGGGGGAGAACAAACAGAAATAACGAATGGCACCATAAAAATATTTTAAAATAAGGATTCTTGGTCCCACTGATTTAAGTTATTATGAATAATAGAAATGTTGCCAGCTTGGCATCCTATCTTGTCTCGGAGGCAGATAATTGTGGATTTGAGCCCGACAACGGGAGCACACTCCAGTACAGTACTATGGGAGTGCTGCATTGTCAGAGGTGTCGTGCCTAAAATACGATATGAAACTGAGATCCCATTTGCCTGTTCAGGTGGATGTTAATGCTATAATGGAAAAACATTAGATTTGGTATTATGAAAGGATAAAATCTTCATCTGAAACATGTCTTACAACAAAGCTTTGGTACATATAGCTATGTATAATCTAACAAAACATGAGATATTAGATTTTCAGTACTAACACTTTTTTCCCTGTCATGGGAAGAAGCTGTTTATTATTTTCCAACAAAATCCACTCTGTCCTGAGCTATCTAATGCAACTAAGGATGCATTTAAATATTTAATATATGTGTTCTGAGCTGAATTTATAAAATACATGAAAGATATTTGCTGTAGAAATACATTATTGAAAATCAGGCCCTTTTTTCTGAATAAGTGTGGCCCTCTTAGCTAATAATCATGTTGAGGTGCTCCCAGATCTATGTGGGTCCATATACAATACAGTGTAACAATGTGTTCTTCATTTCCATGACATTATAAAGCAGTGCAAGCTGTGGGACAGTATTGTTTGGAGCTCTGTGGATAGGAGAACTTATGGCTGTGTGCTATGGCAACAATAGTCAGTCATACAGGGAAGCAGCACAGAATTAATAGTTCTTTTCAGAGCTAATCGCACAAAGAAAACAGCAGTTGAGTCCTATTCACAATATCCTAGGAATGCACTGTTTAAAAAAAAAAAAAACCTGGATGACCTTAGAGTTTTTCACCATGTATATTTCTGACTTGGATGAATGAAGAGAGAGCTGTATATCTAAGTGTGCAGATGACACTAAATTAAGAGGCACCGTAAGTAGTGCAGATGGAAGCAGGGAGTTAAAAAGGGACGTAGAGAGATTAAGTGAGTCAGCAAAACTGGCAGATGGAGTTCAATGTGGGGAAGTGTGAGGTCATCCACTTTAGATCTGAGAAAGACAAATCAGAATGTTTTCTTAATGGTGGAGACGATGAGCTGTGGAGAAGCAAAGGGATTTAGGGGTCCATGTACAGAAATCACTAAAATCTAATGCACAGGTACAAAAAGTAATCAAAAATGGTATGTCGGCGTTTATCTCAAGGGGGCAGGAATACAAAGAATGTTATACTTCAGTTGTACAGAGCCTTGGTCAAATCCCCATCTGGAGTCCAGTGTTCAGTTTTGGGCACCAAACCTCAGGAAGGAAAGCAAAATACTGCGGATGCTGGAAATCCGAAATAACAACAGAAAAGGCTGGAAAAACTCAGCAGGCCAGGCAACATCCGTGGAGAGAGAAATAGAGTCAACGTTTCAGGTTGAAACCCTTCGTCAGGACTGAAAAAACGCAGGATTAAAAGGCCAGTTTGGGGGCTGGGAAATGGGGATGAAAGAACAAAAGAGAAATGAAGAGACATTAAGAGATATTCAAAACGAGACGAGATGGTGATAGGCCTAGCAAAGAGACAAAAGACGGTTCTGGATGAGGTGTGAAATGCGCTGGCAGAATGAGAGACAGCTGCCATGTGGGAGAGAAAAAAGGGGGGAAGGGCACAAAACAAAGGTGTGGATAAAAAATATATCTAAAAATGTAATAGGGGCCGAGGTGCTGATCTGAAATTGTTGAACTCTCACCCATTACATTTCTACATATATTTTTTATCCACACCTTTGTTTTGTGCCCTTCCCCCTTTTCTCTCCCACATGGCAGCTGTCCCTCATTCTGCCAGCGCATTTCACACCTAATCTAGAGCCGTCTTTTGTCTCTTTACTAGTCCTACCACCATCTCGTCTCGTTTTGAATACCTCTTAATGTCTCTTCACTTCTCTTTTGTTCTTTCATCCCCATTTCCCAGCCCCCAAACTGGCCTTTTAATGTTTCATTTCCTGCGTTTTTTTCAGTCCTGAAGAAGGGTTTCGACTTGAAACGTTGACTCTATTTCTCTCTCCACGGATGTTGCCTGGCCTGCTGAGTTTTTCCAGCATTTTCTGTTGTTATTTCTCAGGAAGGATATATTGGCCTTGGAAGGAGTACAGCGCAGATTCACCAGAATTACACCAGGGCTTAAAGGGTTAAATTATGAGGCAGGCTGTATACACTCGGCTTGTATTCCCTTGAGTTCAGAAGGATGAGGGCAGATCTAATTGAGGTGTTTAAAATGATAAAGGGATTCGATAGGGTAGATCGAGAGAAACTATTTCCTCTGGTGAGGGGAATCCAGGAGAAGACGGTAGAAATTTAAAATCAGATGTAGGCCATTTAGTAGTGAAATCAGGAAGCATCTCGCTCCCAAAAGTCTGTGGATGCTGGGTCAATTGAAATTTTCAAGACTGAGATCAATCAATTTTTGTTGGGTGAGAGTATCAAGGAATATGGAGAAAAGGCGGGTAAATGGAGTTGAGGTTCAGTTTAGCCACAATCTAACTGAATGGCGGAACAGGCTCAAAGAGATGAACGGCCCACTCCTGTTGCCATGTTCCTATGACGGGCTTTTTTCTGACAATTTTCTTTCCTTTCCTCCCCCTGTCCAAAGGTGTTGACTGTTTGCTGGAGTGTCCTAGCTGTGCTGTTGCAGAGAGGCATTGAGCAGAAGCCAGGGCCGATGGGGTAAGAGGCAAAATTGGAAGGAGTCACCCTAGGCTGCTCTTGTGCTCTTCATAGCAGCGATTTACAGAGCAGCACGCCATCTGGGGGAGATAGATGCTCTCTTTTCTGGGTCACGTCATGTGGCTTGGAGACGTCTGAGTGGAAAGGATGGAAAAGAAACTTGTATGTCATTTTTTACTTTTTCTTTTCCTTTTCTACTTCCTTCCTGACGCTGCCTGGTAACACACTTCGTCCTTGACAGAGAGACAGAATGGGAGAATTGCTTGCAAATCTGTGTCAGTTGCTAATTAGTAAATAGTCACTAAAGGATGCAAAGGTGACCTGGTCTAAGTGACTTTCTGATTTTGTTTCTCCTCCCTCCCTGCAGGGAAGTGTGCAACTCCTGTTGGGACCTCCTTGCAGCAGCATGGTTGAGATCAGAGCTTCACTATGGGCCAGATTTTCAGTGTGCCGTGAGGCGGGCTTTTAGGCATGCGGGGGGGCAAAAATCCCGAATTCGGGGGTCCCGACACCATCCCGCCCAAAACCCGCCTCCATGTAAGTTTCAGAGGAGGCGGGGACCCGCCGACCCGAGGCAGGAAGGGATTAGTGCCAATTAACTGCCTGTTAACAGGCAGTTTTTAGCCTAATCCCTATTTTGAAGGTTGTCGTGTGGGATTCCCGACAGCTCCAAACAACGCCAGGTTAGAGCAGGCGGGCCGTCGGGTTGAAGGACTTGGAGGGGTCGAGATGTCGGTGTTCAGGTGAGTGATGGGTGCATGAGTGCAAAGGTAAGTGTGTTTGGTGTGTCTAAAGTGTGTAAAGAAGTTTAAATTACCTGTACTTACCTTTACAGCCTTCCTTCCTCTAGGCATCGGGAGTCCATCACTCAGCCGGCACTGAAAGCAGAACGGCTGCGGTCTGTCAAAAGTGACAGCCTGCAGCTTTCGGTGCCGGTGACAGTTCTAACTGAGTCTGCGTAGAAGGACTCAGGTTAGAAGTCAGACTGTCAGTGTTTGACGGCTTCAAACAGCTGTGAAACACTGATATTTCATCTGTCAAAAACTCTTGACAGATGAAATTTCAGTCTGTGACATCACCTGTTGCCGGGTGGCCCTTAATTGGCCTGCTGAGCCCGCTGGGCGGGCTCAACAAGGTCAATCAAGGGAAAATCGCGTCGATTGGCCGGACGTCAATGGAGGCGGGACTAAAACCCGAACGTTGTAGTCCCGCCTCCTTCCCGACTGCTGAATGAAAATCCAGCCCTATGTGTTGAATTGGGGGGAAACAAACCTTCCTTGCACCCTAGTCCATTGCAGCTCCATGGGGGGTCATTTTGACTTTGGGCGATAGTGTAAAATGGGCAATAGCGAATCAGCAGCCCGTTTTACATCTCTCCTGGTTTTCATTTCCATTGACTTCCACGCTACACTGACAGGAAATTGTCTTAAGTATAAAAGGATTATATGATACTGTATTATTCCTTGAAGATTTTGTAAGACATTTTGGAATTATGTAATTGTTTTTAAAATACATTTTATATTATTCATTGCAATATACATCTGTTTATATATTGTCAGTAGGCGTGGTTAAGTGTACATGATACAATGATAGCGTGATAGCGAACAAATTGCACGTAGCAGATTATGGGAGCTCGTTCTGGTGAGTGGGTATTGTTCTGAAAAATCTGAAAGATTGCAGCCTCCACTCCACAGCTTCTCCAACATTTTGCCAAGGCTTTCAAGTCTTATTTGTGCAGTTGTTGGGCAGTGAAATGCCGAAAGGCTGATTTAAATTTGCTGCAGGTGGATACTGTACATCCTACCTCGCAAATCGAAGGTTCGGTCAAGAGCTCCTTCCCAGCCTGTCTTATATTGTTTGAGCACATGGGAACAATAAGGATTGCATATCCCGAAGATACTAGCCTGACTGTGCTTTCATGGGATACAAGGAAAGATTCTAGGGCTGTGAGTTGCCAAGTGACTGTCCCAATTGGCTTAGTCAGATAGAAGCCTAGAAGATAGGAGCAGGAGTAGGCCATTCGGCCCCTCGGGCCTGCTCCGCCATTTAATGAGATCATGGCTGATCACCCAATTTCAGTACCCTGTCCCTGCCTTCTCCCCATATCCCTTGATCCCTTTAGCCTTAAGAAATATATCCAACTCCTTGAATATATTTAATGAATTGGCCTCAACTGCCTTCTGTGGTAGAGAATTCCACAGGTTCACCACTCGCTGGGTGAAGAAATTCCTCCTCATCTCTGTCCTAAATGGCTTACCCCTTAGCCTTAGACTGTGACCCCTGGTTCTGGACTCGCCCGCCATCGGGAACATCCTTCCTGCATCTAGTCTGTCTAGTCCTGTTGTAATTTTATAAATTTCAATGAGATCCCCTCTCATTCTTTTAAACTCTAGTGAATATAAGCCTAATCAACCCAATCTCTCTTCATACGTCTTTCCTGCCATTCCAGGTATCAGTCTGCTGAATCTTCGCTGCACTCCCTCCATGGCAAGAACATCCTTCCTCAGATAAGGCGACGAAAACTGCACACAATACTCAAGGTGTGGTCTCACCAAGGCCCTGTACAACTGCAGCAAGACATCCTTGTTCTTGTACTTGAATCCTCTCGCTATGAAGGCGATTTGCCGCCTTAACCGCCTGCTGCACCTGCATGCTTACCTTCAGCGACTGGTGCACAAGGACACCCAGGTCTCGATAGCCAAATACTGCAGATGCTCTTGTTGCACTTCCCCTTTTCCCAATCTATTGCCGTTCAGGTAATAATCTGCCTTCCTGTTTTTGCCACCAAAGTGGATAACCTTGCATTTATCCACATTATACTGCATCTGCCCAATCACCCAAACTGTCCAAATCATGCTGGAGTTTCTCTGCATCCTCCTCACAGCACACACGCCCACCCAGCTTTGTGTCATCTGCAAACTTGGAGATATTACATCTAGTTCCCTCGTCTAGATCATTAATATATATTGTGAATAGCTGGGGTCCCAGCACCGATCCCTGCGGTTCCCCACTAGTCACTGCCTGCCACTCGGAAAAAGACCCGTTTATTCCAACTCTTTGCTTCCTGTCTGCCAACCAGTTCTCTATCCAAATCAATACCTTACCCCCAATCCCATGTGCTTTAACTTTGCACACTAACCTCTTATGCAGGGCCTTATCGAAAGCCTTCTGAAAGTCCAAATACACCACATCCACTGGTTCTCCCTTATCTATTCTACCAGTTACATCCTCAGACAATTCCAGTAGATTAGTCAAGCATGATTTACCTTTTGTAAATCCATGTTGACTTTGTCCGATCCTGTCACTGTTTTCCAAGTGCTCTGCTATTACATCTTTTATAATGGACTCTAGCATTTTCCCCACTACCGATGTCAGGCTTACCGGTCTATAATTCCCCGTTTTCTCTCTACCACTTTTTTAAAATAGTGTGGTTTTATTAGCTACCCTCCAATCCATGGGAACTGTTCCAGAGTCTATAAAATTTTGGAAGATGACCAGCAATGCATCTACTATTTCTAGGGCCACTTCCTTAAGTACCCTAGGATGTAGATTATCAGGCCCTGGGGATTTATCGGCCTTCAATCCCGTCAATTTCCCTAACACCATTTCCCTACAAATACAGATTTCATTCAGTTCCTCCCTCTCATTAGATCCTATGTTCCCCGACATCTCTGGGAGGTTATTTGTGTCCTCCTTTGTGAAGACAGAACCAAAGTATACATTTAATTGGTCAGCCATTTCTTTGTTCCCCATTATAAATTCCCCTGATTCTGACTGCAAGGGACCTATGCTTGACTTCACCAATCTTTTTCTCTTCCCATATCTATAGAAGCTTTTACAGTCAGTTTTTATGTTCCCTGAAAGTTTACTCTCATAATCTATTGTCCCCCTCTTAATTAATCCCTTTTTCCTCCTTTGCTGAATCCTAAACTGCTCCCAATCCTCAGGTTTACTGCTTTTTCTGGCCAATTTATATGTCCTCTCCTTGGACCTTATGCTATCCCTAATTTCCCTTGTTAGCCACGGTTGAGTTACTTTTTTTGTTTTATTTTTATGCCTTTTTATGCTTGATCTGTGGATTCTGACCAACCTGACATTTGGCTCAAGAGGGATTTAATCACTCCATTATTAATGAAAATTGTGACAGCCTTTGATGACCCTTGTTATACCATATCAGAAATCCCCACTTGGGCTGCCAATGGGATTGTCAGAGTTACACTGGCCACGATTTTCCCATTGGTGGTGAGTTGGGTGCGGGTCAGGTGGTCGACAGGTTCCGGTCCCGCCTCCGCTTTCAGCCGGTAAAAATTTGCGATTTTTCTCTAATTGGGCAATTGATTCCCTGCGTGTGCGCTCCCGCCAATTAGTCTTTTGGGTCTGTAACTCACCTCTGCTGACGTCGGTTAGCCAGCTGCATTTAAGGGGCCCATGCAGCCTTGGTTCATTCTCTCATTTTTTGCTTCTGGATTGTCTACTCTGCTGACTACTTCTGACATGGCAACCTCAGGGGCGAAGGCCTCACCACGATTTGATGATGATTCCCTCCATGCTCTTGTGGAGGGAGTCAGAGGTCAAAAGGAGGTACTCTTCCCATCCTCTGGGCGGAAGAAGCCACCACAGCAGACCAAAGCTGTGTGACTGCAAATTGCACAGGAGGTCAGCTCGAGATCGATGTGCATTCGAACCTGGGTGCAGTGCCGAAAAAGGTTCAATGACCTGGTCCGCTCAGGAAAAGTGAGTTTAACATCACACTTGCCCTCAATCTGCTCCCCATCTCTTCTCATCGCCAGCACTCTGCATTGTCAACCTACTCCTCCACATCTCACTTTACCCTTTCATCCCTTGCACTCTTAACCATCCCTCTCTCTCTATGTACACAATCACTTCACTATTTGACTATGCTGCCCTCACACTCGTTATCACTGTTATGCAATGCCAACAACTAACAACACGCAGGGAGGACCCTTGTTATTGGCACCCCGCTGCATCTTTGTCTCCTTCTAAGCATCTATGCTATGGATTCTCTACACTCACTCCATCATTCTCACTCAAACTCCACTTGTCCCTCATTGCAGGAAAAGAGAGCCAACAATAAGAGGGAAAGGGCTAAGACAGGAGGAGGGCCACCCTCAATAGTCCATCTCACCAGCGCTGAGGAGGCAGCCCTGGAGATCATTGGAGCCGAAGAGGATCTGTAAGTGGGGGATGGACAGATAGGCACATCAGAGCAAGCTGGTGACAGAATAGATTTGCATCTCTCTCATTTACATTGCATGAGTGACTGATATTGCTTCTGATGCTCATACAGATGGACTTATGATGATCTGCACTATTCCATGTGCATGCAATGTTTATATCACATGTCTAACTCATACCTTTACTCCCCCACAGGACCATCGACAGCCCCCTTCCCAACTGTCCAGGAGGAAGAGCCGGAGCCAGAAGATTCCTCAGAGGAACCTGCAACCTCCGAGGGCGCAGAGTCAATAGACTTGAGCGCGCCCAGCACCAGCGCAGAGACGCACACCTCGGTGGGACCTGTGAGAGATAGTCGTATTGTCACCTGGTGTATCACAACTCACAAGTGAGCATCAGCAGATGGCGGAGACAGGGACAGCAGTGGAGAGTCCTTGTCGGAGGCCGCAGGGCGCTCCCAGCTCTGCTCAGCTGCATGTCGACCCTGTGCCTCCGGGTCCATTCAGAAAGAGAGCGGTGCTGGAACTCCAGGAACAGGTGCAGGAGTCTCTGGCAGGTTTTGTCTCCAAGGTAACAGCGAGTGTGGAGAGGATGGAGGAGTCCATCTCTAACATGAGCAGTGCCTTTTTGGAGGCAATGACGCATGAACGCACCACCCCGGAAAGGATGGCAACCTCCATGGTAAGGATGGCTATCTCTCTGGAAAGGATGGCTACAGTAGAGGAGAAGATGGCTAAGGTCATGGAGGAAATAAGTCGCCAGAGTCAGGAAAACATGGTCAATGTTCAGAATAGACTGACATCTCTGGTGTAGCAATAGTCAGCTATTGAGCAGAGAAACCAGAGCTTCATGGAAGTCCTTTTGAGTAGGATTGCCAGTGCATAGATGGGTCCTCATGGCCCCCCTGATGTGCAGCAAGGTGCTGTCAAGCCACTTGCTAGCACTGAAGTGGGGCTGACCCATGAGAGGGATGTTGGTGGCAGACAAGAAGGAAGTGGGGGCTTCTCTCCAAGCGCTCACCCTCCCATGCCACTGAGTAGCACTCGGTCAGACCCCCACCAGAGTCCTCACCCAACTGAGATGGGCATCTCAGCCCCTGCACAGACGCAGGAGGAGCAGTCTTGCCGAGCCCTCACAGGCTTGCAAACCCAGAGGACGCCCACCAAAGGTGTCGACGCAGGAGCAGCATGAAAGTGAGCAAGGTGCCTCCACATCTGCTGAAGCCACAGGGGAAGCACCACGTAGAAGCACGCGTAAAGGAAGATAAAGCACAATTAGTCACAAGGGTAGTCACTTGGGTGTTCTGTTCTGTTGTGTGTAATTTTTGACACTGTCATTCTTTTGTGAATGGATTAAACAGAAGTGATGGCAAACAGTTGAAGTTCTGGTCTATGTGATCTCGGAAATGGAAGTTCCAAGTTGAGGGCTCAGGGCGATTTGCATTTGTAATGATGGTGCTCAGAGTGAATAGGAATCCACAGGTTCTTGTCCATTGTTTATGGTATGATAAGAAGGTGCCAGCCACATGTGTTTGATTCGTCTACCTAAGCGAATCTGGCAAATATTAGTGCATCCCGGGCAGCAATGTGTTCGGCTGCTGCGGCAGCTGCCTCATGCGCCTCCACAAGATATTCGTCGTCCTCCTCCACTTGCTCCTCATTTGTGGAGGCTATGCGCTGAACCACTTGTTCCTCAGGCAGCTGCAAGCCACGATGTTGTGCGATGTTGAGCAGTGCTCAGCAGACCACTACGATTCTGGAGACTCTGGCTGCTGAGCACTATAGGGCTCCACCTGATCTGTCAAGGCATCTGAATCGCATCTTCAGCACGCCGATGGTGTGCTCGATGATGAATCTGGTTGAAATGTTGCTGACATTATAGCGCTCCTCAGCTTTGTTCGATGGCCTCTTCAACCGCGTCATTAGCCCGTGTCTCCAAGTAGCCACCCGGAAAGTTGGTTTGGCGGATTGAACAGCGGAGGCACACTAGACTGCCGCAGGATGAACGAGACATGGCAACTGCCAGGGTACGTCGCGCAAACATGCAAAATGTCCTTCCTGTGGTTACACACCAGCTGCACGTTGAGGGAGTGGAAGCACTTGCGGTTGACAAACAGCTGGGTTGTGAGGGGTGCCCTAAGGGCCACGTGTGCAGTCTACGACGCCCTGCACCCTTGGCAAGCCTGCCATATTTGCAAAGCCAACCACATGCACGGTTACACTTGCTTGATCCATCGAGAAGTGGATGTAATTGTGCACCTTGGCAAAGAGGGCATCGGTTACCTGTGTGATGCAAGTGTGTGCGGCCGACTGGGAGATGTCTGTTGATGATCCCTGGAAGGATCATGAAGCAAAAAATTGAGGGCGGTGGTGACTTTGACCGCCACTATTAAGGGGTGTCCACCCGCTCCTCTGGGCTACAGGTGTTGGTGCAGCAGTGCGCAGATGTCACCGGCTACCTCTTGCAAAAGTCTTAGCCTCCTTTGGCACTGCTGCTCAGCCATGTTGAGCAAGGTAATCCTCGGCCTGTAGACCCTGTGTGGGGGTATCTTCTGCCGAGACATGCATCCCTGCGCTGACGCCTTCTGCCCTGTGCACCATCAGGTGGCTGAGCAGGAGGTTGGCGCTCCTGCTGTTGGTGCTGCTGTTGTGCCTGGTTCTGCTGCGGCTGCTCGTCCTCAGAATCTGAGGACCAGGATGAAAGGAAATAAATGGTTCCCATGCTGCTGGTAGATATCTCCGTTGAAGAAGCCCTCAGTCAGTGTGGGGAGAGGGTTTTCCCAGGAGGTCACAGTGGAGATGGATCACAGCTTCACCACTTCCAAGATCAGTAGACCTGCAAAAAGTTTTCCAAGACCTGAAAAAACAAAGTTCTGCCACCTGCAACTGATCCTTGTTGAGAGCTCCGTTTTTATGCTGGAGCTGCAGCTGTCAAGAAGGCAGCCACTTGTGAACCCGACACAATTAGCTGGCATGGTTTGGGAACGGCGTGGAACACGCAGAAAAAGTGGTAAAATGTTAAACGGCTGTCAAAATAGCATTATCCAGGTAGTTAACAAGCCGTTAACTGCCTTAAGTGCCTATCCCGCTGCTTGGTGGCGGGACCAAACAGGAGTCTGGGAGCCCACTTTTGTCAAAGTTGCGCGGAGGCGGGTTGACTGCGAGATCGGCACTTAAAGTTGCTATTTTGCCACCTGATCCGCCACCAAAATCGCGGCCACTGTGTTTGTAAGATGAACTAGATCAGGAAGTATAGGATTTTTCATAAGGTGACTTAATGGCCAGATCTCTCTCAACCTGTTTGCACCTGTTTCCTCACAGAATGACATCTACGAGTGGTCCCGGGATCACCGGGTACATCACAAATACTCCGAGTCCAACGCCGACCCCCACAATGCCACCCGTGGATTCTTCTTTTCTCATATCGGCTGGCTGTTTCTGCGAAAACACCCGGATGTAACGGAGAAAGGAAAGAAGCTGGACGTCCGTGACCTCCTTGCTGACCCTGTTGTTCTGTTCCAGAGAAAGTAAGCACTACAGAGTGAGAGAAAACCTCAGGAATACTTGCAATACTTGTTCACTATTGCTAATAATAAATATTGAAGGGGATTCTTTTTTGGAAACTTTATCCCAATAAGGTCAAAAAGTAACCAGGTTTCTTTGGATTATCGTCATCATCTGCAGCATGGGCTCACAAAGTATTTCTCTGCCCTAATCTAAGGAGTAGTGTTCTTTACTTGGCATTGTTAATGGTAGAATCCCTAGTAATACTAAGCCACCATCAACAAACTGTCAATAAATAATGAGTAATTTGTATTAAAGAAAGCTAACTAAATAAATAATTTCTTGTAGATTAGCACTCATGCCAATGTTTTGACTTTAATATAGGCGGTCAGAGCAGGTGACAGCTGGGCTGATAAACCCACCCACAGTCTGATCCCATCCCCTAGGTGGTACGTGGGACACTGACGCACATGACTGCATCTCTCCCTGCAGCTGATATAATGTGACCAGGCTTATGTGCTATTGCATATATAGATATTGTTTAAGTGACTTATTGAAGTCTCTATGTTAATGAAGTTGAAATTTAGTCTCATTTAAAATTTTAAAAGCAAGTAATACTGCTCTTTTTAATTTTTTTTTACATACAGTGACATTTGGGAGAGATACAAAACTGGCTGTCTGCATCAAGCTGAAAACAACAGCTATTCTGACACGAGGATAATTGGATTTATTTTATTTCAGCCATATTAAAAATTTAAGACCGCTAACGGCACTACATTGTAACGAAGCTAGCTCTTCAAATCACTTTCAATAAAGGGGAAAGACTCATTTGTTTATACTCCTGCAAACACTGCAGTGTTTGCTTAGCTGTACTCCTTCCTCTGAGCAGTGCTTTTCAAATCTTGAGTCCAAAAGTTTGATAGCTCTTTTTTCCAACTACCATCTCTTTTTGCTGTCTGCAGTTGGAAGTGGAAAAAAAAAGACCATCTCTGTTAATCTCATTGCTGCTGTTGATGAAATTTTTCTTTGGGCACAATGTGTAACAAAATCATAACCCTGTCCTTTTAAAACATAACATAGGGAGCAAATCTTCATCCTGTGTTTTCATAGTGAACAAAACCAGACTTTTTTTCCTCTACAATCTTTCCCTTCTCCTCCCTTCATCTCCTTTTATTGTTCAGATCTTCTCTCTTGATCTGTTGGTACATGTCTCCTCACAGAATGACCTGCACTGGGGTATGATCCCACAGACACTGGCCTTTCTCCAGTAGCTTGCCCTCATGTCCATTGTTCATGTGTGTGCCTTGACCAGGAATGTTGGCCAGCTATCTGACAGTGGAGGTTATCACAACTAAGCCTAATTCCATCCTTACCTGATGTCCACACACCTCCATCACCAAATGGAGTCGTTGGATAGTGGTCAGGACCAGGACCTCTGGCTGATTCTTTTCCCCTTCCCTGGGAGCACGGTGCCAGACTGGGAGCAACCTTTGCTGTCCTGGTTGGGATCAGATAACTCAGCACAAACTGGGGACCGAATGTGAGATGTTCCTACACTGTATGGTTCAGAGCCAGTGACTTTACCACTGAAAACCTACTAAACTAGACTTAATAGCATAAGAACATAAGAATTAGGAGCAGGAGTAGGCCATACCGCCCTTTGAGCCTGCTCCGTCATTCATTAAGATCATGGCTGATCTTTGACCTCAGCTCCACTTTCCCGCCCAATCCCCGTATGCCTTGCTTTCCCTAGAGTCCAAAAATGTATCTATCTCAGCCTTGAATATACTCAACGACTTAGCATCCACAGCCCTTTGGGGTAGGGAATTCCAAAGATTAACAACCCTCTGCGTGAAGAAATTCCTCCTCATCTCAGTCGTAAATGGCTGACCCCTTATCCTGAGACTATGCCCCCTAGTTCTCCCATTTCCTCACATTATACTCTATCTGCCACCTTATTGCCCACTCACTGAACCTGTCCATATCCCTTTGCAGACTCTTTGGGCTGCATTTTCATTCAGAAGTCGGGAAGGAGGCGGGACTACAATTTTCAGGTTTTTGACCCGCCTCCATCGACGTCCGGCCAATCCACGCGATTTTCCCTTGATTGACCTTGTTGCGCCCGCCCAGCGGGCTCAGCAGGCCAATTAAGGGCCACCCGGCAACAGGTGACGTCACAGACTGAAATTTCATCTGTCAAGAGGTGTTGACAGATGAAATATCAGTGTTTCACAGCTGTTTGAAGCTGTCAGACACTGACAGTCTGACTTCTAACCTGAGTCCTTCTACGCAGACTCAGTTAGAACTCTCACCGGCACTGAAAGCTGAAGGCTGTCACTTCTGACAGATCGCAGCCGTTCTGCTTTCAGTGCCGGCTGAGTGATGGACTCCCGACGCCTAGAGGAAGGAAGGCTGTAAAGGTAAGTACAGGTAATTTAAACTTCTTTACACACTTTAGACACACCAAACACACTTACCTTTGCACTCATGCACCCATCACTCACCTGAACACCGACATCTCGACCCCTCCAAGTCCTTCAACCCGACGGCCCGCCTCCTCTAACTTGGCGTGGTTTGGAGCCGTCGGGAATCCCACACGACACCCTTAAAAATAGGGATTAGGCTAAAAACTGCCTGTTAACTACCTGTTAACAGGCAGTTAATTGGCACTAATCCCTTCCCGCCTCGGGTCGGCGGGTCCCAGTGCGGGGCGGGTACCCGCCTTCTTTGAAACTTACGTGGAGGCGGGTTTTGGGCGGGATGGTGTTGGGACCCCCGAATTCGGGATTTTAGCCCCCCGCATGCCTAAAAGCCCGCCTCATGACACACTGAAAATCTAAGCTTTTGTGTCTTCCTCACAGCTTACTTTCCCACCTAGCTTTGTATCGTCAGCAAACTTGGATACATTGCAGTCAGTCCCTTCATCTAAGTCATTAATATAGATTGTAAATAGTTGAGGCCCAAGCACTGATCCCACTAGTTACAGCCTGCCAAATGGAAAATTACCCATTTATCCCTACTCTCTGTTTTCTGTCCATTAACCAATCCTCTATCCATGCTACTATATTACCCCCAACCCCATGAGCCCTTATCTTGCGTAGCAACCTTTTATGTGACACCTTATTGAATGCCTTTTGGAAATCTAAATAAACTACATCCACTGGTTCCGCTTTATCTACCCTGCTAGTTACACCCTCAAAAAACTCTAATAAATTTCCCTTTCATAAAACCATGTTGACTCTACCTAATCATATGATTTTCTCAGTGTCCTGTTACCACTTCCTTAATAATGGATTCCAGCATTTTCCCGATGACAAATGTCAGGCTAACTGGCCTGTAGTTCCCTGTTTTCTCTTTTCCCTCCTTTCTGGAATAGCGGGGTTACATTTGCTACCTTCCAATCCGCTGGGACCGTTCTAGAATCTAGGGAATTTTGGAAGATCACAACCAGTGCATCTACTATCCCTGCAGCCACCTCTTTTAGAACCCTAAGATGTAGGCCGTCAGGATTGCTAATAACTCTGCAGAAACTGGATAAGAGAGCCGCAAATGCCCGGAAGTGTAGAGGTGTGGAATCTGTTCGTACCTTGACCTGAGGTGTGCTGCGGTGCCCTCAGATAGTAGATCTGATGGATAGGTTGCTTTACAATGAAGTGCAGTGCCAGCCTTCACACCAGCAGGCAGAATGTTCAGTTTCCTTCTAATTAGTGCTGCTTGGAACCCAAAACATCACCAAATACGAATCAGACAAATTATAGCACAGAAGGAGGTCATTCAGCCATTGCACCCATACTGCTGCTAGCTCTTCAACTGGAGATATCGAGGGCAATAGTAACTTTGGGGGTTAGTGTAAAATGGCCGATGTCGAATTGGCTGCCAAGTATGCCTTCCTCTCGATTTTCTCTTCCATTCACTTCAATTGGAAGGGAAATGGGGTGTGGTGTCTAACGGACGGCTAATTCGTTTTCACCCATTTTACACCATTGACCAAAGTTAAAATTGCCCCCATCCACTCCAATCCTGTTTCACTTTCCCCATCTATGATATATTAAAAATCTTGTATGCACTTCCTTTCTACAAAATCTTACTTCCTGTTGTCATGTTTTTGTTACACTTTTGTGTCAACTTTTTTTAAATTATAAATTCCAATGTCTAAGTCTGTTCCCTGTTGTCATTTACTCACCAAATAGTGGAAACAATATTTCATTATTTACCTAGGAGATCTAGGAGTCAAATCAATGTTGAGCATGTATTTTTGAGTGGGGGGTTACCCTGCCAGTTACATAAGTGAGGCATATGTAAGAAAAAAGTGCCATGTTGTGTGTTTACTAATTATTTCAAACATAGTTGGCCACAATTAGAAATGTCAATGGTTTTTGAAGTATGCACATTGAACCACTTTATCATAACCATCAAATCCTGTGGGCTGCAGTTGTCAGAGGCATTAAGAAACATGTCCAGTCTTCACATCTCGCATTTATTTCTTTTCTACCTTTTGAGAATTATTTACCTCATTGATGAGGAAGAATTGATGACCTAAATTGCACAAGTGTGTTCCATAATACCAAGGTACAGTAAAAACTGTGCCTAGATTCTCATGTATTTTTAATGAAAAGCTAACTGACCTCCAAGTAAGTTGGTTATTTCAAGACTGTAAGTTCTACTTGAATCACGTCCAATTACTGCATTTGTATTGTATCTTTCACATAACTTGCTGCATGCTAACTGTGCACAATTCTTAGCCTTGATAAATAGGTCCTACAGTTGACTTTGATTGTGCTGAACTGGGTTGTGGTGTTAAGTAGGTAACACTAATGACATATGAATTGAAACCACAGACCCAAGAAGGAAGCTGTAAATGTGTCAAAGGTTCACCTTTAGGCTCCCCAGTGGCCTAGTGGGTAAGGCACTACCTGGTATAGGGATCGTCATACAAGCCAGAAGGCTCCGGTTTCAAATCTCGGCTAGGGCAGCAGTTTGGGATGTTAGGATTGGCTTCAGTGCCCTTGATCTAGGGAAAGGAAATAGAATCAGCCAGGGTTCCTGCTGCCAATCATTTTCCAGTGACTGCCTGCTGGAAAGTGGATATCTGATGAAGAAAGGATCAGGTTTGGATGTGACGCCCTCTGTCGAATAGCGTGCCAACACTCCCTACAGTATTCATATTTATAGTGGTGTGTCACCAGTTTAACCCTCTATTCTAATCCCAACAAATATTCAAAAACTGCCGTAAATATAAATGACAGAATTCACCAGGAATTTCCAGAGGGGGTTCTCCTAATTGGCCATTCTAACTTCGGTGGAAGATTGGTGGAAACCCTGTTTAGCATCTATCTGGGGTTTCACAGAATCACAGAAACCCCACAGTGCAGATAGAGGCCATTTCGGCCCATCGAGCCTGCACCGACACATATCCCACCCGATCCCCGTAACCCCTACACCAACACATATCCCACCCTGGCAAAGTTACGAGGACCAATCAGGAGAACCCCTCGAAGAAATTCATGGCGATTCTGTTTGAATTGCATTATTCACTTTAGTTTACCATGTCTCGAATCCATGCTCACTGGTTCTGGATCATTGTATACATCAGATAAACTTATTACACGCTTTCATAATCTTAAAATATCCATCAATATCCCAAAAAATCCCAAGATACACAATTGCCCTTCATATTTTGGTACAGAAAGATCTGGTATTAACCTTACAGCCCTCCACTTAACTTTCTCCAATAACATTATATCCCTTTTGATGTAGGGTAACCAAAAACTGACGTGTATATTGTAGATAATTCTTGTAGATTCCAGAAGAACCATTTGGTCTTGATTAAAACTGGTTTCCATATGTTCAAAGAAAGGGGACTTTTAGCCAGCCACTGAAAGGTTTACCTGAGTGTCAGCGGTTTTATTATTTGTTTTTATCTTGTACACATGTACTGATTATCTTTTAAGAGAATTGTGCTAGTGATTTGTGTCTAAATAAGATTTGCTCTCTTTCATAGGTACTACAAGAGCTCCGTTTTAATCATGTGTTTCTTAATGCCAACTTTTATCCCCTGGTACTTCTGGGGGGAAAGTCTGTGGAATTCCTACTTCCTGGCTTCCATCCTTCGATACACTGTATCTCTGAACGTCACCTGGTTGGTAAACAGCGCTGCTCACATGTATGGAAACAGACCCTATGACAAGTACATCAGCCCTAGAGAAAACAGATTAGTTACTTTCGGAGCAATTGGTGAGTAGGAAGCTGGTTCAAGCTGTTAAGTTATTCTGTGAACTTGGATGTGTTCTTGAACTTACAATATTTGATAGCAGGAGGGGACTGACAGGGGCTCAGGGATACAGCGAATTTCACATTGACCCAAGCATCTGGGATTTTAGTGATCGAATTGAACCTTTTTTCCCCCTTTCCTTTCTGCCTCCTGAAGACAATAGCTTCGATTTTGTGAGGCCCCTCGCCGCTGGCAGGGTCCTGCACGCAGGGGTGAAGAATATAGAATCGGGCACTGGAGGGGCCAGCTAATGCAGGTGCCACATTCTCTCAGGTGCTTTGGCCTCAGTACCCTGTGACCTACACTTGGACATGTCAGAGGAGATCTGTCTTCACCACCTCTGCTTCACTAAGCAGGTAGCCAGAGAGCGCTGCCACCTGCTGCACAATGGCCTGCATGCAATATCTGGGTCAGGGATGTCTGTTTGCATAGAGGGTGATGGTTATACCACAATGTGAAACTTTCACATAACCAGATCACTCCAGCAGACACCTGCCACACTAGACAGTCTGCAGTACTCAGGGAAGTGACAACTGCTTTGTTTGAAAGGGGCAACACTTTCCATCACCTTTGCTGTGGAAATGAGGCATCAGATGAACAGGGCATAAGTTTTCTCCGGGTGGCAGGGTTTTCTTGAGTGCAAAGGGCCCCACTTTGTATCCATGCGGGCATCAGGGCTCTTCATATCAACTCTGTGGCCTTCATGAAGAGAAAAGGTTTGCACTCAATTAACGGTCAGGTGGTATCTCACCACAGAAACATCACAGAATTACATAGAAGTTACAACACAGAAACAGACTACAGGAAACTTTCTGGTATCCGGCACTGACGGGACCGAGCTGGTGCCGTACCATCAAAACTGCCGTAGAAACCAGCGCTAATGTTAAAACATACGGAGCTTTTGAGCTCCGTGTGAATCAACAAACCCTGTTGCTTAGCAACAGCTTCAAAACAGTCGGCCGCAGCTTAAAAGCGTCTCTGTAGCTAAGCAACAGCTTCAGCTAGACCTTGCAGAGCCTGACTGGAAAAAAAAAAGCAACGAGAAGTAAAAAAACTTATAGGAAACGGCTCCTGAATTTTGCCGGTAGATAGAGCTTTCCGGACATTTAACCTCCGGTTAAACGAAAGTTTCCTGTATTCGGTTTAAATAGTTCTAATCACATTTCCTCACCCTTTCCCCATTTCCCTTTATCCCCTTTTTCCTTCATCCACCTATCCAATCTATCTTGAGTGTTGACAGAGTTTCTGTCTCAACCACAAATTTTGGAAGTGAATTCCACAACCTTGCGAGTCTCTGTGTAAAGAAATTTCTCCTGCTCTCTGTTCTAAATCTGTTGTATTTAATCTTGTATCTATGACCTCTCGATCTAAACCCCTCAACTGCTGGAAACTTTCTGCTTCTATCTACTGCATCACATCCTTTCACAATTTAAAAAACTTCTATTATATCGCCCCGTAATCTGAATTACTCTGAGGACAAAAGACACAATTTTTCAAGTCTTTCTCCGTATTGTGTTTTCTCATACCAGGCAGCATCCTAGTGAATCTGTGTTGTACCCTTTCTACAGCTTCAGTATCCTTCCTATAGTGTGGAGGAGCCCAATACATCACGCAGAGGCCTTGTTAAGGTTTTATTTAGGGTTACTATTAGCTCTTGGCATTTATATACTATACCTCTTGTAATAAAACATTGGGGGGCAATTTTAAGCTAACCTACCTAGCGGGAAGCTGACGGTTTCAGATCGGCTGCCCATTTTACATCCCACCCAATTATATTGTCCATTGACTTCAGTGGAAAGTAAAATCGGACAGTGTGAAATGGGCAGTCAATCTGATCCTGTCAGTTTCCCGCCAGGCAGTTAGGTTAAAATTAACCCCCTAGAGTTCTTAGTTTTTTTTTAATGGCCTTATCAACCTGAGGTGTTACCTTTTAATGTCCTGTGAACCTGTACCTCCAAATCCTTTTGCTCTTCCACAGCACCGAGCCTACTTCCATTACTAACATTGACTTCCATCTGACACTTTTTAGCTCATTACCCCCATTTTATCAATATTTCTTTGCAGCTTCCTTTGGTCTTTTAAAAAATTAACTCTACCTCCTATTTTGGTGTTCTTTGCAAATAGGAACAAAGGAATAGGAGTAGACCATTCAGCCCCTCGAGCCTGTTCTGCCATTTGATGAGATCATTGCTGATCTGTGATCTAACTCCATATACTTGCCTTTGGCCCATGTCCCTTAATACCTTTGGTTAACAAAAAGCTATCAATCTCCGATTTAAAATTAACATTTTTTAAAAATTCGTTCATGGGATGTGGGTGTTGCTGGCAAGGCCAGCATTTATTGCCCATCCCTAGTTGCCCTCGAAGGTGGTGGTGAGCCACCTTCTTGAACCGCTGCAGTTCGTGTGGTGAAGGTACTCCCACAGTGCTGTTAGGGATGGAGTTCCAGGATTTTGACTCAGTGATGATGAAGGATCGGCTATATACTTCTAAGTCAGGATGGTGTGTGACTTGGAGGGGGACTTGGAGGTGCTGGTGTTCCCATGCACCTGCTGCCCTTGTCCTTCTAAGTGGTAGAGGTCGCGGGTTTAGGGAGGTGCTGCCGAAGAAGCCTTGACGAGTTGCTACAGTGCATCTTGTAGATGGTACACACTGCAGCCACGGTACGCTGGTGGGTGGAGGGAGTGAATGTTTAAGTTGGTGGACGGGGTGCCAATCAAGCGGGCTGCTTTGTCCTGGATGGTGTCGAGCTTCCTGAGCGTTGTTGGAGCTGCACTCATCCAGGCAAGTGGAGAGTATTCCATCACACTCCTGACTTGTGCCTTGTAGATGGTGGAAAGGCTTTGGGGAGGCATGAGGTGAGACACTCGCCGCAGAATACCCAGCCTCTGACCTGCTCTTGTTGCCAATGTATTTATGTGGCTGGTCCAGTTAAGTTTCTGGACAATGGAGACCCTCAGGATATTGATGGTGGGGGATTCTGCGATGGTAATGCCGTTGAATGTCAAGGGGTGGTGGTTAGACGCTCGCTTGTTGGAGATAGTCATTGCCTGGCATTTGTGTGGTGCAGATGTTACCTGCCACTTATCAGCCCAAGTCTGAATGTCGTCCAGCTCTTGCTGCATGTGGGTATGGACTGCTTCATTATCTGAGGAGTTGCGAATGGAACTAAACACTGTGCAATCATCAGCGAACATCCCCACTTCTGATCTTATGATGGAGGGAAGGTCATTGATGAAGCAGCTGAAGATGGTTGGGCCTAGGACACTGCCCTGAGGAACGCCTGCAGCGATGTCCTGGGGCTGTGATGATTGACCTCCAACCACCACAACCATCTTCCTTTGTGCTAGGTATGACTCCAACCAGTGGAGAGTTTTCTCCCCCGATTCCCATTGACTTTAGTTTTACTAGGGCTCCTTGATGCCACACTCAGTCAAATGCTGCTTTGATGTCAAGGGCAGTCGTTCTCACCTCACCTGAGGAATTCAGCTCTTTTGTCCATGTTAGGACCAAGGCTGTAATGAGGTTTGGAGCCGAGTGGTCCTGGCGGAACCCAAACTGGGCATCAGTGAGCAGGTTATTGGTAAGTGCTGCCTGATAGCACTGTCGACGACACCTTCCATCACCTGATGATTGAGAGTAGACTGATGGGGCGGTAATTGGTCAGATTGGATTTGTCCTGCTTTTTGTGAACAAGACATACCTGGGCAGTTTTCCACATTGTCAGATAGATACCAGTGTTATTGCTGTACTGGAACTGCTTGGCTAGAGGCGCGACTTGGAGCACAAGTCTTCAGCACGATAGCCGGGATGTTGTCAGGGCCCATAGCCTTTGCTGTATCCAGTGTGCTCAGCCGTTTCTTGATATCATGTGGAGTGAATCGAATTGGCTGAAGACTGGCTTCTGTGGTGATGGGGACCTCAGGAGTAGACCGATATGGTTCATCTACTTGGCACTTCTGGCTGAAGATGATTGCAACCGCTTCAGCTTTATCTTTTGCACTCACGTGCTGGCCTCCACCATCATTGAGGATGGGGATATTCATGGTGTCTCCTCCTCCCATCAGGTGTTTAATGGATCACCACCATTCACGACTGGACGGGGCAGGACTGCAGAGCTTTGATCTGATCTGTTGATTGTGGGATCACTTGGCTCTGTCTATAGCATGCTGCTTCTGCTTTTTAGCATGCATGTGGTCCTGTGTTGCAGCTTCCCCAGGTTGGCACCTCATTTTTAGGTACACCTGGTGCTGCTCCTGGCATGCTCTTCTACACTCCTTATTGAACCAGGGTTTGTCCCCTGGCTTGATGGTAATGGTAGAATGAGGGATATGCCGGACCATGAGGTTACAGATTGTGGTGGAATATAATTCTGCTGCTGCTGATGATGGCCCACAGTGCCTCATGGATGCCCAGTTTTGAGCTGCTAGATCTGTTCTGTATCTATCCAATTTAGCACAGTGGTAGTGCCACACAACACGATGGAGGGTATCCTCAGTGTGAAGACGGGACTTCATCTCCACAATGACTGTGTGGTGGTCACTGCTACCAATGCTGTCCTGGACAGATGCATCTGTGACAGGGAGATTGGTGAGGACGAGGTCAAGTAGGTTTTTCCCTAGTGTTGGTTCTCTCACCACCTGTCGCAGGTCCAGACTGGCAGCTATGTCCTTCAGGACTCGGCCAGCTCGGTCAGTAGTGGTGCTACCGAGCCACTCTTGGTGATGGACATTGAAGTCCCCCACCCAGAGTACATTCTGTGCCCTTGCTACCCTCAGTGCTTCTTCCAAGTGGTGTTCATCAGCTGAGGGAGGGCGGTAGGTGGTAATTAGCAGGAGGTTTCCTTGTCCATGCTTGACCTGAAGTCATGAGACTTCATAGGGTCTGGAGTCAATGTTGAGGACTCCCAGGGCCACTCCTTCTCGACTGTATACCGCTGTCCCTCCACCCCTGGTGGGTCTGTCCTGCCGGTGGGACAGGACATACCCAGGGATGGTGATGGAGGAGTTTGGGACATTAGCTGAAAGCTATGATTCTGTGAGTATGACTATGCTGTGTTGCTTGACTAGTCTGTGGGACAGCTCTCCCAATTTTGGCACAAGTCCCCAGATGTTGGTGAGGAGGACTTTGCAGGGTCAACTGGGCTGGGTGTGCCGTTGTGTCCGTAGCCGTTGCCGAGTGGTCTGTCCGGTTTTATTCTTATTATTTTTCATAGCGGTTTTTTACAACTGAGTGGCTTGCTCGGCCATTTCAGAGGGCAGTTAGGAGTTAACCACATTGCTGTGGGTCTGGAGTCACATATAGGCCAGACCAGGTAAAAATGGCAGATTTCCTTCCCTAAAGGGCATTCGTGAACCAGATGGGTTATTACGACAATCCGATAGTTTCATGGTTACCATTACTGACACTAGCTTTTTATTCCAGACTTACTAAATTAACTGAATTTAAATTCCCCAGCTGCTGTGGTGGGATTTGAACTTGCCTCTCCGGATCATTACTCCAGGCCTTGGATAACTAGTCCAGTAACATAACATGCTACCGTTCCTGTTTGTGGAAGAGAGTTCCAAACTTCTACCACCCTTTGTGTGTAGAAGTGTTTCCTAATTTCACTCCTGAAAGGTCTGGCTCTAATTTTTAGACTATGGCCCTGGTCCTAGAATCCCCAACCAGCGAAAATAGTTTCTCTCTATCTACCCTATCTGTTCCCCTTAATATCCTGAAAACTTCGATCAGATCACCCCTTAACCTTCTAAATTCTAGGGAATACAACCCTAATTTGTGTAATCTCTCCTCATAACTTAACCCTTGGAGTCCGGGTATCATTCTGGTAAACCTACACTGCACTCCCTCCAAAGCCAATATATCCTTCCTAAGGTGTGGTGCCCAGAACTGCTCACAGTACTCCAGGTGTGGTCTAAACAGGGTTTTGTACAGCTGCAACATAACCTCCCTGCTCTTATATTTATGCCTCAGCTAATGATGGCAAGTATCCCATATGCCTTTTTAACCACCTTATTTACCTGTCCTGCTGCCTTCAGGAATCTATGTACATGCACACCAAGGTCCACAGCCTGTCAACCTGGCTGGCTGCAGGCAGGAATCCGAAGCCTCGCATTCAAATCAGGCCCTGGCGTTAAAGCTCCAGAGCCCCCTCGCCCCAACCCGCCTCCCTTGAGAAAATGCCAGCCTTTCTCTTTAGTGAAGACCAATGCTAAGTACTTATTAAATACCGCCACCATTTTTTGATCATCTACGAATCCTCTCCTCCTCAGGGTCTCACCTGATTTTTAATCAATTCTCTTTTTCTGATATACTTGTAAAATACTTTACCTTTTGATTTTTTTTTTTTAATTTCCTCATACGCCCTCGGCTTTTCTTCTCCCACTCGTTTCTTAATTTCTCATACTGTAAAGTCTGTGGGTTGTACAGTTAATAACGACACAGACTTCAGGAATAACAAACAAACAGGTCTTTACTATTCGAAGGTCAGGGCGAATCTGCCCCAGCAATCCTGCCACAACACTTATATACTGGTGTGGTCACTGTCGGTATTACAGTATACAGAAGCCAAACAAGTAGTGCCACACCTAAAGTAGTTCTCTTAAAGGTGAACGGTTACATACAATAGTTTCCTTAAAGGTAGACGGGTACATACACTACAATACTCCCTTTTTAGCTTATGACTTACAGAGTCCCATTAACATACATATCTTCAACTTCATATAAAACACTTTACAGATATAATCTCGGTGGGAAACAGTTCACAAAGTCAGTCTCTGCGGGAACAGTTCACAGATTCAGTCTCCGATCTTGACTTGGTCCGAACAACATCTCTTTGGTGTAGCCGGTTCACATGGATAGTGTGACTCCTCCATAGCCTTTTCCTTGACGTAACAGCTTGAACTTTCGTCCTGTTGAACTGGCAGTGCCGACTTTTATAACCAACTGGCTGTCTTGATAATTTCCCACTTTTCAACTAATTTAGCTCCTTTCGTAGGTCCCCTCCTGAGCTGGTAGAAGTGATAATATTTTAGATAGTTATTGTCTTCTGCCTCTTCTTTTTCTTTTCTGCCTTTTTGAGACTCTCGGGGCTCCTTTCTCGGCTGCCAGCTGTAGCGCCACCAACTCTCTATGTTCCTTAGACCTTAAGTGTTTCATCCTGATTTCAGCACTTTGGGAGTTTTCCTCACAAACTGGGCAGACCAGATCCTCGTAATATTCAGTGTCACTCAACAGGTCATGGTAATATTCGGGGTCGTCCTGAGTTAGGCCAGCGAGAGGGCCTTCTACTTCCTCCTTACCCATCTGGACGTTAGCCGACTGTGGTTCCTTCCCTAGACATCTTTCTTGAAAAGACTTCCTCATACATTCATATTCATCACGCTCTTCCTGGGTTGTCTGCCATTCCTTCACTACTGTCCTCATTTGTGAGTTCAATACCTTCCCTTCCATCGGGGATTGCGTTATCCGGCTATTTACTCATTCTTCTGTTCAATTTGACGTAATTCAGCGTCCTTTTGGCATCCTTGTAAAAGCTGTGTTGCCACCTCCGCTATCTCCATCCCTTTTGGAAGCTCCGAATTCCTTCCCTTTGAAGCCTGAAGCTCGTGTTCCCCTTGTGGAGTCTTGTCACTCCGCCTGTGAAGGAGTTGGCTGGTCGTTAACTCTTCCCCGGGGACACTGTGGATCAGCTTCTTCTCTATTTCATCCACCTTTCCCTCTGGTGCTTGGGTTTTAAGCGCTCGAAGAAGTTGCGCCTTGATGCTCTCTAGCTCCAGTTCAGGGGCCATTCTTCGAGTCTCTGTTTCTCTTCCAGTTGCCTTTCCTTCCACTGCCCGGATTTCCAGTTGACTATGTTCTTCAAGTTGTTGAACCCTGGTCATTTCCGCCTCATATTTGTCTTGGGTTTCCTTCAGTACTTTTATGAGTTCTTGAACCTCTTGGATTCCATGTTCTGCCATGTCTTCCACCTCCAATTTTTCATCGATGGATGGAATCTCTACCGATGAGTCTGTCTTGGCCTGGAGCTCCTCAAACATTTCCTGCATCCTTTGGACTTCTTGCTCATGTTCAACCTTTAGTTGCTCATATGCTTTCACTAAAACTAGCTTTTCGGAGGTTGCCGAGTTAACCCCCTCCAGAATTGTAGCCTGGGCCTGTTCATACTGTTCTTTCAACTTCTTACACTCTGCTTGTAAGGAGTCGTAGAGAGGAACTGGGATAAAATCCTGGCTGCCTGGAGATTCCTCTTCATTTGTTTCGTTCTGCAAATATTCTAACTCTTGAACAGCATCAGGGAGATGTGATCGATACTTAGCCATGATGGCCCTATGGTCGCTCTCAGCTTGAGCTAGCTGCCTCTGTTGTCTTTCCAGGTTCTCCCATTCGGTGTCCCAGAATTGTTCCATTGTTTTCATCTCTTGTACGAGACGGTAACTCAACTGTTCTAATTGTTGTATTTTGCGATACGTTTGAGTCCGGGCTCTGTGTTCTTCCGTCGTGGATAAGTCCTTAACTTGGACAGGCTCAGAATTCTCTGTCAACCTGGAGTTCTGCTCTGAAGCTTTATCCTTCTCGGTAGCATAAGCCTTTATGCCTGTCTTCGTTTTCTCCACCATAGTCGGCAAGTCCATTTCAGCCTTGTCTTCCATATTTGAGTTAGTCTTATCGTCATCCGTTCCAGAATCTGAGCTGATTGCTCGTACCGAGTCCTCACTTGTGATGGCTTTTAGATAGTGCCATTCCATGTCTATTTTCTTAATCCACTCCCGTCCTAGAAGTGGTGGTCCTCCCTCAGGTAATACGTACAAGTTCATTCTTGGGTGTTCTTTACCCCTCTCTCTCACCTTGACTCTTATCTTCCCCATGGGGTATACTTTATGCCCCGTGTATGTCTGTAATACGAACTTGGTATTCCTTAAGGGTATGTGAGAGAATAGCCGGTGGTAGTCCCTTCGATTGATGACTGATAGAGCTGATCCAGTGTCCAACTCCATTCTTACTTGGACTCCAGCTATTCTTAGCATGACCCAGATAGTTTGTAGATCAGCTTCCCTCCCCACATTGTGAATTCTCAGACTACCCAGCTCCTGGTTGTTTGGGTCTGAGTCTGAATTCTGTTCGTCTGAACTCTTCTCAGTCACCTTGTGTACCTTGCTGTACTTTTCTTGTGGTGGCTTCCTTTGGTTGTTGGTCTTCCTCCCTGACCGGCATACCTTTGCGATGTGACCCAGTTTGCCACATTTCCTACATTCTTGGTTCTTAAACCAGCATTGATTCTGGTCGTGCGTTGTCTTCCCACAACGATAGCATTTTGTTGTATTCGAGGTAATTTGGTCCACCCCGAGTGCCGCCGCCTTCAGCTGCATTTCTGCCGTTCCTTTCGCTGCGGCTTCGTGCGATGCAGCTATAAGAACAGCCCTGTCTAGTGTGAGGTCGTTCTCTTCCAGTAGTCGCTTTTGCGTCCCTTCTTTGGACAATCCACATACGAACTTGTCTCGCAGTGCCTCTGTCAGATTCCCTCCGAACTGGCAGTATTTCGCCAGCCTACGCAGTTCGACCAAGTATTCCGCGTTACTTTCGTCTTTCCTCTGCGTTCTTGCATAGAATTTGAAACGTTCAGCCAGCATCAACGGTGTGGGGTTCAAGTGGTCCTTCAGCACAGCCACAATCTCTTCGAAAGTCTGATCCGCCGGTTTATCTGGTGCTATTAGATGCTTCAAGAGCCCGTATGTTTTTGCCCCCATCGAGTTTAGCAATGTTATCGCCTTGTCGTCTTCCTCTATTTTGTTGGCTTCACAATAAATCTCTATGCGTTCCACGTACGTGGCCCAGTCTTCTATCTCAGAATTAAAATCGTTAATATTCCCTCGCTTAGGCATCTTTCTTTCCTTGGGAGCAGCACAAGTATTTCTTTAAGTATTCTTATTTATTTGTTTATTTCTAAGATGGCGGTTTTTCCCGCGAAAATGGCGGTTTCCCGCTCTTTCCTTCTCTCTCCGCCCACTTCAATGGCAGTTAAGATGGCGGTTTTCCCGCGAAAATGGCGGTTTCCCGCTCTTTCCTTCTCTCCCCGCCCACTTCAATGGCGGTTTCCCGCTTCTGTCGTCTTCTCCGCCTAATGGCGGCTTCCCGCGTTTCTTCCCTGGTGGAAGGGGTACGCTTTCCCCACAGTGGACAGGTTCAGCCGCTGGCTGGCTTCCGCACAGCTCCCCTTACTCGGCTCTGTCTCTCTCTCCCGCTCGCACGGCTCTACCGGCGCTGGGTACACCCCGTTCACGGATAACAGTTCAGCCGCTGGACTGGCTCTCGCGCAGTCTCTCTCCCCTTGCTCGGCTCTGTCTCTCTCTCCCACACGTTCGGCTCTACCGGCGCTGGGTACCCCGTTGGTGGAGGACAGTTCAGCCGCTGGACTGGCTCTCGCGCAGCCTCCTTTGGTCGGCTCTGCCTCTCCCACACGCTCTGTTCCCGTTCGCCTCCCAGCCCTCACGCAGTCCGGTGCTTCCCTCCCCGGCTGCGGCTGAGTTTCTCTCTTCCCGCGCCGGCTCCTGGTCTCAGCGCTTCGTGGCTTCGGTCGCTGCCCGGCTTTTTCCCGCCGATCGCGGTCCGGCTGTCTCACGATGCCGTTGGACCCGCCTTCCTGACCAGCTCTGCTCCCCCTCGACCGTGGTCGAGTGCACAGCCCTTATCCTCCGGATTTCGTTACACTTTTCCCCTACTCACAGTCTCCGCGGCCGCCTTGTTTCCTGCTGATCGGCTCACTCCACACCGTGGTAGAAGGGTAGTCAGTGCCTGTTGCAGACGGAAGCTTTTGTTGCTAAAGTCTTCCTCCTTTCTATTGCTGCAGCCTCGTGTTTTCTCCCAGCAGAACGACGAGGGCGGTTGCCTCTCTTCGACGCTCTTTAGTTGCTTTGGTAGTCTTGCCGCAGGGTACGATCGGACTCGTCGCCACTGTAAAGTCTGTGGGTTGTACTGTAAATAACGACACAGACTTCAGGAATAACAAACAAACAGGTCTTTACTATTCGAAGGTCAGGGCGAATCTGCCCCAGCAATCCTGCCACAACACTTATATACTGGTGTGGTCATTGTCGGTATTACAGTATACAGAAGCCAAACAAGTAGTGCCACACCTAAAGTAGTTCTCTTAAAGGTGAACGGTTACATTCAATAGTTTCCTTAAAGGTAGACGGGTACATACACTACACATACTCTACTTTTTTCATTAGTTTAGTCATTATGTGCCCTCATCTTCAATTTTAATTGGTTTCTAACCTTTTTACTTGTCCATGGTAGCCTGAAACTACTAGTAGTTTCCTTTTTTAATGAAATATACTTATTCTGTACATCTGCAATCCCTTAAAAAAAAATAAAAAAAATCCCCTTGTTGCTGTACGGTCCTGTGTGCCAATTTCTCATTCAACCCCTCCTCAGCTAGCTCGTTCCTCATCTTTCTAAAGTCTGCCTCAATAGAATCTGGTGTTCTAGTGTACATCAGTAACCGTTATCCAGAAAACAGCCATGACATCCTCCTTGTACGGCATTTCATGGTGCCCACGTCATTTGAAAAAGAAGAAACATTAAGTGGATAGCTCTTTAGGACAACAGGGCTATGCTCTGCAGCCGTAGCTTCTGACCCCATTGAGAAACCCAACAACAAAGCGGCACCTTGGCATGGACACCTGAGCATCTGTTTACTGTGCTTCGGCTGCCACCTTAACTTTAGCAAAACGTGTGCTATGCAGCTCAGGCACAATGAAAGACTGTATGCAAAAGGGTGTTGGCTGTGTACAGTGCTTGAATTAGTACTGCCCAAAGGCCGAGGCACTTTGCAACTTAGGTTTGTGATATAATAAAAACAGGAAATGCTGGAAATACTCAGCAGGTCAGGCAGCATCTGTGGAGAGAGAAACAGAGTTAACGTTTCAGGTCGATAACCCTTCGTCAGAACTGGAAAAAGCTGGAGATGGAACAGGCTTTTAAGCAAGTGTAGGGGCAGGGAAAGGGGGGAGGGGAGGAAAGAACAAAAGGGAAGGCCTGCGATAGGCAGGAGAGATTAAGAGATGGTGCAAGGCAAGGATCGGCCGGAAGGGGGGGCGGGGAAGATGATTGGCCGGGTGGTGGTGGGGGGTGGGGGGTTGAGAAGAGGATCGGCCAGGGTTCACGGGGTTGGGGAGAGGATCAGCCAAGGATCGCGGCAAGTGGTCGGCCAGGGTTTGCGGGGGGGAAGAGAGGATTGGGGCCGGCCTCATCATCATCACTGGGAGGAGGCCTGGGAAGGCGATCTGAGACCTCGTGAAGGGGTCCACAAATAATATGTGAAAAACTGAGGAGCACATTTACCTTCATGTGGCTCCCCATAGCAGTGCACTTCTTCCCCATTTGCAACCAAGTATGAGAGAGCTGGGTGACTACTTTAATTGGGTTGGCCACCTCCCTCTGTGCAGGTGATACATAGTTTTACTGGAGGGTGGTTTTCACACCCAAACTGATTGTTTACCTCCTAGAATCATAGTATGATACAACACAGGAGGCCATTTGGCCCATCATGTCTGTGCTGGCTCATTGAAAGAACTGTCCAATTAGTCCCACCCCCCTTGCTCTTTCCCATAGCCCTGCATTTTTATTCCACTTGAAATATTTATCTAATTCCCTTTTGAAAGTTATTATTGAATCTGCTTCCGCCATCCTTTTTAGGCAGTGCATTCCAGATTATAACAACTCGCTGCATTAAAAAAAAAAATTCTCCTGTTGCCTCTGGTTCTTTTGTCAGTTAACTTAAATCTGGTTACCAACCCTTCTACCACTGGAAAAAAACTTTCTCCTTATTTATTATATCAAAATCCTTTTTGTTTTTGAACACATCTATCAAATCTCCCCTAACCTTCTCTGCTCTAAGAAGAACAACCCCAGTTTCTCGAGCCTCTCCACATAACTGGAGTCCCTCATCCCCGGTGTCATTCGAGTAAATTTCCTCTGCACCATTTTTAAGGCCTTGGCATCCTTCCTAAAGTGTGGTGCCCAGAATTGAACACAATACTCCAGCTGGGGCCTATCCAGTGTTTTCTAAAGGTTTAGCGTAACTTCTTTGCTTTTGTACTTTGTGCCTCTATTTATAAAGCCAAGGATCCCGTATGCCCTTTTAACAGCCTTCTCAACTTGTCCTGTCGCCTTCAAAGGTTTGTGTATGTACACCCCCAGGTCTCTCTGTTCCTGCACCCCTTTTAAAATTGTACCATTTTGTTTATATTGCCTCTCCTCATTCTTCCTACCAAAATGAATCACTTCACACTTCTCTGCCTTAAATTTTATCTGCCATGTGTCTGCCCATTTCACCAGCCTATGTCTTCCTGCAGTAAGTTACTATCCTCCTCACTGTTTACTGCATTTCCGAATTTCATGTCATCTGCAAGCTTTGAAATTATGCCCTGTATACCCAAGTTCAGGTCATTAATATATATCAAAAAGATATATTTGCATTTTCAGGATTTCTCTGCGTTGGTGACCATGTTCCTGCTAAGCTGCGTGGCTGCGCATTGGTCTGGAGGTCCCACGCAGGCCGCTCACTGGCTTTTAAATGGAAAAAACTGCACATGTGCGAAAATTTGAATGGACCGTGCAGTCACTTAAAGGGAACATGCACCAAAAAAAATAGAGGGAACATTGATGGGAGAAACTTACAGGTGTCCCACTGTCCTGAGAGATAGCTGTATCACCTGTGGGCTTGAGTACCTGCCCTGTGGTTCCTTGCATTACATCCACTGGACCACTGAATTGCAGATTGACACTCGCCCCTCTTTTTTAGACTGGTATCTCACATAACAAGAAGCCTCTTGTTAGCACAAACTTTTTATATACCTACAAGATTCTACCTGGATGACTCATCAAGGAATTCACTCATCCCTCTAAGCCAGTTTCTCAATTCAAAATGCACAATCAGCACAAATCTAGATAATACAAAAACAAAATACTGCGGATGCTAGAACACTCCCATTCAATTAGATCATCGTGGGCACAGTCCCCGGCAGTTCGGGGTCCTACTGCGCTCGGAGGACAGGGGGGGGGGTGGGTAGCCCGGTGTAAGGGAGACCCCAGGCTTCCTTGTGAGGCCTGGAGAAGCACTCTTGTCTCTCCTGGCCTACAAGGAAACCTGAAAAATAAACTTAAAAGTTAACATCTAGCCTCTTCTGACCCAGGATCTGGCTCCTGGCAGTGAAACTGACACTAAACTCCCACTCCAGTGACTTGAGCTCAAAAATCTAGGCTGACCCTCCAGTGCAGTGCTGAGGGAGTGCTTTGGGACGTCCTGAGGTTGTGAAAGGCGCTATATAAATGCTGTCTTTCAGGTGAGACGTTAAACCGAGGACTCATCTCTCTCAGATGGACGTAAAAGATTCCATGGCACTATTCCAAAGAAGAGCAGGGGGGATAGCCCTAGTTTCCAGGCCAATATTTATCCCTCAATCAACATAACAAAACCAGATTATCTGGTCATTACAGGAAACTTTGTTATATCCGGCACCGACGGGACCGAGCTGTTGCCGATCTATCAAAACTGCCGGACATACCAGCGTTAATGTTGAAGCATACGGAGATTTGCAGCTCCGTATCTGGCAACAAACACTGTTGCTTAGCAACAGCTTCTAAACAGTCCGCTGTACCTTAGAAGCGTCTCTGTAGCTTAGCAACAGCTTCAGAGAGACTTTGCAGAGCCTGACTATTTGAAAAAAAAAAGCCACGAGAAGAAAAAAAACCTAACAAAACAGTTCCTGATTTCTGCCGGTAGATCGAGGTTTCCGGACATACAACCTCCGGATAAACCAAAGTTTCCTGTATCACATTGCTGTTCGTTGCTGTTTTTGCTGAACACAAATTAGCTGCCGCGTTTCCTACATTACAACAGTGGTATCTAATCGGCTGTAAAGCATTTTGGGACATTCTGAGGTCGTGAAAGGCGCTATATAAATGCAAGTCTTTCTTTATATCAAAGTCTAGTCAAGCTCTGTGTACTTTGACTTCTAAGGTACAAAATGCTTTCGATTTTAATATCTCTGAAATTATTATAATAAAGATAACTTTATCAGTTAAATGATTGAATGATTGCCAATGATATCAATATCATTATAAATCTTATTCTTTCAGTGGCAAGCTGCTGGAAGAGGGGGGAGAAGGGATCTCAGCAGGAGGCCATATCCATTCAGGGAGCAATTCTCCTTCCTGAACCTCAGCGAGGAACAGTGCATCAGACATCTGGGCTTCAGTAAGGACGTCCTCACTGAAATTTGCCACCTGCTGCAGCCACAACTGCAACCTCAGAGCAGAGTGAGGACCCCAGTGGCTGTGAAGGTGACCATGGCAATGAACTTTTATGCTCCTTCCAGGCTGGAGCTGGAGATATTTGCAACATCTCCCAGTTTGCCATCCACTGTTGTGTAAGGCTTTGTATTTAAAGAGAGCTGACTACATTTCATTCTCTCTTTCCGGAGACCAGGAGGCGGAGCGAGCACACGGCTTCGCTAGAATTACAGGCTTCCCCATGGTGCAGGGTCCCATTGACTGCACGCACGTCGCTTTGCAGGCTCCGCATGTCAACTCTGATGTACCGCAACTGAAAGAGATTCCACTCCCTCAGAGTCAAGCTGGTGTGCGACCAAAGGCAGCAAATCATGCTGGTCAATGCCCGGTATCCTGGCAGCAGTCACGATGCCTTCACCCTGTGCCAGTCCACTGTGCCATCTGCATTTGAGCCACCACAACAAACCAAAGGCTGGCTCCTGGGCGACAAGGGCTATCCACTGACGACATGGCTCATGACTCCGGTGTGCAACCCATGCACATGTGGGCAGCATGCATACAATGAAAGCCATGCTGCCACACGAAATGTCATAGAGCAGGCCATTGGCTTGCTGAAACAACGCTTCCACTGCCTGGAGCACTCTGGAGGAGCCCTGTAGTACTTGGCAGAGCGGGTGTCAAGATTAGTGGTGGTCTGCTGCATAACTTTGGCATCGTGAGGGCACAGCCCTTGCCACCAGCTATATGGCGACCAGCTGAGGAGTAGGAGCATGAGGAGGAGGAAGGGAAGAGGCAACCCCTTTCTGGCCAGACTGTCCGTGAAGAACTCATCGGAGTGTGATACCAGTAAACTCAACCCCAATTCCCCATTGACCAACAGTCCCACATCTTACCTTCCCTCTGTCACTTGGCCACAATGCAAAAATAAAAGCCAACACAAAACAAACATTGCAAATCAAATTTATAAATAAAATCATGCCATATTGCATGCAAACGTAAACTAATCATCCTTGTGCATTCCTGTAGTGCCTGTCTTCTGTGTGCCTTTGCCTATTCTAGTGCTCCTACATGGTGCTGCCCCAGTGGCAGCAGCATGGCTGTTGGAAGGCTGCTGACTCAGTGGAGGAGACTGCAGATGGCCTTGGGGGATGACCTCGAGCAACTGTGGGCCTAGAAGGCCCAGCTGCGGACTGTACCATCTCGGCATGGTTGGGTCCACAAGTGTGTTAATGGAGTTTTCCATGCTGGAAAGGCTGGGCTCCTGGCTCTGCGCAAAGCCCTGTGCCAAGTTGGTGCTGGAGTCCTTCATGCTCCTTGACATTGCACTCAGACTTTCTGGCAGGCTTCCCAATGCACCAAGCATTTCATTGTGTATACCCATCAGCCTTCTGTAGCCTGCTCCATCGAAGTGCTCATCTGAGTCCTCTGCCGCAGATCTTGTGTACGACCGCGGCCTCCGGCGAGCTGGCACCTGGGCTCTCCTTACCCTCTGCCCTGGCTGCAGGCCACTCATGCCTGGTGACTCATCACCTGCAGATCCCGCCTCTGTGCTATCCTCTAAATTATACGCAGTGTCTGTATTTGAGCTGATGACTGCAAGTGTGCAGTTGAGTGATAGTGTTTCTTCATCATCATTTTCTTGTTGCTCTTCCACCACTGCCTGGCCAGGTTGCAGTTCTTGGGTATCTGAAAGGAGAAAGGCACAAGGGTAAGGTTGTGGTGAGGGGAGTGGGGAAAGAAAGAGGTGCATGCTTACACCATCTGCAGCTTGTCAATCAGAAGAGATTGTGGGATGAGGGAGAAGTGGAATGTGAGAAGGAGGATTAGGTATGTGGATACCGTCATCTTCAGTGGTTTCAGTCCCGCCGTTGGCCACACCCTCAGCAATGGCTGTTCCAATGATGGCGAGCCCTGTCTCCTCCACGGGGCTAAGGACGTGCAGGCGTGCCTGTTTCCCGCCGGTTAAGTCCTGCTGCCTCCAGTTGTGCGCCACCTTGTCCTGCAAGAGAGGGAAGTGTGTCAGTGAGTGTCATGCAATCTGTTTGGGTGATGTGGCCGTCTTGGTTGAATAGTGTGTGCAAGCTGTGAGATGTGGGTGTGAGACTTGCAGCAGTGATAAGTGTGAGAGGGTGAAGTGAAGCTATGACTTGGGTATAAGTCGTGATTGATAGAAATTGTTGGTAGGTGACTCATGGGGGTGTAGTGCATTGAGCAGTGTGCGAGGCTAGTGATGCAGTTGGTGGGATATGGCATTTGAAGATGCATTCACTGACCTTGACCACTCATATGAAGTCATTGAATTTTTTGCACCACTGCATCCAAGTCCTCGGGGCTTGACTCCTGGCATTGACCGCCATGGCTATCTGCTCCCACTGCCTTCTAAGCATTTGTCTGAAGGGCCTCCTGGCCCCCCTGTGGATCCAGCACATCTCTCCTCCCTTCCATTTCGTCCACCAAGACCTCCAGTGCAGCGTCGGAAAACCTTGTAGACCGCTCTCTCCCATGTTGTGCCATTAATGAATGTTTCCCAGGTCAGAATCGGCTGTAGAAGGACTTCCACCACCTGCTCCAGCCACAATGCACCTCTTTAAGAGATGCAGGCTGGCTTTAAGTAGTGCAGACTAGCTTTAAGTGGTGCTAACCTCTCTCGATTTTGGGCCTCCTGCTGATACATGCAGCCAATAAACAGCGTGGTTACCACTGGCTGCACACTACGATCATGGAAATGAGCAGGCAGCATGAAATTGGCCTGCTGCCTGCATCACATTGAACGGGTGTGGGTGAATCGCTCATCGCGAGCCTCGCGCCCATTTTCAGGGGCTATCGAATTCAGCCCCTTGTAAATGTAACCCATCAGTCCCATGGAACAGTTGCCCCACAGGAGAATCACTTCATCCTGTGTGTCACCCCCTTGGATCTTCCCCATTAATGTGGAAAAACATAGGGATCTCCCTAGATTAGTAAGTTTAATGGTGGGAACCAATGGCAGAGTAAGTACTTGATGTTCATTGTACTTAGCCCTATAAAAAAGGACTATTATAGGGATAAAAACATTTTCTTGTATCTCCCTACACCACGTGTAGTAATTTTAGTAGAAAATGCCTTACATGCACTCACACAATACAGGTATATGTATTTCATGTGCATGTTTATTTAACAAACATCTACCACCATTCAGTAACTAAGAAAGTAAAGCACTCAACGATCAAAAAACACTCGTACGTTCTACTTTTCATTTGACTATTTTACCAACAAATTCACAAAAAGGTTAAAGTACACTGGGGTAATCAGGTCTTCCTGATTCGTGGGTTAAATGGAAGTGAATTGGAGAAAGGAAAAACACTTGCATTGCAGTTTGATGCTGCAGCTGCTACCATTAACACACACATACAACACAAAACCCATTTTGAAATCCGATGACCAAACTTTTCATTTACACTGGCATTGAAGAAGCCAGCTTGATGGGCTGAGTGGCTGTTCCATGATTTCTTATGTTTTTATTCTGGGCTTGGTGCAGTTTATTTTACTTATGTCAGCAGCTTTTAGTGCAGATACATTCAAGTGATGATGTAGATTTTTAACAAAGACCTTATCTTGGGTGTTTTTGCTGTTTGCTGCTGTGTCACATTTAAAAAGAAATGGCCAATTTTTACATCTTAAATGCAAATTTCAGCATATTCAGAATTAACTGTGATTTATATGTAATCAAATAAATAATTGAATTGGGCACCATTAACAGATTACCAATTATATATTTTAAAGAGATTTAACAAAAAAAAAGGATTAATGATTTAGTGTGTGCATATTATCTACAATACACACAATTCCCTTCGAACAGCTTTGCTTTCTGCACACAGTAGATGAACTTTCTTTTGTAATATGTGGGTGAGAAGCGGCACCGCTGTTCTAGTTTTAGAGCAGTGCTGTGTTACTGTTCTGACTCTGTTGTTGCTACTCACCACAAGCTTGTTTTGGGAATCTGGTTTAATGGGGAATGCATCTCAATTTGGGCTGGGATTTTTAAATAGGGACTCCTATCAGTCTCTGATCCCCACCAACTGACGAAGTCCAGGAAAGGGCAGCATTTAAACATTACTGTGATCTGCCCATTGGGACACTGACTGTCCTTACTCATCAGAAGCTCCCAGGTTTTATCCCTGGTCTGTGGTTCATCGGCTGTTCTCAGGTGGGCAGCAGGTGAGGTACTGCCCTTGGCTCTGGGATAGGGGCGGGGCGGGGGGGGTGGTGAAGTACTGCCCTTGGCTCTGGGATAGGGGCGGGGGGGGGGGCGGAGCTGGAATCACCAGGCAATCAGTGCTCTTGACTGCTGGCAAATGAATGGTGAGGAAAGAACCCCATGCTGTTTTCAAGCTTCTTGTTGAATAGCGGGAATCTCTCGCTGTCTAGGCTCATGCGTGGCCACTTGGGTAAGAAGCTAGTGGTGTCGTGGTACGCCAGCACTTTCAGGAGAAGAGGGGAGCGATTGTGAGGACAATGAAAGAAGCATATACTCCCTCCCTAACAGCACTGTGAAAGTACCCTCACCACAGGGACTGCAGCAGTTCAAGAAGATGGCTTACCACCACCTTCTCGAGGGCAATTAGGGATGGGCAATAAATGCTGGCCTTTCCAGCGACGCCCACATCCCATGAATGAATTTTTAAAAAGTGCTGGCTGTACATATTTTACCCTGACTGCATGCACGAAACTGGTTTCACCGGCACGGGCTCAACGGGCCTCCTGTGCTGTAACCATTCTGTGCTTCTAATAATTACAGAAACTGAAACTCTGTTCAACTCTGATTGAAAAAGACTTAAAGAAAATGCACTGATGGCTGCTGGAAAGAGGAAGTGGGATGAGGGGGAATAATATAGCCTGATAGACAGTGATACCCAAGTCAAATACCATGCTGGTCCTTGCGACAGCCCTAAATGCAGTTACAGGGAATATTTTGGATGAATAATAATCTTGCTGCATTTTTTTTTTACAGGAGAAGGATTCCACAACTATCATCACACATTTCCATTCGACTACTCAACAAGCGAGTTTGGCCTCCGGCTGAACCCAACAACATGCTTTATTGATTTCATGTGTTGGCTTGGCCTGGCAAGTGACCGAAAGCGAGCCTCTAAGCAGATGATTGAAGCGCGCAAATTGAGGACTGGGGACGGGAGTACTTAAAAGGAACACGAAGAAAGTCTCAAAATTCCATACGAAGATTTCACTCATTTAAATTTGCTGATATTTTAACTTGGAAATATAGTCATTGCATTCCAAGCTTGTGACAACAACAATGCATCTAGCTTTATTGCAGTTTTATTTTTTTCTGTTTAACTCTTTCCAGCCCATGCAGGTCAAAGACATCCTTGAGCGCGCTGACTATATTTTACAGACTGCAAACAGGCCTACTTAGTCTGCCAGTAGTGGTCTGATGTAATAAGTGACAGCAAATGTCCCATACTGTCCTGCAATGTCTAAAGGGGACACTGTATATCAATCAAGTTTGCATTGACCTCAGGAGACTTTAGATTTAGTTAGAAGTAGTCAATATAATGGATTCGTGAAACAGGCTTGTGAAATGATTCCCACTCTAGAAAGCTGAAGTAGTAGTCTTGCAACAAAATAAGTTGTGTCGTGGGCTTGAAAGGGTTAAGCTACATCGATTTTGTTTTAATGTTAATGCCAGTGATGTTGATATTTCATATAGTTTGTTTATTCAAACCCATGTCAACTTTGTAATAGAAAGTAGTTACTGAGGGGAAAGTGAAGGGTCTTGAAACTTTGATGTCTGTATGTGTAAATGGTTATTAAGAATCTTTGTCTAATTTGAAACAAAACAGTTTTAATAATTCTGGTGTGGTGATGGAATGGAAAATTGCTGTGCTGCTTGGATGCCTCTGGTGACAAAGGAGAATTGTTAGAGGGGGAAAAAAAGGAATCTTTTATAAGGTTCATTTGATGTGGCACATATTGTGTTTAGGGAAGGTACTGATAGCTATTAATCTTTTTTGAGACCAAAACATGTAATATAAATATGATTTACATTTCATGTTTATATTGACAAATGTAAACCTCGTGTTTGATGAGGGATTAGGTTTTCAATACAGAAGTGGGCCTCATGCATGTATGGACATATGAATCAGGGTCAGCAGAAGACTACTTTTCTCACTGGCAAGGAAAAAATGCAGGATACAAACTGCAGGATATGAGAAATATTGAAAAAAACTAAGATTAGGTTCTTAGTAGAATGTTTCCTAATTAAACTAAAGTCTTCTAACCTTTTGGCTGCTCTATACCTTGCTTATTAAAATGATATTTTATTTACTTGGGTATGGTTGGGAGCAATTATGTATTAGATGTGAAAATTGAAAATCAAAATTGTTACATAATCCTTGAGGGGCATCAGCAGTCTGGGTGTGCTGGATATTAATTTCAGAAACACAGAAAACTCTCTAGGGAGGTGATATGTCCACATACGACAAAACACTTATGTCACTGTTGCCTGTTTGTTCTGGGCAATCTTTCATTGGTGCAAATGATTATCTCAACTCAACTTGTGCCTCTACTGTTAAAACTCTTGAAAGGAAATTGCTGCTGTTTTGTTACCAATGAGATATGAGATGGCTGCTATTCATACTATGTGTGTGTAAGAGAAAGTGGGCAATGGAGAGAGGGAGGAGGAGATGCAAGGGACACGAGCATGTGATAATGTGCAATAAGTCATGCAGTAACTCTTTATGATGTCACAGCAACTCAGTCACCGTCCATCGCTATCTTTTTGGTGATCTTACAAAAGCATTAAACTATTTAATTGAGTATAAAAATAACAACTGTAAAACAAGTTTACATCCTTTCCCTGTAATAGAAACAGTGCACCATATCATAATAGCAAGATTATGAGTTCATTCTATTAGAAGACCTTCTATAACCCATTTGTCCTTTATATTGTGACAGTATTACTTGCGGACAATCAGATCTTCCTTGTTCGTGGGTTAAATGGCCTAATTTATGGGTTAAGTGGTCTATCTACTGTTTTCTATTGTGTACTTTATTAACAAAAAAACAGGAGATTACACAGAATATTTTCTGTTGCTATCTGAATAAACCAAAGTCTGACCTTGCAATTCCTTATGAATTTGGCCACAGTTCAATAAATTAAAAATAAAATTACATTACTAATGAGTAGAGAAAAAGTTCACCAACTCAAATTTAACAAACACTTATGAAATGAAACAAATTTTAAAAAGATTAAAATTAGCATGTCAAGTACATGTAATGTTTAACAGGTAATATTGCATGATGACCGATTAATCAAAAGGTGACCTGTGTGGGTCAGCACCAGTAACCTTGACACGACTAAATAACCTGCCTACCCAGTGGAGAGCAAACGCCTTCCCATGGGAATAGTGGGAGAGTGCTTGCTGGGCCATTCTTGTGCACACCCTAGTGGCCAATACAAGAACAGCATGTAGACAGATGTAGCAAGTCTCCTGCTTTCCCTTTCAGCTCCAGTTGGTACCTGACCTGGGAAAGGGGGTAGAAAATAATTTGAATAGATGCTGCTTACGCCAGTGGCTCAGTGAGTTTATCCAGTGAGTAGCTGAACCATACCAGAAGAGTCCCAGGTCTGAATTCCAGTCTATACTGAGTTAGCTGATCTCAACCAAAGTGAGTGCGGTAAGAGGGCTCCAGTTGAGCTCAGTGCCTCTGCATTAGGGAGGAGAAAATCAGCCCAGGGTTCCCGCTCCCAATTGCTAGCCTGAAACCCCTGTTGAAAGTGCAAATAAGTGGTCATCTGGTGAAGATAGGATTGGCCTCCACTGTGATGCTCCCATGGCCAAATAGCCCACAGTATTCACTAACAAGGTTAACACATGAATATATGTTTCCAGCAGCAAATTCTCTGTAAACTATTCAAATGCCTTGTCAGTCAGCCACTTCTGTCCACCTTTCAGCTATGGGACACCAACATTTCCTTTATTTAAAGTCTGATATGTTTATTGTTTCATTGAACACTAATATCAACAACTTTTGTCTTCACCATCTCTGGCCATCCTCAGCATATCAGACATTTTGGATTGACATAGTATTTTCAGATATATTTTGTTGGTATCCTGCGTCCTTGAAGCACCACATACTTTTTTTTTGCTGGTTTTGCAATGAGTGTGGTTGAGCACTTAACTCCCAACAGAAAGTTCTTAGAGCTGCATGCTATTAAACTCACTTGGCTTAGTTAAGTGAGTTTGGTGAGAACACTAAAAATGGACTTGAACCCTGCCATCATCTTTCTGGTAGTATAGCAATCCTGGCACGTGACTAGGCCAACCTGCTGTCTTGGTGGGTGTTAGTAAATGTGGTAACCAGTAATTGCAGTCATGGAGTAGTATATCTCAGTACCTGCTGTTGTCTTGATAGTAGGAAGTATATATGGTGAAGAGTTTATTCCAGCTGGAGGTGATATACATAGTTGACAAATAACACCAATTGCAGAGTACTCTATATCCTAGACCATCCCTCCCATCTGGAGATAGTAGGTGTGATAATAGTATGTGCGATAGTGAATTGTGGAAAGGATTTTTTTTTTAATGCAAGTTTTCTTTCATATGTATTTCTGCAAAATTAACTTGGCAACTAATGCTGAATTGTACTGTACAATCTGAGAAATGTAGATACTATAGCATCGTCTTCATTTGCAGTATTTACTAAATGAACTGTGAACATGTTTGAATTTTGTGGTGTTGGTTTGATTTTGCTTATAAATGAGGGTACTGTCCTCATGAGTAATGTGCCACATGCATTTGGACAAGAGTCTCATACAAACTCATTCCATGGGCTCGTACCCAACCCTAGTTTACAGCAGCCAATAGATGATTAAAAGTGTATCATCTATAAATAATTGTGCTTTGCATAATTAATTCTGTAAGGAGACCAATCTATTTAACCTTGAGGAATGCTCCAAATGTTAGATCTCTGCTCTAAGCCCACACATGCTGGGGATCCTTGGAGCATTAATATTTTCAATGTATTTCCCACTAAACACCATTTGCCAAAATAACTGAGAAGAGGCAAAGATGAAAACAATTGTGCACCCTGAGTAGGGTGTGGAGTTGCTCAAGATGCACTGCTGTACTCCACCTGATGGGATATATATGCACTAATTTAATTATAAAGTAATTTAGCAAATCATTCCATGAAGAAGGGTCAAACCCGAAACGTCAACTCAAATTTCTCTCCACGGATGTTGCCTGACTTGCTGAGTTTTTCCAGCATTTTCTGTTGTTATTTCCATTCCATGCCAGTGTCTGGTTTGATTTATCTAGTTAGAATGAGTTAGTGTATCTACATCAGTTGTTAAGTATTATCTCTTCTGATTCCCAGATGGTGAAGAAAAGCCCACAAATCTGCCAAGTACCACAGACACAGTAACCTTTTTAGATTTTCTGTAAAACAAAGTCAAGCCCATGTTAAATATAGAACCAGCTTGAAAATGATTCCCAGCTACTTATTACAGAATTTTGCTGAATTGCCTACTAACCTCCTCCGCGCACCCCCCCCCCCCCCCCCAAAGTACCTGTAGTCTTGAGAGTGCTGCTGAACCTGCCTTACCTGAGCTGAATCCTGTGGTGTTGTCTCTTTGGCGCAATAACCTGTCCAAGCTGCTAGTAAAATCAGAAGTAGCCTTCTCGTATGACTGCGCAGAATACCAGATCCTGTATTTGCGTATTTATTCATCACCATAATCACTGCATTAGGCTCACAAAGCTCATGGAAGACACTAGTGCACTTAAGGCAACCTAATTTTTTTTTTGGAGAGATTTGGAATTTGACCCATGAAAATAGGAATGAAATGTAATGGGAAAAAACCTGTCTATCCTGTTGACCCATTTATTGAAGCAAATATTGTTTGCATATTATGGAGTTCAATGCTCCCTCATTGACTTAAATGTAGAGTTTGAAACAGTTTAAAATAAATGCTGCTAAGTTTGTCTTGTCTCTGACATTTGTGTTACTTGTAATTGTGTCAACTTACTTTGTGGCCATTGTAATAAAGAGGTTCGCTTTACTCAAATTCTTTCCTCGAGTCCTGGAAGCGCGGCCTGTTGCTGGAGTTCGGCTCCACGGACAATAACAGCCTTCCTGTACCTCATGGAAGCAGCTATTCTTCACGCCTGAGCTGGAACAATGTGTACTAACATTGAGGTTATTTGAGTGTGGAGGACATCAAAGCCAAGTTGCTGTCCACATACCTGTACTGTCCAGCAGCGAACTCTGGACAATGATCATTGGTGAGAATCCTGCCTAACCCATGGTGCTGAGGCCAAATGTAGCAACCCTTCTACTGCCCCAGCTGAAAGAGCCAACTCCACAGGCTGGGGAATAACCCTGGGGCATTCCAGTCTGGTCTAGGTAGGGTATTTACCCAATGAGTGATGGAGGCAGCAGCCGCTCTACTTTCTTGTAATAGAGGAATAACAGCTCAAGTGGAAATGGAAGACTCCGTATTGCCGTGCTCTGAACAAACTAGTGCCTTCTCGCATTGTTTTGATGGTATGTGTAGTTGTGTGCGTAATAAAGTGGGGGGAGTGGCCACCACAGAAGAATACGCTGGTGAGTAGATTAAACGTATACATTGTTTTCCCTAAGGTACTTAGAATATCAGCACGATATATTATGGTTTCAAATGTCATAGAAGTTAGCATCAAGTGCTCTTTGTGCTTATTGCAAGTCACAAGCTGGAGACAAAGCATGCAAAAGATGTCACAATATCAAGGAAAGCGATGTACAATAGTACAAAATCAATGCTTTAAAAGTTACTGTGCAAATCTCTAAAACGGTAACAGAAGTCGAGGAAGGGAAGAGACAGATGTTTACAAAAGCAAAATACTATGGATGCTGGAAATCCGAAATAGAAACAGAAAATGCTGGAAATACTCAGCAGGTCAGGCAGCAGCATGCCGTTTCCTGCTCGTCTTGAAGTAGAAAATTTAATTCACTTCGTTTCCAATTTACACCCCTCACCTTCACATGGTCCATCTCCGACTCTTCCCTTCCTGTCCTCGACTTCTCTGTTACTATTTCTGGGGATAGCTATCAACAAACATCCACTATAAGCCCAGCACTACCTGGACTACAATTCCTCCCACCCCACTTCCTGTAAGGACTCTATTCCATTCTCCCTGTTTCTATGTCTCCCTCACATCGATTCTGTTTCTCTCTCCCTAGATGCTGCCTGACCCGAGTATTTCCAGCATTTTCTGTTTCTATTGTCTTATTTGGAACTGGATGTCATGCAAGAAATACAGAGCTGAGCCGAGCCTTGCAGGGATTAGTAATAGTCTATTGTTGGTTGCTCCATTGTGAGAAGGAGGGGGCCCAGCAGAGAGATTGTCGGATTCTCATGCTGTATGATGCTAATAAGGAAAGTTAGGGATGGGAAAAGATCATTGAACTCAAAGTTCACCCCTCTAGTGGATTAACTCTCTAATCATGGCTGACAGAATGCAGGTAACCTGTTCCCATTCCTTTGTCAATACCTCTTTATGACTGGCCCCTTGGAGGCAAACAGGAGTAGCTCTGAGTGACTCCTCCCTACGTTAAGTCCCTGCAGATCAATACTCGGTACAAGACCGTGGATGACGTGAAAGTATCTCCACATCACTGCCAGGAAACAGCTGGAACCCCTCGATTAACTCTAGTAGAGTTTACTCAAAACCTTCTTGAAAAAGTGCAACATCCCCACCGACACCTGGGAATCCCTGGCCCAAGACCACACAAAGTGGAGGAGAAGCATCCGGGAAGGCGCCGAACACCTCGAGTCTCTTTGCCGGGAGCAAGCGGAAGCCAAGCACAGGCAGCGCATGTCAACCCAAGCACCCCACCCACCCGCCCCTTCAACCACCGTCTGGTCCCACATTGGACTCATTAGTCACTTGCGAACTCATTTTTAATGTGGAAGCAAGTCATCCTCGGTTCTGAGGGACTGCCTAAGAAGAAGAGGAGTTTACAGCCTGAAGATTATTATTTGTGATATTAGCGTAGGAAGACTTAATGCATTTGTCATAACGTTCTTTTGTCCGTGGCAGCCAATTTGCACCCAGCAAGGTCCCACAAACAGCAATGAGATAAATGACCAGATAATCCACTGAGTAGACACCAGGCATCTCCTTGCCAAGGAAAGTGAAAAGTGGATGGGATCTCTGCCTAGTGTGCAGAGGAAATCTTTACCCTTCATTCACTGTTTTTAGTTTTGCAACATTAAAATGTATCCAAATTCAGCAGTTTCAAAAGTAAGGTGACCACACTTTTCAGGGTGCCTGTGTTTTTAATATATGAGTATAGGTATGGGCAAACTGCTAACTGATGATGTTCTCCATAAAACATCCCATTCTGAAGCTGACCCTGGGCAGTAAAGAGCCTGTCAATATATCTTTCAGGAGAAAAGCTGCATCATCCATTAACACTGAATCGTGCATATTAATCTGCGCTCTTTAAAAATATTACAATGTCCACCTGATATTTTCCAAATTACGCTTCTCCTTTACGACTCATGTATGCCGTGACAATATTTTATTGAGTCAGACCACAATCAGCAGCCCTTCAGGAGATTAAATGTTATAATTCCAGGAGGAGTTTCACTATAGAATCGAATCTTACACAATGCAAAAGTAGGTCACTTGGCTTTGGGTGCAATACTCATTCTTTGGATTAAATTGTTTTCCTCATTTCTTGGGTAAATCATGTATATGAACAAGATAAATCATTTCAAAAGAACATAGGAACAGGAGTAGGCCATTTTGCCCCTCAAGCCAGCTCTGCCATTCAATGAGATCATGGCTGATCTGTGACCTAACTCCATATACCCACCTTTGCCCCATATCCTTAATACCTTAGATTTTTGTTAACCAATCAATCAGATTTAAAATTAACAATTGACCCAGCGTCAACTGCCATTTGCATAAGAGAGTTCCAAACTTCTACCACCCTTTGCGTGTAGCACTGTTTAACTTTACTCCTGAAAGACCTGGCTCTAATTTTTAGGCTATGTCCCCTACATTCCCCAACCAGTGGAAATAGTTTCTCTCTATCTACCCCATCAGTGCCCCTTAATATCTTGAAAACTTTGATCAAATCACCCCTTAATCTTCTAAATTCCAGGGAATACAACCCTAATTTGTGTAATCTCGCCTCGTAATTTAACCCTTGAAGTCCAGGTATCATTCTGGTAAACCTACGCTGCACTCCCTCCAAGGCCAATATATCTTTCCTAAGGTGTGGTGCCCAGAATTGCTCACAATACTCCAGGTGCGGCCTAACCAGGGCTATTTATAGCTGCAGCATAACTTCTACCCCCTTGTATTCTAGTCCTCTAGATATAAAGACCAGGATTCCATTAGCCTTTTTGATTAGTTTTGTACCTGTCCATTACATTTTAATGATCTATGTACATGGGCGCCCAAGTCTCTTTGGACCTCCACTGCTTCTAGGTTTTCACCATTTAGAAAGTACTCTGATCTATCCTTTTTAGGTTCAAAGTGGATGACCTCACACTTGCCTATATTGAAACCCATTTGCCAGTTTTTGCCCATTCACTTAATCTATTGATATATCTTTGTAATTTTATGGTACCAGTTACACTGCTTACAATACCACCTATTTTTGTGTCATCGGCAAACTTGGATATATGGCTCTCTATCCCATCGTCTAAATCGTTAATAAATACAATGAATAGTTGAGGCCTCAACACAGATCCCTGTGGGACACCACTAGCCACATCCTGCCAATTAGAGTACCTTCCCATTATTCCTACTGCCTGTTTCCTGCTGCTCAGCCAATCTTCTAACCAGGTCAATAATTTGCCCTCATTTCCACGAGCTTCAACTTTAGCTAACAGTCTTTTATGAGGGACTCTATCAAATGCCTTCTGTAAGTCCATATACATTCGCTTGTACACTAATTTAGTCACCTCTTCAAAAATTTGATCAGATTCGTCAGGCACGACCTACCCTTTACAAATCCATAGTGCCTCTCCTGGATCAGCTGAAAATGTTCAAGGTGTTCAGTCACTCCATCCTTATAGGCTCTAGTAAGTTCCTGACAACAGATGTTAGGCTAACTGGTCTATTGTTCCCTGGTTTCCCACCCTCATTTTTTTTTAAATAGCAAAGTGACATGTGCAATTTTCCCATCTAAGTGAATGGTTCCTGAATCGAGAGAACTTTGGAAGATCATAGTTAGGGCATCTGCAATGTTCTCATCTACTTCCTTTAAAACCCTGGGGTGGAAACCATCTGGTCCTGGGGATTTGTCACTCCTTAGTGCTATTATTTTCTTCATTACTGTTAATTTGCTTACGTTAATTGTGGTGTCCCCATCCCCGATTCAATATTAGTTTCCTTGGGATGTCCTCTACTGTAAATACTTAGGCAAAGTAATTATTTAACATGTCCACCATTTCCTTATTTTCATTTATATCACAATTTTCAGTTCTTAAGGGGCCCACATTGCTCTTAATCACCCCCTTTTTCCTAATGTAATTGTAAAAGTTTTTTGTGTTGATTTTGATATCCCTTGCAAGTTTCTTTTCACACTCACTTTTTGCAGCTCTTACTATCTATTTTGTGACCCTTTGCTGTTCTTTGTATCTCACCTATTCACCAGGATCTGTGCTATTTTTTGCATTCTTGTATGCTTTGGGTTAAAAATTGGACTGGACACGAAAAAGGCTGTGGGGATCACGATGGGCGATTAGCCCACGCCAGTTGAAAGGAATGCAACCTTTGTGCTGCCTGCTAATTAATGATTGCAGCATTCAGCCCAGTACTGAACACGCTGCTGAGTGGCTGAACACTCAGAAGGGGGCCCAACTTTGTGTGAGGCTAGCTCCAATTAAAGCTAGCCTGCACTTTTTAAAGGCAGTCTACACCTCTTAATGGGAAGGTGCATTCTACCTGCAGCAGCTGCTGGAACTGGTTGTGGAGGCAAGTGTCACTGAATAATGGCTCAGCAGGCCAGAGAAAGAGCACCAAGGTTCTCGAACACAGCATTAGAGGCCTTAGTGCAGGGGGTGGAAAGGAGGAGACAGGTCCTCTACGTGCAGGGGGCCAGGAGGCCTTCCAGACAGACAGTGAAGGCATTGGGAGCAGATAGCCAACTTGGTCATTTGCCAGCAGTCAAGCCCGAGGACCTGGATGTAGTGCCGATAGAAATTTAATGACCTCACACGAGTGGTCAAGGTCAATGAATGCATCTTCAAATGCCATTTCCCACCAACTGCACCACTAGCCTCACGCACTGCTCAATTCACCACATCCCCGTCACTCATCTACTGACAATCTCTATCAATCACGACTCATACCTCACATTCATAGCTTCACCTCACCCTCACACACTTCCCACTGCTGCAAGCCTCACACCCACATCTCATACCTTGCACTCACTGCCAGCTATTCAATCACCCAAACACATTGCACCACACTCACTGACACACTTCCCTTTCTCTTGCAAGACAAGGTGGCTCATAAGCGCAGACAGCAGTAGCTAATGGGCGGGGGATGGGCAAGCCTGCATTTCCTTAGCCAGGTGGAGGAGACAGTGGCGAGCAGCGAGGCTGAAACCATTAAAGATGACAGTATGTTCATATCTAATCTTCCTTTTCACATCCTACATCCCCCTCATCCCACAATCTCTTCTCATTTACAAGCTGCTGATGGTGTAAGGATGTACATTTTGCTTTCCCTCCTCCTCTCACCACAACCCTACCCTTGTTCCTTTCTCCTTTCGGATACCCAAGAACTACCACCAGCCCAGCCAGTGCAGGAAGAGCAAGAGCAGAGTGATGGAGAAGAGGAGACACCGTCACTCGATCTCACACTCGCAGGCATAGCTCAGATACTGGCACTGCGCGTACGTTAGCAGGTGGTAGAGGCAGGATCTGCACGTGGTGAGTCACTGGGCATGAGCACCCTGCAGCCAGGGCAGGGGGCAAGGGTAGCACAGGTGCCAGCTCCTCGGCGGGCGAGGTCACACACGAGTTCTGAGCCAGAGTACTCAGATGAGGGCTTCGATGGGCCGGCCTACAGAAGGGTGATGGGCATGCACACAAAAATGCTTGGTGCATTGGCAGGCCTGCCAGAGAGCCTATTGTCACTGAAGGAGCATAAAGGAGTTCAGCACCAACCTTGCACAGGACTTTGCGCAGAGCTTGGAACCCGTGATTTCCAGGGTGGAAGTGATGGGCAAGTCCATTAGAGCACTTGTGGACCCAACTATGATGGCCAATGTCTCAGCTTCCATTGTAGCACAAACACAAGCCAGCCAATGTCTGCAGTGGAAGCTCAGACTTCTGCATTTAAGCTGAGACTGCTCTCATGCTGGCTCAGACTGCTGCCATTGTGGCTGCATTTGCCAGGAGAAGCGTCCGGGAAGGCGCCGAACACCAAGTCTCTTCGTCGGGAGCAAGCGGAAGCCAAGCGCAGGCAGCGCAAGTCAACCCAAGCACCCCACCCACCCGCCCGCCCCTTCAACCACCGTCTGCCCCACCTGTGACAGAGCCTGTAGGTCCCGCATTGGACTAATCAGTCACATGCGAGCTCATTTTTAATGTGGAAGTAAGCCATCCTTAGTTCCGAGGGGAAGAAAGTCATCCTCGGTTCCGAGGGACTGCCTAAGAAGAAGTAGATTTACCAGTATTGAAGGGGGCTTGCAGGGTGTCACAGCAGTCCAGTAATCTGTCCAACAGATTACTAGCATTGCTGAGGCACTGCCCGGGGGTGAGGCAGTGACTCCATGGAGCACAAACCTGCTGTCCTCTCTCAGGTTGACAGCATTCGTCCTCTCACCACTGCCACTCCACCAGTGCCCTTGCTGTTGCCTGTCAGCCAGCCAGCCCAGACTGCTGCCGCCCATGCTGAGGTGGTGCAGTCGGGCCTTCTAGGCCCTGAGCTGGTCGAGGTCATCCTGCAAGACTATCTGCAGACTCACCCACCAGCCATGCTGCAACCACTGGGGTGGCACTTTGTAGGAGCATTAGGACTCAAAGGAGAGAAGCAAAGCTGGAAATGGAAGGCAGAAAATTAGTAAGTGAGTTTGGAAGGCAGAGGAAACAAAGGCTAGAAAGGAATTTGGCAGTGCTTAATGGTATACAAGGAATGGCAGCTCAACATTCCTGGTTACAAGGTTTCCAGACGAGATAGAGAAGGGGATAAAAAGAGGGGGGTGTTAATATTGGTTAAAGAAACAATTACAGCTGTGAGGAGGGATCATCCAATGAGGTTATATGGGTTGAACTGAAGAACAAAAAAGGGGCAATCACACTGCTGGGAATCTACTATAGACCCACAAACAGTCAGAGGGAGATAGAAGAGCAAATATGTAGGCAAATTCTGAGAAGTGCAAAAACAATAGGGCAGTAATAGTAGGGGATTGCAACTACCCTAATATTAACTGGGATAGAATCAGTATAAAAAGGTATAGAGGGCGCAGAATTCTTAAAATGCATGCAGGAGATATTTTTTAGCCAGTACGTAACAAGTCCAATGGAGAAGGGGCAGTTCTGGACATAGGTTTAGGGAATGAAGCTGGGTGGGTGGAAGGGGTATCAGTGGGAGAGCATTTTGGTGGTTATGAGCATAATTCAGTTAGATTTAGCATAGTTATGGAAAAGGACAAGGATAGACAGGTAATAACCTCGGGATTGTTACCTGAGCCACGCGCAAATTGGCATAAGGACAAACAGATTAGAAGGTTAAATGCTTGGCTCAAAGAGTGGCGTGGGAGGCAGGGGTTTCAATTCATGGGGCACTGGCACCAGTACTGGAGAAAGAGTGAGCTGTTCTGATGGGACGGGCTCCACTTAAACTGGGCTGGAACCAGTGTCCTGGCGAATTGAATAACTAGAGCGATAGATAGGGCTTTAAACTAATCATGGTGGGGTGGTGTTGGGAGGATTCAGGAAAGGGTAAATTCAAAAGCAGCAAGAAAAATGTCAAGGCTGTAGAGCAGATTAGTGATCTGGGTAAAGATAAGCAGAGTGGGTCAGGAAGGGACAGAAAGATTAATAAAGGTAATAGGGCATTAGTGACTAAAGTGACATCAGGGAAAAATAGAAAAAAAGTTAAAACTAATGGTACTATATCTGAATGCATGAAGCATTCGCAACAAAATAGATGAATTAATAGCGCAGATAGAAATAAATGGGTTTGATTTAATAGCTATTACAGAGACGTGGTTGCAGAGTGACCAAGGTTGAGAACTAAATATTCTAGGATAGTTTACTTTTAGGAAACAGGCAGAATGGAAAAGGAGGAGGGGTAGCCCTGATAATAAAAGAGGGAATAAAGACAGTAGAGAGAAAGGATCTTGGCTCGAAAAAACAAAATGTAGTATCAGTTTGGGTGGCGCCTACAGAGCTACGGACCAAGAGCCGGAAAGTGGGATTAGGCTCATTAGCTCTTTTTCGGCCGGCACAGACATGATGCGCCGAATGGCCTCCTTCTGTGCCGTAAACTTCCATGGTTCTATGAAGGATTGAGAAGGAGGGTGAATTGGAGTGAATTCAACAGCAGCAACAATGGCTTGCATTTATATAGCGCCTTTAACATAGTAAAATATCCCAAGGCACTTCACAGGAGCATTATCAAGCAAAATTTGACACTGAGCCACATAGATATTAGGGCAGGCAACCAAAAGATTGGTCAAAGAAGTAGGTTTTAAGGAGTTGTCTTAAAGGACGATAGCGAGGGAGAGGCAGAGAGGGGTTTAGGTAGGGAATTCCAGAGATTTGGGCCTTGGCAGCTGAATGTATGGCCGCCAATGCTGGAGCGATGACAATTTGGGATCGACAATGTACAGAAAGAGAAATAAAGAGAGGGAAAGAAAGATTGGATTGAGAGAGAAAAGAGAGACAGAAAAGTAAGAAAATTTGAATTTGGCATTTTTAAAATCTCCCAAAACAATTCACAACCTGAAGGAATGAGACTCCATACATAGTTATTTACCTTCTGGGCAAAAAAGAGAGGTTAATTGGCAGTTAAACAATTATCACGTTGTTAAAAAGGGTACTTAAGCTGATACATTTTTATTCGTTCATGGGATGCGAACGTTGCTGGCAAGCCCAGCATTTATTGCCCATTCCTAATTGCCCTGGAGGTGGTGGTGGTGAGCAGTCTTCTTGAACCGCTGCAGTTTATGTGGTGAAGGTACTCCTGTCTTGCTGTTAGGGAGTGAGTTCCAGGATTTTGACCAAACGACGATAAAGAAGCAGCGATATATTTCCAAGTCAGGATGGTGTGTGACTTGGAGACGAGCTTGGAGGTGGTGTTCCTATCTGCCTGCTGCCCTTGTCCCTCTAGGTGGTAGAGGTTGCAGGTTTGGGAGGTGCTGTCGAAGAAGCATTGGCAAGTTGCTGCAGTGCATCTTGTAGATGCTACACACTGTAGCCATGGTGTGCCGGTGGTGGAGGGAGTCAATGTTTAAGGTAGTGGATGGGGTACCAATCAAGTGGGCTGCTTTGTCCTGGATGGTGTCGAGCTTCTTGAGTGTTGTTGGAGCTACACTCATCCAGGCAAGTGGAGAGTATTCCATCACACTCCTGACTTGTGCCTTGTAGATGATGGAAAGGCTTTGGGAGTCAGGAGGTGAGACACTCACCACAGAATACCTAGCCTCTGACTTGCTCTTGTAGCCACAGTATTTGTGGCTGGTCCAGTTAAGTTTCTGTTCAATGGTAACCCCAGAATGTTGATGGTGGGGGATTCGGTGAGGATATTGCCGTTGAATGTCATGAGGAGGTGATTAGACTCTCGCTTGTTGGAGATAGTTATTGTCTGGCACTTGTGTGGTGCGAATGTTACTTGCCATTTATCAGCCAGGTCTTGCTGCATGCGGGCATGGACTGCTTCATTGTCTGAGTTGTTGCAAATAGAACTGAACACTGTGCAATCATCAGCGAACATCCCCACTTCACCTCTGGAATTTAGCTCTTTTGTCCATGTTTGGACCAAGGCTGTAATGAGGTCTGGAGCCAAGTGGTTCTGCCAGAATCCAAACTCAGCTTCGGTGAGCAGGTTATTGATGATAAGTGCTGCTTGATAGCACTATCGACGACACTTTCCATCACTTTGCTGATGATGATTGAGAGTAGACTGATGGGGTGGTAATTGGCTGGATTGGGTTTGTTCTGCTTTTTGTGGACAGGACATACCTGGGCAGTTTTCCACATTGTCGGGTAGATGCCAGTGTTGTAGCTGTACGGAAATAGCTTGGCTAGAGGCGCGACTAGTTCTGAAGTACAAGTCTTCAGCACGACAGCCGGGATGTTGTCAGGGCCCATAGCCTTTGCTGTATCCAGGGTGCTCAGCCCTTTCTTGACATCATGTGGAGTGAATCGAATTAGCTGAAGACTGGCTTCTGTGATGGTGGGAACCTCGGGAGAAGGCAGAGATAGATCATCCACTTGGCACTTCTGGCTGAAGATGGCTGCAAACGCTTCAGCCTTGTCTTTGGCACTCGCATGCTAGGCTCTGCCATCATTGAGGATGGGGATATTCATGGAGCCTCCTCCTCCTGTTAGTTGTTTAATTGTCCACCACCATTCATGACTGGATGTGGCAGGACTACAAAGCATTGATCTGATCCATTGATTGTGGGATCACTTAGCTCTGTCTATAGAATGATGCTTCCGCTGATAAGCATGCATGTAGTCCTGTGTTGCAGCTTCCCCAGGTTGGCACCTCATTTTTAGGTATGCCTGGTGCTGCTCCTGGCATGCTCTTCTGCACTCCTCTTTGGTTGGTTCCCTGGCTTGATGGTAATGGTCGAGCGAGGGATATGCCGGGCCATGCGGTTACAGATTATGGTGGAATACAATTCTGCTGCTGCTGATGGCCCACAGCACCTCATGGATGCCCAGTTTTGAGTTGATAGATCTGAACTGAATCTATCCCATTTAGTATGGTGGTAGTGCCACACAACACGATGGAGGGTGTCCTCAGTGTGAAGACGGGACTTCGTCTCCCCAAGAACTGTGCGGTGGTCACTGCTACCAATGCTGTCATACATCTGCAACAGGTAGATTGGTGAGGACGAGGTCCACCCCCCCCCTCCCCCGAGATATCTGCGCTCCTCTAGTTCTGCCCTCGGGGATCCCTGATTTTAATAGCTCAACCATTGGTGGCTATGCCTTCTGTTGCCTAGGCCCTAAGCTCTGGGATTCCCTGCCTAAACCTGTCCGCCTCGCTATTTCTCTTTGCTCCTTTAAGACGCTCCTTAAAACCTACCTCTTTGACCAAGCTTTTGGTCACCTGCCCTAATTTATCCTTATGTGGATTGGTGTCAAATTTTTGGTCTTAAAATACTCCTGTGCAGCGTCTTGGGATGTTTTATTATGTTAAAGGTGCTATATAAATACAAGTTGTTGTGATGGTTCTCTCACCACCTGCCGCAGGCCTAGTCTGGCAGCTATGTCCTTTGGGACTCAGCCAGCTTGGTCAGTAGTGGTGCTACCGAGCCACTCTTGGGAATGGACATTGAAGTCCCCCACCCAGAGTACATTCTGTGCCCTTGCTACCCTCAGTGCTTCTTCCAAGTGGTGCTCAACATGATTCATCAGTTGAGGGAGGGCAGTAGGTGATAATCAGCAGGAGGTTTCCTTGCCCATGCTTGACCTGAAGCCACGAGACTTCATGTGGTCTGGAGTCAATATTGAGGACTCCCAGGGCCATTCCCTCCCGACTGTATACCACTGTGCCGCCACCCCTGTTGGGCCTGTCCTGCCGGTGGGACAGGACATACCCAGCGATGGCAATGGAGGAGTCTGGGACATTGGCAGAAAGGTATCATTCTGTGAGTATGACTATGTCAGGCTGTTGCTTGACTAATCTGTGGGACAGCTCTCCCAATTTTGGCACAAGTCCCCAGATGTTAATGAGGAGGATGTTGCAGGGTCAACTGGGCTGGGTGTGCTGTTGCAGTGTCCGAAAGCGGTCGATGCCGGGTGGTCTATCCAGTTTTATTCTTATTATTGTTTCTCGTAGTGGTTATGTACAACTCAGTGGCTTGCTAGGCCATTTCAGAGGGCAGTTAAGAGTCAACCACATTGCTGTGGGTCTGGAGTCACATATCAAAGAAATCATAGGAAGTTACAGCAAGGAAGGAGGCCATTTCTACACTACTCAGTGTCCTACCATTTAATGTGTATTCCCTTTCCTTGTTAGCCCTCCCCAAATGCATTACCTCACACTTCTCTGGATTGAATTCCATTTGCCACTGTTCTGCCCACCTGACCAATTTATTGATATCTTCCTGCAGTCTACAGCTTCCTTCTTCAGTATCAACCACACAGCCAATTTTAGTATCATCTGCAAACTTCTTAATCATACCCCCTATATTCAAGTCTAGATTATTGATATATGCACCACTGGAAACAGCCTTCCAGTCACAAAAGCACCAATCAACCATTACCCTCTGCTTCCTGCCTCCGAGCCAGTTTTGAATCCAACTTGACACTTTGCCCTGGATCCCATGGGCTTTTAACTTCGTGCCTTGTGGAACCTTATCAAAAGCCTTGCTAAAGTCCATATACACATCAAATGCACTACCCTCATCGACCCTCCTTGTTACCTCCTCAAAAAATTCAATCAAGTTTGTCAGACACGACCTTCCCTTAACAAATCCGTGCTGACTATCCTTGATTAATCCATGTCTTTCTAAATGAAGATTTATCCTGTCCTTCAGAATTATTTCCAATAATTTTCCCACCACCGAGGTTAGGCTGACTGGCCTGTAATTACTCAGTCTATCCTTTTCTCCCTTTTTAAACAAGGGTGGCACATTAGCAGTCCTCTGGCACCACACCTGAAGCCAGAGAGGATTGGAAAATGGTGGTCAGGGCCTCTGCTATTTCCTCTTTTGCTTCACATAACAGCCTGGTATACCTTTCATCCGGGCCTGGGGATTTATCCACTTTTAAAGCTGCCTCTTAATACTTCCTCTCTCACTATGTTTATTTCATCTAATATTTCACACTCCTCCCTGATAGCAATGTCTGCTTCGCCCCTCTCCTTTGTGAGAACAGACGCAAAGTATTCATTAAGAACCCTACCGACGTCTCCCGCCACCACACAGTTTACCCTCATGATCTCTAATTGGTCCTACCCTTTCTTTAGTTATCCTCTTACTCTTAATATATTTATAAAACATCTTTGGGTTTTCCTTGATTTTACTAGCCAAGAATTTTTCATGCTCTCTTTGCTTTCCTAATATCCTTTTTAATTGCACCCTGCACTTTTCTGTACTCCTCTAAAGATTCTGCAGTATTTAGTCCTCGGTATCTGTCATACGCCTCCCTTTTTTTTCTTTATCGTACCCTGTATGTCCCTAGACATCCAGGGGGCTCTAGTCACATGGCGCCAGACCAAGTAAGGACGGCAGATTTACTACATTAGTGAGCCAGATGGTTTTTTACGATAATGATAGTTTCATGGTCATTACTGATACAGGAATCCCTCCCCAACCGCAGGGGATACGTCCCTGAAAACCCCCGCGGTTAGTAAAACCGCCATTGGCAAATACAGTATAAATGTTCAAATAACAATAAAAAATATAAAAAGCAATAAAATCATGTTATTTACCTTAATACTAAATTAAAAACCGCGTATATGCAAAATTCACTGCCGTGGTTGGCAAAAGTTGAAGAGGAAACTGTGTATACTTGAAATCCGCGTATGGCAAAACTGCAGTTAGGGTGGGATTCTTGTACTAACTTTTTTATTCCAGATTTATTTAATTAATTGAATTTAAATTCCCCAGCTGCTGTGGTGGGATTTGAATTCACATCTCCAAGATCACTAGTCCAGTAACAGAACCACTATGTTACTTTTCCCTGTAGACTTAACTATTTACTAGACTTAACTTTGTGGCGTGTTTAATGGGCAATTAACATGCAAATGCAGCAACTTCATGAAACTCATGGAGAGGTTAAGGGATGAGATGCTGTTTTCGCAAAGCTGATGGCGGAGCGGCCGACAACTTGTGGCAATTCACAAGGTATTTCTTCCTTGCATTAATTTGCACTTTCATAACAGCGTGCATTGTTCAGACACCGTTATTTTTTCAGCAAATTCTGGCCCATTATTTATTCAAAAGGTGATTAAACATCTTGCATAATCTACCAGGCAAAGTAATGGAACCAAAGATATTCGAGAGTTCAAAATGCAGTCGGATGCTGGGTTGGGCGAGTTGGACCACTGGAGGAACAAACTCCCCCTTGGCATTTTCTGATACTATTAAAAAGCAGAGTTGAAGCTACAGGAAGCAGCTTGGGTTTACAACACCCTGATTGGACTTCTTCCCTTGAGGCCTGCTTTTAGGTTTAATTGGACTTTATTTTCATCAACCATTCCTTGTTACTACTGTTTATCTGGAAAGCATTAATTTTGAAAGAAAACACTATTTGCAAAATTTAAATTGATATGTTGTACCTTACTTCAATAATAGTGAATACAAGTTGACCCCACTGTGGCATTGCACATAGGGAGTCAAGGTCAAGTGCACTATTCAGATCAAGCAGTGTTATGGGCAGATGGATAATTGGACCATGGCAGGGCAGGAGGAGTTAGAGGGAGAGGGAGTGAGAGGAGAGGATGGGTAGAGGTGTAGAGGTTGGGAAACAAAGACAGGACAAGGGAGAAGAGGAGGCTGGGAGAAAGGGGATAGGAATTGGGAGCAGGTCAGGGTATGGGGGAGGATAGAGGGCATGGAGAGGAGGATGGGGAGAGGGGGCAGGGAAAGTACCTCTATATGGAGGAGCAGGCAGGCAAACACGGCAGGGAGTGGAAGGGCTTGGGAAACCATCTATGTGGGGGGGGGGGGAGGTGGAGAACAACTCAGTGGGTGGGAGGGAACCTATGGGGGTGTGGCAAGGACAATAATTACTGGGGCAACAGGGTAATAAATCTCAAAAGGGGGGGGGTTATTGGCTGGGCCAATCTTACCAGAATCCAGGCCCACAGCTTCAAATAGCTGAGGAGCAACCATTGGCAGGAGGAGGGGGCAACATTGGGATGGAATGCCACTGGGTAAGTTTTGCACCGTAGGTTGTGGGAGGTGAGCTATGGGACAGTGTGGAGACTCTGATTTTGGCCAGGGCAGATAATGTAAATAGTTCCAGCAGGCCAGGAGAGTGTGGGGGAGCTTGACTTTGGTCAGACTGGCCAGTGTAAATTATTAAAAATAATTTCATAATACATAATAAGTACAATCCCAACACTTATACTTCAACTCGTATTCAGACATAGGCTTTGAGCATAACATTGATGAAGGGCCGAAATAACAACAGAAAATGCTGGAAAAACTCAGCAGGCCAGGCAACATCCGTGGAGAGAAATTAGAGTCAACGTTTCAAGTCTAACCCTTTTTCAAAACTGGAAAGGAAATGAAATAGATCGAAAGGCAGGGCTGCGAGAGAACAAAAGAAGTGAAGAGCCATTAAGAGGTATTCAAAACGAGACGAGATGGTGATAGGACTAGTGGAGACAAAAGACAGCTCTAGATTAGGTGTGAAATGTTCTGGCAGAATGAGAGACAGTTGCCATGTGGGAGAGAGAAAAAAAGAGGGGGGAAACGAAAAACCAAAACAAAGGGGTGGATAAAAAAATAAGTAAAAATGTAATAGGGGCCGAGGTTATAATCTGAAATTGTTGAACTCGATATGGAGTCCGGAAGGCTGTAAAGTGCCTAATCGGATGAGGTGCTGTTCCTCGAGTTTACGTTGAGCTTCCGTGGAGGCCAAGGACGGTGAGGTCCGAATGGGAATGGGGCGGTGAATTAAAATATATGACAGGCGACCAGACGCTCGGGGTCACCCTTACAGACTGAACGGAGGTGTTCCGCAAAGCGGTCACCCAATCTGCGTTTGGTCTCCCCAATGTAGAGGAGACCGCATCGTGAGCAGCGAATACAGTATACTAGATTGCAAGAAGTACAAGTAAATTGCTGTTTCATCTGGAAGGGGTGTTTGGGGCCCTGGACCCACTCAGTGTTTTTAATATATAATAAATATACGTTTACCATAAAGTGACACGCCTTCCCCGTGTGCTTTGTATAGTAGTGCTATGTGGTCCTCCTGGTGTACTATTTCTAAGCGATGCAGCATTAGAAGGTGCATTGCTTTCACCCTAAAACACAGTACCAAAAAGCACCAATGATGTGTGTTCCTAACATAATGCTTAAAAAAGGCAAATAATGTAACAACTATTCATACACTGTGTGGTAGAGTTTTACCACCTTAGTAAGCCAGGCTCAATATTTTGAATATTCAACCAATGAGCATGTTAGATATTCAGATATCGCACCCAAGTTCTGCATTACAGTGTAAACATGCATTAGACTCTCTGCCCCTTGTACACTCTGCTCCACTTATGTTGAATTCACCGGTTTCCCCATTGCTTTGTTCAGGAGGACACTTCACTTTTTCAGCCTCCCTGCAGCAGCAACACAGAACTGAAAATAAATTCTTTATCATAATTGTTGTGTATGTACCTTTAAGAGAATAACTGGTCTCAGACTGCAATACCGGCAGTGACCACCCCTGTATAAAAGGCGCTAGAGAGCCTCTGTTGGTTAGTTTCGTTTATGCCTTTCACCAGTAAAGACTTGTTTGTTTCTCTCCTGCTAGTCCGTGTCTCAATCATTCACGGACTTAACACTGGCGACGAGTTAGAAAGAACTTACCTGCAACTCAGCAGCAGCTCCGACGATGTTGAAGGTCGGAAGAAGAAAAAAAAAGAGTCCATTGAAACTTGAGGAACGGGCGTCGACCGTCAATCATCGGGTTCAAGGCTTTGCAGGAGCGACTTTCCAGAGCCAGGCTGGGTTCCTCGGTCCGTGGTTTCCCAGCTAATCGGGCTGGTGGCAGGTAGTGCTCTGATCCTTCCTGGGCTGCAACGGGGCCGGGCAGCGAGTCGGGAAGCAAGGAGAGAGAGAGAGGGTGGAGCATACAGGGCGCGGCCGGTGTTTCAAAGCTGGGCAGCGTTCGGACCTCAGAAGAGGGAGGGAAGTGTTCCAGAGGGTCCGCTCCACGACGGGAAAATAATAAAAGAAAAAGAATACGCGCAAGAAACCGTGGAAAGCAGCGCTAACAACAGCGGGAAAGAAGGAAAAGCGCGGGAGGCGCCATTTTGTTAAATCAGAGAAGAAGGCAAAGCGCGGGAGGCGCCATTTTAGAATTGCAAGATGCCGAAGACTGGCTGTATCACTGCTTTTGATAATACATTAGAGGACTGGACCACGTATGTGGAAAGAGTCGAGGTATATTTCGAGGCAAATGAAATAGCGGAGGGGAAAAAGGCATCAATATTGCTAAACGTAATGGGCGCTAGAACGTACGGCCTATTGCGGGATCTGATTACTCCAGCCAAACCGAAGGCAAAGAGTTTTAACGAAATTGTTGCTGTTCTACAGGAGCACTTAAACCCTGCACCGCTGTTGATAGCAGAAAGATTTAAATTCCACAGGAGAACTCAGCACAAAGATGAGAGCAATGCTGAGTATCTTACGGAACTACGCAAGCTATCAAAGCACTGCCAGTTCGGAGCAGGACTGGCAGATACCCTACGGGACAAATTTGTCTGTGGACTCCTGAGTGAAGGAACACAGAAGAAGTTACTTGCAGAAAAAGAGCTAACGCTAGATAAGGCTTTCAGCGTGGCAGTATCGTATGAAGCAGCAGCCAGGGGAGCTGCAGAAATTCAACAAAAACCACAGGAATACAGCACCCACGAAATGACACGGGGATTTGCAAAATGTTACCGCTGTGGCAGAACTAACCATGACCAGAAGGACTGCTGGTCCAAAGACAAAATATGCAGACAATGCGGGAAGATTGGACACATTGCACGAGTTTGTAGGTCTGGGAAGAAGACCAGCGACAACAAAAAGGCTACTAAGGAACCGTACAAGAAAGTACAAAAGATGACGGACAGTAGTTCCGAAGACCAGATGAGCGGTAGTGAATCCGAGAACAGGAGATTAAGCTGTCTCAAACTTCACAATGTAATCACAAAAGAGGATCACCGAACCATTTGGGTCACCCTCACGATAGCAGGGTCCCAAGTTAAAATGGAATTGGATACAGGATCAGCGCTAACCGCCATGAATCGACGAGACTATGAGCGGCTATTTTCACACATACCCTTGAGAGAGACATCCATCGTCTTGACGACGTATACGGGGCAAAAAGTATACCCCAGAGGAAAAATAAGGGTGCCTGTCGAATACAATGGCAAGAAAATACAGAAATTGTATCTCTACATACTGCCAAATGGTGGACCACCGTTATTGGGACGGGAATGGATCAAGAAGATAAACTTAGATTGGCATTCCATTCATGCAATGACGGTGGACGGTAAAAAAGATGAAGACGTCACTCCTGGACGATTGTCAACAATCTTAGCTAACGCCAAAGAGGTATTTCAACAAGAACTGGGCACGCTTAAAGGCGTAACCGCCTCGTTAAAAATAGAAGAGAATGCAGTTCCCAAGTTTTTCAAAGCGAGACCGGTACCAAATGCAATTCGTCCAGCCGTCGAGGCAGAGCTGGAGAATCTGGAGAAGGCGGGCGTGTTGTCTAAGGTCGACTGGAGTGAGTGGGCGACACCCATTGTTCCTGTCATGAAAAAAACGTTAAGCAATAAGTCCGGAGAGCCAAGGAAGATTCGCATCTGTGGGGATTTCAAGGTGACGGTGAACCCTGTCCTTCACACAGTACAATATCCTCTTCCAAGGATAGAAGACATCTTCGCCTCACTGTCTGGAGGGAAGCGTTTTACAAAAATTGACCTAGCACAAGCATATTTGCAGATGAAGGTTGAAGAGTCCTCTAGGAAGTATCTCACGATAAACACTCACAAAGGTCTTTACCAATATCATCGATTGGTATTCGGAGTAGCATCGGCTCCGGCGATATGGCAAAGAGCGATGGAACAAGTCCTGCAAGGGATTCCGGGGACTCAGTGTTACTTGGACGACATCCTTGTAACAGGTGAAGATGACAGTGAACACCTTAACAACCTAGAACAGGTGCTCACTAGACTACGGGAACATGGGCTGCGAGCCAACCGCCCCAAGTGCGAATTTTTTAAGAAACAGATATCGTATTGTGGCCACGTGATTGATGAAGAGGGGTTACATAAGTCCCCTGACAAAATTGAAGCGGTTGTTAAGGCCCCAGCACCTGAAAATGTGTCGCAATTGAGGTAATTCCTCGGGCTGGTGAATTACTATCATAAGATTTTGCCGAATTTGTCGACAATTCTGCATCCACTGAACGCCCTGCTACGAACGGGGGTAGCATGGAAATGGAGCGATGATTGTAAACGTGCTTTTCAGAAGAGTAAGGACTTAATCACTTTGAAGGAAGTATTGGCTCACTACAACCCAGCACTGCCACTCAGGCTGGCGTGTGATGCGTCTCCCTACGGCATTGGGGCGGTACTGTCACATAAATTCCTTAATGGTTTGGAGAGGCCGATAGCTTTTGCGTCACGCTCGTTAACTTCTGCCGAGCGTAACTACGCCCAGATTGACAGAGAGGCCCTCAGCCTAGTGTGGGGGGTGAAGAAGTTCAATCACTATCTGCACGGTCAAAAATTTACTCTACTAACCGATCATCAACCTCTTGTCTCCATTTTCAACCCTCAGAAGGGCGTACCGATAATGACAGCACAACGGCTGCAGAGATGGTCCCTTTTCCTAGGGGCACACCAATATGACATCGAGTACAGGGGAACTAAACAGCATGGAAATGCTGATGGATTGTCACGTCTACCGTTGCCGACGGTGGAAGAAGAAGACCTTGCAGTGGATCCAATGGAGTTATTCCACTCGACCATAGTCAAATGTCTCCCTGTGACGAATGCAAACATAGAAAAGGAAACACGGAATGACCCAACACTATCACGGGTCTATGATTTAACGGTGAAGGGATGGCCAGCACATCGCGAACCACTGCTGCCAGCATTTTCGTCAAGAAGAGAACAGCCGTCAGTGTGCAGAGGAACCTTGATGTGTGGATCCAGAGTAGTAATTCCACCTAAGTTGACGGATAGAGTGCTCAATGAGCTTCATGAGGGTCATCTGGGTGGGGTAAAAATGAAGAGCTTAGCCAGAGCGTTTGTGTGGTGGCCGGGAATCGATAGAGAAATCGAAGAGATGACCAAGAGCTGTGCAGGATGCCAGAAGGTCCAAAACGCCCCACCACAAGCTCCTCTGCATCCATGGGAGTGGCCCTTATCTCCATGGCAAAGGGTGCACATTGATTTTGCTGGTCCCTTCATGGACTCGATGTTTTTAATTGCGGTGGATGCACATTCAAAGTGGCCAGAGGTAATAAAAATGTCCTCAACCACCACGGAAAAAACGATCGCAGTTTTACGAACCATATTCGCCAGGAATGGGCTGCCTGAACAGATTTGCTCTGACAATGGACCACAGTTTGTGTCTGAAGAGTTCCGGAGGTTCTTAAAGAACAATGGTGTTAAGCATTACACATCTGCCCCATATCATCCAGCCACTAATGGATTGGCCGAGAGGTTTGTCCAAACATTCAAGAAGGCTATCAAGGCAATGTCTAATGAAGATATACCCCTACAACACAAGGTGGACAACTTCTTGTTTGCCTACCGGAATGCGACACATGCGGTTACCAACCAAACTCCAGCCATGATGTTCTTCAATCGAAGACTACAATGCCGCTTGGATTTGGTTAAGCCAAACGTCCGAAGAGATGTGGAGAACAGGCAGTTTCAGAATATGAATGAAAGGCCGACCAGGAGTTTTAAGATAGGTCAACCAGTTTTGGCCCGGGACTACCGCACTGAGAAATGGCAGCCAGGAACGATTTGTACACGACAAGGACCTCTCATGTATGCCGTGGACGTTGGGGAGAGCATTGTAAGACGCCATGCTGACCAGATTCTAGAGTCATTGGAAAACGTCAACTCCACACCACGATCTGATACACCTGGTAATGAAATCGACGTTCCAATTGCAGCTACCGCAGAACCGGTAATATTGGAAGCAGGTGAACCAAACAACGACATTGATTTCGACTTAACATTGCCAGAAGAACCTGATACTCCAAAGAGGCGTTATCCAGACAGAATCAGGAAGCCTCCTCAAAGACTGAACTTATAATTGCTTAAACTTAACCAATGTATCTAGCAACAGTAATTGTGATTGTAATTCGTTATCATTAGTGTTAAATGAATGTTATGTACTGTTTATCTAAAAGGGGAGGAATTGTTGTGTATGTACCTTTAAGAGAATAACTGGTCTCAGACTGCAATACCGGCAGTGACCACCCCTGTATAAAAAGCGCTAGAGAGCCTCTGTTGGTTAGTTTCGTTTATTCCTTTCACCAGTAAAGACTTGTTTGTTTCTCTCCTGCTAGTCCGTGTCTCAATCATTCACGGACTTAACAATTCTAAGTCCTCAATCTACCCATGTACCCATCTGTGAACCTTCCATGTGCCACTGGCAGCAGGAACGACTTCACATCCTATTAATGCTGGGGAGGATGCCAGGATATACAAACATATGAAAATGATGGACAGGAAAAGGCCAACTGGTCCATCGAGCCGGTCCCACACAGTCATGTTGCAACTGATGATCCCCCAACCCTCCTCACCCACCAGCAGCCAGGTAATCATAGAAATTTACGGCACAGAAGGAGGGCATTCGGCCTATCCTGTCTGTGCCGGCCGAAAGAGCTATCCAACCTAATCCCACTTTCCAGCTCTTGGTCCATAGCCTTGTAGGTTACGGCACTTCAAGTGCATATCCAAGTACTTTTTAAATGTGATGAGGGTTTCTGCCTCTACCACCCTTTCAGGCAGTGAGTTCCAGACCCCCAACACTCTCTAGATGAAAAATGTCTCCTCAACTCCCCTCTAATCCTTCAACCAATTACTTTAAAGAAAGACTTGCATTTATATAGCACCTTTCACAACCTCAGCTCATCCCAAAGCACTTTATAGCCAATAAAGTGTAGTGTAGTCACTGTTGTAATGTAGGAAACACAGTGACCACATTTCAAAAGGGCTTCCATTGGCTATAAAGCACTTTGGGATGTCCTGAGGTGGTGAAATGCACTAATCTCCTGGGTGAGGCAACAAAATAAATTAAATAAATCTCCAGACTAATTCAGGGAAAAAATAAATCCTTGGAAATTCCTCTCCAACCCCACAGACCCGGTCAAAATGAGTTCCAGGAGACCATGAGGCACATCGGCCAATATCACACCTACCTTCTTTCCGCAGTGTTATCAGCTACAGCCAGGAAATCGGCCAACTCCCTTTTTGATGCTTGCGCGAATCCGCACTCACTGTATGAGCCAGCAACTTGTTCCTTAGGTCAGAGACCCTCCACAAAATAACGATCTCCTGACATCCAACCTAGTTCTGTGCTTACTTAACTTATATGCATGTCCCGTGGATCTCCCTAGCCTATCTAATTCACATAGCCTATCCAAATAGAATTGGGGGGAAAAATTTGGTATCGCTCCATTTGAGGCGCCGTTATTGGCCGTGCGCAAAATTTAGCGCCTGGTGCTAATTATTGCCTCTGACATCAAACTTGGCTTTTATCACCCCTGGAGGTGATTGGAGCGCTAAATCAGGCGCTTCACACCTGTCTTAAGGCACAAAGGCCGAGGAGTGAGGCGCTACCTCAGAGGGCGGGCGAAGCAAGGAAGGGCAAATCAAAATAAACCTGCAAAGTGCTGCTCAGTACTCAAAACTCCTTCACACAGCGTTGAATCGCTCCAGAAGCCTCTCTGACTGCGTGGTGCAAAAATGTCACCGACAAAAAAAGGCAGGAAGTGGTCGCCTTTAAATAGCGCTCCCCTAGTCCCTTTTGGACAGCATAACGCTTCCCTCAACCTGTCGTTGCTAGCGGCAGGCGGTAAGGCAGGGGGCGCCACTCAATATCCAGTCCAGGGCGCTAACGGGGCGTTGCGCACTCTAATGACGACATAATCTGCCAGCACAGGAGATCGTGGCGGTAGTGTTTAGCGCCGCCACAAAATGTCTAGTTAATTTCGTGAGCAGCACAAACATCGCCGCGTCCGGCCTCTAGTTGCTTTGTGCCCCAATTAGCGCCCTCTTAAGGCGTTAATGGGAGGCGCAGACAACTGAATTTTTCCCCCTTGGAATTTTAAACACTTCAGTTAAAGCACCCGATTGTCTACGCTTTTCTAGAGTAAAAAAGCTAGCTCTCTAAACCTACTGTCGTAACTAAAGGCTTTTGGCAGGCAGTGACTAGTGGGGTACGGCAGGGATCGGTTCTAGGACCCCAGCTATTCACAATATATATTAATGATCTAGACAAAGGAACTAGATGTAATATCTCCAAGTTTGCAGACGACACAAAGCTGGGTGGGCGTGTGTGCTGTGAGGAGGATGCCGAGAAACTCAGTATGATTTGGACAGGTTGGGTGATTATACTGCATCTGCCATGCATCTGCCCAATGTGGATAAATGTGAGGTTATCCACTCGGTGGCAAAAACAGGAAGGCAGATTATCTGAACGGTAATAGATTGGAAGAAGGGGAAGTGCAACGAGACCTGGGTGTCCTTGTGCACCAGTCGCTGAAGGTAAGCATGCAGGTGCAGCAGATGGTTAAGAAGGCAAATGGTATGTTGGCCTTCGTAGCGAGAGGATTCGAGTACAGGAACAAGGATGTCTTGCTGCAGTTGTACAGGGCCTTGGTGAGACCACACCTTGAGTATTGTGTACAGTTTTGGTTGCCTTATCGGAGGAAGGATGTTCTTGCCATGGAGGGATTGCAGCGAAGATTCACCAGACTGATACCTGGGATGGCAGGAATGAGGAGAGATTGGGTCGATTGGGCTTATACTCGCTGGAGTTTAGAAGAATGAGAGGGGATCTCATTGAAATTTATAAAATTCTAACAGGACTAGACAGACTAGATGCAGGAAGGATGTTCCTGATGGCGGGGAGTCCAGAACCAGGGGTCACAGTCTAAGGATAAGGGGTAAGCCATTTAGGACAGAGATGAGGAGGAATTTCTTCACCCAGAGAGTGGTGAACCTGTGGAATTCTCTACCACAGAAGGCAGTTGAGGCCAATTCATTAACTATATTCAAGAAGGAGTTGGATATATTTCTTAAGGCTAAAGGGATCAAGGGAAATGGGGAGAAGGCAGGAACAGGGTACTGAATTTGGATGATCAGCCATGATCTCATTGAATGGCGGAGCAGGCTCGAGGGGCTGAATGGCCTACTCCTGCTCCTATCTTCTATGTTTCTAAACTAGGTGGAACATTTATCCCGTCAGTAACAGGACTCTTTAGACAGTTGGCTTAGGGAAGAAGAACTAACTAGTTAATGGCTATGAGTAAGACACTAACCTTACTCTGCCACCTTATTCAGTTACAACTCAAGGGCCTCTACATTTATAACAATGTATTTAATGCATACAGTAACATTTAAAAGAAAATGCAATACTTCTGTGGAGATATTGGCCTAGAAATTCGCATTGTTTGCGCTGGCTGTTAAGGCCCGTTTTGGAAAAAATTGGCGGCTGCCTCACTTCCATCGGCCTCCGGTGGGGGACTCAGCAGCCGACATTTTGGTAGCGGTACTGGACTCAAATGTAAATCACCAGAGTAAATCGCCGACTTGACGCCACTTCTGCAAACTTCAACCTTTTTGCAGAGTTTATCACCGGGTCCTAAGCACGTTCAGAAAAGCGTGCTTGAAGCAGCCCTGCAGAGATGCTGTCAGTGCTTCTTAAAGGGAAACACACATCTTTCAGGTAAGTTTAGATTTGGACTTTAAAAAAATATTTTATTGAAGTAGTGGCTTGGTGCAATAGATGTTAAGTTTTTAAGGTGTGCAGGGAATGCTGCTGGATGCTTGCAAGGCTTCGGCTGTTAAAGGAAGGCCTCCGAGAAGACAGAAAATGCTGGAAATACACAGGTCAGGCAGCATCCATGGAGAAAGAAACATAGTTCACGTCTCAGGTTGAGTGATGCCTGACATGCTGAGTATTTCCAGCATTTTCTACTTTTACTTCAGATTTCCAGCATCTGCTTGCAGAGGGAAGAGAAAGACACAGAAGAGGAGGAAACAGAAGGAAGGTTCAAGTTTAACATAAAATTATTTGATCAGCAGGTGTTTCTTTTACTTGATGTCATGTTTTCAAAGGCACATGGTTCTTTTAATGCTTGTGTTTCTGTTCCAACGTGTTATCTCAACACTTTAAACTAGGCATTCTCATCGTGCTGCCTCCAAACTAGACCTTTCGGAAGCACCAATGGTTTGCTTCAATCTTTCATTGTTTTAGTATATTTAACTAATTCCCATTTCAAAGCTTGTTTACAACTTTGTTATCAACTGATCTTTTCTCAGAAGCCTGTATTTCTGTTTGCAGCCTGTCTGCTGAGACTTGTGTGAGGCTTTAGATTTTTAAACCCAGTATATTCTGTATTAATATTAGAAATTTGTTCATGGTATCATGTATTTCTCTGAATCATGGCTATTCCTTCACAAGCCTTTGCTGTATCCAGTGTGCTCAGTATTTTCTTGATATCATGTGGAGTGAATCGAATTGGCTGAAGACTGGCTTCTGTGATGGTGTGGACCTCCAGGAGGCCGAGATGGATCATCCACGTGGCATTTCTGGCTGAAGATAATTGCAAACGCTTCAGCCTTGTCTTTTGTACTCATGTGCTGGGCTCCACCATCATTGAGGATGGGGATGTTCAGGGAGCCTCTTCCTCCCATTAGTTGTTTAATAGTCCACAGTCCACCACCATTCACAACTGGATGTGGCAGGACTGCAGAGCTTTGATCTCATCGGTTGGTTGTGGGATCACTTAGCTCTGTCTATAGCATGCTGCTTCCATTGGTTAGCATGCATCCCACAATATCTTCTAATTTACAAGGTGTGCATGGTGTAAGCATGCACCTCTTGCTTTCCCACCCTCCCCTCACCACAACTGTACCCTTGTGCCTTCCTCATTTCAAGTGAGGGTGAGAGTGAGAGGCAAGGCCATCTGCAGTCTCTCCCAACTGAAAGTCAGCAGCCTTCCACAAGTCATGCTGCATTCACAGAGGTAGCACTGGGTGACATCAGTAAGATAGGCAAAGGCACACACAAGACAGTCACTAAGGGTAATGAGTTGATTACTTGATGTCATATTGGATGGATAGATTTATAAAGTTTGCTTTGTGGTGGCTACTCAGCATTGTGGCCAAGAGGACACTGTGATGGTCAGTAACAGAGGGAATGTAAGGTGTGGGACAAATGTTGAAAGGGGAATTGGGGGTGTGGGCACTAGTACTGCAGGCGGATGATTCCATCCCAAACATCCCAGCCAGAAAGAGGCTGTCTGGGTTACATCCTTCCTTCTGTTTCCTCCTCTTCTGCGTCTTCCTCTTCCTCTTCCCTCTGCGAGCGGATGAACCATAAGATTAAATACGCAACCAATTGAGATAGCTAGAAAACAAGTAAACAGTTAGTGGTTTTAATTTACATATTGTAAATATATTACCAACAAGGCGGCTTTGAAAATATGACTTCAATAGAGACACCAAGCAATTGCATTGTGTTTGTATTAAACTTGGAGCAGAACGGGGTCACAATGTCTGTAAAAAAAAGTAAAGCCAATATTAAGAATTGAATGAAAGCATTTTGTAGGAATGACAAACAGAAACCATTGCAGTCATTGTTTTTATGATTACCTTTTTTAGGTGTTCCAAAAACAGAGAAATAATTATGCATGCAATAGTTGAATTGATAGGAAAATAGAAAGCATTCGAAAGAGGTATCAATAAAAACAATTAGCTGACATCAGCAGAGAACATCAAAGAAGAAACCACTGCCAAAAGGGTATAAAAATAAGACCTTTTTAACAGACAGTCAGAACTTGCTGAACAGGCAAAGCATTTCTCAACTCTTCAGGAGGCATCTAAGTCTTTAACTATGAGTCTCGGGAAGTCAAAGTGATTGATTTTGGTGGATGTTCTGGATTTAGAAATAAATATGAAATAAGAAATGTAACAAAGTAAAAATTTGAGAATAAGGATCTCTGAGAAATAAGAAATGTAAGCTAATTGTATTTTGAATTGTTAATGTTGCGACTGATTCAGCAGATGTTAAATGAATGTCAGCTCTTAAATAAAATTATATATTTTTTAGAATTGTCAGAGTAAATCAGTATAAACTCGCGAACCCACATTTCTGTACACTCTTTTGTAAGCAGTTGCAGAATTCTGGGGGGGGGGGGGATATTCCAGACCCTCAATATCTGGAAGGTTACAGTCTAGTTCAACTTATTAAAAGTACTATCTGGAGGACAGTAACATCTTCAGTCATTCCTTTCCTTTAGGGAGAGATAGCCTGAACCTTTAGACCCATTTAAAGCATCTTCTGGAATTCGGCTATCTCTAACTTAAGTTGAGGGTGAACGTCTAGGGAATATGCCTGATCTGGGATAGCCCAAAAGGGCTAGGACTGTAATTATCCCTTCAGGCTATGGGCCCCGACAATATCCCGGCTGTCTTGCTAAAGACTTGTGCTCTACAACTAGCCGAGCCTCTAGCCAAGCTGTTCCAGTACAGCTACAACACTGGCATCGACCTGGCAATGTGGAAAACTGCCCAGGTATGTCTGGTCCACAAAAAAACAGGACAAATCCAATCTGACCAATTACTGCCCCATCAGTCTACTCTCAATCATCAGCAAAATGATGGAAGGTGTGGTCGACAGTGCTATCAAGTGGTACGTACTCACCAATAACCTGCACACCGATACTCAGTTTGGGATCCGCCAGGACCATGCGGCTCCAGACCTCATTACAGCCTTGGTCCAAACATGGACAAAAGAGCTAAATTGCAGAAGTGAGGTGAGAGTGACTGTCCTTGACATCAAGGTAGCATTTGATTGAGTGTGGCATCAAGGAGCCCTAGTAAAATTGAAATCAATGGGAATCAGGGGAAAGACTCTCCAGTGGCTGGAGTTATGCCTAGCACAAAGCAAGATGGTCGTGGTTGTTGGAGGCCAATCATCTCAGCCCCAGGACATCGCTGCAGGAGTTCTTCAGGGCAGTGTCCTAGGCCCAGCCATCTTCAGCTGCTTCATCAATGACCTTCACTTCATCATAGGGACAGAAGTGGGGATATTCGCTGATGATTGCACGGTGTTCAGTTCCATTCGCAATTCCTCAGATAATGAAGCAGTCCATGCCCGCATGCAGCAAGACCTGGATGACATTCAGGCTTGGGCTGATAATCGGCAAGTAACATTTGCACCACACAAGTGCCAGGCAATGACTATCTCCAACAAGAGAGCTTCTAACCACCGCCCCTTGACATTCAATGGCATTACCATCGCCGAATCACCCAACATCAGCATCCTGGGGGTCACCATTGACCAGAAAGTTAACTGGACCAGCCACAAATACTTTGGCTACAAGAGCAGGTCAGAGGCTAGGTATTCTGCGGCAAGTGTCTCACCTCCTGACTCCCAAAGCCTTTCCACTATCTATAAAGGCACAGGTCAGGAGTGTGATGGAATACTCTCCACTTGCCTGGATAGGTGCAGCTCCAACACTCAAGAAGCTCAACACCATACAGGACAAAGCAGCCCACTTGATTGACACCCCATCCACCACCTTAAACATTCACAACCTCCACCACTGACGCACCATGGCTGCAGTGTGTACCATCTACAAGATGCACTGCAGCAACTCGCCAATGTTTCTTCGGCAGCACCTCCCAAGCCCACGACCTCTACCACCTAGAAGGTCAAGGGCAGCAGGCACATGGGTACACCATCACCTCCAAATCACACATCACCCTGACTTGGAAATATATTGCCGTTCCTTCATATTCACAGTCAAAATCCTGGACTGCAGCGGTTCAAGAAAGCGGCTCACCACCACCTTAGAGGTGAATTAGGGATGGGCAATAAATGCTGCCTACCAGCGACACCCAGATACCAGGAACGAATGAAGAGGGATGTGAGAAGGAGGATAATGTATGAGGATACCAGCATCTTGTATCCTTTCAGCACCGCCACTGCCCAAGGGCTCCTTCCAAGAGTGGCCAACCCCGTCTCCTCCAAGGGGGCTAGGTGAAGCTAGGAATGGACGGTGTGTGTCATGTTTGGTAGAGATTGTTGGCAAGCGAGTGATTTGGGGGGGGGGGGGGGCGGGGAGTTGTGCAATGAGCAATGTGTGAGGCTAGTGGTTCAGTTGGTAGGAGATGGCTTTTGACGATGCATTCACTGACCTTGACCAGTGGTCTGAGGTTATGAAGCTTCTTTGGACACAAGCCAGGTGGTGGGGGTGACACTGCTGGCAGTGTCAGCCTCGGTGATGTGGTCCCACATTGTTCTTTCTTGAGGGCCTCCTGGCCCCTGTGGGTAGAGGACCTCTCTTGCAGTGTCAACCCCCTGAACAAAGCTGGAGTGCTGCGTGCGAGACCCTGGGTGTGTGCCCCTTCCCTGGCTTGTTGAGCCATTTGTGTTAGTGCTGAAGCACTTTTACTACTTTTTTAGGTGTGGAATGCAGTTCAGCTTTTAGAGCTGAAGACTGCCATTTGGGAATTATTTAATTTTTTTTTCCAGAAGGCAGTTGAACTGTAAGGGCTAAAACTGCCTATTTTTACATTATTTTAATTTTGTTTCATTTTAGAAGGCAGTTTCCCTTTAAGGGACCAACACTGCTTTCTAAAATGACAGCCTTGCTTTAAGACAACACCACTCTTGTTCCAGGGACGCTACGGTCACACCACATGGGCCTCCTGCTGTGAGTAGTGCCAGAAAACCAATCTTGCACGGTCGGTTTAGTGCAGCGCTAATTTAAATTTGCAGGCAGCACCAAAATACCCTTGTTGCTTGCACTATTATTTTGCGTGGCACCGGCAGGTTTCCAGCCTACTCCTAATTCTAGCCATTGTTTGGGAGATGAGAAATAAATTATTCAGCAGTTGCCATGCATTTCTTGTCATTAGTTCCCTTTGGTTTTGTTTTACAACCAATTTTCTTCTAACTCCCCCGATGCCTGATTCATGCTGGGCGCTGGATGCCAGCAGCCCTCTGTCACCTCCCCCAAGTGGCCATTCTTTATGCGTTACTTTAAACAGTAAATGTTGGTAGGCTATTCGATCACAGGTTGCAGCATTGATGAGCACAGTTCCATCAGGGGCTGCTAGATTGTGAGCATATGGTGCAACTCCAGTTGATTTTATTTCCCTGCCTAGTCTAGAGATACTGAGGCCAATTGTAACACTCAAATTAAGATCAGTTGACTCACCAAGATCAAGGCCGCAATTTTGCCAGCACTCAGGGCGGGTTTGGAGGCGAGTCCGGGGTTAAAGTCATTTTGATTGATGGAGAGTTCAGAACCTGCTGTCATCCCGCCTCCGCACAACCTTCAAGTGTCGGGTCCCCGATTTGCAAATGGACCCGACCCCTGGCGGTGGGAAACGGATTAAAGGCAATTAATTGTCTATTAACTGGTATTTGTGAGCAACTTTCAGGGTCTTTTTTGATTTTCCAGCTTCTGGGTCGGGTTTTACAACATTCAGACAACACGCCAGGTAAGTGTGGTGTGTTGAGAGTCTGGTCTGATGTTTGTGAAAAGATGACAGCTGCAGAAGTGGTGTCAAGGATGCCATGTTGCACATGGTGAGTTTCAGTGCAAAGAAAATGTTGGTTACTGCATTTTTAATACACAGATTTCTTTAGCTTACAAGTTTTTAAATCCAACTGTATGTCCAGTGCCACCTCATTGGGAGAACCTCTCACCAGTGACAGCTCACTTCTGTCATCTCACTTGTAGCTGCCATCTATTCCAGCAACATTGGAGCCAATGAAACAATCAGACCTTGGTCCTCCAAATCCTGCCACAATCAGCCCCAACACCAACATCACGAGCCTCATCAACAACCTTCGCCACCTTCACCTGATGCTGCACTGGGCACAGGGCATCAGCCTCTGACAAAATTGCTGGCCTCCATCACCATGGCCAGACTTTCTTCACTTGATGCTGGAAACCCTGGCTGCCACATGATGCACTAGGTTGACACCATCCCACACCAGCACCGTGAAGCATCCCTTTAATGTCCAAGCCATTCCATGCACACACATCACTATAGCGGGGCGGGGTAGAGGAGGGGGGGGGGGGGGAAACGTTATGACTGAACATTCACTGGAACTCAGTAAGACACTTCAAGGTGCGCTCAGAACTGTCCAATAATGGGCACTATTTGAAAGAGATTTCACTATATGACAACACATTACCAGAAACTTCACATGGACATTGACTAAACCTCTCAAGTGCCCATTATTGTGTGTTGTTTGTTGGTATGCTTGCAGTAGAATGAGGTTGAGTGCGAGGGGTGGCTAGTGAGATGGGGAAGTGATAAAGTAGATAGAGAGGGTTGGGTGGAGGTGCAAGGTAATTTGGTGTCCTGGGGTGGTCTCTTCTGTCCTTGGAAGGGAAGAGAACCTCCCTGCGTACTGTGACTCCCTCCATATGCATATGGAGGGAGTCATTGGAGAGCCTGGGTGCAAGAGTTCACCTTTGTGCAGTGATTGTCAGTGTTTTCAGCACCTCAACGCTGTCAAACACTGAAAAATCAACAGTCAAAATAAAATTGTGCATGGTCCCTTTAAGGAAACCAGCAGATGATGCGCCATCAAATCTGCTTCCTGTTAATTGGCCGGTAAGCCCGCAGGACGGGCTTAACAAGGCCAATCAAGGGAAAATCACATCTGCAGAGCGGCGGCAGCTGGGGGCGGGACTGGAACCCAGAAACCAGCTGACCCGCCCCCCCCCATCCCGACACCGCTGAGAAAATCGCGGCCCAAAGGTCAAACCTGAGACCTCTGATTTGTATGAATCAGTACCACATCAGCAAATGCATTTACCTATTCAGCTTTACTTTATTTTCACATTTTTAATAATATTTTTTGCTTAATTTTTCTCTGCTAGTTTTCTCCGTCTCCTGATGTTGGCTCCTTGCTGTGATATGGTTCCAATGGCACCAGTCACCTTCCTGTAACTTGCTCCAGTGGCCACTATTCAAGTGGGAGTCCTGACATTCAGCATAGACAAGTTGTTCAATTGTGGGGATTGTTACAGCCGAGCCCAATCCTGTCCTCATCTGACACCCTCACACGTGTTCATTTCCTGTTGGATGGCAATTAGAAGGAAGCCTGTTCAATTTCCCCCCCCCCCTCTATAACCCAGGGGCACAGAAACCAACTGAATTATCCCCTTTCTGCTGCCTTAGTTGAAATTACTTAACAGCACAGATTATGGGTTGAACCTGGAACCTTCCTGGGCTGTAGTCTAGGTACTCATTCCATACACTCATGGTTTTATATGAATTTTTTTTTAAACAATTTTATTTAACTTGATTTTATCTTGTGGTCTTGACACACCATCACCAGATTAGAAAGAGGAAATGAAACAATTATTTTGAGTCCTTTTCTTATGTCATAGTATCAATTGCCAGTAAGAGATGCATGACAGACAGATAGTTGTGGTGGTTGAAGGCCAACCATCCCAGCACATCACTGCAGGAGTTCCTCAGGGTAATGTTCTAGGCACAACCATCTTCAGCTGCTTCATCAAACTTCTTTCCATCACAACATACAAATTAAAAGCAGGAGTAGGCCACTCAGCCTTTCAAGCCTGTTCTGCCATTCAATAAGATCATGGCTGATCCGATTACTCCACATTCCCGCCTACCCCAATAACTTTTCACCCCCTTGCTTACCAATAATCTATCTACCTCTGCCTTAAAAACATTCAAAGACTCTGCTTCCACCACCCTCTGAGGAAGAGAGTTCCAAAGACTCACGACCCTCTGAGAAAAAATTTCTCCTCACCTCTGTCTTAAATGGGCAACCCCTTATTTTTAAACAGTGAACCCTAGTTCTAGATTCTCACAAGAGGAACCATCCTCTCCACATCCACCCTGTCCAGACCCCTCAGGATCTTCTATTTTTCAATCAAGTCACCTCTTATTCTTCTAAACTCCAGCAGATACAAGCCTAGCCTGTCCAACCTTTCCTCACAAGACAACCCGCCCATTCCAGGTATTAGTCTAGTAAACCTTCTCTGAACTGCTTCCAATGCATTTACATCCTTCCTTAAATAAGGAGACCAATACTGTACACAGTACTCCAGATGTGGTCTCACCAATGCCCTGGATAACTGAAGCATAACCTCCCTACTTTTGTATTCAATTCTCCTCACAATAAACGATAACATTCTATTAGCTTTCCTAATTACTTGCTGTACCTGCATAGTAACCTTTTGCAATTCATGCACTAGGACACCCAGATCCCTCTGCATCTCAGAGCTCTGCAATCTCTCACCATTTAGATAATATGCATCTTTTTTATTCTTCCTGTCAAAATGGACAACTTCACATTTTCCCACATTATACTCCATTTGCCAAACCTTTGCTCACTCACTTAACCTATCTATATCACTTTGTAGCCTCCTTATGTCCTCTTCACAATTTACTTTCCTACCTATCTTTGTGTCATCAGCAAATTTAGCAACCATACCTTCGGTCCCTTCATCCAAGTCATTCATATAAATTGTAAAAAGTTGAGGCCCTAGCATTGATCCCTGTGGCACACCACTCATTATATCTTGCCAATCAGAAAATGACCCATTTATGCCTACTATTTCCTATTAGCTAGCCAATCTTTTATCCATGCCAATATGTTACCCCCTACACCATGAGCTTTTATTTTCCGCAATAACCTTTGATGTGGCACCTTATCAAAGGCCTTCTGGAAATCTAAGTACATTACATCCACCAGTTTCCCTTTATCCACAGCACATGTTACTTCCTCAAAGAACTCCAATAAATTGGTTAAACAAGATTTCCCTTGCACAAAACCATGTTGACTGCCTGATTACTTTGAACTTTTCTAAATGCCCTGCTATAACATCTTTAATAATAACTTCTAACATCTTCCCTATGACAGATGTTAAGCTAACTGGCCTGTAGTTTCCTGCTTTCTGTCTCCCTCCCTTTTTGAATAAAGGAGTTATATTCACTATTTTCCAATCTAATGGCACCTTCCCCAAATCTAGGGAATTTTGGAAAATTAAAACCAACGCACCAACGCTTCAGACATGTCTTCCTTTTTCCGCAACCAAGGATTCCCCTCTACTGTGGTTGACACTGCCCTCGACCGTGTCAGTTCTATCTCCCGCACTTCTGCCCTCACCCCTGCCCCTCCCTCCCGGAACCACGATAGGGTTCCCCTTGTCCTCACCTTTCACCCCACCAGCCTCCACATTCAACGGATCATCCTCCGGCATTTCCACTACCTCCAAAGTGATCCCACCACCAAACGTATCTTCCCCCCCCCTCCCCTTTCAGCATTCCGCAGGGACCGCGCCCTCCGAGACACCCTAGTCCACTCCTCTATCACCCCAAACAGCCCTTCCTCTTCGCCTGGCACCTTCCCGTGCAAGCGGAGGAGATTTAACACCTGCCCCTATACCTCCCCCCTTCCCACTGTCCAGGGCCCCAAACACCCCTTCCAGGTGAAACAGCGATTTACTTGTACTTCTCGCAATCTAGTATACTGTATTCGCTGCTCACGATGCGGTCTCCTCTACGTTGGGGAGACCAAACGCAGATTGGGTGACCGCTTTGCGGAACACCTCCGTTCAGTCCGTAAGGGTGACCCCGAGCTTCCGGTCGCCTGTCATTTTAATTCACCGCTCCACTCCCACTCGGACCTCACCGTCCTTGGCCTCTTGTATTGTTCCACGGAAGCTCAACGTAAACTCGAGGAACAGCACCTCATCTTCCGATTAGGCAGTCTGCAGCCTTCCGGACTCAATATCGAGTTCAACAATTTCAGATCATAAGCTCGGCCCCCATTTCATTTTCTCTTGTAATTGTTCCACTCCTTTTCCCCCCCCCCCCCGCCCTTTCCTTTTGTTTCTCTCACACCTGGCAGCTATCTTTTGCCCTGCCAGTACACTTTACACCTAATCCCAGCCTATTACCATCTCGTCTAGCTTCTAATCTCTTACTTCTTTTGTTTCTTTTATTCTTTTGTCCGATCGCAGCCTTGCCTCCGATCTAGTTTCTTTTCTTTCCAGTTTTGAAGAAGGGTCCAACCCGAAACGTCAACTCAAATTTCTCTCCACGGATGTTGCCTGACCTGCTGAGTTTTTCCAGCATTTTCTGTTGTTATTTCGGATTTCCAACATCTGCAGTATTTTGCTATCACATCAACTATCTCACTAGCCACTTCTTTTAAGACCCTCGGATGAAGTCCATCAGGACCCGGGGACTTGTCAGCCCGCAGCTCCAACAATTTGCTCAGTACCACTTCCCTGGTGATTAAAAATGTTCTGGAGTTCCTCCCTCCCTTCCATTTCCTGATTTACAGCTATTTCTGGGATATTACTTGTATCCCAGATAGTGAAGACCAATGCAAAATACCTGTTCAATTCAACTGCCATCTCCTTATTTTCCATTATTAATTCCCCAGACTCACTTTTTATAGGACCAACACTCACTTTGTTAACTCTTTTCTTTTTAAAATGTCTATAGAAACTCTTACTATCTGTTTTTCTATTTCTAGCTAGCTTTCTCTTGTACTCTGACTTTTCGCTCCTTATTTTAGTCGTTCTTTGCTGTTTTTTATATTCTGACCTGCCACCCATCTTTGTGCAATTATATGCTTTTTCTTTAAGTTTAATACTATCTTTAACTTTTTTTTAGTTAACCACAGATGGTGGGTCCTCCCCTTGGAATTTTTCTCTTGTTGGAATGTATATATTCTGTGTATTTTGAAATAGCCCCTTAAATGTACTGCCACTGCAACTCTATTGACCGATCCCTTAACCTAATTTGCCAGTTCACTTTGGCTAGCTCTGCTTTCATGCCCTCATACTTGCCCTTATTTAAGTTTAAAATACTAGTCTTGGACCCACTCTTCTCTCTCAAAATGAATGTAAAATTCAATCATTGCTGCTACCTAGGGACACCTTCACTGTGAGGTCATTAATTAATCCTATCTCATTGCACAATACCAGTTCTAGAATAGCCTGCTCTCTGATTGGCTCCAGAACATGCTGTTGTAAGAAACTATCCCGAAAACATTCCATGAACTCCTCATCTATGTTACCTTTGCCCATCTGATTTTTCCAGTCTATATGCAGATTAAAATCCCCCATGATTATTGCCGTACCCATCTGACAAGCTCCCATTATTTCTTCCTTTATACTCCATCCTACCATGTGGTTACTGTTAGGGGGCCTGTACACCACTCCCACAAGTGACTTCTTGCCTTTATTATTTCTCATCTCTACCCAAACCGCTTCTACATCCTGGTTTCCTGAACTTGGGTCATCCTTCTCTTTGTGCAAATACCATCATTAATTAACAGAGCCACCCTCCACCTTCCTAAATGTACCCTTCAATATTCAGGTCCCAATCTATGTCATCCTGCAGCCATGTTTCTGTAATGGCTATCAGATCATATTTATTTATTTCATCTGTTTTGTTTCGAATGCTACGTGCATTCAGATGCAGAACCTTTAGTTTTGTCCTTTTATTTTTTTTGTAACCTCTAGCCTGATCTGTTGATTTACTCTTAGATTTGTACTCTCTATCCCTTCCTGTCATGGTCTGTTTATCATTTCCCATATTAATACCTTTCTCTAATCTTTGAATTACCACATCTTCCCAAATTTGATCCCATGCCCCCAATATTTAGTTTAAAGCCCTCTCTACCGCCCTTGTTATACGACTCGCTAGAACACTGGTCCCAGCACGGTTCAGGTGAAGACTGTCCCAACAATACAGATCCCACTTTCCCCAGTACTGGTGCCAGTGCCCCAGGAATTGAAACCCATTTCTCCCACACCAGTCTTTGAGCCACGCATTCATCTCTAATTTTATTTACCCTATGCCAATTTGCTCGTGGCTCAGGTAATAATGCAGACATTATTACCCTTGAGGTTCTGCTTTTTAATTTAGCCCCTCGCTGCTCATACTCTCAGCAGAACCTCTTTCCTACTTCTACCTATGTCATTGGTACCTACATGGACCACGACCACTGGCTCCTCCCCCTCCAAGTTCCTCTCCAGCCCAGAGCAGATGTCCCGAACCCTGGCACCGGGCAGGCAACACAGCCGTCTGGACTCTCGCTCTTGGCCGCAGAGAACTGTATCTATTCCCCTGACTATGCTGTCCCCAATTACCACTACATTCCTATTAACTCCCCCCGCTTGAATGGCTTCTTGTACCTCGGTGCCATGGTCAGTTTGCTCATCCACCCTGCAGCCATCGCTTTCATCCATACAGGCCGCAAGAACCTCAAACCTGTTGGACAATTGCAAAGGCGAAGGCTCCTCCACCTCCTGGGTCCCCATACCTGCCTCACTCGCAGTCACATTCTCCTGTCCCTGACCACTGACCAAATCAGAAGACCCTATCCTAAGGAGTATGACTGCCTCCTGGAATAAAGTGTCCAGGTAACTTTCCCCCTCCCTGATGCATCGCAGAGTCTGCAGCTCGGCCTCCAGCTCCTCAACTCTGAGCTGAAGCTCCTCAAGCCGCAGACACTTACCGCAGACGTGTTTGCCCTGGATCACACTGCAGTTGCAACACATCACCTGCCCTGCCATCTTTATTGAGTCTTAATTAATTTATTTTTTATTAATTAACAAACCCTACTACACCGAATAAGATTTATTACAGCTAGTAAACTAGTACTAATGAAACCTTACAATTACTAATAAATGTCCTGAGCTTTAAAAGGTAAGGGAAGTGAGCAAAATACTCATCAACCAATCACTTACCCGTTTCCCTGTGATAGCACCTTTTATTTTTCTCCAAATGCGATTGGGGGGGGGAGGTGTCAAGGAACCGAACTCCCGCTAGTTCTCTATCCCCTTTTGTGCAGCTTTTTAGCTCCTGCTGTCCTGGAAGGAAAAAGAAAGAGAAGGGAAGGAAGCCTTATTTATACTGCTGAGATTTAAATAAGTGAGCTCTCTGGTGGTTACAGAACCAGATTAGACCAGTTAATTAATTAATTACTCTCACCTGCTCTCCAGCACAGAGCTTGCTCAGCTCTGCTCAAGCCTGGAAGAAACTTAAAACTTGAAACAGTAAATTTAAATTTAAGTTAAATGCTAATTGGAAGCACACAAGACTAGATTTTATTTTTAAAAAGAGATTAACCTTTCAGATTCACTCCCTCACTCACCAAACTCGCAGCTTAACACTCTGTTCTGAGTTACACTCCATGACTTGCAGTGGGGATTTTCGCTGATAACTGCACAGTGTTCAGTTCCATTCACAATTCCTCAGGTAATGAAGCAGTCAGTGCCTGCATGCAGCAAGACCTGGACAACATCCAGGCTTGGGCTGATAAGTGGCAAGTAAAGTAAGTGCTAGGCAATGACCGTCTCCAATAAGAGAGAGCCCTCTTGACATTCAATGACATTACAATTGCCAAATTCCCCACCACCAACACCCTTGAGGTCACCATTGACCAGAAACTTAACTGGATCAGCCACATAAATACTCTGACTTCAACAGCAGGTCAGCGAAAGAAAGAAAGAAAGACTTGCATTTATATAGCACCTTTCACAACCACCGGACGTCCCAATGCACTTTACAGCCAAAGAAAAACTTTTTGGAGTGTAGTCACTGTTGTAATGTAGAAAACACGGCAGCCAATTTGCGCACAGCAAGCTCCCACAAACAGCAATGTGATAATGACCACATAATCTGTTTCTGTTATGTTGGTTAAGGGATAAATATTGGCCAGGACACCGAGGATAATTTCCCTGCTCTTCTTCAACATAGTGCTATGGGATCTTTTATGTCCACCTGAGAGAGCAGACGGGAGCTCAGTTTAACATCTCAACTGAAAGACGGCACCTCCAACAGTGCAGCACTCCCTCAGCACTGCACTGTAGAGTCAGCCTAGATTATTGTGCTCAAGTCACTGGAGTGGGACTTGAAACTACAACCTTCTGACTCAGAGGTGAGAAGCTGGGTATTCTGCGCGATCACCGTAGCAGGAACCCATTTCGGTCCAGTGTTGTAGTTTCGAGCTAGGACGTGCTCTCCAGGATGAAACCGTCTCTCCTTGGCTCTTTTCTCTCTCTTTTCAACTTGAGCTTGTTGTTGACGATGGACAACCTGCTCTGCCCTTGGAGATTTGAGTAAGTCAAAACTTGTCCGCAACTGCCTCTTCATCATGAGCGAAGCGGGGGAAGTTTTGGTTGTGGCATGCAGCTCGTTCCTGTAGGACAACAGGAAGCTGTTCAGACGTTGGTGGATTGAGCCCTGACCTTGCGAAGCCTTCAAGGCGTGCTTCAAAGTTTGCACGAACCTTTCTGCCTGGCCGTTAGTAGAGGGATGATAGGGCGCAGACCTGATGTGTTGGACACCATTCACATGCAGGAAGGTTGCAAACTCCTGTGATACAAATTGTGGACCGTTGTCACTTACGAGTTGTTCCGGTGAGCCATAACGGCTGAACATCTCACCAAGTTTCTCAATTGTTTTCTCTGCCGTGGTAGACCTCATCACAGCGACCTCCGGCCACTTGCTACGAGCGTCCACAACCACCATAAACATCTTCTCTTCGAAAGGACTGGCGAAGTCCACATGTACTCGCTGCCACACTTCTGCAGGCCAATCCCAGGGGTGTAGGGTTGCCAGCTGTGGAACATTCCGGACCCTTTGACATGGGGAACATGTTTTGGCTTTCTCCTCCATATTCCCATCGAGACCTGGCCACCAGAAGTAGCTTCTTCCCATTTCCTTCATCCGAACCATCCCACTGTGGCCTGTATGAAGTTGTTGCAGTATAGGTTCCCTCAGAGGTGGCAGAATGATGACACGGCGTCCCCAAAGAAGACAACCTGCCTGGACGGAGAGCTCATTTCTTTTTGAAACGTAAGGTTTCAAACTAGGAGAATCTCCTATAGCTCTCCCTCGAATGACATCATCCATTACCTCAGACAGGACTGGATCGTTGTGGGTGTACCTTCGCACCTGAACTGCAGTGACAGGTGCTCCCTCCACTTGTCTAAAGTAGAAGATGTCTATCTGACGAGGCTCTGAGGGAGTAACAGGCAAGGGTAGCCTCGAGAGACCGTCTGCATTGCCGTGCAAGTCTGATTTGTGATATTTGATGTCGTATGTGTGTGCTGACAACAGTAAAGCCCACCTTTGCATCCTGCTTGCAGTGAGAGACGGAATTCCGGTGTGGAGCCCGAAGATTGAAGTCAATGGACGGTGGTCCGTCAGGAGTGTGAACCTTCTCCCAAACAGGTACTGATGAAATTTTCGAATTCCAAAAACGATTCCCAAGGCCTCGCACTCGATCTGCGCATAGTTACTCTTGGCCTTGTTCAAGGTGCGTGATGCGAAGGCGATAGGTTTCTCTTCACCCGAAGGCATGATGTGGGATATGACTGCTCCCACACCATATGGTGATGCATCACATGCTAGCTGCATGGGTAGCTTTGGGTTGAAGTGTGTCAGGACCTCCGATTTCAGCAATGCTTTCTTTGCTTGGGCGAAAGCTTCGTTGCACAGTTCAGTCCATTTCCATGTTTTGCCTTGACATAGCAACTGATGTAATGGCTTCAGCAATGTTGCTAAGTCTGGAATAAACTTCCCATAGTAGTTAAGTAGCCCCAGAAATGAACATAACTGGCTCACATTCTGGGGTGCTGGGGCCTCCACGATCGCCTTGACCTTTGACGGCGCCTTATGCAGGCCAGTAGCGTCAATCACATGCCCCAGGTACTGAACTGAAGACTGAAAGAATTCACATTTGTCTTTATGAACTCTGAGTCTGTACTCTTTCAGTCGTTGTAGTGTCACATCCAAGTTCAGAAGATGATCCTCCTCATTTATCCCAGTGACAAGGATGTCATCCAGGTAGCACTGGACTCCTGCCAGTCCACTCAAAATCTGATCCATTGCCCTTTGGAATAGAGCAGGGGCTGACGTAATTCCAAACGGAAGGCGGCAGTACCTGTATAGCCCCTTGTGTGTCACAATTGTCAGCAGCTCCTTTGATTTGTCATCGACATGCATTTGTAGATAAGCCTGGCATAAGTCTATTTTGCTGAACTTTTGCCATCCGGCCAGGCCCGTAAAAAGATCATCAATGAGGGGAAGAGGGTACTGTTCCGCAGACAGCACCGGGTTAATAGTCACTTTAAAATCCCCGCAGATTCGAACAGATCCATTCTTTTTCAGGACAGGAACAATGGGTGTGGCCCACTTGCTCACGCTCACAGGCTCCAGGACTCCATTCTCGACTAAGGCCTCCAAGTTAGCCTCAACCTTTGGCCTAATTGCATAGGGTACAGGTCGGGCTTTGTGAAACTTCGGCTTGCTGTCAGGTTTAATGTCCAGTCTCACGCTGATCTTTTTCATGCTCCCAAGTTCCCCATTGAAGAGTTCTGCATGTTTGTTTAACACTGCAGTCAGACCTGACTCCCCTTTTGACATCATGCGGACTGCAGGCCAGTCCAGCGTGATTTTCTCTAGCCATGCACGTCCCAGTAGTGATGGGTAATTTCCCTTTACCACATATAGTGGCAGTTTTGCAGTCTGTCCGTTCAATTTAACTGTCACCTCAATGGCGCCTCTCATGGCCACAGGTTCACCAGTATACATCTTTAGCACAATGTTTGTTGGCTGAAGGGTAAGATGCTTTAGCATTTTGTTGTAGACAGTGTCTGAAACAAGGGACACAGCCACGCCTGTGTCCACCTCCATCCGCACTGATTGTCCCTCCACCAGTGGTGACACCCAGTAGCCATTTGAACCACCTGCAACCATCAGTATGTGCACCTCTTCCTCCTCAGAGGTGTCGCTCCCCTCTGTTTTGCTTGTTCTATCATACTGCACTGAATGAACACTCTTTTTCCTCTCTTGTCCAAATACAGACATTTTGCTTCCATGCTTCCCAGCTCTGTCTGTTCTTTTTTTACCTCTACAGGTGCGTTCAATGTGACCCTTTTTGCCACAATTTCGGCATTCCAGCTCCGTACACCAGCAGTCATTAGCGTGATGGCCCATTTTCCCACAACGGTAACATGTGCCGTTCCGCGCACCTTTAGGCTCAGACGACACCTTGTGAACTCTCCCTGTTGAACTCAACTGGTGAGCCTCCTTTTCCGCCATCTCCATGGAGACACTAACTTCAATGGCCTTTTCAAGACTAAGGTTGTCCTCAGTAAGAAGGCGCTTCTGTGTGGCTGCACTTTGCAGACCACACACAAGTCTGTCTCTAATGGTGTCATTCAGCACCTCCTTGAACTGGCAGTGTTCCGACAACCTTTTTAAAGCAGCAATAAACATCATCACTGATTCCCCCTCCTCTTGATTCCGTTTGTGAAATCTAAATCTCTCAGCAATAACCAGAGGTTTTGGTGAAAAATGTGCTCCAAGAATTTCCACTAGTTGCTTATATGTTTTAGTTCCTGGCTTATCTGGCTGCACAAGGCTGTGAAGTAAATTGAATGTCTTTGGCCCCATTACACTCAAAAAGGTAGGCACGACCTTTTCGTTTGCCACCGCATTCGCCAAGACAAAATAGTCAAAACGTTCCGTATAAGCGCTCCATTGCTCCACATTTTCATCAAAATCACCGATGTTTCCTAATATAGTAGCCATCTCACGTTTCAAATTAAATTTTCTGTTTACTCACTGCACCCGTAACGTACGCAGATTCATCCGCTCCTCGTCGCCACTTTGTTGTGTCAGTACCTTTTTACCTAGATACAATTAGAACTCCGAACTCAGAGATTCAAACATGAAGTGCTTTATTCGAAGGGAAAGGGAAGTTCTGGAGAGTTCCGAACAAAGAGAGCTAAACTTAACCAAGAGAACACCCAACCATTTATCTGCTGTGACAGCGCCACCACAGGTGGGAGGAGAACACACAATACATAACAGCTAACAAGGTGTTGGGTTGTATTAATAGAGCAATTAAGTATAAATCAAAGGACCCCATTTGGACACTGGTCAGCATCTAGAGTACTGTGCCCAGTTTTGGTACCCCCACATGGTGGGTGATATAGTGGCCTTGGAAAAGGTCCAGAGGAGAGCTACAAGAATGATTCCTAGCCAATTAAGGCTGCAGAACCTGAAAACATCAAAGTGACAAAGAACATAAAAGAGAGTCACAGGTATAGATGGGTAGAGATTGAACAGGGGAGAATAAATTGTAAAGATAACAGAAAATAAGTTTGGTAGGACAGGAGCAAGCTGAAGCAATGGGTTTTCCAACACAGTCCTGTTTTTGAATCTTGAGGAGTTGGGGAGTGGTGAAATGCCTGGAAGATATCTGGAAGAGATTAAATCAGTGATGTTCTGGTAGATAATGGTGTAGTATTAGATAGTGGGGTATGGTCACGAGGGAGCTAGTGTCAACTTGGCCCAGGCAAAGCATTCTCACCTCTGAGCCAAAGAATTGTGGGTTCAAGCTCTATTCTGAACACATAATCTAGGCTGATCCTGCAATACAGTACTGAGTGAGTGCTGCATTGCCAGAGGTGCCATCTTTCAGATGAGATGGTAAACAGAGGTCCTATTATGCCAGCTACAGTTGATGTAAAAGACCCCATTGCACTATTTGAAAAAGAGTAGGATGTTGTCCTGATGCCCTGATCATAGTTAACCCTTAACCAATATCACCAAAAACAGATTAAGTGGTTATTTATCTCCCTGCTATTTGTAGTCCCTGCTATTTGCAAATTGACTGTCTTTTTTTCCTACACAAAGTAATTGCACTTTTGTGAAGCGCTTTGGGACATCCTGAGACCATGAAAGGTGCTACATAAATGCAAGTTCTTTCTTTTTTCCTATATGAAGAAGAATCAGACAGTCAGGTGTGCCTTTGTTGTGCACAATAAGAGCACCAACCTTGTCAGCAGGTTTAATAACAATATTGGGTTGGAGCTAAGAGAATGGAGAGCTAGAAGTCCTGTGTGGTGCCCTATCTCTGCAACTACTTCGAGTCTTATAACTCCTCCTGCACCCATTGGTTCACTGATTCTGACCTTTTGTGTATCCCATTCTCTCTTTGCCCCATCATTGACAGCTGATCCTTCAGCTGCCTTCTCTGGAACTTCCTACCTAAACCCCTCTGCCTCTCCCACTTGTCTCTCCACCTTTTAAAAAACCTTCTCAAATCTCATCTTTTCAACCAAGTTTTCCCAGCATGGCTCAGCATTTGTTGCTTTATCTATTTTATTTATTTTCTCTTCTCCCTCTGTAAAGCAGAGTGTTTTCTATGTTAAAAAGCACCTTTTTTGTTATTGTCTTTTCTTGTTTTGTACTTAGAATACGTAATACAGAAACATAGAAACATAGAAGATAGGAGCAGGAGTAGGCCATTCGGCCCCTCGAGCCTGCTCCGCCATTCAATGAGATCATGGCTGATCATCCAAATTCAGTACCCTGTCCCTGCCTTCTCCCCATATCCCTTGATCCCTTTAGCCTTAAGAAATATATCCAACTCCTTCTTGAATATATTTAATGAATTGGCCTCTACTGCCTTCTTTGGTAGAGAATTCCACAGGTTCACCACTCTCTGGGTGAAGAAATTCCTCCTCATCTCTGTCCTAAATGGCTTACCCCTTATCCTTAGACTGTGACCCCTGGTTCTGGACTTCCGGACCATCAGGAACATCCTTCCAACATCTAGTCTGTCTAGTCCTGTTAGAATTTTATAAGTTTCAATGAGATCCCCTCTCATTCTTCTAAACTCCAGCGAGTACAAGCCCAACCAACCCAATCTCTCCTCATACGTCATTCCTGCCATCCTAGGTATCAGTCTGGTGAATCTTCGCTGCACTCCTTCCATGGCAAGTACGTCCTTCCTCAGATAAGGCGACTAAAACTGCACACAATACTCCAAATGTGGTCTCACCAAGGCCCTGTACAACTGCAGCAAGACATCCTTGTTCCTGTACTCAAACCCTCTCGCTACTAAGGCCAACATACCATTTGTCTTCTTAACCGCCTGCTGCACCTGCATGCTTACCTTCAGCGACTGGTGCACAAGGACGCCCAGGTCTCGTTGCACTTCCCCTTCTTCTAATCTATTGCCATTCAGATAATAATCTGCCTTCCTGTTTTTGACACCAAAGTGGATAACCTCGCATTTATCCACGTTATATTGCATCTGCCATGCTTCTGCCCAATCACCCAACCTGTCCAAATCATACTGGAGTTTCTCGGTATCCTCCTCACAGCACACACGCCCACCCAGCTTTGTGTCGTCTGCAAACTTGGAGATATTACATCTAGTTCCCTCATCCAGATCATTAATATATATTGTGAATAGCTGGGGTCCAAGGACCGATCCCTGCGGTACCCCACTCGTCACTGCCTGCCACTCGGAAAAAGAGCCGTTTATTCCAACTCTTTGCTTTCTGTCTGCCAACCAGTTCTCTATCCAAGTCAATACCTTGCCCCCAATCCCATGTGCCTTAATTTTACACGCTAATCTCTTATGCGGGACCTTATTGAAAGCCTTTTGAAAATCCAAATACACCACATCCACTGGTTCTCCCTTATCTAGTTTACCAGTTACATCCTCAAAAAATTCCAGTAGATTAGTCAAGCACGATTTACCTTTTGTAATTCCATGTTGACTTTGTCCGATCCGGTCACTTTTTCCCAAGTGCTCTGCTATTACATCCTTTACTAGCTGGAGTGCCCGACGGTGCCGAGGCTTTTTCGAGGGCATGTTGTTGTTAGAAGAGAGAGAGAGAGCGACTGGGGGGAAGAGAGAGGGCGACTGGGGGGAAGAGAGAGAGCGACTGGGGGGAAGAGACAGAGCGACTGGGGGGAAGAGAGGGCGGGGAGGGAGAGGGCGGGGAGGGAGAGGGCAGGGAGGGGGAGGGCGGGGAGGGGGGAGGGTGGGCGAGGGAGGGGGAGGGCGGGGAGGGGGGAGGGTGGGCGGGGGAGGGGAGGGGGGAGGGGAGGAGGAGGGCAGGGCAGGGAGGGGGTGGAGGGCGGGGAGGAGGGGGAGACGGGGAGGGGGGCGGAGTGCGGGGAGGGGGGAGGGGAGGAGGGGGAGAGGAGGGGGGTGAGGAGGGGGGAGAGAGACAGAGGGAAGGAGAGAGAGAGGGCGAGTGGCCCGCGGCCGCAAATGGAGCCAAGCCCCGAGAACAGGCGTGAGCCGGCTTGAGGCTGAGAGACGGCCACGCCCGGTTGCCGGGGTAACCCTTCCCCCCCTTCCGAGCCCCCATCCTCCCGAGCACCGGCCGCGTCGCCTCGCCCCGCACTCCACTCCCGAGAGCCCCGCTCTCCGAGCCCCACCCCGCCCCGCACTCCCGAGAGCCCCGCCCGCCCCGCCCCGCACTCCCGAGAGCCCCACTCTCCGAGCCCCGCCCCCCCGGCCAAGCCGGCTTGAAGTCCGCCGATTGCGGCTGTGCGAGACGGCCGGCGGGCCCGGTTGCTGGGGTAACCCTTCCCGCTCACCAAGCCCCGGCCGAGATCCGCACTCCCGAGAGCCCCGCCTCCCCCGCCCGAGCCGAGCGCGGAACAGAGAGAGACGCCGCGTCTCAGCTGCTCCTGCTGCGTGCGCACCCTGACCCTCGTGGCTGACGCCGTTGCCCCGGGTAACGTGACACGGGGGGGGGGGTGGGGTGAGGAGCTTAGCAGAAACCGTGGGAGAATTACCTAGGTCGGGCCTGGCTGGGCAAGAAACACCCAGGCTTTCAGGCCTAACAAAAATGGGGAAAGGTAGGAAAAAGAATTTTCAGGTTAGAGAAAATATTTACAAATGAATGAAGTTTTTTTTAAAACAATTTAATAAATTCAATTTTATTTTGCTGGAAATGTATATTTGAAAAGAAAGACGCAGAAAGCAGGAAAAAGAATGGAAGCAAGATGGCGGCTACTCACCTCGGTTCAGAACGATAAGGCCCGCCCACACACGCACCGATTGGTCGACCGTCAGGTGACCAAAGCGTAGGATTGGTCAATCGTCCCGTCACTCAACCGTAGGAGGGCCCGGCCGCATGCGGCAGCAACCCGGCGTACGATTGGTCGACCTCGAGGTCACTCTGTCGCTAATGAGCGGATAATGAGATGCTAATGAGCGGAATGTTGAAGGTTTTTCGGATACCGCGGGCGCGATTTTAGCCCGGCCGAAACGTAAATACGCTTAAGACCGTTTTGGAAAGGTAAGCTTTCTTTCGACGTAACGCACGCGTAGGTACGCTCTGTAACTTTCGAGCGCATAGCCCGACAGACGCACACGTGAGGACAGACAGACAGACAGAAGGACAGACAGAAGGACAGACAGAAGGACAGAGAGAAGGACAGACAGATCGACCGATTTATATATATATAGATAATGGACTCTAGCATTTTCCCCACTACCGATGTCAGACTTACCGGTCTGTAATTCCCCGTTTTCTCTCTACCACCCTTTTTGAACAGTGGGGTAACATTAGCTACCTGCCAATCCATGGGTACTGTTCCAGAGTCTATCGAATTTTGGAAGCTGACCCGCAATGCATCTATTTCCAGAGCCACTTCCTTAAGTACCCTAGGATGTAGATTATCAGGCCCTGGGGATTTATCAGACCTCAATCCCATCAATTTCCCTAACACCATTTCCCTACAAATACTGATTTCATTCAGTTCCTCCCTCTCATTAGACCCTATGTTCCCCGACATCTCTGGGAGGTTATTTGTGTCCTCCTTTGTGAAGACAAAACCAAAGTATGTATTTAAATGGTCTGCCATTTCTTTGTTCCCCATTATAAATTCCCCTGATTCTGACTGCAAGGGACCTACGCTTGACTTCACCAATCTTTTTCTCTTCACATATCTATAAAAGCTTTTACAGTCAGTTTTTATGTTCCTTGCAAGCTTACTCTCATACTCTATTTCCCCCCTCTTAATTAATCCCTTTGTCCTCCTTTGTTGAATCCTAAACTGCTCCCAATCCTCAGGTTTACTGCTTTTTCTGGCCAATTTATATGTCCTCTCCTTGGATCTTATGCTATCCCTAATTTCCCTCGTTAGCCACGGTTGAGTCACCTTTTTTGTTTTATTTTTAAGCCAAACGGGGATGAACAAATTCTGTAGTTCATCCATGCGATCTTTGAATGTTTGCCATTGCCCATCCACCGTCAACCCTTTGAGTGTCATTCCCCAATCAATCCTACCCAACTCGCACCTCATACCATCGTTATCTCCTTTATTTAAATTCAAGACCCTAGTCTCTGAGTCAACTATTTCACTCTCCATCTTAATGAAGAATTCTATCATATTATGATCGCTCTGACCCAAGGGGCCTCGCACAACAAGATTGCTAATTAATCCTTTCTCATTACATAATACCCAGTCTAAGATGGCCTGATCTCTAGTTGGTTCCTCGACATATTGATCCAGGAAACCATCCCGTATACACTCCAGGAATTCCTCCTCCACAGTATTGTTACTAATTTGGTTAGCTCAATCTATATGTAGATTAAAGTCACCCATGATAACTGCTGTGCCCTTATTGCACGCTTCTCTAATTTCCCATTTAATGCCATCACCGACCTCCGCATTACTGTTTGGAGGTCTATATACCACTCCCACTAACGTTTTCTGCCCCTTGGTATTTTTCAGTTCTACCCATACAGATTCCACATCATCAGAGCTAATATCCTTCCTTTCAATTGTGTTAATCCCCTCTTTAACCAGCAATACTACCTTTTCCTTTTTGCCTATCTTTCCTGAATATTGAATACCCCGGTATATTGAGTTCCCAGCCTTGGCCACCCTGGAGCCATGTTTCCGTAATCCCAATCATATCATATTCGTTTACCTCTATTTGTGCAGCTAATTCATCCACCTTATTACAAATGCTCCTTGCATTAACACACAAAGCCTTCAGGCTTTTTTTTTAACGCTCTTAGACCTTTTAGAATTATTATTTACTGTGGCCATGTTTGATTTATACCCTTGATTTCTCTGCCTGCCACTTTTGTTTTTCTCCTTCCTGTCTTTTGCTTTTATCCTTGTTTCCCTTTCCTCTGTCTCTCCGCTCAGGTTCCCAACCCCCTGCCATTTTAGTTGAAACCCTCCCCCAGAGCATTAGCAAACACTCCCCCTAGGACATCGGTCCCGGCCCTGCCCAGGTGCAAACCGTTCGTTTTGTACTGGTCCCACCTCCCCCAGAACCGATTCCAGTGTCCCAGAAATTTGAATCCCTCCCCCTTGCACCATTCCTCTAGCCACGTATTCATCTGAAATATCTTTCTATTTCTACGCTGACTAGCATGTGGCACTGGTAGCAATCCTGAGATTACTACCTTTGAGGTCCTATTTTTTAATTTACCTCCTAACTCCCTATATTCAGCTTTTAGGACCTCATCCCGGTTTTTACCTATATTGTTGCTACCTATATGCACCACGACAACTGGCTGTTCACCCTCCCCCTCCAAAATGTTCTGCAGCCGCTCTGAGACATCCTTGACCCTTGCACCAGGGAGGCAACACACCATCCTGGAGTCTCGTTTGCGGCCACAGAAACGCCTATTTATTCCCCTTACAATAGAATCCCCTATCACTATAGCTCTCCCAGTCATTTTCCTCCCATCCTGTGCAGCAGAACCACCCCTGGTGCCAGGAAGTTGGCTACTGCTACCTTCCCCTGGTAAGCCATCCCCCCCATCAGCATCCAAAGCGGTATATCTGTTTGAGAGGGGGATGGCCACAGGGGACCACTGCACTACCTGCCTGCACCTACTACTCTGCCTGTTGGTCACCCGTTCCCTCTCTGCCTGTGCCACCTTTACCTGTGGTGTGATCAACTGATTAAACGTGCTATTCACGATGTCCTCAGCATCGCGAATGGTCCAGTATGTATCCAATCGCTACTCCAGCACTGTAATGCGGTCTGCCAGTAGCTGCAGCTGGACACAGTTCCTGCACACATGGTTGTCAGGGACACAGGAAGTGTCCCTGAGTTCCCACATAGCGCAGGAGGAGCATACCACGGCACCGGGCTGTCCTGCCATGACTTACCCTTTAATTAATTGCAATTAAATTAAACAAATGAATCCCACCAATTTCACTACAGTTAAATGATATATTTAAGGGCCCTGGTTTACAAACTGTCCCCGCTACACCACAGAGACCTTAAAAACTATAAACCACAGAGTTAAAGTTTAAAAAAAGAAATACTCCCAACCAATCGCTTACCTGCTTTGTGGTGACGTCACACCTTGATTACTTTTTACTTCTCTCCCTCTGAGATTGGAGATTAGTACGCTCTGAGGCCTACCCATGCCTCGGCTTACCTTTTATAGGTCGCTGCCACTCGGATTCCCACCGCTGCCGCTCTGAGTACTACCCGTGCCTCAGGCTTACCTTTTATAGGTCGCTGCCGCTCGGATTCCCGCCGCTGCTGCTCTGAGGCCTACCCGCGCCTCGGGCTTACCTTTTATAGGTCGCTGCCGCTCGGATTCCCGCCGCTGCCGCTCTGAGGCCTACCCGCGCCTCGGGCTTACCTTTTATAGGTCGCTGCCGCTCGAATTCCCGCCGCTGCCGCTCTGAGGCCTACCCGCGCCTCGGGCTTACCCTTTATAGGTCGCTGCCGCTCGGATTCCCGCCGCTGCCGCTCTGAGGCCTACCCACGCCTTGGGTTTACCTTTTATAGGTCGCTGCCGCATAATAGCATAACCTTGAATCAAAATTACTCCACAATGTTTCCATCTTCCTCCAGGTTTGTGGCTATGTGTACACTGTTAAGGGCTCAGGCATGCCACAGGAAAGGAATGCTTTCTGTGATTGTTTTAAAATCTACAGAGCATGTGACATAAAAATAGAAAATCCGTGAAACCCACGAGTTTAGCCAGGATCTGAATCCAGGACAGTTAACCTCCCACTGGACAAGTGTCTGATCCTGATACATCCAGGTCATTGGGTAAATGGCCAAGTGAGTATGGTGTTGTCGTGGTTACTGGATTAGTAATCCAGAGGCCAGGACTAATAATTCAGAGATGTGTGTTCAAATCCCACCATGGTAGTTTGTGGATTTGAATTCAGTTTTTTTTAAAAGCTGGTATCAGTAATGGTGACCATAAAGCTATCGGATTGTCGTAAAAATTCACTAATGTCCTTGAGGGAAGGAAACATACCGTCCTTACCCGGTCCGGCCGATATATGACTCCAGACCCACAGCAATGTGATTGACTCTTAACTGGCCTCTGAAATGGCTGAGCAAGCCACTCAGTTGTATCAATCCGTTACAAAGAAGTACAATAAGAATAAAACTGGACGGACCATTCGACTTCAACCTACGCATCGGATTTGGACACGACAAAGGTACACCCAGCCCAGTTGACCCTGCAAAGTCCTCCTCACTAACATCTGGGAAGTGTGCCAAAGTTAGGAGAGCTGTCCCACAAACTAGTCAACCAACAGCCTGACATAGTCATACTCAGAGTCGTATCTATCAAAGTCCCAGACTCCTCCATCACCAATCCCTGGTTATGTCCTGTCCCACCGGCAGGACAAACCCACCAGAAGTGGTGGCACAGTGGTATATTGTCGGGAAGGAGTGGCCCTGGGAGTCCGCAATATTGACTTCAGACCCCATGAAGTCTCATAGCATCATGTCAAGCATGGGCAAGGAAACCTCTTGCTGATTACTACCAACGGCCTTCCTCAGTTGATGAATCAGTACTCTTCCATGTTGAACACCACTTGAAAGAACCACTGAGGGTAGCAAGGACACAGAATGTACTCTGGGTGGAGGACTTCAATGTCCATCACCAAATGTGGCTCAGTAGCACCACCACTGACTGAGTTGCCTGAGTCCTGAAGGACATAGTCAGCCAGACTGGGCTTGCTGCAGGCGGTGAGAGAACCAATATGAGGGAAAAACCTACTTGACTTTGTAGGGTTCTCAAAATTCCCACATTCCCCAAAAGTTATGGATAAAGGGGCCCTTTATGGACAAGTTATTAAAAAGGGTACCCAAAAGAAAATGGCTTCTGAAACCGCGTGACAGAAGCCTGCAGGATTTTAAAAAGCAAGGCCCTGCAAAGGCAGGCCCATTCAAATCCTGAAATGAAACCTAACATGCATGGATCTGTGTGAAAGACTTTGTCATTTCTAAAGCCAGACAGCTAGATAAACAGAATAGGCATTCTTCATCTTGAAACAGATCGACTCAGGATAGACCTAATCTTGGGGCCATTAACTTTCTGCATAAATAATCGGTAACAGCTCAAAGTAGCTACCAAGCCAGGAAAACCCGATTAAAATTCATAAATGACAAACAGCCAGGTTATTGAAGCCATTAAACAAGGAGACAACCGCCCCAAAAACAGTTAAAGTGAATGATTGTAATCACTTTAGACGAGCCCGCCAAAATTAAACAAAGAACTGACCTGATTTGGCGCGCAGATAAGGGGTGAAGAACCGGTATAATTGTAGGTCCACTGGTAGCCAAGGCTCTCTTTTTGCCCTGCTCTCTCGACTCAACACACACAGGACACACGGGGCCGCAAGTGGGCAGGCGAGACGAGACGAACGGCAAGGCCGATAAGCAGAGAAGGGCAGCATGAAGAAGCGTTGGGGATGAGCGGGCACACACACCGGTAAACTGGTGTTCGAAGCATGGGTAGAAGAAGTAGCTGACGACCACGAGCACCGCAATAACAGACTCAAGCCAACACCTCAGACCGCCAACCGACCCCCAACCACAACAAAACCTTCGACGACCAGACCACCACCAGAAGAACAACCATTCTGCAAGGTAAAGTACCCAACAAAGACTTTACTCCCTGTCATAAATCTCATCATCAAGAAACTACCTATGAAATAACACTGGACGGCCAGCTGGTGGCGCCGTCCAAGGAGTATAAATACTCAGGCGTTGGCCCTAGCTTATCAGGGACATTTTGTAAAGACAAGGAGCTAGTGGATACAACTAGACATTTATGTTCTGAAATAAGTTGATTAAAGCCTTGCTTTATGCTCAAACCAAGTGCGTAGTGAGTTTTATTACGTCACTCCCTATCTCTAATGGAGGAAAAGAGGGTACTTTACTCAGACAACTCCACCGCCGTGGCCTGGGACCATGTGACGACGGCAGGACACAAAGAGCGAACCCCAAAACCACAACCGGCTTAATTGACAGGTTTCGAACTGTAAAAAGGAACCCCATTGGTGAGCATAAATCCCTGGCCCCTCGTAGCTCAATCTAGTTAGGTATTGGGGGTGGGACAAGGGTAGGGGGATTATTAATGTGTTTGTTCCCTCGATGTGCCGTGTGTTCCCCATTCCCAAATAAGTGTACTTTTATATGCCTGTAATTATTCTAGTAATTTCCAGTGTTGTTATATTGTTGAGCCTTTAATAAAATTTACTGTTTTCTTGTACCAAACCAGTTGTCTACTCTATTTCTGTATCGCCGCCTGTACCTAAGTCCGGTGTCTAGAACCCAGGGGTGTGGGGGCGATTCGAACCACTCAGAGACAGTCAGGGGCAGAGCTGACTGGGCACACGCCACCCCCTACAACCTCGTCCTCATCAATCTACCTGTTGCAATGCTGCTGTCCATGGCAGTGCGGTAGGAGTGACCACAGCCCTTGTGGAGACGAAGTTCCATCTTCACACTGAAGACACCCGCCATTGTGTTGTGTGGCACTATCACCATGCTAAATAGGATAGATTCAGAACAGATCTAGCAGCTCAAAACGGCATCCATGAGGCACTGTGGGCCATCAGCAGCAGCAGAATTGTATTCCACCACAATCTGTAATCTCACAGTAGCATTAACATCAAGCCAGGCAACCAACCCTGGTTCAATGAGGATTATAGAAGAGCATGCCAGCAGCATCAGATGTACCTGAAAATAAAGTGCCAACCTGGTGGGCTGTAACACAGGATGTCATGCACTAAACAATGGAAGCAACATGCTATGGACAGCTAATCAAGCCCACAACCAATGGATCATCGTATTATATAGTATTTACGCCACGGAAACAGGCCATTCGGCCTAACAGGTCTATGCAGGTATTTATGTTCCACACGAGCCTCCTACCACGCTACTTCATTTAATCTCATTAACATATCCTTCTATTCCTTTCTCCCTCATTTATTTATCCAGCTTTCCCTTAAATGCATCTATACCAGTCGCCTCAACTACTCCTTGTAGTAGCGAGTTCCACATTCTAACCACTCTCTGCGTAAAGAGGTTTCTCCTGAACACTATTACCCCAAGTTCCTCTCCAAGCTACACACCATCCTGACTTGGACATATATTGTCGTTCCTTTATCGTCGTGGGGTCAAAATCCTGGAACTCCCTATCTATCAACACTGTGGGGTACCTTCACCACATGGACTGCTGCGGTTCAAGAATGTGATTCACCACCATCTTCTCAAGGGAAAATAGGGATTGGGCAATAAATACTGGCCTTGTCAGCGACACCCACATCCCATGAATGAATAAAAAAGAAAATCAGACATGACTTTATAGTTTCTGATTTACACCACAGCCAATGCTTCCTTCCAATAGACTGCCTGCTACACAGAGGGCCTATTTTAATTGGACCCATGGTGGTGGCATTGAGCTGCCCCTGCTACACAGAGGGTAAAAAGGGACTGAAAGCTGCAACGAGGCACCACAGGGGGCCGTCCGGCCCGATTGCCTGCCTCCCTTTTGCGGCTATGTTCGCGCCTGGGTGGCCCTGGAGATGGAGCACACGGTGTCCGCCGGCACGCTAGAAGCCTTCCGAGACCGGTGGGCGCCGCTGCTATTCTAATCTAAGTTGATAAGCCTTATTTGACGTTTTCCTTAAATTGCAGATAAATTGTACAACCAAAAAGAGGGACAACTGATCCCCGGCCGATGTTATTTTAATTTAAGTTGATAAGCTTTATTTGACGTTTTCTTAATTGCAGATAAATTGCACGACCACAAAAGAGAACAACCTGCAGTCACCTGACACCAATGATACTATAAAAGGGCAACGAGGCACCGCCCCAGCGCTCCCATTGGCCGACACTTGGCAATTGCTCGGCCCCGACCCGCCCCCGATTGTTCTGTGGCATGTCAGTCATCGCGCGGCTGCGGCCAGGCTTGGGCCGAGCTGTCAGTCAGGAGGTGGTGGGTGGGAGAGCGCGGGTGACAGATTGCCGGTGGGTCGGGAGCTGTCAGTCAGGAGGTGGTGGGTGGGAGAGCGCGGGTGACAGATTGCCGGTGGGTCGGGAGCTGTCAGTCAGGAGGGTGGGTGGGAGAGCGCGGGTGACAGATTGCCGGTGGGTCGGGAGCTGTCAGTCAGGAGGGTGGGTGGGAGAGCGCGGGTGACAGATTGCCGGTGGGTCGGGAGCTGTCAGTCAGGAGGGTGGGTGGGAGAGCGCGGGTGACAGATTGCCGGTGGGTCGGGAGCTGTCAGTCAGGAGGGTGGGTGGCAGATTGCCGGTGGGTCGGGAGCTGTCAGTCACTGGTTGGCAGGTGAGAGCTGCGGCGTGTGTTAGTGCGGCGCTGCACCATTGCCCTGCCCTCGGGACAGTGACCACCACTGGTCCACAACCAAACAACGCCGCCTTTATTTTTAGTTTGTCACCCGATTGTATAGTGCGCGGCTGCATTTAAAATACGTCTTATTCATTTGCAACAATAAATGGAGAGTTGGTGTGCCTCTTGATGCGAGGCCAAGTTTACAGTCGCATACTATATTTTTCGTATTTATGTGAGGGATAACAAGCCAAAGAGGATTGAATTACGGTAAATAACTTGCGTGGTGTGGCCCACGTAACTCGTGAATTGCAGAAGTGAGCGAGTCACATTAACCGGGGTTTATTTTTGATATCTACTGTTCAGCTGAGGCGTATTCTGTTTGGATACCTTGCCATCACTAAGAGAATCAGTCAAGTTTGGATGTGCAGGTTCTGCTGTGTGTTATTGTCGATCAGTCCAGTTAATCTGGTTTGCGACTGTAAACCATTGAGGATATTACGAAGTTTGTGTTTTCGGTGATCGAGTTGCTCCGCTTTGGTAAAACTTTCTCTGCTCTATCCCAACTATGTATCTCGATTTTACCCTCAGAAGGGCATCAGTGTGATTTTTCTACAGCAACAAGTTTTATGAGCTCAGTAGGGGAAAACTATGGTTGTTAAAAACCTTTATCCTTTCAGAAGCAATGGTGCCAGTCACCCCCTAACTGGTCTGAAATTCTTACATTCAGGGGTGTTCCGGGACTACCCAATATTTAACTATAATAATAGCGTAACTCAGGTGTAACAATAATATTCCCTTGCGATCTGAACTGGATATTCGTGTCTTTACTTGATCTTGACAAACGGATTGAGCAAACACTTGCAGGAAATACTCAGCAGGTCAGGCAGCATCTGTGGAGAGAGAGTAACAGAGTTAACATTTCAGGTCCATGGCCTTTCAGATTTCCAGCATCTGCAGTATTTTGCTTTTGTGTTGAGTAAACGCTTGGTGAGACAAGGTCAGATGCAAGTCATTAAACTGCTTTTTTTCACAGCACGTGAACAAACAGTTTAACAGATTATGATCGGATCTATGTAATTCAATTAGTATAATTTATTGTTGAATAATATAAAATAAAGATGCCACACTTTCCCACATCAGTGTACCTTCTTACTTGATTTAAGTAAAATGACTTCTAACCAGCCTCTTAGTCTTGGCCTTTGCGAGGTCAGATTATCTTGCACTTTTCTGTTTCAAAAACCTGACTCTTCCTGTCTCCATGTCCTATCTCACTCTGTCCACAGCTCAAACAGAAAGCCTGCTAGACAACCCCTGCTGAACCTCAGGACCAGCGACTTTACAACACAATGCATGTGAGGTGTTTATTGATTACTGAGTCAAGCTAATGAATTGCTTATACAGTCGATGGGGAAACAACATCGATGCTAGCTCGTTATCATCTTAATTGCATATTGTTCTCAAAGCTCTACTTTTACTGGTGTGAAAACGCTATTCTTTAAAACACCACATTTTAAGGTAACTTTTTTTCTAAAATCTGTCTGTGGAAACATGGTCAAAAGATCCAGAAATGTGACCGTGGTGTTTGCTGCATATAGGAAAATTGTAAATTAATTTTTTATACACATCTTTACGCTTATGCTATCAATAGTGAATAGTGTAAATATTTTCCATGTGAGGTTGATGATGCATGCTAAATTGTAGGAAGTTTTGTCCCGTGGCCTTTGTTCGGTAGGAATTGGTTTGAGACTGTTAAACTCTCTTTACTTAGGATCCTTGCAGCCTGCAGAGAGGAAACTTTAATCCTGTCGTTCTGGGTTGGATTTGAAGCTGGTTCAACCACTGAACCATCTACTGCCCATTCTTCTGTAATTTTTAAGCCTGACTGCTATGCTATTATTTACATTATACTTTTCCACTTTGGCTATCTGGTGTGAGCATCATGCATTCCCAGTTCACGTATAGCACAACCACCTGCAGACCAAAGCTTGCTCCAACAATGCAAACCTGTATTTATATTACACTTTTAATGTAAGAAAAAATGTCCTGGGTACTCTACTAAGGAATGAAATAAAAAGGAATTGATAAGGGAATGAATGCCAAGCAGTAAAGGGAAAGATTAGAAGGGCTGACTAAAAGCTTTTGAAAATGAGATTTTAAGAAGGTTTTTAAATGTAGAGAGACATGTGCCGTGGAGATGTTTAGAGAGTAAATTCCAGAGATTAGGGCTAAGGTGTGTTGGATTGCAAAAATAGGCCTGTGAATCAAAGCCTGAATCCTCTAGTCTTTAAATATATATTAACCAAAGCTGTAGGGAGGGCTGACAGCTTACAGGGAACCTTACCCAATCGCTCTCAGCCTGGGGGGGGCGTTATGTAAAGGGGACTGGTGTGGTTTATAAACGGCAGCCACTTCTGGAGCACAACTTCCTCGAGAGCTACAAAGAGTTGCTGAGCTGCACAGAGAGCCATTTGACCACTGAGCCAGCGCAGGCAGACGATCTTCAGCCTTCTGACTATCACCTTGCTGTTGGTGAGCCTTAACAACGGGGATCCTTCCTGTGGGCACTTATTATGGGGGCTGCATTGGAGGGAAATGTCCTGCTGCTGAATCATCTGGAAAGGGCACTGAGACGCTGGGAGAGGGGGTGGGCATGGCCAGACGGAGGAGGGCCAACAGACGTCGCCACAGCAGACCTTACGCTGGCAGGGTTTTCCGACAGCAGTTTTCCTACATGAACATGTCGGAGGAGCAGTGTGTCAGAAGGCTGCGATTTAGAAAGGAGGTGGTGACTGAGCTGTGCCAGCTGCTTCAGCCAGATCTGCAGCCTCAGATAAGGTGCAGGACATCTCTGGTGGCTGAGAAGATGCCTGCTGGCTTGAACTTCTACGCGAGCGGCTCTTCTCAGGCTGCGCATCAGAGGCTGATCAGAAGTAACTTCCAGGCCCCTCTCACGGAATGCTTGCTGCCATTCCAAGAACAGGAATGGAACCGGTCTGATATCCCCAAGCCTGTGAAGGGCAAGATGCATGTAAATAGCAGGCATGGCCATTGTAAATGAAGAAAGTGTTTCATTACACAAAATGTAATTCCTTCAAACATGAGAAAGCTATGGCAACAGAAAGCGAAACTAATACACTGACACATAACTGCCTCTCACAGCCGGGAGACTGTCCAAAACAGGAATCACATTCCGACCATCTTCGTTGGCCTTGATTCCACTGCGCCAACCAAAGCATCCAATGCCCCATCAGTGAGGTGTTCCGCCCTCTGCCTCACCCTTTCCATGTCTTGCTAGGCTGGTGCGCCACAGGTAGGCTCCCACCGCTTTGAAGGCCTACAAGGCAGTGAGTGTGTCTGGTGATGCCAATTGACCTGCCCCTTTAAGAGCTGGCCGGCGCCAGTGTGTCTCAGGGAAAGTGATTATTGAGAGCACCTGCGCTGCGCCCCGCCGCCGCTAAATTGGGTTGCGCCGCTGGGTTAGTGCCTTAAGAGCCTCGTGCAGCGCCTGATTTAGCGCCGCAATCGCCCTCGGGTGCAACGACCCAATATCGCGCCAGGTGGCGCTAAATCGCGACTGGCGCTAGGCTTTGTGCTTCACCAGAACTAGCGCCCCAAACGGGGCTATACCCAATTTCTCCCCCTTAGTCTCTGTCTTTATTGTTATCAGTGTTGCAGAAGCAGTGTTTAATGCAGCTGGCCTTCTGAGGGATAAGGGGAACTGAACTTCATAGGGAGTCGGCCATTTATATCTCTGCCTCAAACACCTTATCTTCCTTTGTAATGTCTGCTCGCAACCAAAAGCGGACATTGTTTATCATCTCAAGAATTAAGCGACCTTGCTCACAGAAGCTAGAAACTAGATGTTATGCTGTATGTCAGAACACTTCAGGGCGGCTCTCGACATTGAGTGACTAATCACGCCAAACAATAAGGGAGTGACGCTGTTTGTATGTGTACGCCTACTTTTGCAACTTAATGGGCGTTACCTATCGAAAGGTATATCAAGGCTTGTAGATTGTATTTCGTTGAGAGGAAACGTTCGATTCTGGGGAAATCAGCCTCTCTCCCTTGTGCACAAACTTTCTGGCCATTTACTAATAAAACTTTTACTTTGTCAGCAGTTCCGTCTCCGTGTGGTTTTGCTCCAAAAATTCGAATCTAACAGGTGACTAAAGGCTATGTAGATAAGGGAGAACCAGTGGATGTGGTGTATTTGGACTTTCAGAAGGCTTTCGATAAGGTCCCGCATAAGAGATTAGCTTGTAAAATTAAGGCACATGGGATTGGGGGCAAGGTATTGACTTGGATAGAGAACTGGTTGGCAGATAGAAAGCAAAGAGTTGGAATAAACGGGTCATTTTCCGAGTGGCAGGCAGTGACTAGTGGGGTACCGCAAGGATCGGTCCTAGGACCCCAGCTGTTCACAATATATATTAATGATCTGGACGAGGGAATTGGATGTAGTATCTCCAAATTTGCAGACGACACAAAGCTGGGTGGGAGGGTATGCTGTGAGGAGGATGTTGTGAAATCCAGTACGATTTGGACAGGTTGGGTGATTGGGCAGAAACATGGCAAATGCACTATAATGTGGATAAATGTGAGGTTATCCACTTTGGTGGCAAAAACAGGAAGGCAGATTATTATTTGAATGGTAATAGATTGGGAGAAGGGGAAGTGCAAAGAGACCTGGGTGGTGGTGTGCACCAGTTGCTGAAGGTAAGCATGCAGGTGCAGCAGGCGGTTAAGAAGGCAAATGGTATGTTGGCCTTCGTAGCAAGAGGGTTCGAGTACAGGAACAAGGATGTCTTGCTGCAGTTGTACAGGGCCTTGGTGAGACCGCACCTTGAGTATTGTGTGCAGTTTTGGTTGCCTTATCTGAGGAAGGACGTTCTTGCCATGGAAGGAGTGCAGCAAAGATTCACCAGGCTAATACCTGGGATGGCAGGAATGATGTACGAGGAGAGATTGGGTCGATTGGGCTTGTACTCACTGGAGTTTAGAAGATTGAGAGGGGATCTCATCGAAACCTATAAAACTCTAACAGGCCTGGACAGACTAGATGCAGGAAGGATGTTCCCGATGGTCGGAGAGTCCAGAACCAGGGGTCATAGTCTAAGGATAAGGGGTAAGCCATTTAGGACAGAGATGAGGAGGAATTTCTTCACCCAGAGAGTGGTGAACCTGTGGAATTCTCTACCACAGAAGGCAGTGGAGGCCAATTCATTAAATATATTCAAGAAGGAGTTGGATATATTTCTTAAGGCTAAAGGGATCAAGTGATATGGGGAGAAGGCAGGAACGGGGTACTGAATTTGGATGATCAGCCATGATCTCATTGAATGGCGGAGCAGGCTCGAGGGGCCGAATGGCCAACTCCTGCTCCTATCTTCTATGTTTCTATGTCACCAGTGTAGAGAGAGGTAGGAACTGCACAAAAGTCGAGAGTTGGAAGACCAAGGGGATGTGGACTGTAAGAGGTTGCAGAGCTAGGTTGGGGTGAGGCCTTGAAGGGATCTGAGGATGAGGATTTTAATTTTAAGATGTTGGGGTGCTGGGAGCCACTAAGTCAGCGAGGCTAGGAAGCGATGACAAGCAGGACAATGTACAGGATGGCATACAGACAGCTGAATTTTGGAGAATTGAATTTTATGAATAATGTGGATATGAAGGATATTGAAATAATTGAGTAGCAGCATTGGACGTCATTTTCAACTTCACTACCTGGTGGAGCGGATTGTGCATCCAATATAGAACCTTACTGATTTTCAGTCCATTTAATCCTTGCCCTCCAAGATGATCATTTTACTTGGCATCCTTACAGCTAGCAGAGAAGGGAGCTTTCTCATCTATTTTTCTGGGATGGATTTAAACCCAGAGCTAAAACTCTGCATCATCCAATATTGCAAGTGTTATCAATTGTGGATAAGGTGATTAATCAGCAGTTAAAGGTGGTGAGATGTGTTGCTGTTACAACAATACCAGATAGTTTTTTAAAGTAATTTTATCTTCATATCTTCTGTGTTTCAGAAAGAAGAAACAAATTATAAGCCAAGAATGAAGAAGTACAGTATCTGGATGTTTTTACCCATTATAATTACTCTCTTTACAATAGTTGGACTCTGGGTTACGTAAGTCCACCACACTATTATTTTCATTTCATTGTGTAAGTAGCATTTTTTTTAAATAGGCAATAATTACAATTGAAGTGGATTTTTGATTTTTCTTTCCTATTCCTTTTTTGGAGAGGTGGAAGATGTTATTGATCCTCGAAATATTTTGATCTAGAAATTCTACCGTGCAGCTTGGGTGCTAAATGGCCTTCTATGCCTCCAATATGGCGATCAGGAAGTGCACGCTCATTACCAGCCGGAAGTGCGCCAGTGTAGTGCAAAAAATAGACTTCCAAGGCTCACGTCTGAAACAGGCATTGGTCTGTTTGCATATTCTCTGTGTTGTTCAAGCATTGTTACAAATTTTGGGTTTGCCACCTTAGATACTCTTTTGGGTTCAACGATATTGCTCACTCCCCTAAGTGGCCCCCGCATCTTGCATTCATCAGTGTGCTTGTACTGCCCAATATCTAAACCTATGGGGGGGGGGGGAGGGGGTGGTGGTTGTAGCAATAGTACTCCCTTGTGATCTGAACTAGATATTGTGCCTTTCGCTCTCATGTGCTTCTCCAATCTTTCAGTAGGCTGACTGATAAAACTTTGGTGAGATGAGGCCAAATACAAATTATTAAGCTGATTTTATTTTACAGACAGTAAGTGAATGTACAGAGTAACAGTTATAAAATAATCTCTGATCCACACATCTTTCTCCCACATTGAATTTAATCCTAATATCTTCTGGGATGTGATTCTTGCATTTATATTTGGAAAGTAGTTTGCCACTTAGTAGCTAATTTGGTCTGAAAATGTTAGTTTCCTGGACAAAGAAATGTTGGGTCTCCAGTCTTAAAAGTGTGACTTAACTTTTGGGAATCCAGAATGACCATCAATCTGTTTAGAAAGATTTAAGAATGTCTTCATCAAAAATAGCACTTCTCTTCATTCCCCTGACTCTACAATCTGGATATCTCACTTTTTGACCACTACCTTAGTCAGTAGGTTGTGCCAAATGGGAATAAGTGTGGACCAATCTAAAAGCTGATTGAATCTGGTTCTCCATGGTCAGACCTGCCCTAATCTTGTGCCTACAGTTTGTTGTCCTTGACATTCAGTTAAGGGAGTCATAAAGCCATGCTTTACATTAGATTGTTTTGAGTTTCATTTATTTCAAGAGGTTAGAGTGCTTAACTTTTATGTACCACTGCATTGTTCCTTTCTGGGGACAAAGTACCATTTAGTTGTTGTTTGTTATAGAGCTTTGGATTTTTTATGCAGATAGGACCAATGACAACTTCCAGTGTAGGCAGTTACTTGTTTAGCATGCTAACAAAACATTAGGTGAACCCATAAGCAAGCTGTGTGGCTAAATGAGTTTTACAATGTTAGTTCCATCAGATCCACTAGGCAAGATAACTGGCACCTCATTGGCCAATATGCAAAGATTTTCTTGACTCTATATGCAAAATATGCATTATTTTATGAAGCATTGCTGTGTTGAACTGACAGTTTAAGATCTCAAATTCTTGGTGATTTTGTGCTTCAGGCTTTCAGGCTGGCCTCATAATTCTAAATCAAAGGTCCAATTCATTTTAATGTAAAACGTGAACAAAAGAGGAAAGATCTTACAGGATTACATAGGATATACGGCACAGAAACCATATGGCACAGAAACCGGCCATTCAGCTCAACCAGTCCATGCCGGCGTTTATGCTCCACTCGAGCCTCCTCAAGTCTTTCCTCATCTAAATCTATCAACGCAACCCTCTATTCCCTTCTTCCTCATATGCTTGTCCAGCCTCCCCTTAAATTCATCTATATTATTTGCTTCAACCACTCCGTGCTTGCGAGTTCCACATTCTCACCACTCTTTGGGTAAAGAAGTTTCTTCTGAATTCCCTATTGGATTTCTTGGTGACTTTCTTATATTGATGGCCTCTAGCCCACAAGTGGAAACATTCTCTCTGTATCCACTCTATCAAAACTTTCATAATTTTAAAGAAAAAATCATTTTTGGCAGTTAACAAAATGTAAATTCCAGCTTTTGCAGCAATGTTCAGGGTACTTCACTCTTTATCCTCACTGACTTTATATATAGTTCAAGGGATGTGTTAAAGGTCTATGAGGTCACTCCCCAGCCTTTTTTCAAGAGAAAAGAGACCCAGCTTGTTCATCCTTTCCTGATATGTATACCCTCGCATTTCTGATATCATCCTTGTAAATCTTCTCTACACCTTCTCCAGTGCCTATATATCCTTAATATAATATGGCCACCAGAACTGCACGCAGTACTCCAAGTGTGGTCTAACCAAGGTTCGATACAGGTTTAGCATAACATCCCTACTTTTCAATTCTATCCCTCTAGAAATAAACCCTAGTGCTTGGTTTGCTTTTTTTATGGCCTTGCTAACCTGTGGCGCAACCTTTAGTGATTTCTGTATTTGTACACCGAGATCCATTTGTTCCTCTACCCCACCTAGACTCGTGACCGCCCTATTCCTACCAAAATGAAATACCTCACATTTATCTGTGTTGAAATTCATTTACCAATTATATGCCCATTCTGCAAGTTTATTAATGTCCTGCTGTAATTTGTTGCAGTCCTCCTCAGTATTGGCTATCCCCCCAATTTGGTATCAGCCGCAAACTTAGAAATTGTGTTTTTGGTTCCAAAGTCTGAATCGTTAATGTAAATTGTGAACAGCAGTGGTCCCAGCACTGATCCTTGTGGAACACCACTACCCACCTTCTGCCACACTGAATAGCTACCCTTTACTCCCACACTCTACTTTTTGTCTTGAAGCCAGCTAGCAATCCATTCTGCTACTTGTCCCCTGACTCCGCATTCTCTGACCTTATTCATTAGACTATTATGGGGTACCTTAGCGAAGGCCTTTTGAAAATTTAGATAAATCACATCTACTGCATTACCGTTGTCTACTTTGTTACCTCTTCAAAAAATTCAATGAGGTTGGTCAAGCAAGATTTTCCCTTTTGAAATCCATGCTGACTATTCATTGTTATACTTTTTGTTTCTTCTATTCTCTTCTTTGGTAGGGATTCCATTATTTTTCCTACCACAGATGTTAAGCTGACAGGTCTATAATTCCCTGGACATGTTCTATCCCCCTTCTTAAATATAGGTATTACATTAGCTATCCGCCAGTCCTCTGGCACTACATCTTTTTCTAATGAATTATTAAATATGTGTAGTAATGCCTCTGCTATCTCTTCCCTAGATCCTTTTAAAATGCATGGATACAATCCATCTGGACCATCTTGGATTATATGTCCTCCGTATGATTGTACAGGTAGACTATCCTTTATCCGAACTACCGAAAACCTCTAAAAACCGAAAGTTTTTTCGTTCAGCGTAAGTTGTGCGCACGACTTACGCTGAGCAGGGCAGAGGGTCACAGAGTTCCCTCCTGGGTAGGAGATTGCAGGCCGAGCTGGGCAGTGTGAAGGAGGTACCGGGAGAGTGAACCCGACAATACAGCAGCCCGTCCGATAGCTGCAGCGGCCCGTCCGATATTCTTTTCTCCACCCCCCCCCCCCCCCCCACCCAACCTGACCCGACCCCCAACCCGTCCGATATTATTTTCTCCCCCCTGACCCGACCCGACCCGAACCGCGGCCCGTCCAATATTCTTTTCTCCCCCCGCCGACCCCGACCCCCCGCCGACCGCCACCCCCGACCCCCCGCCGACCAGCCCCCGCCGACCCCGACCCCTGACAAATTTCTCAATACCTTCTGAAATCCGAAAAATTCCGAAAGCCGAAACTCAGCTGGTCCCAAGGTTTTCGGATAAAGGATAGTCTACCTGTATAATCTATAGTCTTTCTCATTTTGTTTAACTACATTCCATTACATCTTTTGACATAGAAAATGTCCCAGGGCACTTTGCAACGGCAAAGAAAACAAATAAAAGGATCAGACATCGAAGCATGGTGGGAGAGGTGACCAAAAGTTTGATCAGTTTTAAGAAGGCTTTTAAAGGTGGAGTGAAGGGGCTGAGGGGTTTAAGGAAGGGGTTACAGAGAATTAGGCCAAGACAGCTGAGCACTTTGCCTCCAATTGTGGGATGAAGGAGTGATGTGCAGCAAGCTAGGGTCAGAGGACTGATGGGTGCAGGGAGTGTGGGGGAGATTGCAGGGATAGGGTGGGGATCTGAAGATGAAAATTTTAATTTCAGTGTGTTGGGGTGGCCACTGTTGTTAGCAGTCAACCTCCTTCCTTCCATGGTTCACAACACGTTTCAAGTAAGCACGAGACACTTTGTAGTGTAGTATATGGAACAGACTTTATTGTTACCTAGGATGAGGGATCAACTCAACCTGGATTAGAGAGTGGCTTTTCGGTTTCTGTATCTTTTGAGCCCTCTGAATTATTATTGAAAACCATGCTCCTTTATACACCACATATTTTGCCTACATGAACAGTACATGTCATAGATAAGACCTCGTGATGTATCTATTCCCAAATCCTTTGAAGATAGACTATTCATGTAAACACTTGTTTACTCCAAAGCTACTTCCCTTAAACAGGACTTCCTGACCTAACAGTTTCCAACATCTTTGAAGAACAGGCTTTATCAACTGTTAACTTTCTGTACTATAGCTAATGGATACCTCTACCTATGTTTATTAAACTAGCCCCTGAAGTTACACTTTAATCACTCATGGCTGATGTCATTACTGTTATGTATTTCTTTGCACAAGCACTTTATGTATCGGAAGACAAGCTATGCATTCCTATCACAGCACTTCAGAGTCATCCTGTTTATATTGGAAACTCTATTGCTCCATTAAACGAAGAAGTTCAAATGTTAATTTTTAACTTTCCATGATGTCCAACAGCTGTATGTAAGCGAGGAGGAGTGTGATCGGTGGGCAGAACTTCGTAATGGGATTGGTTATCGGTGGCTGATTTTTGGACAAGTTGGAGTTTATGGACAGTGGAGGCTGGGAGGGCAGTGAGGAAGGTATTGGAAAGATCAAGTCCAGAGTAAAGTTCCCTCTAATATTTTTTTGGGTGTGAGGCCCCTTTAATAGGCTGCACAGCCCATTCAAATTTCCACATGTGGGTGGTTTTTCCATTGAAAAGCTGGTGAGCTGGCCTGCATCAGACCTCCAGACCATTGCGCAACCATGCAGTTTAAAGGGAACATTGTTCCAGAGGTGACAAAACTATAAGGGTAGGGACAGAGGCAGGTGATATTGCAGGTAGCAGTAAGTGGTATTGGTGGTGGATAAGATGTGGGTTTGAAGCTCCACGCTAGTTTGAACAGGTTGACATGATTTCACACTGCCTGAACAAGTGGCAAGGGAGTAGAGAATATGGGAGCATCCAAAAACAAAGATTTTGGTCTTCCTAATGTGCAGTTTAAGGAAATTTTTACTCATCACAGTTTAATGTCAGACAGGCAGTCTCTTGGTACAGATGTGGTAATAGAAGTGAAGGAGGAGGAGGACTGGGTGCCATCAGTATACGTATAGAAGCTGAGCTCATTACCTGCAACAATGTTACTGAGGGGCAACACATAGATGAGGAAGAGGAGGGGGCAGCTCTTGTAGGACTCTGGATATATTGTGTGGGCAAGAGGATGCCCTGTCTGTGTTTGGGTCGGTAGGAGTGAATCCACACTAAGGCAGTGCCACAGAGCTGGATAACAAAGAAGAGGTAATGAATGAGGATGATGTCGTCGATCAGATGAAATGTAATGGAGAGGTTGAGGAGGAATAATCAGAGTCATAGAGTCATTATGGCACAGAAGGAGGCCAATCGAGTCCATGCCGGCTCTCTGTAGAGCAATCCAGTCAGTCTCATTCCCCCACTCTATCCCCGTAGCCCTGCAAGTTTATTTCCCTCAAGTGCCTATCCAGTCTCCCCTTGAAAACATTGATCGGCTCTGCTTTCACCACTTCCGTCGACAGCGAGTTCCAGGTCCTCACCACTTGCTGTGTAAAAAAAGTTCTTCCTCACATCCCCCCTGTAACACTTGCCCAAAACCTTAAGTCTGTGTCCCCTAGTCCTTGTACCATCAGCTAATGGGAACAGCTTTTCTCTGTCTACCTTATCCAAACCCGTCATAATCTTGTACACCTCTCAAATCTCCCCTCAACCTCCTTTGCTCCAAGGAGAACAACCCCAGCTTCTCCAACCTAACCTTGTAGCTAAAATCCCTCATCCCTGGAACCATTCTGGTAAATCTCCTCTGCACCCTCAAGGATCTTCACATCCTTCCTAAAGTGTGGTGACCAGAACTGACGCAATACGCTAGTTGTGGCCTAACCAGAGCTTTATAAAGATTATAACTTCCCTGCTTTTGTACTCCTCATACCTCTATTTATCAAGCCCAAGACCCCATATGCTTTGTTTGTTACTCTCTCAATATGTCCTGCCACCTTCAAAGATCTATGCACATAAACCCCCAGGTCCCTCTGTCCCTGCACACTCTTTAGAACTGTGCTATTAAGTCTATGTTGTCTCTCCCTATCCCTTCTGCCAAAATGCATCACCCCACACTTCTCTGTATTAAATTCCATCTGCCACTTGACTGCTCATTCTGCTAGCCTGTCTATGTCCTGTTGCAGTCGATTGGTATCCTCCTCACTGTTTGTCACACCTCCAAGTTTGGTATCATCGGCATATTTTGAGATTTTACTCTGTATTCCAATATCCAAGTCATTTTATATATATCAGAAAAAGTAGTGGGCCTACCACTGACCCTTGGGGAACACCACTGTCTACCATCCTCCAGTCTGAAAAACAACCATTTACCACGACTCACTGTTTTCTGCCCTTAAGCCAATTTCTTATCCAAGCTGACACTGATCCTCCTATTCCATGAGCCTCAATTTTGTTAACCAGCCTTTTATGTGGTACTTTGTCAAACACTTTCTTAAAATCCATATAGACAACATCCCTTGCATTCCCTTCATCAACCTTCTCTGTTACTTCATCAAAAAATTTAATTAGATTAGTCAAACACAATCTGCCTTTTACAAATCTGTGCTGGCTCTCCTTAATTAACTTAAACCTCTCCAAGTGCATGTTAATTATTTCCCTGATTATTGTTTCTAAAGCCTTACCCACCACTGATTTAAACTGATTGGCCTGTAGTTACTAGGATTGTCCTTGCACCCTTTCTTGAACAAGGGTGTCACATTTGTCACTTTCCAATCCTCTGGCACTTCCCCCGTATCTGTAATGATATCAGCAAATAGAGATGGTATTTGCCTGTTCGATTATGATGCCTTAATAGCATGTTTGTATGTATTGATTGCTTGTGCCTGACCAGCAGAGGGCATGTGACCGAGAGAAGCAAGGCAGTTAGTTTTAGTTTCAGTTTCGTTCTAGAGGCATCACAAGCTTAGTGTCTCCTGTAAAAGCTGTATAAAAGAGTTGAACAGACTTTAGATTAAAACTCATTCTCTTTCATAAATGTCTCGTCATTGAGCCCACAAAGAAATCAATACATGGTGTCAGAAGTGGCTGAAAGAGATGAAGAAAAAAAAAATCTGAAGTTAAATCAGCTCTCCACAAATTAGCAAGCCAAAAGAGAACATCGTTGCTTACCATTGGAGAATAGCAAACGAAGTGAAAAAATGGAAGGATTACACCCACCGGCGACGCTTCAGTTAACAGGTAATGTGGCTGAAAATTGGAGGAGATTCAAACAACGTGTGGGGTTGTATTTAGCGGCAATCGGAGCTGACGAGAAAAGTAATAAAAGGAAATCGTCACTGTTCTTGCATGTCGTGGATGATGAAGCGCTGGAGGTGTATAATAACTTCACATTTGTTGCTAATGGAGACAAAATGAAACTAGATAAAATAATGGAACAGTTTGAGGCCTACTGCATACCTAAACGTAATGTGACGTTTGAGAGGCACAGATTTTTCACATGTGTTCAGAAAACGGGTGAGACTATTGATCAGTATGTGACTGAACTGAGAAACAGAAGCAAATCATGTGAATTTGGGGGACTGACAGACTCGCTGATAAAAGACAGACTGGTGTGTGGTATTCCAGATAATGGTCTAAGGGAAAGACTGCTAAGAGAGCAAGATCTAGACCTGGGAAAAGCCATAGCACTGTGTAAGGCTACAGAGACTGTGAAGTTGCAGGCAAAGGAGCTGTTCAGTGACAATAGCTGCAACGTGGATGCAGTGAGTAAGAACGGACACAAACCGTTTAACAAAACGAGCGCCAATGTGAAAAAAGAGGCGTGGCCAGCGAACGAAAATGAAAGGGACAATCGAAAGTCATGTAGTCGATGCGGTACACAGCATCCACCAAGAAAGTGTCCAGCATATGGTAAAACATGCAATAGTTGCAACAAAAACAACCATTATGCCCGTTGCTGCAAGAACCAAGTGCAACAAAGCAAGGTCCATGCAGTAGATGAAGGCGACATAGAGGAGTTCAATGTAGATGTTGTGTCTGAAAACAAAAAAGAAGAAAGACTGGATGTTGACACTAAAAGTGAATGACATACACATTCCATTTAAATTGGATACTGGAGCACAAGTTAATGTGATATCAGAGACTGATTTTTAAGAAAATTAGACCCAGACCAAAGATACATGGAATAAAAGTGAAAGTGACAGGATACTCAGGTACTGAAATACCAGTGAAAGGAAGATGCATTGTCAAAGTGACACACAAGGACAGAGAGCACACGTTAGCATTAATCGTGGTGCCAAAGGAGGTGCAAGCCATACTAGGTTTAAAAGCCTGTGAGAGACTGAACCTGGTAGAGAGTCCTCGTTGTGGAAAGCGAAGGAGAGACAGTCTATGATGAACTCATGGAAAGAGTACAAAGACCTATTTAAGGGCCTAGGCTGCATTCCAGGAGAACACACGATCAGAGTAGATAAAAGTATGACACCGGTCATACATCCATGCAGAAAAGTTCAGTTTGCTCTTCAAAAGCAACTGAAGGCAGAGTTGGACAGGATGGAAAGCCTGAACGTGATTCAGAAGATAGATGAGCCAACTGAGTGGGTGAGTTCCCTCGTCGTAGTGGACAAAAAGAATGGAAAGCTCAGAATTTGCCTGGATCCAAGAGATCTAAACAGAGCAATAAAGAGAGAGCACTTCAAGCTTCCTACACGTGAGGAAATCATGGCACAGTTTGCAAATGCAAAATATTTCAGCAAGTTAGATGCATCATCAGGATTTTGGCAGATGAAGCTGGACGAAGCAAGTTCAAGACTGTGCACGTTCAACAGTCCATTTGGCAGATACAGATTCCTAAGGTTACCATTTGGCATTGCCTCAGCTCCTGAAGTGTATCACAAAACAATCCATATGATCTATGAGCACCTGGAGGGAGTTGATACATCAATGGATGACATCATAGTATGGGGAACCACGAGAACTGAGCATGACGAGAGACTGAAAAAAGTGCTGGAAGCAACAAGGAAAACAAACCTGAAGCTGAATAGAGAGAAATGCCAGCTCGGGGTGACAGAACTGACATTCGTGGGAGATATCCTTAGCGGTGAGGGCATCAGACCAGATCCCAGAAAGGTGTCCACCATTGAGAATATGCCAAGGCCACAATGCAAAAAGGACGTGCAGAGGTTTAATGGAATGATCAACTACATGGGTAAATTCATATCCAACCTCTCAGAAAAGATGGCGCCACTGAGAAGACTAACTGAAAAGAACATAGAATGGGAATGGAATCATGAGCATAAGAAGTCATGGAGCAATCTAAAGAAACTGCTCACAGAGGAACCAGTTCTGAGGTTTTATGACCCAGCGAGACCCATCAAGATATCATCAGATGCATCACAGAGTGGGCTCGGTGCCGTTCTTCTGCAACAATATGACTACTGGCAACCTATTGCATATGCATTGCGCTCAATGACAGACAAGGAGACGCGATATGCTCAAATAGAAAAGGAGCTGCTCAGCATCACATACGCCTGTGAAAGATTTCACCAGTTTGTGGCAGGACAAGCAATCAGTGTAGAGACTGACCATAAGCCCTTGATTGCATTGTTCCAAAAGCCACTAAATAGCTGTCCGCTTAGAATACAAAGAATGATGATCAGGCTGCAACGCTATACACTGAATGTTGCGTACACACCGGGTAAGCTGATGTATACAGCAGACACGTTGTCCAGAGCTGTTGACCCAAGTGAGCCCGCAAACACCACAATGGATGAAAAGGTGAACGCCTACGTGGACATGATCACAAGTGCACTGCCCATAGCAGATGCAAAAATGGAGCTCATAAAGACTGAGACAAACAAAGATGAAACAATGAGACGACTGAGGCAAAGCATCTTGGATGGATGGCTCAACATGAAGCAAGACTGCTCACCTGACATGGCAGAGTACTGGAACTGCAGGGCGGAACTATCGGTGGTCGAAGACATCATCTACAAAGGAAGTAAAATAGTTATCCCAAAGAGTCTGAGAAAAGAGATGTTAAAAAAGATCCATGGAGGACATCTGGGAATCAAAGTGTAAGAAAAGAGCACGAGAGGTGATGTACTGGCCACGAATCAACCAAGATGTGACAAATGAGGTGTCAAACTGCACAATATGCCTGAAATATCGAGCAAGCAATCCGGTAGAACCACTAAAGCCACACCCAGCGCCAGACAGACCTTGCCAGAAGGTAGGCGCTGACCTATTCGTATGTCAAGGGAAGGACTATCTTGTAGTCACAGACTATTACTCCCTGTATCTAGAGGTTTGTAGACTGTACATCACCACTGCAGATGCTGTGATAACATGTATGAAAGCCATATTCTCCAGACATGGCGTGGCAAGCGAGGTCTTCACAGACAACGGACCCCAGTTTTACAATGCAAGTTTCCGACACTTTACCAAAGAGTGGGACTTTGTCCACACAACGTCAAGTCCTCACTTGCCACAGTCCAATGGTCTAGTGGAAAAATCAGTCCAGACAGTGAAAAGACTGATGTACAAGGCAAAAGACAGTGGAACTGACTTCTACCAGAGCATGCTTGTATACCGCACAACGCCGCTCGAGTGTGGTATGTCACCAGCCCAACTCCTTATGGGACGTCGGCTAAGGTCAAACCTACCCATCCCGGAGAACCTCCTGAAAACAAAAGAGGGGGAGAAAGTGAGGAAGTTCAAAGAACAACAGAAAGAAAAGCAAAAGTACTACTATGACAGAGGAACACAAAACCTACCTGAACTCCACACTGGTGACCAAGTAAGGTTCAAAGACAAAACAAATACATGGACTCAGAAGGGAACTGTCCTGAGTGAAGTTCAACCAAGATCATATACCATTCAGACAGATGAGGGTGCTGTTCTGAGAAGAAATCATCGAGATCTTCTCATGGGACCAGCCACAGCAGGTCAAGAGACTGATACTGTTGAACAACCTGATCACACAGCTGAGAACACATCATCTGAGGCAACAACTCAGATTCAAGGACAATCAATCAGAAAATCCTCAAGACACATGAAGCCTCCTGAGAGACTCATTGAGCAAATTTAAGGACTATTGTTATAGAAGGAAGTAATGTTATCTTATTCTTTCTTCAAGTTCTAGTGTATTGACATATTTCATGTGAACACACAAAGCAAGGTTAAAAAACCTTGATCATGATAATGATAATATAAGTTCATTAAGTGTTAGTTAAAATGCAGATTAATACAAAGAAAACATGTTGTTAGTTAAAAGTAAAATACTTTTGTTTTAAGAAAAGGAGATGTAATGATATCAGCAAATAGAGATGGTATTTGCCTGTTCGATTATGATGCCTTAATAGCATGTTTGTATGTATTGATTGCTTGTGCCTGACCAGCAGAGGGCATGTGACCGAGAGAAGCAAGGCAGTTAGTTTTAGTTTCAGTTTTGTTCTAGAGGCATCACAAGCTTAGTGTCTCCTGTAAAAGCTGTATAAAAGAGTTGAACAGACTTTAGATTAAAACTCATTCTCTTTCATAAATGTCTCGTCATTGAACCCACAAAGAAATCAATACAGCATCTAGGGAAGATTGGAAGATTATGGCAAGCCCTTCCACTATCTCTTAAGGTTTTGGGCAAGAGATACAGGGGGGATGAGAGGAAAAACTATTTTACGCAGCGAGTGGTGAGGACCTGGAACTCGCTGTTGACAGAAGTGGTGGAAGCGGACACACACAATGTTTTCAAGAGGAGGCTGGATAGGCACTTGAGGGAAGTAAACTTGCAGGGCTACGGGTCTAGAGCGGGGGCATGGGACTGACTCGATTGTTCTGCAGAGAGTCGGCACGGACTCGATGGACTGAATGGCCTCCTTCTGTGCCATTATGACTCTATCACTCTTCCCTTAGCAACCTGGGATGCAAGCCACTTATCCACTCTAAGCATATCCAGCCTTTCCAGTACATCCTGCATATCAATTTTCACCTCTTCCATTACCTCTACCATCTCCGCTTCTACAGATATTTTGTCAGCATCCTCTTCCTTAGTAAACACCAAACAAAGTACTCATTAAGTATTCTAGCCTTGCCCTGCACCTCTAAACATATATCACCTTCTTTGTCCTTAATAGGCCCCACACCGCCTCTTACTACCTGCTTACTATTTACATGCCTGTAGAAGATTTTTGGGTTCCCTTTTATGTTAACTGCCATTCTATTCTCATATTCTCTCTTTGCCAGTCTTATTTTCCTCTTCATTTCTCAACTTATTGTATTTGGCCTGGTTCTCACTTAAAGAATTCACCTGACATGCATCATACACCCTCTTTTTTTGTTTCATCATATTCTCTATCTCCCTTGTTATCCAAGGAGCCCTGGCTTTGGTTCCCCTACCTTTCCCTCTTGTTGGAATGTACCTAACCTGTACCTGAAACATCTCCTCCTTAAAGATCACCCATTATTTCGTTAGTTTTTCCTGTCAATCTTTGGTGTTCCATTTTACCCTGGCTAGATCCCCTCTCACCCCATTGAAGTTAGCCCTCTTCCAATTTTGAAGTTCTACTTTAGATTGTTCCTTGCTCTTCTCTATTACTAATCTAAACCTTATGATACAATGATCACTCTTACCCAAGTGTTCTCCCACAGACACTTGGTCCACTTGGCCCACCTCATTCCCCAGCACCAGATCCAGCAATGCCTCCTTCCTAGTTGGGCTGAGAACATACTGGTCAAGGAAGTTCTCCTGAACATATTTCAGAAATTCCTCCCCCTCCTTTCCCTTTACTCTAACATTATCCCAATCAATAGTTGGGTAATTAAAGTCCCCCAATATCACCTCTGGTTCTTGCACATCTCTGTGATTCCTTGCAGATTTGCTTCTCTCTCTCTCTCTCTCTCTCTCTCATTATTTGGAGGCCTATAGAATACCCCCAATAGCATGATCATACCCTTTTTGCTTCTCAACTCTAACCAAATGGATTCTGTCCTTGTCCCCTCAAGGACATCCTCTCTTTCCAACACTACAATGTCTTCACTAATCAGTACTGCCACCCCACTTCCCTTTTTTCCTTCCCTATCTTTTCTGAACACCTTGTATCCGTGAATATTAAGCACCCAGTCCTCACCATTTTTAAGCCACGTTTCCGTTATTGCCACATGGCTAATTGTGCTTGTAGTTCACCAACCTTATTCACCACACTTTGTGCGTTTGCATACATGCATTCCAAACCTGTCTTTGTATTCCTCGTCGTCCTTTTCAGTCTGCTCCTATCTAATATGGTACTACTTCCTTCTCTAGTACTATCCAACACTCTCCCTCCTTTATGCACCTTATTCCTCTTTTCTACTTCTATATGCTGGTGTCCACCCCCCTGCTGATTTAGTTTATACCCTCCCCACCATAAGGGGGAAAGAAAGATTTACTTTTATATAAAACCTTGCACAACCTTAGCGCATCCCAAAGCACTTTACAGCCAATGAACTACTGTTTTGAAGTATAGTCACTGTTGTAATGTAGAAAACGTGGCAGCCAATTTGTGCACAACAAGGTCCCACAAACAGCAATGTGATGATGACCAGATGCTGTTTTAATGATGCCGGTTGAGGGATAAATATTGTAACATGGTCATACAGGATGTCATTTGTGACTTAGGGTCAGCACAGTCTCAGTACTGTGAGCTGGGCAGAAGTTGGGCTGAAAGAATTTGATTCAGGGAATTTCGGGAGATACAGACATGGAGCTGGGAGGCGACAGACATGTTCAGGACCTTAGAAGTGAAAAGGGACGTTCTAGAGAGAATGATGGTACAAAGGGATGGAAGGGTCAAAGGAGGAATTCTTGAACAGGAAGTGATAATAAGAGTTTTGAAATGGAGAGGGACCGTGCCTAAGAAAAGAGAGCCATTTACTATGTTGGCAAGAAAAGGGGCCAGGAAAGGTTATTGTAGTCATGAGTTGAGTGGGGAAGGGATTGAAGGAGCCAGAGGTGGGTCTCGAAGATGAGCTTGGAGTGAGTGGGGAGAAGATGGGACGGGACTTGCGGAATAAAAGGGTGGTCAGGAGTAGGGAGGGGAGTGTGGTGGCCAAGGCAGTTGCAGGACAGTCTCAGTCTTAGTAGTGAAGAAATCCATGGGCATTTTGCACTGCATATTGGAGGTGAGGGTGGAGGAGGTGAAAAAAGAGATTTGAAAGGTGGTTAGTCATGGAGAAAAAGAACCTCAGGTTGTCCTCCCTCTCCAGGATAATCCTAGATTAGTAGAAGTATTTGACTGAGGAGAGGTTGGCATGGTAGTACTAAACACCTACAGAGGTTCCCTTCTACACCTCTACCTCTCTGACTTGGAGAATTTGGTGCTTTTACCATATCCATGCATATATTTGCCTCATAGGCAATACATCCAATTTTGCCTCAGCCAAAGAAATAAGGTGTGAATCGAGGACAAGTAGCCTAGGTTGCGACATGTCACACACATGGGTAGTGCAAGGATTATCGACCACCCCACCCTTTTTCAATAATAGCCCACAGATTTTGAACGTGGAGAATGAGTGACTTCCACTCAAAGAATGAAGAAGGTCATACTGAAGGTTGGTCATTTTTTTAAATGGATATTTATAGCTTTTGGTTTTTTTTAAGAAAGATTTGTTTGTGATTTTTGTGTTAATCAAGGTAAAAGTTATTAGTACTGGGGAATTGAACAGTTTCCTTTTCAGATGCCCAGTCTCAGCATCAAGCACTCCCAGGTGAGGCAGCATTGTTAGATGTACGGGATTACTCCATTATCTGGCACTCCCAGTGTAAAACGATGTTTACAGGGAGTTCATCTCTGGATAGAAAGTCATAGACTGCTTATGTGCTCCCTGACACTGATGCTCCCCACTGGGAGTGCCAGATCATGTAATCATCCCTTTAGAGTAAAGCCTTCTAAGCTCTGCCCCAACCTCAAAAGAGGACCCCGACGGCACAATGTGACATTTTCTTTTTGCAGTAGCCAGCCATCCTTTGGCCTCTAAATGAGATTGCTTATTAGTGCTAATTAGGGGCAATTCTGTGCCCACTATGATTTGAACTAAGACTGCTCAAACTTAGTTCACGAAGAACCCTTGTAGTTGGCGGAGAGACTTTCATCCCATGAATCTGGCCTGGCTTTAAACCCAGATCCCAAAGTCGAAAGGCTCGTTTTTAACCCCCTTCACCAACAAATTCCTAAAATGGTAAGTAATCTACTGGGTAGCTATTATCATCATGTGTTTTGAAATGTTATATTTGGGGTATTTTTTGGATGTTTATAAAATAATTATTTTATTTTAAACAGGTACATAATTGCAGTTAATGATGAAAAAATTTGTAGGCTTGATTTACCAAACTGGTGAGTAACTTTTTTGATTTAATAAAAGTTTAACAATATATGCCTGAACATGGACTTGAAATTATCCTTGTACCTTACATAAGTAAGACAAATTGCACTATTGGAGACCAACTGCATAAATAGCACTGACCAGGTACAAACATTCAAGAGGGGTGCCAGTATTTCCATGTGTCATTTTAAAGTTGTGGGTCCTGTTTTTCCAGTGCATGTGGACCTGGGTTTCTCATAGTTTTGGATCATGAGTATTAGCTTCATTTAAAAGAGATGAACCCTTGATACTGTGCAGGTAACAAAAGTGTAGAAAGCCTGCCCCACTCCCAGCATTAATCTGTTTCATTAGTGATTACCAGCCACTGATGAAATGTACAGTTATTTTCTATACATCTCTATTAAGCGCTCACTGGTACATGTTCACTGTCAACAACTTCAGAACTGTGGGGAAAACTGGGAAGTATTTTGGAGATGGGACCCCAGTCAAGGTTATGATGGATGTACAGTGATTCTGCTACTTGTGCAGATGTGGTGCATGAGAGACTGCCATTTCTCCCAGGTGTTTCTTTTGTTCATTGTTACTTTATTAGTTGGTCTGCTATATAAACTACAGTCAAAGTCATTCTCAATATCTTCTGGTTTAGTAGTTAAATAGATCACATGGTGTGACGCTGTGCCATGTAGTCCAGGAAGGTCTGGACTGACTGTAAGGTCTCCGGTTTAAGCTGTACTGTGTTAGTCTCAGCCAAAGCAGTTTAAAAAAAAAATTAATTCATGGGATGTGGACATCGCTGGCAAGGCCAGCATTTATTGGCCATCCCTAATTGCCCTTGAGAAGGTGGTGGTGAGCCGCTGCCTTGAACCGCTGCAGTCCATGTAGTGAAGGTACTCCCACAGTGCTGTTAGGGAGAGAGTTCCAGGATTTTGACCCAGCGACGATGAAGGAACAGTGATATATTTCCAAGTCGGGCTGGTATGTGACTTGGAGGTAGTGGTGTTCCCATGCACCTGCTGACCTTGTATTTTTAGGCAGCAGAGGTCGTGGGCTTGGGAGGTGCTGTCGAAGAAGCCTTGGCGAGTTGCTGCAGTGCATCTTGTAGATGGTACACACTGCAGCCACGGTGCACCTGTGATGGAGGGAGTGAATGTTTAAGGTGGTGGATGGGGTGCCAATCAACCGGGCTGCTCTGTCCTGGATGGTGCGGTGAGTGAACACTGTGCAATCATCAGCGAGCAGCTCCACTTCTGACCTTATGATTGAGGGAAGGTCATTGATGAAGCAGCTGAAGATGGTTGGATCTAGGACACTGCCCTGAGGAACTCCTGCAGCGATGTCCTGGGGCCGAGATGATTGGCCTCCAACAACCACAACCATCTTCCTGTGTGCTAGGTATGACTCCAGCCAGTGGAGAGTTTTCCTCCCCGATTCCCATTGACTTCAGTTTCACTAAGGCCCTTTGATGCCACACTTGGTCAAATTCTGCCTTGATGTCAAGGGCAGTCACTCTCCCCTCACCTCTGGAATTCAACTCTTTTGTCCATGTTTGGACCAAGGCTGTAATGAGGTCTGGAGCTGAGTAGTCCTGGCGGAACCCAAACTGAGCATCGGTGAACAGGTTTTTGGTGAATAAGTGCCGCTTGATGGCATTGTTGACAACACCTTTCATCACTTTGCTGATGATTAGAACATCAGAAATGAGAGCAGGAGTAGGCCATACGGCCCCTCGAGCCTACTCCGCCATTCCGTAAGATCATGGCTGATCATCGACCTCAACTTCACTTTTCTGCCCAATCTCCATATCCCTTGATTCCACTAGAGTCCAAAAATCTATCGATCTCAGCTGAATATACTCAAAGACTCAGCATCCACGGCCCTCGGGCAGAGAATTCCAAAGATTCACAACCCTCTGAGTGAAGAAATTCCTCCTCATCTCAGTCTTAAATGGCCTAGCCCTTATCCTGAGACTATGCCCGCTAGTTCTAGACACTCCAGCCAGGGGAAACAACCTCTCAGCATCTACCCTGTCAATCCCCTTCAGAATCTTATTGAGTAGGCTGATGGGCTGGTAATTGGCTGGATTGGATTTGTCCTGCTTTTTGTGGACAGGAACTACCTGGGCAATTTTCCACTTTGTCGGGTAGATGCGAGTGTTGTAGCTGTACTGGAACAGCTTGGCTAGAGGTGTGGCTAGTTCTGGAGCACAAGTCTTCAGCACTACAGACGAGATGTTGTCGGGGCCCATAGCCTTTGCTGTATCCAGTGCGTTCAGTCATTTCTTGATATCACGTGAAGTGAATCGAATTGGCTGAAGACTGGCTTCTGTGATGGTGGGGACCTCAGGAGGGTGGCCGAGATGGATTATCCACTCGGCATTTCTGGCTGAAGATGGTTGCAAATGCTTCAGCCATGTCTTTTACACTTGCAGGCTGGACTCCCCAGCATTGAGGAGTTGTTAGTTGTTTAATTGTCCACCACCATTCACGACTGGATGTGGCAGGACTGCAGAGCTTTGATCTGATCTGTTGGTTGTGGATTGCTTAGCTCTGTCTATAGCATGCATGTAGTCCTGTGTTGCAGCTTCACCAGGTTGGCACCTCATTTTTAGGTATGCCTGGTGCTGCTCCTGGCATGCTCTTCTGAACTCCTCATTGAACCAGCGTTGGTCCCCTGGATTGATGATAATGGTAGAGTGAGGGATATGTTGGTCCATGAGATTACAGATTGTGTTGGAATACAATTCAGCTGCTGCTGATGGCCCACAGTGCCACATCATAGAATCATAGAAATTTACGACACAGAAGGAGACCATTTAACCCATTATGTCCATGTCAGCCGAATAAGAGCTATCCAGCCTTATCCCACTTTCCAGATCTTGCTCTGTAGCCATGTAGGTTACAACATTTCAAGTGCATATCCAAGTATTTTTTAAATGCGATGAGGGTTTCTGCCTCTACTACCCTTTCAGGCAGTGAGTTCCAGACCCCCACCACCCTCTGGGTGAAAAAAATTCACCTCAACTTCCCTCTAATCCTTCCTTCTACCAATTACTTTAAGTCTGTGCCCCCTGGTTATTGACCTCTTTGCTAAAGGAAGTAGACCATTCCTATCCACTCTATCTAGGCCCCTCATAGTTTTATTACCTCAATTAGGTTTCCCCTCCGCCTCCTCTGTTCCAAAGAAAACAACCCCAGCCTATCCAATCTTTCCTCGTGGCTAAAATTCCCCAGCCCTGGCAACATCCTCGTAAATCTCCTCTGTACCCTCTCTAGTGCAATCACATCCTTCCTGTAATGTGGTGACCAGAACTGTACACAGTACTCTAGCTGTGGCCTAACTAGTGTTTTATACAGTTCAAGCATAACCGCCCTGCTCTTACATTCTATGCCTTGGCTAATAAAGGCAATTATCCTGTATGCCTTCTTAACCACCTTATCTACCTGTCCTGTTACCTTCAGGGATCTGTGAATATGCCCTCCAAGGTCCCTCTATTCCTCTACACTTCTCAGTATCCTACTATTTATTGTGTATTCCCTTGCCTAGTTAGCCCTCCCCAAATGCATTACCTCACACTTCTCTGAATTGAATTCCATTTGCCACTTTTCTGCCCACCTGATCAGTCCATTGATATCCTCCTTAAGTCTATAGCTTTCTTCCCTAATATCAACCACATAGCCAATTTTTGAATTAATGGATGTCCAGTTTTGAGCTGCTAGATCTGTTCTGAATCTATCCCATGTAGCACGGTGGTAGTGCCACACAACACGATGGAAGGAGTCCTCAGTGTGAAGACGGGACTTTGTCTACACAAGGACTGTGCGGTGGTCACTGCTACCAGTACTGTCATGGACAGATGTACCTGCAACAGATAGATTGGTGAGGGCGAGATGAAGTAGGCTTTTCCCTTGTGTTGGTTCTCTCACCAGTCTGGCAGCTCTGTCCTTCAGTTCTCGGCCAGCTTGGTCAGTAGTGGTGCTACCAAGCCACTCTTGGGAATGGACATTGAAGTCCCCCACCCAGAGTGCGTTCTGTGCCCTTGCTACTCTCAGTGCTTCTTCCAAGTGGTATTTGACATGGAGGAGTACTGATTCATCAGCTGAGGGAGGGCGGCAGGTGGTAATCGAGACCTTGCCCATGTTTGACAATGTTGAGGATCCAAGGGCCACCCCTGCTTGACTGTATTCCACTGTGCCACCACCTCTGACGGCTCTGTCCTGTAAGTGGGAGAGGACACACCCAGGGATGGTGATGGTGATGGCGATGGCAGAGTCTGGGACGTTGGCTGAAAGGTATGATTCTGAGTGTGACTGTCAGGCTGTTGCTTGACTAGTCTGTGGGACAGCTCTCCCAATCTTGGCACAATTCCCCAGATGTTAGTGAGGAGGACTTTGCTGTTGTCATGTCCAACACAAGTGTCTAGGCCGATGCCGGGTGGTCTGTCTGTTTTTTTAATTATTATTATTGTTTTTCTTAGCGGCTTGATAACTAAATGGCTTGGCTTACTAGGCCATTTCGGAGGGCAGTTAAGAGTCAACCACATTGCTGTGGGTCTGGAGTCACATATAGGCCAGACCGGGTAAGGAAAGCAGATTTCCTTCCCTAAAGGACATTAGTGAACAAGATGGATTTTTACGACAATGGTCACCATTACTGATGCTAGCTTTTTATTCCAGATTTATTTAATTAACTGAATTTAAATTCTCCAGCTGCCGTGGTGAGATTGGAACTCGCGTCTCTGGATCATTAGTTCAGGCCTCTAGTTTCCTAGTCCAGTAACATAATCACTATGCTACCGTACCATGTAAATGATGGTGGTTGTAGGCAGGGAGGTGGGTGTGGGCGGTGGAGGAGATAATTTAGCTCGGTGAAGGAGAATTTCTGTGGGATTCTCCCGAACTCCCGCCATAACCTCGGCAGAAAACTTGGAGAAACAGTTAAAATGGCCATTTTTAGCCATTCACGCCTTTTCTCTGGGAGTTCTGTTGATCATTCATGCTGGGAGACTGGGATAATTCTGGCAGAAATTCCAGGCAAGTATCTCCAGGCTATGGAAGACAAAATCAGCCAGGGTTCCTGCCCCGGATTAGCATCCCGTGACGGTCGCTGGAAAGTATGTGTTAGTGGCTGTTGGATTAGGACTGGATCTGGCTCAGCCATGTTACTCTTTGGTTAAATAGCCTCCTTATATTCAGTACCTTGGTTTACACATATAGATTAACCACTTGGTACTGTACATCAGCATGAGTCAGTGCCAGATGGTTTTCTTTTGAGGCCATAAATAAATTACATTTTTTGAAACAGAGCAGGCACCAAACTTTGTTGTGACTGCCAGCTATCATGATGACTGGTGCCCTTGCACCCAAAGGTGGTACATACACAATCACTTTGTTTCTCCGCACTCTTGTATTACCATTTTAAAAGAAACAGGCTTTACCTGTTTAAATTGGGTCAGATTCATGCCTGAGAACTGAAATAACTCCATTTTAATCACTTTGATTATTAAATCTGATTCACATACCCCTATTTCCTTATGCACTCAGAAGGTGTAATAGAATACCAAAGGTACAAAAGCGTACCCTAAGAGGGGAATGTTGTATGTGTGACAGCTTCACAATCATTTAAAGAGAAATGATCTAAAACCTCCAGCAGTTCAGCATCTGACTCCCACCCTGGAGGTTACAAGCTCAAGAATGGGATTACCTGCCGTATAATGTTGCTCATCTCGGAGCCAAGTGAGGGGTTATGGCACCAACCGTAGTGAGGGGTTATGGCACCAACCATAGAAAATTATTGAAAATGTAAATTTAATTTAAAGAACACAAAATAAAATGCACATTTTTTAAATTGTCTTTTCTGACTTGTTTCGTGTTGAATCTAGGACACAGCGCTGTAAATTTCGTCCTCCTTTAATAAGGTACAGTAAGTCTTCCTCTATCCATTGCATCCCCTGCCTCTCCCTCTGTCATATGCACATTTTATTTACACTTTATGAGCTAATAGGATGCAAATTCAATAACCTTTTTCTTTTAAAGTATTGCAGGTGACGCCCCTCCTGCAAGCTGTGTTTTCAGCCAAGTACTGAATATGGCAGCGTCTCTAGGTAGGAAGGGATCAGTATTGGATGTTTTCCATACATATGGGAGTTGCATAACAGAAAATATCTTCAATTTCTTTTTGTTTTAATAATTTTAGCCTGTTTAAATTGCTACTATTTTTCTTCAGGAGGAAAGGAAGAGTGACTGAAAGCTGGCTTTGGTTAAATTTATTGTGATGTGTTTTAACAATGCTGAGGTTTGATCTGTACTGAATATGGCATTCATTTCAAAAAGCCATGTTTGTAAATAGGCAGCAGAAATTCCATTGTGACCTGTAAGCAAATTTAGTGGCAGCAGCTACTAAATAGACAGGGACTACTTATAAGTCGGCAGTGAGTTATTTAGTGGATTTCCTGTGCATGTATGTGCTGAAATATTTATCGAGGTGTGAGGGATGGAGTGAGGTGTGAGGGATGGAGTGAGTGATTAAGGGTTTCGACCCGAAACGTCAACTCAAATTTCTCTCCACGGATGTTGCCTGACCACCTGAGTTTTTCCAGCATTTTCTGTTGTTATTTCGAACTTCCGCTAGGTTGTGCCAGTTTCTCCACTTCGCTCAAAATTGGCCAAACCAGTGCAAAGTTTGAAGAATTTCATGTGCAGGTTACGCCCAGCGCAAATTGAGTTTTGCGATCTTTTCCGCTAGTTTAAAAAACATCGTGCTGGCAGCCAGCCCTGCCCACAAATCTGGCCACGCCCCCAGGTTGAATTAGTCACCATGGCGAGTTTCCGCCAGTTGTGCCAGTTTGCGGGCCTTCGAGGAGGCTCTTAAAATTAAACTTTTTTTAGGCACAAGGATATTAATAGGTACTTTTCAAAAGCTTTAAAATATTTAATTTACAACAAAACTGACTACAGTACACCAATGAAACTAGTAAATGGTTCTGTACAGTTTTTTAAAGTCATTTTCAGTTATTTAAAATCAGGTTACTTACAAGTGGTGGATTCAACACTCTGATTAAAAAAGCTTTTTTTGGTGATAAACCCATTTTCAGCTGTATTAATAAAATTGCATCAGATATAAATATATCAAGGAATATTTTTTAATGAAAGAAAAAAAATAAACAATTTAAATTCAAAAACGCCCGATTATGCTGGTTTATGGTAGATTTTACGTTCGGCAATATGCAAACGAGTTTGACCGGAAACTTGAGCAAAAAATTCAATTCAGAAAACTAGCACAATTTGCGCCCGGCTTGCCGATTGCGCCCAAAGCGGAAACTGTACCCCGAGATCTTTGTATTAAGCAGTCAGTAACCTCAAGGTTCTCAGTAAACCTTAGAAGATGCAGAGATAGTTGAAATATTCTTCTCCACTGCTGACTTGGTCGTGTCTCACATCAACTGATTAGACATTTTGAATCTAGAATTTCATTGATAAAATGTCTTTGTCATTAAAACTTTCCTGATTTTTCAACTACAGCACAATCCTTTGCTGATGGTAAATAAAGAGAAAACTTTGCATTTATATAGTGTCTTTCACAACCTCTGGATGTCCCAAAACACTTTACAGCCAATGAAGCACTTTTTGAAGTGTATTCACTGTTGTAATGTAGGAAACGTGGCAGCCAATTTGTGCACAGCAAGCTCCCACAAACAGCAATGAATTTGCTGTTAATTTTTAAAAAATCTAACATCCAGAACCCCATGAAACTAAAGCATAGGTTACACAGACTGTGACTATACAGCTGGTTCTGAAGAAAAGGACTTTGAACCAGGGTTTTCTGCTTCTGTGTTGGCCAGCTCATGCTTTTCCTGTCCATTAAAATGAATGGGACTAAAGTTTTGGGCTGGAAAGTGCACAATTGGAATAAACAGAAAACGTTGGAAACATTCAGCAAGCCTGCCAGCTTCTGTGGAGAGAACAGAGTTATTATTTCAGGCGTGGACCCTTTGTCAACCCTAAAACATTAACTCCTCTATTCTCTCCACAGGTTCTGACTGATATGCTGTGTGTTTCCAGCATGTTTTGTTTTTGTTTCTGATTTCCGGCATCTGCATTTTCTTTTTCCATTTTTGCACAATTAGAAAATCCTGACCTTTAAATCTATTATTATGGATCTAGTGTAAGCTCTGTGCTGCTTTAGGAGATGGAGGGCTGGTCACTTTTTGCTTTAATTAGCTCAGGAGTCTCTATCACTGCTTGTAACCTGCATGTTTGTACACTATAGCCATTAGTTAAAAGCTGAATGCAGCTCCTTTAAAAATGCATATAGCATTAATTTGATGTGACAATTAAGGTATAGGTCAGTCACGTTGCACTATAAAAATCAACAGTCTCCTAATTTTTGGCTACAATAGCTCAATGTTATTTTATTCTTTGAAAAGTTTAGTAAGTTGGGGATAAATTGCTGTCTCACTGCTAAGAGATATCTCAGAAGTGAACATTGTGGTTATGAGTAGATATTGGTCATTATTGCTGAAACTGATCCATCACACTTCTGTTTGTTTCGCACCCACCACTCTCCAACAGTGCTTGTTGTTGCTGTACTCCGTTTTTCACAGCTTCAGTCGAAAGTGATGAAATCATGGCTGAATATCGTTGGGCTGATAGCACAATGCCTGTCATGTTTTGGAATGACTTTAGTGGCCAATTTTCAGGTATAACTTCAAATTTTCTGATACTTATTAACTCATCTTTGACTGGATACTATCTCTGTTATAGTGAAGTACTTCACTGTACATACCAGCTTTTGAAACCGTCATCTTGTCACAGTGAGTGTAAGACACAACTTGGCCTCGGCGATTACCCCAGGTGGTGGGTGAGCTCTAGAAATTTACTGTGCCATCAAGGAAACACCCTAGGCAACTTGAGACCACTGTTCTATACCATCTATGGTGTGGAGATGCCGGAGTTGGACTGGGGTGGACAAATGTAAGAAGTCACATGACACCAGGTTATAGTCCAACAGCTTTATTTGAAATCACAAGCTTTCGGAGCGCTGCTCCTTCTTCAGGTGAAGTGGAGAAATGCATAGACACAGCTTATATAGTCAGAGAATCATGTCAGATGTTTACAGGTAACCTTTCCAACTGCCATTTATCACACCTCGGCAGAGAGATAATCACAGCAGTCAAAGGTGTGAATGGTGTCCAAACAGGTCAGTCAGGGAAACATTACATCAAAGAACAATGAGGTGGGGTCACAAGGGGTCAAATATTGCAGATGCTGGGGTCTGTATGAAAAACAAAAAAACAGACAAAAAACATTTTTTTTGGCTGGAAATCACAGCAGGTCCGGCCGCATCTGTGTAGAGAGAACAAGCCAATGTCGACTCGAGTCTGGATGACCCTGCGTCAGGTGGGGTTACATGTAGCGTGACATGAACCCAAGATCTCTGTTGAGGCCGTCCTCATGGGTGCGGAACTTGGCTATCAGTTTCTGCTCGACGATTTTGCGTTGTCGTGTGTCTCGAAGGCCGCCTTGGAGAATGCTTACCCGAAGATCGGAGGCTGAATGTCCTTGACTGCTGAAGTGTTCCCCGACTGGGAGGGAACACTCCTGCCTGGTGATTGTTGCACGGTGTCCGTTCATCCGTTGTCGCAGTGTCTGCATGGTCTCGCCGATGTACCATGCTCCGGGGCATCCTTTCCTGCAACGTATGAGGTAGACAACGTTGGCCGAGTCACATGAGTATGTACCATGTACCTGGTGGGTGGTGTCCTCACGTGTGATGATGGTATCTGTGTTGATGATCTGGCATGTCTTGCAGAGGTTGCTGTGGCAGGGTTGTGTGGTGTCGTGGTCGCTGTTCTCCTGAAAGCTGGGTAATTTGCTGCGAACGATGGTCTGTTTGAGGTTAGGCGGGCGTCATCTTACGTATCGTCGAGCAGAAACTGATAGCCAAGTTCCGCACCCATGAGGACGGCCTCAACAGAGATCTTGGGTTCATGTCACGCTACATGTAACCCCACCTGACGCAGGGTCATCCAGACTCGAGTCGACATTGGCTTGTTCTCTCTACACAGATGCAGCCGGACCTGCTGTGATTTCCAGCCAAAAAAAATGTTTTTTGTCTTTTTTTGTTTTTCATACAGACCCCAGCATCTGCAATATTTGACCCCTTGTGACCCCACCTCATTGTTCTTTGATGTACTGTTTCCCTGACTGACCTGTTTGGACACCATTCACACCTTTGACTGCTGTGATTATCTCTCTGCCGAGGTGTGATAAATGGCAGTTGGAAAGGTTACCTGTAAACATCTGACATGATTCTCTGACTATATAAGCTGTGTCTTTATGCATTTCTCCACTTCACCTGAAGAAGGAGCAGCGCTCCGAAAGCTTGTGATTTCAAATAAAGCTGTTGGACTATAACCTGGTGTTGTGTGACTTCTTACACTATACCATCTAGTGGACAGATACAGAACATGATGGGCAAGTGATGCCCACTAGGCCAGCGAATGATTCACATGTGGGGGGACAGGGGGTTATTGGGACCAAAGAGGGGAGGAAAAATACATTTCAAAATGAGGGCAATGTGTCAGGCTTGGAATTTCCATGGGGTTTCTTCCGGTGTTCCATTTTAACTTTGGTGGGAGATCGGCGGAAACCCCGGAGAAACATTGTGAATGCCCATTTCTCCAGTGTTTCCGCCGATTTTCGCTAGTTACCGTGGCAGATCAGGGAGACCCAGTGGAATTTCCACCCCCGTCTTTTGATTATCAAACCGTTTAACTATCAGTATAAGTCTTGCATTTGTCCGTGATCTTCAGCAGTACAATGAAATCCATGATTTTTTTCAACTCTTCAAAGACAGTTTTTAATTTCTTTTTCTTTGAATCACATGACGGTTACAGATGAGGAAGCCCATTCTTCCCATTTTAGCTAATCCATCTAAAAATAAGCTGACAGACTTCACACCGCAACATCTAAATGAGTCTTAAATGATTCCTTGGATTTTGCCTCTGTTACCTTATTTGTAGATCCATTTAAATGTCGATCTCCTCCTGACCTCAGTGTGTTTTGAAGATTTTTTCAGTGGTCACGAATAGATTTATGTGCAGGTGGTAAGAACAGCGTTAGCAAACTCTGACTGCAGTCAATTAGGAAGCACTATTTTCAGGCACTGTTCTGCAGAGGAAGTGGTTTTGTCATTGTAGCTTATAAGCTTAAACATCTGCGACTGGGGATCTAAAAGTGAGGATCTTAAATAAAAACACCTGAATGCTTTCAGGGTTAGTCCCAATCCATTTGGTGGTATATTTTGCTCTGAAGTGGGGAGGTTTATAATGGTTTTTGTTTAAAAAAAAAAATCTTTAACCTTAACATAGACTCTGTTATGAGTCTCTGCACTGCCAATGACATTGTACTTGCAGCAATAGAAGTGTGTTTTTTGGTTAAATAATAACCTGATTTTTCATGCTCCCAGCTGTCTAACGATGAAGAGGTACATAATACAGGCACGGTCTTGACCTTTGGTTTTGGAACTGTGGCCTGCTGGATCCAGGCTTTTCTGACTTTCAAGACAAATATAAAGAATGAAGGGCGAAAAGTGGGAATACTCCGTGTTTTGCTTTCAACGGCAATCACTGTGGGCGTCATCTTACGTATCTTTTGGCCTCTGTGTATGTTGAGTAGAAATGGGAATAATGAACCAGAACATTCGAACTATTGATTGCTGGAGGTCCCATGGCAGCCTGTCACTTTGAATTATAGAGCTTTTCTGGGTGAGTTTGATTAGATGCCCTATAGATGGCTCAATGGGTAAATGCACTGCATGCTGCGCCCATCTATAGCCATAGAGAGCAGGAAGGCCCAAGTTTTGACCCCTAGTGCATGCTGAGTTCGCTAGCAATGCCCGAGAAAGCAGTAGGCGTGTTACTGGGTTCAGTATCCTTTCCTTTCACATGCTGACTGATCAGCTATGCATTTCCTGCATTTGTTTTAAATCTACAGATCTGTTTTTCTTTCACTCTCTTCCAAATTCAGAGGTATTTTGTGCTTCCATAAAGAGCATTTCTAACTTTTTTTGCCTGTATATAATTTGTAAATTAATGCAGACTTTTAAATTTGTATTTATTGGTTGGATTTGAAGCCCGGTTATCATGCATGACAGTCCACCATTTTGTGATGTTACACGTTCACAAGTTGATCACAATGACGTTAACATTATTGGTCAGTCACTTATGTTTTTTAAATTTAAATAACGTATTCATAACAAAAGCAATGCTTGAAAATGATTTGCTGAATTCCTTAACCAAGTTGTTTATAGATTATGTTTTGGTTGCTCAACGTATCTTTATGCATGGAGCAAGAAACCAATGGGCATTGGTCATGTTTTTCCTCCTCTTCATAGGGACATTTGCAATTGAATTTCGACATTCTGAATTTGTGATCCTTTGCAGAGAGAGGCAAGAAAACATAACAGATCCTTCAGAAAATGCCTCCAACGTCCTCTAAGTTCCAAACAGATCAGTTGTACAGAAATGTATTAACGACACTCATTCTAATAGCCCAGAATATTAATTGATATATTCCTAACTTTTACTTTCATCATAAATTTAATGTTTTAAAACTGTTCAGTTTTGTACAATATTTGTGAAATTACTTCTTTTAACATTTACCTGCTTGCCTGGGTGACGCTTCCCTTTGGTACCTTAGCACTGATAATCCAGTAGTGGTTATCAGGGATTACGACATTTCCAAGTTTTGCATCATCTACAAACTTTTAAATTATGCCCTGCATACCTAAGTCCAGTTCATCAATATATATCAAAAAGAGCAGTAGTCCTGATACTGACTCTGGGGACACCACTGTATACTTCCCTCCAGTCTGTCAAAGAACTCATCAAAGCGTGTTTAATAATGTATGTAATCCTCTGTGATGTAGAAAAAGTACGTCTGGGAATTAATTACAGTGCTTTAACCTAATTAATGAGAAGAAAGGACTTGCATTTCTAGAGAGCCGTCAGGACCTCAGGATGTCCCAAAGCACTGTATGGCCAATGAAGTACTTTTGAAGTGAGTCACTGTTGTAATGTAGGGAAACATGGCAGTCAATTTGCACACAGCAACTCCCACAAATAATAATGAGATAAATGAACAGATAATCTATGTTGGTTGAGGGATAAATATTGGCCAGGACACCAGAAGAACCTCCTGCTCTTTAAATTGTGCCATGGGATCTTTTACCTCCACCGGAGAGGGAAGGCAGAGGCTTGCTATAACGTCTCAGCTGAATGAAACAGGATTAGACCATTTAGCCCTTTGAGCCTGTTCCACCATTCAATGAGATCATGGCTGTTCTGCGATCTAACTCCATATACCTGCCCTTAGCCCATATCTCTTAATACCTTTTGTAGAATTGCCGTTTGCGGAAGAGTTCCAAACTTCTACCACCCTTTGGCCGGAATTTTCCGGGGTGGTAGCAGGTGCGATTGGTGGTGGGTCGGGTGGGAAAGTTGTTATTTTTGATGGGGTCGGGAACCCAGTGCCATCCTACCCCCCCCCCCCCCCCCCCCCACCCCACGCGCCTTTCCCCCAAGCGCGTCTGTCATCGCGGAGCCGACCCGACCGGCAGCGGCGGCAACCCAACTGAGCTGATTAACAGCTAGTTGGCAGAACCATAACAAGCTTTTTAATTTAACTGCATAGCCATGGCAACCACGCTGCTTGGGAAGCACGTCTGTCGACCTGAGGTGGGAGTTCTGTGGCCATTGCTCCAGCTGATTACGTGACCGCATCAAATGTACAGTAAAAGCTCCCACCTGACAGATAATCACTTTCCTCAGGCAGGAGCTGCTGCTCAGTCCATTTACAGTGCAGATTCTCCAGGTAGCAAGTCTTTCCAGCAAAGTCTCCATCTAGTTTCACCTCATTGGAAGAACTCTCTCACCATTAACAGAATGCTTCTGTTATCTGTACTTCAGCTGCCATCTATTCCATCAACATGGATGCCGTTTATACCGTGTCACCTTGGTCCTCAGAATTGGACCACAATGAGCCCCAACACCAGCAGCACCAACAACATCAACCTTCTCCACAATCACCTGCTGCTGCACAGGACACAGGGGTATCCGTACCTGAGGACATTGCTGACCGGGAGGCCAGATTTAGTTAACTTTACGCTGTACACCCTGGCTGCCACATGATGTGCCAGGTTGACACCACACCAACACCATAAAGCATCCCTCCTATGACCAAGCCATTCCTTTCACACTCATCACCATGGGGGGGGGGGGGGGGGTACCGTTATGTCTCACCATTCACTGCAACTCACTTTCAAAGTTGCACACACATCTGTCCAAGACTGGGAATGTTGAAAATAAAGATTTTTATGTTTGACACCACATTAACAGAAACTTTACATAAACATTGGATAAAACACCTGATGGGCCTTCAATAACCACAAAACTAGAAGTTATAGACTTAAACAAGTTGGCTTTTAATCACTAAGATCAGAGCTAACATCTCAACACACCGACTGGTTCACAGGAATGAGTCATACAGATCCTGGGATCTTTATGTAAGAGAAGTCAGGGGCGGAGTCAAGAGCCAAGACCTGGAACCTCCCAGGTTAGTCGGGAAAGAGGAAGTGAAACTATACACAGTGGGGGAGGGTAATATACATGAGTGCAAAACGAATACAGGATCAAGACAAACAGATTTAATTACAACACCCAAGTGGCTACCCTTGTGTGTTGTTAGTTGGTATGATTGCAGTAGGGTGAGTGTGAGGGGTGGCTAGTGAGATGGGGATGTGATAATGTAGATAAGGGATGGGTGGACATGCAAGGTATGTTGGTGTGAGTAAGAATGTGCAGGAGTAGGATAGGGAAGGCAGAGTGATGGGGATGTGATGAGAGGCACAGCAGGATGAAGTTGAGTGTGGCTTTGTACTCCTGTTTCCTGATCTAATAAGATTATTGAAACATTTGCGGCACTGCACCCAGGTCCTCCTGAATATATTCCTGCTTGTGACCTCCTCCACAATCTGCAACCAGGCTGTGTTGGTCTCCTGGGGAGGTCTCTTCCGCCCATTGGAAGGGAAGAAGACACCTCTGCATGCTCTGACTCCCTCCTTAAGCATATGGAGGGAGTCATCGGAGAACGTGGGTGCAGTCCTGTGCCTCTGTGCAATCATTGTCGGTGTTTGCAGCACTTCAATATTGTAGTGCACTGACAGTACTATGTTAGATTAAACGTGAAATCTAATGTGGCCATGGTCGTTTAAAGATCCTGGCTGAAAACATGTTATGAATGACGTCACCAGGCCCGCTCCAATTAATTGGGCCGGGTAACGCGCTGGGCGGGCTTAATAGGCCTTATTAACGTAAATTTGTTTTCAGCAGCAGGATGGAGCTAGCAGCGGGGTCGTGACGCACCATGGCCACCGCCCACACCGGACCCACCGAGGTAGGCAAAATTGCGGCCTTTGTGTGTAGAAGTGTTTCATAATTTCACTTCTGAAAGGTCTGGCTCTAATTTTTAGACTATGCCCCTAGTTCTAGACTTCCCAACCAGTGGAAATAGTTTCTCTCTATCTACCCTATCTGTTCCCCTTAATATCTTGAAAACTTCGATCAAATCATCCCTTAACCTTCTAAATTCTAGGGAATACAACTCTAATTTGTGTAATCTCTCCTCGTAATTTAACCCTTGGAGTCCAGATATCATTCTGGGAAACCTGCGCTGCACTCCCTCCAAGGCCAATATATCCTTCTGAAGGTGTGGTGCCCAGAACTGCTCACAGTACTCCAGGTGTGGTCGAACCAGGGTTTTGTATAGCTGCAGCATAATTTCTACCCCCTTGTACTCTAGTCCTCTAGATATAAAGGTCAGCATTCCATTAGCCTTTTTGATTATTTTCTGTACCTGTTCATTTTAATGATCTATGTACCTAGACCCCCAAGTCTCTTTGGACCTCCACTGTTTTTATCTTTTAACCCTTTAGAAAGTACCCTGTTCTAACCTTTTTAGGTCCAAAGTGGATAACCTCACATTTGCCTACATTGAAATCCATTTGCCCTAGTTTTGCCCATTCACTTAATCTATCGATATCCCTTTGTAATTTAATGCTTTCATCTACACTGCCTACAATGTCACCTAACGGTTATGTGGCTTTCTATGTCATCATCTAAGTCATTAATAAATACTGTGAATAGTTGAGGCCCCAACACAGATCTCTGCGGGACACCACTAGTCACATCCTGCCAATTTGAGTACCTACTCTCTGTCTCCTGACGTTCAGCTAATTTCCTAACCAGATCAGTAATTTGTTTGCAACACCATAGACTTCAACCGTAGGTAACAGTCTTTTATGAGGGACTTTATCAAATGTCTTCTGGAATATAAATAACATCCATAGACATTCCCCTGTCCACTACTTTAGTCACCTGACTTACCTTTCACAAATCCACGCTGGCTCTCTGATCAGCTGAAAATTTTCAAGGTATCACTCTATCGTTACTTATAGACTCTAGTAATTTTCTGACAACAGATGCTAGGTTAACTGGTCTATAATTCCCTGGTTTCCCTCTCGCCACTTTTAAATAACGGAGTGACGTGCGCAATTTCCCAATCTAAAGAGACAGTTCTTGAATCTAGAGAACTTTGGAAGATTATAGTTAGGGCATCTGCAATATGCTCACCTACTTCCTTTAGAACCCTGGGATGGAAACCATCTGGTCCTGGGGATTTGTCACTCTTTAGTGCCATTATTTTCTTCATTACTGCTATTTTGCTTATGTTAATTTTATTGCGTCCCTGTCCCTGATTCAATATTAGTTTCCTTGGGATTTCTGGCATGCTATTGTCTTCCTCTGCTGTAAATACTGATACAAAATAATCATTCAACATGTCCGCCATTTCCTTATCATGGACAATATCACCGACAGCAGTTTTTAAGGGGCCAACATTGCTCCTGACCACCCTCTTTTTCCTAATAATTGTAAAAATTCTGTGTTGATTTTGATGATATCCCTTGCAACTTTCTTTTCATACACCTTTTTGTAGCTCTTACTATCTGTTTTGTCACCCTTTGCTATTCTTTGTATCTTTCCCATTCACCAGGATCTGTGATTTTTTGCATTGTTGTATGTGTTTTCTTTTAGTTTTATGCTGCCCCTCACCTCTTTAGTCGTCCATGGCTGTTGTTTTTTGGTAAGTAGAGCTCTTGCCCCTCAGGTATAAACTAGTTCTGTATCACATTACATTCATTTTACCCATTAACATTTGCCCAGTTTACTGTGGACAGTCTCTGCCTCAGCCCATTGAAGTTGGCCTTACCCAAATCTAGAATCTTAGTAGCTGTTTCTCCCTTTCAAACACTATATTGAATTCAATCATGTTATGATCACTATTGGATATATGTTCATGCACGGTTAGGCTGTTAACTAAAGCTGGCTCATTATGAAATTGGCGTGTCTTATAGTGCAGCAGTCTCTTGGGGCTGGATTTTTACTCCCGGAGGGGGTGGGGGGGCGGGGGGGAATCTGGATTGAGGTCGGGATACACAGAAGAATGGGTTTCCCACAGGCCCTGCTGAATTTAATGGCAGGATCTGATTAACCTTTTTTCTCAATTTCCTTGCTACAGCCAGTCAAATTGAGAGGCTAGGTGATTGTTGGACGAGTAGGCCTATGGCACCAGGTCGCAGCTGGGGAGCAAAGAGAGGGGTGGTCGTAGATCAGAGGCCTGAGGGAACAGAGGCCCAGGGTGTGAGATCAGAGGCGGGGGGTTGCCGTAGATCAGAGGCCCGAGGGAGCGAAGGCCCAGGGTCTGAGATCGGGGGGGGCGGGGTTCTGAGATCGGAGGTGGGGGGGGGTTCTGAGATCGGAGGTGGGGGGGGGTTCTGAGATCGGAGGTGGGGGGGGGTTCTGAGATCGGAGGTGGGGGGGGTTCTGAGATCGGAGGTGGGGGGGGTTCTGAGATCGGAGTGGGGGGGTTCTGAGATCGGAGGGGGGTCGGAGATTGAGGTGGGGGGGAGATGGGAGGCCGGGGGGGGGTGTTTGCGAGAGATCGGAGGCCAGGGGTGTGGTGAGAGCGGAAGGGTCGGAGGGGTGTCCGATTGCAGGGGGTTGGTGAGGCAGCTATGCTGGATCCAGCAGGTCAGTGGAAAGACACTTACCTCCTGGATCCAGCAATCCTCGCCTTCCTTTAGCCAGCAGGTTTCCCGAGGCCCGGGAAACCCGACCAGCCAGAGTTAAATTTGAAGTTGTGGATCAATATGAGGCACACAGCCTCATTATAATATTTAAATTGGCAAGCGTCCTCCTGGGAACAGGGTGGTTGCCTGCCCCCATCAAAATCGGAAGTGGGCGGGTTGGGGTTGGGATTCAGATTTTTAACATTTTAATCTCCCACCTGACCGTTTTTTTGGAGTTAAAATTCCCCCCTTAGTACTGAGGTACTGTTTTAGTTCTGCCTTGAAGTGTCAGCCTAGATTATGTTACCAAGTCTCTGCAGTGAACCCATAACCCTCTGAGGCAGAGATGAGAATGCTACCACTGAGCCAACACACCTGGTTACAAGTTGAGTCCCACAAGGGTATGTAATGTGACAATGGCTATTCATTGTTTTTATCAAAGTTTTAGAGCAGGGCTCCATGGAACCATTCTTAATTTTGTTGTTGATACTGAAGTAAGATATTAAAAATCGGATTTAATAAGGTAAAACAAACCAGGATTCATCTGTAACACCAATATACAAAATGAAGGGAATAGGTTAATTCGTGCTCTGAGTTGAACAATAGAAGTCTGTAAAAATTGTATAAACCCAGATAAGGTTTAAACAGGACTAAGGGTTAACTGCTGAGAGATTAAAACTGTCAAAACAACCCCTTAGAAAGAGGGAGAGATATATGGGTTCGGCCACGCGAGTCGACACCTATGCACTTAAGGGTCTGTTAGTGTGAAGCTCAACAGGGTTCTATTCTTTAAACTAACTAAAGTGTTTTTGCTCTGTAGAAGTAACTCAAGAGAGAGACAGAAAGTCTGCGGATTGCCCGCTTTGGAAAGATCTACTATCTTAGAGAAATACTTAAAAAGACCAAGCCATCTGACAACAGCAAATGGACGATTGTAAAGTAATAAAGTTGAGGCCCAGGGTCATGAGAAAGTAACGGGACCAACTGCTAACGAAATGTGAGATTTGTAAGCGACTGGAAGAATGGAATGTCACGGTTTTATAATTACAATTTAACTATAACTCTGTATATGCTAATAAGCTTATCCCCGCCTCTAGGGCAGGGCCTTAATTTTTGTATAACTGTGTGAACCTCAAGAGATTCGGTGGAGTCGGAGCCTTGTGTTGGGACGCAAGAGCCACAGCTCCCCAGGCCTGAATAAACCGTTTTTACTTCAATTATTGGGTCTGTCTTTCTTACAACAAGCCAGGGTTGTCGACTTTGTATATCACTTAGTCCGCACTTTGGGGGCTTACATCAATTGGCGACGAGGATGGGATGTGCGTTCTGAACCAGACTCTCGGACAGCGTTAACCTAAGACGGGTGAGTATGTTTTAATTACCACCTGTAAAATTAGGGGTTAATCGCTGGCGAGACGTTGAGTCAGAATCGACGTATAAAAGAACTATACAAAGAAAGACACCCTTAATTGAAGGCGGTTAAAAAAGATAGGGACAAGGTGTTCCCTAAGCCGTGTGGCGGCAAACCGAGAGGGGCGGAAAGACCCCTACCCCGGGAGGCGGGAAATCCTTTTAGCCGAATGGCGGCAAACCGAGAGGGGCGGAAAGACCCCTACCCCGGGGAGGCGGGAAATCCTGAAAGCCGTGAGACGGCAAAATCTCAACAATTGAATGAATGGGTGCACCGTGGTGAGTGAATGAGATAAAACCCTACGGTCATAAAGAGGTTAGAACGGACAAGGGTGAGGTCTGTCCCCAGCACCTAGCCTGAGCCTGAATTAAGAGGACAGTAGTCCCACGTGACGGCCAGGATCAAGTAGGACGCCGGGAGCTACAGACACCACAGTACCAAAACCTCGGAACTAAAGGGTTGGTGTGTTTAACGAAACAGAGTGATTGACAGGAAGTGAGCAATTAATCAGAGTAACGCTATGGGGTGAGCAACGTAGTGTATAAACCTAATTCACCAATACCGTGAATTAAGCATTAAACATAGCAGTTAGTTATGACTAAGCGGGTGGAAGAAGAATCCTTAAGGGACCTGGATTCTATAACCTGACTCCTGAAAAAAAGTGCAGAGAGCCAAAGGCTTGGTGGGGAGGAGCTAAAGATAAAGAGGCAACAGATAATGTAAGGAATTGAAACAGAAGGGAGAGATAAAGAAGGAAAAAGATCTAATTTGCAGGCAAACCAATTTGAAACCCCAGCAAGAAAAAAAACAAACAAACAGGGATTTGGAAACTAGGGAAAGCTGTTGAGTCACAGATTTAAAAAGGAAGGAAAAAATAAACTTAAAGCTTTACCAGCATGGAAGTTATTAGCATCTGTACCAAGACAAGTAAAACAAGAGATTTGCTGAATGAAAGGAACCTTAGACATATGCTGAAATTACAGTTTGTATAAAAATGTGTGAGTGTGGATGTTTTCCTGATTAGGAATGTTTAAGAGGATACAATATTCCTTTGTCTGAAAATCTGTCCGTTAGGAAAAAGAAATGTCTGCTGTGTGTTGTAGCTCCACCCACTTCTCTGTGTTAAAGTAAAAGCATTTAACCCCTTTGTCTTGTCTGGGATTTTGGAAGTTTAAGAATGTGCAAATAAGATTGTGCCCTCAGAATGAAAAAAAAAACCTATTACAATTTAAGTTAAGCTGGAGTGTAAAAACTGAGAAGAGCAACAAAAAGTTTGTTTAATGAAAGATTAAGTTTCAGTCCAAGATCTAACCTTGGAGTTATGAGGTAAATTAACCTATTAAAACCAGACTTTCATTGTGGCCACAGTGAAATTCTGGTTGATGTAAATTGGTGTAGTCCGAATTGAATAAGATAACCCCACTCCGCAAGAATATCTGATAGTGGCAGGTCCCTCTACAATATTTAATTGACTATGGTACTGGAAGCCTTATAGAAGGCGGGACTAGAGTTAAACCTTAGAAAGGTATAGGTAGGGAAGGATGAAGTAGTCGACCTAGGATACATAGTGACACAAGGGAAGAGACAAATGCCCAAAAACAGATGGGAGGGGCATTAGGACTGGCTGCGTGCTTTGATTGCTCGCAAGCTTCTAGGGATGGCAGCAGGAAGGGACCGCGCCAGAGAGGGGAGGGGGATCCGAGGATGTTTGTTGATGCATTGGTAGGGGGCCGACAGTGCAAAATGTTAATAGACACAGGAGCCACAATCTCATTGACAGACTTACCCTTGCCCCGAACGAAACTTTCAGTTAGTATAGCAGGAATCGGTGGACGAAGAATCAGGGCTTATAAGAGCGAAACAGTCTTACTAGAAATTGGATGTATAATAATACCTACACAGTTGTGGGTATGCGAGAACACCGAAGGAACAATCCTAGGGATAGATATACTGCGAGAAGTAGGAGCTTTAGTCGACCCTAAAGCGAATGAAGTGTACTGGCCCCCAGATTATAAGTTAAACAAACAGACAGGCCCGGGAAACAAAGTAGAAATGGCCCAGCCTATACAGGATTTGATCAAAGGGGGGGTAGCCAAAGGAAAAAGTGTAAACCTATATAGATAGTCGGAATGCCTTTGGGGTGGTGTCTGATTACATGATAGCGGGAGTAGGCAGGGATATATGACACCAGGAGAAGGACCCGTAAGAGACAAGAATATAATCAAGGAATTAGTAGGAACCTCTCTCCTACCCAAAGAGTCCGTAATAATAAATTAAAGCACACAAGAGGATGGGCAGCTAAACGAGCAATTGAGAGAGGGAATCTGACCAATGAAGCCCAAATGTTCATGTTGAGTCAAAGTGTGAAACCACAACTGTCTTTCAGTCAGGGATGTTTTTTGGGTTGCGTGAAGTGACGCAATAATGTTTAGCTCCACCTTCAAAAGCCTGCGAAGGAGTTAACCCTTTCCACTGACAGCTGTTTGAGTTCACCAAGCAACAACTTCAGTATAACTGAATAGAATTTAAAGATATTGGACATTATTAAATTTAAGTTTCTTAATGTTAAGCTGATATTTCCCCACAGTGATAGAAGGAAAATTAGGATTTGATAAATGGAAGTTATCTTATAAACTAATTGCAGCACCGTCTCAAACGGCCGGGAGACTGCTTGGGAAGCTGTCCTGTTACCCAAAGATAAATCTGGACAGATAGTTAGAGACATGAGGCCAAAGACCAACAGATTATACGGGATCGAGAACAGGATACACGGGATGACCAGAAGGAGGTCTTAGCAATAGATAGCAAAGTGATGGCAGAAATAATACCAGCCAAACCAGGGTTAGCACCTAGATGGTCAGGACCTTATGAAGTATTAATGAATAGTGACACATGCTCATGTAGATGGGTCTGGAACAGATAAAGGAAGGTGGAAACACTGGACTCAGTTAAAAATATATAAGAAAGACAATGAGTAAACCAGAGATGGTGCCCTTTTTGACAGAGTGAGGAGTATACTAGAAGATATAAAGAATGGGAAGGGGAGTTACTACATATATCAATGATAGGGCTGTGTATGATGATAATAGGCTGTGTATGATGATAATATTATATGCCATAGTTTGCATCTTCAGGTATGTCTGGGGACAGAGCCACAGAACAAGAAATGAACCCGATGTACAGCATTTTGAACTGATAAAATGGATAAGAGCAGAATAATTCTAACTGGCTGGTGACGACCAGCCCCCTTTTTTGTAATTACAGGAACATTGGACGTCCGGAATGAGATGGAGCGTCCTCGCCTTGATTCTAGGGATAAATATAAGTATTGCCATTATCGAGGGGGATTAGTAATAAGGAGAACACAGGATGAGGTGTATTTTAGTGTAGCACACAGAGTTACTAAGCTTGCCATTAATATGAGTACTTTTGAGATACAAAACAAACCTGGAACTCCCTGTGGGTAAAACAATTAGAGGATCCACAAAAAAAAAATCTATCTTACAAAGATGTAAGAAACGGGGAGTATTGGAAACGACCGGAGCAGGGTATGCGGCCGGGTTAGCAACAGTTAATAGCTTGGACATAGAAGGAGTAAACGAAGGAGTAGAAGAATTACAAGCAAAAATAGAGAAGTTACTAAAACAAGCTACTGGAAATAGCCAGCAATTGACACTGGCAGGGAAACCAAACAATAATGCAATTGTCGGGGGTGGAAGAGATAGTAGCCCCCCATACAGAAACAATCAATACAATTATTGATAGACTTAATAATGCTTCTCACCAAACCGATAAGGAACTAATATGTGCCACGTAGGGCTCATAGCTATTGTCGAATGCTCAGCATAACATGAGGCAAATAAATAATGGACAGATCCCTGATTGGATTACTAATAAGGATCTGGAACCTTGGATTGACACAAATAAAAGCCTATGCAAAGGATGTAAAATGGGACAAGTATACCGGGCAGGCGATTGTCTGACCCCATGGACTAAGATGATTGGCTTTGTACTGGCCATCCCACAATTCCCAGAAGGAGGACAACTCCGATACGACGTGATTAATATAGGAGAAGTACAAAGGGAAAGTGGGTTAAATATCATGATGTCCCTACCAAGGCGCTTTGGGAAAGGGATGAAGATAATAAACAGAAGAATGAAACCTAAAGGGGGGTGGTAATGGATGGGTGCCACCACAAGGCAAGGACATGGGTGTGCACTCACCCCCCCACCGAGGGAGACACATCCGAGTGCGGATTTGCGAAAATTACCAATTGCACCCTCGAGGTTCACCCAAGGGGATACACCGGACCTGGGTAGCATCAAGGAACAATGGGACCTGTTGTGTCACCACAATTGAACAGAAATATGAATATCAAGATATGGCTTATACCATTCCCCAACCAAGCCATTGTATTGGTCTAAAGATACCTATACAGATAGGAAAACCTGGTAATTTGATAATATGAGACTTACTAAAAAGGGTTGAAACTTATGTCATACCAGAGCCCAAGGCAATTCCTAAGTTAGAGGAAGCTTGCCAGAAGTTACGGCAGGAAACGAAGGAAATTTTAAAGTACTATCATAAAATAGACGAAGGCTTAAAGAAACAACAAAAAGACATTAGTACAACATTAGAGGAAACTCACCCACTTCCTCATATTTTGATAATTGGGGACCAGGATGGTCGGGGACTGTGGGTGCCTCGGTGGTACAAGGCATAATGATATTCCTCTTGATTGTTATTCTGATATATTGTGTATTTTTATTTCTCCAGTGCCTTTGTGCCAGAATGAGTAAGGCCGAAATTGGTGCGGTGAAAGAAGTAGAGCCTGAGGAGGGGCAGGTAGCGATGTTAAGAATGCACAACTCCCCCGCCTCTCCAAGCAAATGGTGTAAGACGCGATGGGAAGCCCTGAAATTACATGGGATTAATTGGGCATGGTAATTAAAGACCGGGCCGGCCAACCGTAAGATGGAGGTGGCAGAAGGAGGGTGGCAGAAGGAGGGTGGTGAATGAGGATTGGTGTGTGATGACAGTCTCGAATTGGCACGTCACACACCCCACGTGGGAATGAGGGACAGGCTTGAGCAGAAAAGCCTCAACCATTAGTGTAGTGTCTAAGGGGCCCCGGGAATGGTTACACCGGACAGAGTGCATAAAGGAAAGCCCACCCTAAAGGAAAGCCCACCGCAAAGGAAAGACCACCATACCACAGAGGGGGAAGTCGGCCTCCAAATTGATAAGATATATACACATGTATAACCTAAACTGGTAGAAGGCCAGGGAGTGCACGCTCTGGCAGACACCAGGAAGTGGAAATACATGTTGACCTGTTTGGAGCAATTGTCCAAAGGTCAAAAGGGGGGACTGAAGTAAGATATTAAAAATTGGATTTAATAAGGTAAAACAAACCAGGATTCATCTGTAACACCAATATACAAAATGGAGGGAATAGGTTAATTCGTGCTCTGAGTTGAACAATAGAAGTCTGTAAAAATTGTATAAACCCAGATAAGGTTTAAACAGGACTAAGGGTTAACTGCTGAGAGATTAAAACTGTCAAAACAACCCCTTAGAAAGAGGGAGAGATATATGGGTTCGGCCACGGGAGTCGACACCTATGCACTTAAGGGTCTGTTAGTGTGAAGCTCAACAGGGTTCTATTCTTTAAACTAACTAAAGTGTTTTTGCTCTGTAGAAGTAACTCAAGAGAGAGACAGAAAGTCTGCGGATTGCCCGCTTTGGAAAGATCTACTATCTTAAAGAAATACTTAAAAAGACCAAGCCATCTGACAACAGCAAATGGACGATTGTAAAGTAATAAAGTTGAGGCCCAGGGTCATGAGAAAGTAACGGGACCAACTGCTAATGAAATGTGAGATTTGTAAGCGACTGGAAGAATGGAATGTCACAGTTTTATAATTACAATTTAACTATAACTCTGTATATGCTAATAAGCTTATCCCCGCCTCTAGGGCAGGGCCTTAATTTTTGTATAACTGTGTGAACCTCAAGAGATTCGGTGGAGTCGGAGCCTTGTGTTGGGACGCAAGAGCCACAGCTCCCCAGACCTGAATAAACCGTTTTTACTTCAATTATTGGGTCTGTCTTTCTTACAACAAGCCAGGGTTGTCGACTTTGTATATCACTTAGTCCGCACTTTGGGGGCTTACATCAATACAAAAATGCAATTCCGACCAAATCAATAATTTGCAGATTGGCTCAAACAAGTTAGGTAAATGGACAGATGTCATTTAATGGACAAGTGCACAGTACTTGCTCCCCCTCAATTTGCTAGGGAAGTTTTGAGGGCAGAAACCCTGCTGGTCCAGGTCCCGCCAGGACTATGCTATAGATTACTGATGCTGTCCGGAATTTCCATCCTTGTGTTTCTTCGGCCCTTTGTTTGGCACAATATGATAACATTTCTGCTTTATTGAAGAGACTTGAATTTCACAGCTAACCATTTTCAGCGAGAGAGATGTTTGGCTAGAAACTCCAAAAGGGGACAGCTGCTTCTTGATCTTTTGGTTTGAGCAGTGCAATTACACTAAATCTGAATTTCCAATTTATTATCTCTGCACAAGAAGTGTTTGATTTTGTTTTAAATTATGTTTTCTTTTACCTAAAGATTACCTCTTTTTAGTCTTTTGCTTCCAACCTCCTCCAGCCAGATAGGCAGATGGAAGTGCAGCTATAGACAGATGTACACATTGGAATAGTAAATCAGCCGTTGCAGCACAGGGTATTAATGGGCAAACCCAGATGTACATCCTGGGTTAATTTCAAGAAATGGATACATTTTTGTTTTGTAAGGATATCAAAGGATATGGAACTAAGGTGGGTAAATGGAGTTGAGGTACAGAGCAGCCATGATCTAATAGAGGCTCGAGGGGCTGAATAGCCTCCTCCTGTTCCTATATTATAGTAATCTCGGATGTAATGCTTAAGTTATCCACCAGAGGGAGACAAATGCAAAGGGATTATAATTACTAGTCTTAAGGTAAAATTGCATTATGGGTAGAATGACATCATAGCATTATCCATCTTGGATTGCTCGTGCAGTTGATTTAGAGTGCATGCCTGTAGCTTGTAAGAGTTCTGTTCTCTCCTTATCCTGTGTAAATTAAAAGTAAGTTTTGAGTTCTTGAAGTCTCACTTATATTCCTTATTTGGACCTTAACCACGCGGTTACAACATTTGGCGACGAGAATAAACAGTTTCAACTTGAAGAAGGGAAAATACAAGAACACTGCATCTGAATCATGGCTACTCGAGTTGGAGAGATTTCTGCTTTTGATGTTCAGCAACAAACCTGGGAAGAGTATTGAGAGTTATTGGAGCATTTCTTTGTAGCAAATGATATTGTCGATGTTGGAAAACGGAGAGTTATTTTGCTAACTTTGGTGGGAAGTCTAACATATAGTTTATTGAGAAACTTATGCAGTCCTGCAAAGCCTGGAGATAAATCATTTACTGAATTAGTGGACTTGCTAAAGGAACATTTCAATCCCAGACCGAGTGAGATTGTACAGCGTTTCAAATTTAATTAACGGAACAGGATACCGGGAGAGTCTGTGTTGGATTATGTAGCGGTGTTGAGAAAACTGGCACATGATTGCAATTACGGGAACAGCTTGAAAGACATGCTGAGAGATAGGCTGGTTTGCGGAATAATGGATGCTCGAATGCAGAGGAGATTATTGTCTGAGACTGGGCTTACGTATGAAAAAGCATTGGAACTTGCTCAAGCCATAGAGACAGTGAACTGAGATGTGAAAGAAATACAAGGTTCAGACTGGTCTACTACAAAGCAAGTTGCAGGTCAGACGCTGGTGCACAAGTTAAATATGAGTCGTACACCACAACGTGCGCATTTAAAAGCATGTTATAGATGCAATGGAGATCACCTGGCAAGGGAATGCAGGTTTCTGGAGGAACAGTGCCACAAGTGTGAAAAAAAAGGACATATAAAATGTGCATGCAGGGCAAAAGCTACCCTGGAGGTATACGAACCTAAAGGGGGAGAGAAGCAAAACCTGGTAAGAGAAGTGAAAAAACAGGGAGCACATCACATCAGTGGAGAAGCTGAGAAAGAAGATGACGTGTTCATAATGCATAGTATGGTAGAGGACATTCCTAAAGTGGATCCTATCACTTTGCAACTCATAGTAAATAACACTAAGGTCAACTTTGAGGTGGATACTGGATGTGGTGTTACCATAATAAACAGGGAAGAGTATTCAAAATTGTGGAACCGTGCAAAAGTTCCAGAGTTAAAGTCTTGCTCTATGAAGCTGAAAACGTATACCGGTGAATGAGTGACAACATTGGGTACAGCTATTGTAACTGTGAAACACAGGGACACCGTGGAACAGCTACCTATAGTTGTAGTATCGGGTTCTGGACCAAATTTGTTAGGTCGGGGCTGGATAAAAGAACTTAAATTAGATTGGGGAGCAATAAATCAAATGGAGAGAGGCAACCAGTTGTCTTTGCAAGAAGTCTTGATTGAACATGAGAGCGTGTTCAAGGAAGAACTTGGAACATTTAATGACCCCCCAGCTAAGATTTATGTCGACAAGGAGGCACTGCCAAGATTTTTTAAACAACGACCTGTGCCTTATGCCATGAAACCGAAGGTAGAGGCTGAGCTTGATCGTCTTTTGCGGGAGAACATTCTGGAACCCGTAAAATGTTCAGAATGGGCAGCTCCAATTGTACCTGTTTTAAAACCGGACAATTCGGTAAGAATCTGTGGAGATTATAAATTGACTGTAAATAGGGTGTCTAAACTAGAACAGTATCCTTTTCCTAAAACTGAGGATCTTTTTGCAAACCTGGCTGGAGGGAAGAAATTCACGAAGCTGGATATGAGTCATGCATACTTGCAGATTACACTAGATGAGGAATCCAAGAAGTATGTAACCATAAATACACACAAGGGTTTGTTAACCTATAACCGCTTGCCATTTGGTGTCTCATCTAGTCCAGCTATCTTCCAGAGAACTATCGAGGGTGTACTGCAAGGGATTCCACATGTTTTGTCGAAGTCTCGACTCCCGAGTAAGACTCTTTAAACACAAAGTATCGTCAAAGGAAGACTTTATTAGTTCTTGTACACAAGGGAAGCGGACATGTAGACAATGGCTACGCTGACCACTTCTAAGATCATAGGCAAAAGGTAACATATTTATAGTTAAAGCAAGCCTTCAGAATCACATGATTGAAGTCTGAGATCATAATTAGTTACAAGAAAAATATAGTGTTAGTAAAAATGTAATCAAGGACAAAAAGGGCTGGAACAAAAAGGAATGCCTATAGATAGGGTTATCTAATCTATAAGCTCTGTTCTTCTTTGACTCCCTATCCTGGTTTATTCATGACTCAAGGACTCTCTTCATCTAGCTATGTGAAAGAGATAGGGAGGCTTACAGTATGTACCTCTGAAGGTCTTTGTTCTAATTAACAGATGAGGTCATCTGTTAATTTGGAGAGTTCTGCTTTTTCAGCAGAACTAGCAATTACTAATCTATGGAAGCCATTTTGTGTTTTCTATTCTGTACCTTGTGAAGCCATTTTGTAATATAAAAGTACACTTCCTCATTCCCCCCTTTTGTCCTTACTAGGACAATCCAATCCTAAGGATTTTACTTTATTCACTGTGCTCTGTTCAATTGCCGGGGCCTTTATTGTCTATTGATATATTTTGGGCATATGCCTGCTTTATACTCCTGCAGCTTATGTTAGCCTGCAGGTTTTATTCTATTTCCTGCAGCTTATGTTAGCCTGCAGGTTTCTCCTTTATTTCCTGCAGCTTATGTTAGCCTGCAGGTTGGGCGTGACTAAACACCTTCTAAAGAGATAGGGAACAAACAGCTTATAGAGGAGGACTAAAAATATGGTGGTGACCCGCACAGTTTATGCCTGACCTGTGGGGTCTTCATGAGCTCAAGTGCTCCTGGAGTCCTCTTTCTTTTCCCTAGCCTGTTGTTCCCAATCTAGCCCCTAAATGTTTATCCTATTCAATTGTCTCATTTCTTCCGCCTAGGGGACCATTCTTCTCCTCTTCTTCATTTACTTCCTTCTGCATCATCATACTTCCTCCTGGTATAGCTGCCTCGCCTAGCCTATTGCAACAGCATTTAATCACTGTGAAAAATAGTAGTTGGGCTGATACCACCCCTGAAAGGTATTTAGGTTATACCCCGCCGATTTCCACTGTCCTACATCCGAGGTCTTAGTCGGGTCCCCTGAACTATTCCGCCTTATCACCCATTCTGCTGTTTCAAATGTATTAAAGGGAATCGATCTTAGGGGAATTCCCCCGTGGTGTGAATAGGCACATGGGCACAGACCCAACAACTAGATTTGCCACCAGCTTTAGCATATTCGTAAGACATGTACAAAAAAGTATTCACGTGTAATTCTCATTTCTTTCGGGATCTTTCCCCATCTCCCTGGCATATTAGACTCAGTAGTCCGATTAGTATACAAAATATAAGTAACGTCTTAATTGTTTAAGTCTTTCAAGATTCAATTGTCTCTATTCGGTGCCTTCTTGCAGTGGGAAGCGTGAATCCAGGAAGATCGTTCCTTGACTTTTACGGCTGTGTTTGTTGTTAAGAGCACTTGATACGGTCCTTCAAAGCGTGGCTGCAGACCGTTCTTTCTTTTGAAAACTTTTACATAGACGTCGTCTCCAGGTTCCAAGTTGTGGCACTTTCCTTCTGCTGGTTCCGTTTGAGCTTCCCTTACCTGTTGGTGAAAGCTGGAAATACATTTAGTTAATGCGATGCAATAGTTTAGCATAGCCTCGTCCATTTTATGAATGTCCATTTGTTTCACCGTAAATGGTGCTGAGAATGGCAGTCTTAGGGGTCGTCCCATGACAACCTCATGTGGCGACAGTCCATTGGTCCTGTTAGTTGCTGCTCGCATTATCATCAATGCTAAGGGTAATAGTTCGACCCATTTAAGTCCGGTTTCATTGCTAAGTTTAGCAAGTTTATTCTTCAGTACTCCGTTATATCTTTCTACCAGTCCTGAAGATTCCGGATGATAACTGCAGTGAAAATGCTGGTTAATCTGCAAAGCTTTACATAGTTCTTTTACAATCGTTCCAGTGAAGTGCGATCCTCTGTCACTTGAAAGCTGCATAGGTATTCCAAACCTTGGTATGATTTCTTTTAACAAGCACTTTGCTACTGTTACAGCATCGTTCTTTTTACATGGAAAGGCTTCGACCCATCTTGAAAACATATCTATAATTACCAACACATATTTAAATCCTAAACATGGAGGTAAATCAATAAAATCCATTTGTAAATTTACAAAAGGGCCTGATGGATTCGGGTGGGAGGCAGACTGTACTTTCTCTGTTTTACCTGGATTCATTTCCTGGCAAATGGTGCACCTTTCACTGATTTGTTTTGCAATTGCCGAAATACCTGGTGCATACCATGTTTGATTAATATAGTCTGATTCAATTTATCTGGATGACATTCTGGTGACGGGAAGAACCGACCAGGAGCATCTGAGCACTCAGAGAGGTACTGCAAAGATTGGATAAGGCTGGGTTACGGCTCAAGAGGAGTAAGTGTACTTTCATGGGGAATGAGGCCGTGTTCCTGGGACACAGAGTGGATGCCACAGGGCTCCATCCGATCAAGGAGAAGGTAAAAGCACTGCAGGAGGCACCAGATCCTACAAATGTGACTGAGTTAAAAGCTTACCTGGGACTGCTAAACTATTATAACAGGTTTTTGCCAAACTTGTCAACAGTGTTAGCACCTCTTCACAAACTACTGCGCAAGGAGACACAGTGGCAGTGGGAGGAGGAACAGAGGGTTTCATTTGAACAATCCAAGAAACTGATGCTGTCCTCGGATGTGCTGGTTCACTACAATGCAGAGAAAGACATCATTCTCTCTTGTGATGCTTCACCTTACGGGGTGGGGGCAGTTCTTTCACACTGTATGGAAGATGGAACTGAAAGACCGATAGGGTTTATGTCTCGAACTCTGACCCCAGCGGAAAAAAACTATTCCCAGTTGGATAAAGAGGGATTAGCAGTAATGTTTGGGTTACAGAGGTTTCATAAGTACATATATGGCAGGAAATTCACCATATGCACAGATCATAAACCTCTTCTATCTCTTTTTAATGAGATGAAAGCAGTACCACAGATGGTGTCACCCCGAATCCAGAGATGGGCAGTGTCATTAAGGGCATATGAGTATGTCATCGTTTACAAAGCGGGCAAGTACCATGGGAACGCAGATGCCTTGAGCCGTCTTCCACTACCAGGTACACCTATCCGTGCAGCTCCAGAGGACAGAGTTTTGATGTTGGAGGACACGGACACGGCACTTGTGACCGCAGAACAAGTAAGGACATGGACAGGTAAAGATCCAGTACTGTCTAGAGTCCGAGAATATGTAATGAGGGGTTGGCCACAACATCCGGAAGGGATTGATTTCACACCTTAGTGTCAGGAAGACAGAGCTGAGTGTGCAGGATGGTTGCGTGTTGTGGGGAGCTCAAGTGATTATTCCACAGCCAGCACGACAGTCTATTCTAGTGCAACTACATCAGTGTCATCCTGGAGTTTCGCGCATGAAAGCATTGGCAAGGAGTTACTTGTGGTGGCCAAAGCTAGATGAGGAGATAGAAAATCTTGTCAAGACATGCAGCACTTGTCAAGAACACAGGAAGGCACCGGCAGCGGCTCCACTCCACCCCTGGGAGTGGCCGGATAAACCAGGGAGAAGATTACATGTCGATTATGCGGGTCCATTCATGGGAAAAATGTTCCTCATAATCATTGATGCACATTCCAAATGGATGGATGTGTATCCTGTAAATTCTGCTTCATCTACAGTTACTATAGACTGCCTGCGTAGGAGTTTTAGTAATCAAGGGATACCGGAGATCGTAGTAAGTGACAATGCCACGTGTTTTGTGAGTACAGAAACAAAAGAGTTCATGAGAAACAATGGCATAGTGCACGTGACTTCAGCTCCATATCATCCGGCTTCAAATGGACTTGCGGAGAGAGCCGTACAAACATTTAAGGAGATGATGAAAAAAAGTGCGGAAGGGAGTTTGACAGCAAAGGTGTCACGAGTTCTGTTCAGCTACAGAATAACACCTCAATCTACCACAGGAATCTCTCCTGCTGAATTATTGTTAGGATGTCGACTACGCTCCACTCTTGACCTGGTTCACCCAGATCTAAAAAGGAAGGTGGAAAACCAACAGTTCAAACAAAAGGAGAACCATGACAGAAGGACAAAGAGCCGCAGTTTTGGAGAAGGAGATGCGGTCCTTACCAGAAATTTCAGTTATGGTCCAAAATGGATTCCTGGCATCATAGATTCAATGACTGGTCCAGTTTCATATAAGGTCATGTTGGGAACTGGTCAAGTAGTCCGCAGACATGTGGATCAGATACTGACCAGACAACGGGAGATCGAACTGGAGGTTCCAGAGGAAAGGTTGGAGGACAAGTTGGTCCCCAGATATCCAAATGCATCGGTGGTACCACCACCACGAACAGAGACAGTTATACCTGGACCCCTTAATCAAGAGGAAACCATCGTAGCAGAGTCAGATACTCTGAGTACTGCTCAGGAGCAGCAGGTGGCTCTACCACAACCAAGCAGGGACTTGACTAAGACATTCAACAAGATCTCACAAGCCGCCAGAGTGATTGATCACAACCTGCTAGATTGTTCAGGATGGACTATCGTTAAAGGAGTTTCCTTATGGACTTTAAAGAATGTTGTTAAGAATTGTTGTAACTTAAGGGAGGGGGAATATAGTAATCTCGGATGTAATGCTTAAGTTATCCACCAGAGGGAGACAAATGCAAAGGGATAATTACTAGTCAAGGTAAAATTGCATTATGGGTAGAATGACATCATAGCATCATCCATCTTGGATTGCTCGTGCAGTTGATTTAGAGTGCACGCCTGTAGCTTGTAAGAGTTCTGTTCTCTCCTTATCCTGTGTAAATTAAAAGTAAGTTTTGAGTTCCTGAAGTCTCACTTATATCCCTTATATTTGGACCTTAACCACGCGGTTACAACATATATGCACTGACAGGACAGGAGAACAACATGTCAACCATTCAGTGAGGTTACAACCTCGAGCACATATACGGAGGTACCTGGTTCCATGAGTTTGTGAAGTGCATGTACTAGGCATGGTGTGAGTTTCATCTCCACCCAGGGCACTGACACTAGGGGCAGGCAGGAGGTCAGAAACTGCTGTGCTTGCAATACATTCTGAATTGGATTCTCATTTGTACTCTTGGGAAGGTTATAGAGTAGTTTTTTTCCTCGCTAATTAATTTGTTGATGATGTACAGGGGCAGGAACAAGGATGTGAACTAGTGATGCAGAGGCAGGGTATGCACCTTCAGGGAGAAGTTGCCTATCTGCACCATACACAAGTTGATTCAGATTCAGGAGCAAGAGGTGGGTGCCTGTTTCATTTTTGCCACTTGCAAAAACCTATAATGCCAACTGCCTAACAAAAATTAGCAACTTTTAACAGTTCAATTCATAAGTTTTCTTGTTAAAAAAAAGTGTGGTTCAAGATAGTTTGTGCACTGCAACAGCAATCAAGACTATAGGCAAATGTTTACAGTTAAGGCAAGTAGGTCAGAACAAGGGAGACAGAAAGAACAGGAATAGAGAAGCAGGGTGATGGAAGGAAGGGGATTGGAGAAGCAGAGATTGAGGACTGTGGATACTTATTTGTGGCACTTAGTTACAACAGGAGACAAGGTGACAGTCCGAGTGCAGAATCGGCTGCCTTCCCCGCCATTGATTGCACGCATGTGGCTTTGCGTGCACCCCATGATTTCTGCAACTGAAAGAGGTTCCATTCCTTAAACGTCCAGTTGGTCTGTGACCAGACAGTTGATACTCGCTGTCAATGCCCGCTATCCTGGCAGCAGCCACGATGCATTCATCCTGTGCCAGACTACTGTGGCAGAACTTTTCCAGGCACCGCATCACCCATGTGGTTGGCTTCTCGGGGACAAGGGATATCCACTGTGCACCTGGCTGATGACACCACTCCATACGCCCAGCACCCCTGCTGAGCTGCGGTACGAGAGCTATCTCGCTACCAGGAACATCATTGAGCAGACAATCGGTGTGCTCAAGTAACGGTTCCGCTGTCTGGACACTCAGGTGGAGCCCTGCAGTACTCGCCTGAGCGAGTCTCCCTCTTCGTAGTTGTGTGCTGCATTCGTCACAACCTGGCAATCCTGAGGACCCAGCCAATGCCACCCGGCCTTGGAGCACCACCAGAGGAGGAGGAGGATGATCATTAGCAACACCAAGGCGGGAGGGAGGCCCACAATGTAGAAACGGGAAGGGCCATCCATCAACGTCTGATAGCAAGCCTATTCTAGGCCCCTGCTGAGGAAATGGCTTCTGCCATTGAGAACAACATGAATGAAACCCCTAAGCTGGCCAAGGCAGCAATGAATCCGAAGACCAAACATGTACATTTTGAATACAAAAACTTATTTATTTTACAAACTCTGTGTGTGTTATTTCCTCATGACAAACTAATGGAAAGAAACACAAAAAAACAGTCATTAACATAACTGGTTCTCACAACCTGGAGATAATGTCCAAAACACTAAACAAAAATTTGATCACAAACCTCGGCCTTTAATAAAAAAATGACCAACATTTTGTCACACCTCCTACTTTTTGCCCTTCGAAGGTGATCTCCTTCCCTTGTGCCCTTCCCCCCTTCCCACCCTACTGCTCCTCCGTAATGGGACCCCAGTGGCTACAGCAAGGCTGGTGGAAGGCTGCTGATTGCCACAACCTAAGACCACAGATGCCCGTGAAGGACGGCCTCGACCAGCTCTGGGCCTGGAGGGCCCGGCTGCAGACTGCACCAACTCTGCATGGGCGGCAGCAGTCTGTCCTACAGACGGTGGCAAGTGCAGTGGAGAAGTGACAGTGGTGGCAGCAGGAATGCTGTCATCTTAAGAGAAGACAGCAACTCCCTGCTCGACCGACACACTGGCACTCCCACGGGGCAGCACTTCAGCACCCGGAGCAATCTACTGGAGCACACATTGCTGGCCTGCTGCGGCACGGTGAGAGCCCCGGGGAAATGTCTCCGAGCTAGCGAGGATGGCAACAGTCAATGCTTGCGTGGTCTCAATCTGAGTCTGCATGAGAGCAGTCAGAGATGGGATCATGGCAGCCAGTGACTGAATTGCAGCACTAAACATTTGCGTAGCATCCGCCTGTGCTACAGCAAAGTGCTCCACACTCCTTGCCAGTGATTCAATGCATTCGGGCACCCTTCCCACTGCACCCATGAGCTCAGTGTGCCTGCGCTCCGCATGGGCGCTCATTTCAGCGAGGACCCGCTCCTCCTCTGCGTCCAGTGCAGCAGGACTCGCTGGCATACTCTCCCTCCGGGGAGAAGGCCCCCGAGCTTCCCTACCCCCATCGCGTTGCTGCAGCCCGCTGGGTCCTGGAGCTTCACCCTCATCAGACCATACCCCCTACTCCCCTCCAGGGAAGGCGTGTTCCCAGTGTGGGCATGGGCTTCCTCAGGAGAGGGTGGCGCTGATGCTCCGGCTTCCTTTTCCTCCTCGCCTTCAGCTTCACTCCCACTGGCAGCTTGAGGGCCCGTCTCCTCACCTGGTGAATCACCATCTGAAAGCAGGGAGGTACAAGAGTGGCTTTAGCGTGAGGACAGGGTGGCAGCAAGGGAGGCATGAGTGCAGCGATTTAGTAATTTGGATTGAAAGTGTCAAAGGCTGGTGTTGTGAGGAACAAGTGGAAGGAGAGAGGACATAAAGGTGATGACCTTACCATTGCTGTCCAGAACGGGGTTGGCATCTCCAGTGGCGATGGGACCAATCACCCGGCTTGCCACAATCCTCTGGACGTGCACCTCAAGATCGCTGAGGGGTTGCAGCTGAGGCCGCCCTCCACCAGTCCGTTGCTGCTGTCTCCTATTATGAGACAACTTGGCCTGCAAGAAAAAGGACGGCGTCTGAGTAAATATACAGCCATGGTCTTGCCTGAAATGCCTGCCATAGTTGAATAGCCCTTACTGTATGCAGCCATGGTCTTGCCTGAAATGCCTCCCATAGTTGAATAGCCCTTACTGTATGCAGCCATGGTCTTGCCTGAAATGCCTGCCATAGTTGAATAGCCCTTACTGTATGCAAAGTGTGGGGAATGTGCGTGTGTGTTTGATGAAAGGGCCATAGGTGTTGGATGAGTGTTGGGCATTGGGGCTTTTAAGACCCTCTGGCCATAAAGTGAGGTTGAGATGAAGGGATGGAGAGGTTTTGAAAAAAAGGCACTCACCCGGATGACCCGAGTGAGGTCGTTGAACTTTTTCCGACATTGGAGATGGGTCCTAGGCACCATGCTGCTTGAGCAGACTCTCTGAGCCACCTCCCTCCACACTCTTCTGTACTCGTGTGGCAAAGGCCTCCTGCCACTCTCTGGGTACAGAATAGATCTTCTGCGCTCCACCACGCCAACCAGAGCCTCCAAGGCCCGCTCGCTGAAGCGGTGTGCTCGCTCCCTGGCACTTTCCATAGTCCTTGGCTGCAAGATTTATCCATAGGTCTGCCCAGGCCGAGATTCAAGGCTCCCATGAGCAGGGTGTGGCTGCAGAGCAAGATCGACCCTCCCCTTTAAGAACTGACCGGCGCCAGTGTGTCTGTGTTCCATCGCTAACTGACAGCACCTGCGCCCGCCCTCTGAGGTAGCGCCTCGCTCCTTGGCCTTAGCGCCTCAAGAGAGGTGTGTAGCGCCTGATTTAGCGCTCCAATCACCTCCAGGGGTGATAAAAGCCAAGTTTGCTGTCGGAGGCGATAATTAGCACCAGGCGCTAAACTTTACGCACTGCCAATAATGGCGCCCCAAATGGGGTGATACCGAATTTTTCCCCCCAACTGGTCCATCGAGCCGGTCCCACACAGTCATGTTGCAACTGATGATCCCCCAACCCTCCTCATCCACCAGCAGCCAGGGAATCATAGAAATTTACGGCACAGAAGGAGGGCATTCGGCCTATCCTGTCTGTGCCGGCCGAAAAAGAGCTATCCAACCTAATCCCACTTTCCAGCTCTTGGCCCGTAGCCTTGTAGGTTACGGCACTTTAAGTGCATATCCAAGTACTTTTTAAATGTGATGAGGGTGTGGTAAACCACTGTTTGTATTCCACTGTGTACATGCCTGGACATGCCTCGGCTGACTCCTCCCACAGGTCCTAGTATAAAGCTAACTGCTCCCCAGCCCTTTGTATTTCTGGACCGGTCGACCACTCGAGGCAGACCTTCATTCTTTTGTTAATAAAAGCCTTTAGTTACTCTCTTAACTCTCAGTCTTTTATGAGTAATTGATAGCGCATCAATTTTATTAACAAAATTTTTATAATGGAGAAGATCCTCACACCAGCATGCCTGGACTTAGATCATCGGGAGGCGGACTCATCCACCAAGTTTACTCACTGGCTTAAGTGTTTCGAAAAATTCCTGACCGCCTCCGCAGCAATCAAATCGGACGAGGACAAACTGGATGTCCTGACCTCCAAAGTGAACCACCGAGTGTACTCGGTCATCCAAGACGCGACCTCGTACGCGGACGCTATCAAGCTCCTCAAGGACCAGTACACGTGCCCAGTGAACGAAGTGTACGCCAGGCACCTTCTGGGGAGTTGTAAACAACAACCTGGGGAATCGACCGTGGAATACCTTCAGGCACTGTCTGTGCTTGGCCGGGCCTGTGGTTGTAAGGATGTAAAGGCCGCCGTGTACACAGAGGAACTTATCCGGGACGCTTTTGTAGCGGGCCACAGATCCAATTACACCCGACAGCGACTGTTGGAGCAGAGTGACCTCGACCTCAACAAGGCCTCTGAACTCGCACTATCATTGGATGCAGCCTACCGGGGCATGGATGCCTACTCCTCTGCACCGTGGACGCCGCGGGGAATGACAGCCTGGGACACGGTAGGACCGCCTCATAGCGCCGTGCCACCCCAGCCACACCCCAGCAACGGCCCAACTACCGCAGCAGTGTCCCAAGGCCAGACAGCAGTGCCCCAAGGCCAGAAATGCTACTTCTGTGGCCAGGCAAAACACCCCAGAGCGCGCTGCCCGGCGAAAAACGCGATCTGCTCGGGCTGCGGGAAGAAGGGACACTACGCTAGCGTCTGCAGGGCCAAAGCCACCCCGAACCCCAGCAGCGCCGCGTGTGGGCCATGCGGGCCGCCATCTTGGGCCTCCCCGGCCATGTGCGAACCACCGGTACAGCAGCCATTTTGGACGCCTCCAGCCACATGGGGATCATGGACGCCGCCATCTTGGACGACAGCCGGAACGCAGCAGGCCCCCAACACCGCCTCATCTGATACCCGCAGCGACACACCGACCCCTACGCTGGCATCCGTTACACTGGACCAAGCGAGACCGCACCAGCTGGCCAGTTCCACAATGGACATTAAGGTAAATGGTCACGATACAATCTGCCTTTTTGACTCTGGGGGCACGGAGAGCTTCATCCACCCCGACACGGTGCGGGGTTGCTCTCTCCCAGTCCTGCCTGCGCACCAGCGGATTTCTATGGCCTCCGAGTCCCAGTCGGCGGACATCGGCGGCTACTGCGTGGTGACACTCGTAGTAGACGGGACTGTGTACGATCATTTTAAACTTCTGGTCCTGCCCGACCTCTGCGCTGCCGTCCTGCTGGGGTTAGATTTTCAGTGCCACCTTAAAAGTGTTACGATGGCGTACGGTGGACCCCTACCCCCACTAACAGTCCGCAGCCAGCAGCTTCCAAATTGCCCGCCGCGCACCAGGTGCATCCTCTCCACACTCAGAGTCACCCCCCCCCGACTGTTTGCTAACCTCACCCCCGACTGTAAGCCCATCGCCACAAAGAGCAGGCGATACAGTGCCGGGGACAGGGTTTTCATTAAAACCGAAGTGGAGCGGCTCCTGAAGGAAGGGATTATTGAGGGCAGCACCAGCCCCTGGCGAGCCCAGGTTGTGGTCGTTAAGACCGGCGAGGAGCAGCGCCTGGTCATCGACTACAGCCAGACAATAAATCGCTACACCCTGCTGGACGCCTACCCACTCCCCCGCATAGCTGATATGGTCAACCAGATCGCGCAGTACCGCGTCTTCTCGACCATTGACCTGAAATCAGCATACCACCAGCTCCCTATCCGCCCTGAGGACCGCCAGTATACTGCCTTTGAGGCAAACGGCCGCCTCTATCACTTCCTTAGGGTTCCCTTTGGCGTCACCAACGGGGTCTCCGTCTTCCAAAGGGAGATGGACCGGATGGTAGATCAAAATGCGTTGCAGGCCACTTTCCCATATCTGGGCAATGTGACCATCTGCGGCCGTGACTTGCAGGACCATGACGCAAACCTCGAAAAATTCCTCCGCACCGCCCAACTCCTGAACCTGACATATAACAAGGAGAAGTGCATATTCCGCACAAACCGCCTCGCCATCCTTGGCTGTGTTGTGGAACACGGAGTCATCGGCCCCGACCCCGACCGGATGCGTCCCCTTATGGAACTCCCACTGCCCCACTGCCTCAAGGCCCTGAAGAAGTGCCTAGGGTTTTTCTCCTATTACGCCCAGTGGGTCCCCTACTATGCGGACAAGGCCCGTCCGCTGATCAAGTCCACCTCTTTTCCCTTGACGGCAGAGGCCCGCTTAGCCTTCCACCATATCAAGGAGGACATTGCCAAAGCCACCATGCACGCAGTGGACGAATCCATCCCCTTCCAGGTGGAAAGCGACGCGTCCGACTTTGCCCTGGCCGCTACCCTCAATCAGGCGGGGAGACCCGTGGCCTTCTTTTCACGAACCCTCCAAGGCCCGGAGACCAGACACTCCGCTGTTGAGAAGGAGGCCCAGGCGATTGTGGAGGCTGTGCGTCATTGGAGGCACTACCTGGCCGGAAAACGATTTACCCTGCTCACTGACCAGCGTTCAGTTGCTTTCATGTTTAACAACAAGCAGAGGGGCAAAATCAAAAATGACAAGATCTTGAGGTGGAGAATCGAACTTTCCACCTACAATTACGAGATCTTGTACCGGCCCGGGAAGCTCAATGAACCCCCGGATGCGCTATCGCGTGGCACCTGCGCCAGCGCGCAGATCGATAGACTGCGGGCCCTCCACAATGACCTCTGCCACCCGGGGGTTACCAGGTTCTTCCACTTCATCAAGGCCCGCAACCTGCCTTACTCTATTGAGGAGGTCAGGACCATGACCAGGAACTGCCAAGTCTGCGTTGAGTGCAAACCGCACTTTTATAGACCAGACAGGGCCCACCTGATAAAAGCCACTTGCCCCTTCGAGCGCCTGAGCGTTGATTTTAAAGGGCCTCTCCCCTCCTCCGACCGCAATGTGTACTTCCTCAATATTATTGATGAGTACTCCCGTTTCCCGTTCGCCATCCCCTGCCCGGACATGACCAGTGCCACGGTCATTAAATGTCTGAACGACCTCTTCACCCTGTTCGGTTTCCCCAGCTATATCCATAGCGACCGGGGCTCATCGTTTATGAGCGACGAACTCCGTCAGTACCTGCTAACTAGGGGTATTGCCACAAGCAGGACCACCAGTTACAACCCCCGGGGGAACGGACAGGTGGAAAGAGAAAATGCGACAGTTTGGAAGGCCGCCCTGCTAGCCTTAAAGTCTAGGGGCCTTCCAACCTCCCGCTGGCAGGATGTGCTCCCTGATGCGCTCCACTCTATTCGGTCACTGCTCTGCACTGCCACTAACGCCACCCCTCATGAGAAAATGTTTGTCTTCCCAAGGAAGTCCACATCGGGGACATCGCTACCGCCATGGCTGACGTCCCCAGGGCCGGTCCTACTGAGAAGACACGTGAGGACCCATAAAACGGACCGCCTGGTCGAGAGGGTCGACCTCCTCCACGCCAACCCCCAGTATGCTTACATTGCATACCCGGACGGGCGGGAGGACACAGCCTCCATAAGAGACCTTGCACCCTCGGGGGCCGCAGTAACCCACTACTCACTACCACCCCCCCCCACGATCCGATATCCAGCCCCAGCAGACGGCAGGCCTGGGCCCCACGACCCGCTCGACATCTACGAGGACGACACACCTGTGCCACAGCCTACGCAGGACTCGACGCCGGAAGCTCCACTACCCCTGCCGTCGCCACGCCGATCACAGCGGCAGACAAGACCTCCGGAGAGACTCCAATACACTAACTTTTAATACACTTCACCCCGCCGGACTCAATTTTAAACAAGGGGTGAATGTGGTAAACCACTGTTTGTATTCCACTGTGTACATGCCTGGACATGCCTCGGCTGACTCCTCCCACAAGTCCTAGTATAAAGGTGACTGCTCCCCAGTCCTTTGTATTTCTGGACCGGTCGACCACTCGAGGCAGACCTTCATTCTTTTGTTAATAAAAGCCTTTAGTTACTCTCTTAACTCTCAGTCTTTTATGAGTAATTGATAGCGCATCAGAGGGTTTCTGCCTCTACCATCCTTTCAGGCAGTGAGTTCCAGACCCCCAACACTCTGGGTGAACAATTTCTCCTCAACTCCCCTCTAATCCTTCTACCCATTACTTTAAAGAAAGACTTGCATTTATATAGTATCTTACACAACCTCAGCTCATCCCAAAGCACTTTACAGCCAATAAAGTACTTTTTGAAGTGTAGTCACAGTTGTAATGTAGGAAACACAGTGACCACATTTCAAAAGTTCTTCATTGGCTGTAAAGCACTTTGGGATGTCCTGAGGTGGTGAAATGCGCTAATCTCCTGGGTGAGGCAACAAAATAAATTAAATAAATCTCCAGGCTAATTCAGGGGAAAATAAATCCATGGAAATTCCTCTCCAACCCCACAGACCCGGTCAAAAGGAGTTCCAGGAGACCACGAGGCACATCGGCCAATATCACACCTACCTTCTTTCCGCAGTGTTATCAGCTACAGCCAGGAAATCGGCCAACTCGCTTTTTTGATGCTTGCGCGAATCCGCACTCACTGTGCGAGCCAGCAACTTGTTCCTTAGGTCAGAGACCCTCCACAAAATAACGATCTCCTGACATCCAACCTAGTTCTGTGCTTACTTAACTTATATGCATGTCCCGTGGATCTCCCTAGCCTATCTAATTCACGTAGCCTATCCAAATAGAACTGGAATTTTAAACACTTCAATTAAAGCGCCCGATTGTCTACGCTTTTCTAGAGTAAAAAAACTAGCTCTCTAAACCTACTGTCGTAACTAAAGGCTTTTAAACTAGGTGGTGTAGGAATTGCCGAATTCCTACGAATAATTGAGATCGACGCAGGAGAACAATGAAACAGGTCTTTACTCAATGGAGATGCCATGAGGACTGCCTGGGCAGCCCCGTGGTTTGCGACGTGACGTCATCGCGTTTGCCCGCGTTTTCCCGCGCTCTTAAAGGGGCCACGCCCCGTACATGCAAACTCTATCTACAAAACACAGTAATGCCTAACACAATGGTACAGGTTTAGGCTGGTGTTAGAACATCGTTAAAGGGAATTATATACAGTTATCCAGAGTCATTCAGTGGTTCTGCTACATGCGCCCCCCAGAATTTGCTTTAACGGACAAAGTCAAACGGTCAGAATGACTCCTGTACTCTGGAGGCGGAGGCTGCTGGGCGGCTGGCGGTTTGGCAGGCAGTCGCACTTGATCTGCCGTAACGACAGTGGGTGCTTGACCCCGTCTCGGCGGTTGTGCTGTCTCGACGGGGCGGTCGAGGTCTAAATGCGCTGGCTTTAAGCAGTCGACCGAAATGTGGTCTGGTTTACCACCGACATCTACCCCGAAGGTTTTGTCCCCTGCTTCCAACACGCGGAAGGGACCGGTATATGGGGCCTTGAGCGGATCTCTATGTGCATCATGGCAAATAAAGATGTATTCCGCCTTGTGAAGCTCTGTGGGAACGTGTGACCTCTGCGGCCCGTGGTGCGAAGTGGGCACCGGTGCGAAACATCCGTCCGCCTCTTGGTGACTAGCAAGCTGGGCAGACGCGGACCATGGCTCTGTCGATGTTGGTAGGAAGTCCCCTGGGACTCGCAGCGGCTGACCATAGACAAGCTCCGCTGATGAAGAGTGAAGGTCTTCTTTGGGAGCTGTGCGAAGGCCCAAAAGGACCCACGGTAGCTTGTCTGCCTATCCAGCGTCCTGGAGGCTGGCCCTCAGGCTGGCTTTCATTGAACAGTGGAAGCATTTGCAGAGGCCATTCGCCTGTGGGTGGTAGGCTGTGGTGTGGTGTAATTTGACACCGAGTCCTTGGGCTACTGCATTCCAGAGTTCGGAGGAGAACTGCGGTCCCCTGTCCGACGAAATATCTGCGGGCATGCCGAAACGGGCGATCCAGGAGGAAATGAACGCCCTGGCCACGTCCGCCGAAGTAGTGGATGACAGGGGGACCGCCTCTGGCCATCTGGTGGTGCGGTCAACCATGGTTAGGATGTGTGAAAAACCATGGGGGGGTGGGAGTGGTCCTACCAGGTCCATGTTGACATGGTCAAAACGTCGCTCCGGAACTGTGAAGGTGGCCAACGGAGCTTTGATGTGGCACTGTACCTTAGCCTTTTGGCAGACCACGCAGGTGTTGGCCCAGTCGCGGACATCTTTGTGCATGCCATGCCATATGAATTTTGCTGACATCAGTTTCTGAGAGGCCTTCATTCCAGGGTGTGACAACCCATGTATGGTGTTGAACACTTTGCGGCACCAGACGACCGGCACGAGAGGGCGAGGATCCTGTACGGAGACGTCACACAACAACGTGGTACCTGCCGAATGGAACAAAGTTGGCCAACTGGAGGCCAGTGATAGCCGTTCTGTAAGCCTGGACTTCCGGGTCTGAGGCTTGGTCCGCTGCCATGAGGGCGTAGTTGATGCCCAAATGAACCATATTGACGATCGTGCGGGAGAGGCAGTCTGCCACCAGGTTGTCCTTACCGGCCACGTGCCGCATATCCGTGGTGAATTCGGATATGTAGGTCAGTTGACGCTGCTGTCGAGCTGACCACGGTTGGGCGGTCTTGGACATGGCAAAGGTCAGCGGCTTATGGTCCACAAAAGCGGTGAAAGGACATCCTTCCAGAAGGAACCGAAAATGGCGGATGGCCAGAAAAATGGCGAGCAACTCCTGGTCGAACGTGCTGTATGCTCTCTCGTTCTGCCGTAGTTGACGGCTGAAGAATGCCAACGGCTGCCACGTCCCGTTCACCCACTGCTGTTGCACGGCACCGACTGCGTAGTCCGACGCGTCGGTGGTGAGGGCGATGGTGGCTCCTGGCAGCGGGTGCGCCAGCATGGTGGTGTTGGCTAAGGCGCTTTTAGTGTCGGCGAACGCTCGGGCCATGTCCTCCATCCAGTCTACCGGGTTCTTGCCAGTCTTGCCCTTGAGGGCCTTGTACAGGGGTTGCATGAGGAGTGCCGCCTTAGGCACGAAACGATGGTAAAAATTTACCATGCCTAGGAATTCCTGCAGGGTGTGGAAAGGATGTCACCGCCTCTACCTTCGAAGGTAAAGGAACCGCTCCCTCTGAGGTGATGCGATGCCCCAGGAAGTCAATTTGGTGCAGGCCAAACTGACACTTGGCCGGGTTGATAATCAGGCCGTGTTGGCTGAGGCGTCAAAAAAGGGTGCGTAGGTGACAGGTATGTTCTTCCTTGGTAGGACTGGCAATTAAAATATCGTCCAGGTAGACGAAGAGGATCTTGAGGACCCGCAGTACGGAGTCCATCAGGCGTTGGAAAGCCTGGGCGGCGTTCTTTAACCCAAACGGCATCCGTAAAAACTCGAAGAGGCCGAATGGGGTGATGACTGTGGTCTTCTGGACGTCCTGTGGGTGAACTGGGACCTGGTGGTCGCCTCGGACGAGGTCGATTTTTGAGAAAACGGTGTTACTCGCCAAATGGGCAGAGAAATCCTGGATATGGGGAATCGGGTACCGATCACGAGTGGTGGCGTCGTTTAGTCGTCGATAGTCGCCGCATGGCCACCATCCACCGCCAGGCTTCGGGACGATATGGAGGGGTGAAGACCAGGGACTATTCGACCGGCGAATAATCCCTAACCGTTCCATGGTGGCGAACTCCGCCTTTGCGACCGCCAGCTTGCCAGGTTCCAGGCGCCGGGCCCGCGCGTAGACCGGGGGGCTGTTGGTGGTGATGTGGTGTTCCACACCATGTTTCGTGGCTGTGGAGGAGAACGTGGGTCTTGTCAGGTCGGGGAATTCGCTGAGCAGGCGAGCGAACTCATCAGGAGTCGGGAACGCACAGGAGATGGTGCGTGACATAGTGTTACTGCAATAACACGGAAGAGAATTAAAAGTGGCTGCATTGATCAGCCGCCAATTCCGAACGTCGACCAGGAGGTTGTTGGCGCACAGGAAAACCGTGCCAAGGAGGGGCTGGGAAACTTTGGCCGTAACAAACTCCCAGTGAAAACGTTGCCCCCTGAGGCACAACTCCACTCGCCTTCTGCCGAAGGTCCGTATTGTGCCGCCATTGGCTGCTTCAAGGGCGGGGCCGTGATTCCCCGTCTGCACATTGAGGGCGGACGCGGGTAAAATGCTGCACTGCGCTCCAGTCTCGCACAGAAAACGACGACCGGAGACGGTATCGGTGATGAACAGCAATTTTCCCGCATTACCGATCGCCATTGCGGCCGCGGGGTGCCCATTAGGCCCGTTCCTCGGTGGCCGCAGCGTCAGATGATGCTGGTTTTTTTGGGGGGAAAACTGCAGGGAGGGTGGCAACGCTTCGCCTTCGCGCCGAACTGCGCGTGGTAGAAACACAGCCCAGCAGGCTGACGAGCTGGGGCGGTGTCTGCGGGGGATGGGTGCCTCGTGGCGGCGCAGTACTGACGAGTTACAGTGAAAATCTTGTCAGCCTCCGCCGCGAGTGTTGCGCAGTCTTCAGTTTCAGATCTGGCCAGGGCAGCTTGTATCTGTTCAGGCAGTTGGCTGAGGAAAATTTCGCGGAATAGGAAACATTCCCATTCTGAGCCCAGGAGTGTGAGCATTTGGCTCATCAACTCTGAAGGCTTGGAGTCCCCGAGCCCGGGCATAGTGAGTAATCGACGGGCGCGCTCTGATTTTGTGAGCCTGAAAACTTGCAGTAACCGTGCTTTGAGGGTTTCATACTTGCGCTCCGTTGGGGGGTTTTCGAGGAGGCCGACGATCCGAGAGGCAGTAGAGCTGTCGAGTGCGGAAACCACGTAAAGATACTTGGTCTGATCCGCATCGATGTTCCTCAGGGTGAACTGGGCCTCGACCTGAATAAACCACGAGGGCACTTGCTGCTCCCAGAACTGCGGTAGCTTTAGCGAAACGATGTTTGCCTCCATGCTGTGCTCTTCTTCTGTGAAAACGTTCACAAAAACGGGGTCACCAATGTAGGAATTAACGAATTCCTACGAATAACGGAGATCGACACAGGAGAACAATGAAACAGGTCTTTACTCAACGGAGATGCCACGAGGACTGCCTGGGCAGCCCCGTGGTTTGCGACGTGACGTCATCGCGTTTGCCCGCGTTTTCCCGCGCTCTTAAAGGGGCCACGCCCCGTACATGCAAACTCTATATACAAAACACAGTAATGCCTAACACAATGGTACAGGTTTAGGCTGGTGTTAGAACATCGTTAAAGGGAATTATATACAGTTATCCAGAGTCATTCAGTGGTTCTGCCACAGTGGAACATTTATCCTGTCAGCAACAGGACTCTTTAGACAGGTGGCTTAGGGAAGAAGAACTAACTAGTTAATGGCTATGAGTAAGACACTAACCTTACTCTGCCACCTTATTCAGTTACAACTCAAGGGCCTCTACATTTACAACAAAGTATTTAATGCATACAGTAACATTTAAAAGAATTGCAATACAGGAAACTTTGTGCTATCCAGCACCGACGGGACCGAGCTGCTGCCGTTCCCTCCAAACTGCCGTACGCGCCAGAGCTAATGTTGAAACATACGGAGATTTTCATCTCCGTATGAATCAACAAACCCTGTTGCTTAGCAACAGCCTCTAAACAGTCGGCAAGTGTCTCTGTAGCGTCTCTAGCTGAAGCTATTGCTTAGCTACAGACCTTGCACAGCTTGACTGTTCAAAAAAGGCAAAGAAAAGAAAAGAATAAAAAACGGCTCCTGATTTTTGCCGGTGGCTCCAGCTTGCCAGACAGTTCGCCTCCGGATAACTCAAAGTTTCCTGTATTTCTGTTTGGAGATATTGGCCTAGAAATTCGCATTGTTTGCGCTTGTTGTTAAGGCCCATTTCGGAACAAAATGACGGCCGCCTCACTTCCACCTGTCTCCGGCGCGGGATTCGGCAGCCGCCATTTTGGTAGTGGCACTGGACTCAAATGTAAATCAGCAGAGCGTGACACACACCGACTTGACGCCACGTCTGCAAACTTCGAACTTTTCGCTGAGTTTACTGCCGGGTCCTAAGCACGTTCAGAAAAGTGTGCGTGAAGCAGCCCTGCAGAGACGCTGTCAGTGCTTCTTAAAGGGAAACACACATCTTTCAGGTAAGTTTGGATTTAAGCTTTTGGACTTCTAAAAAATATTTTATTGAAGTAGTGGCTTGGAGCAATAGATGTTAAAACATTTTTAAAAGTGTGCAGGGAGTGCAGGGAATGCTGCTGGATGCTTGCAAGGCTCGGATGGTAAAGGAAGGCCTCTGAGAAGAAAGAAAATGCTGGAAATACACAGCAGGTCAGGCAGCATCCATGGAGAGAGAAACAGAGTTCACGTCTCAGGTTGAGATGTTGCCTGACCTGCTGAGTATTTCCAGCATTTTCTGCTTTTACTTCAGATTTCCAGCATCTGCTCGCAGAGGGAAAAGGAAGATGCAGAAGTGGAAGAAGTGAAAGAGGAGGAAGCGGAAGAGGAGGAAGCGGAAGAGGAGGAAGCGGAAGGAAGGATGTAACCCAGACAGCCCCTTTCTGGCCGAGATGTTCGGGATGGAATCATCCGCCTGCGGTACTATTGACTACAACCCCAATTCCCCTATCAACATTTGTCCCACACCTTACCTTCCCTCTATTATTGACCATCACAGTGTCCTCTTGGCCACAATGCTGAGTAGCCACCACAAAGCAAACTTTCCAATTCAACTTTATAAATCTATCCATCCAATATGACATCAAGTAATCAACTCATTACCCTTAGTGACTGCCTTGTGTGTGCCTTTGCCTATTTTACTGATGTCACCCAGTGCTACCTCAGTGAATGCAGCATGACTGGTGGAAGGCTGCTGACTTTCAGTTGGGAGAGACTGCAGATGGCCTTGCTGGTCGACCTCGAGGAGCTGGAGGCTGCGTGTGTCAAATCGAGTGGCGGTGGTTATTTTTCCTTCATTTTCTTCTCTCTCTCTCCTCTCCCTCTTTTTGGTCAACCACTGGATGGGCAGGCTGGATTTCTTGGGTGTGTGAAATGAGGAAGGCACAAGGGTACAGTTGTGGTGAGGGGAGGGCGGGAAAGCAAGAAGTGCATGTTTATACCATGTGCACCTTGTAAATCAGAAGATATTGTGGGATGCATGCTAAACAATGAAACTACATGCATGCTAACCAATGGAAGCAGCATGCTATAGACAGAGCTAAGTGATCCCACAACCAACGGATCAGATCAAAGCTCTGTAATCCTGCCACATCTAGTCGTGAATGGTGGTGGACCATTAAACAACTTACGGGAGGAAGAGGCTCCCTGAACATCCCCATCCTCAATGATGGTGGAGCCCAGCACGAGTACAAAAGACAAGGCTGAAGTGTTTGCAACCATCTTCAGCCAGAAGTGCCGAGTTGATGATGCATCTTGGCCTCCTCCTGAGGTCCCCAGAATCACAGAAGCCAGTCTTCAGCCAATTCGATTCACTCCACGTGATATCAAGAATTGGCTGAGCGCACTGGATACAGCAAAGTCTATGGGCCCCGACAATATCCCGGCTGTCTTGCTGAAGACTTGTACTCCAGAACTAGCTGCGCCTCTGGCCAAACTGTTCCAGTACAGCTACAACACTGGCATCTACCCGGCAATGTGGAAAACTGCCCAGATATGTCACAAAAAACAGGACAAATCCAATCCGACCAATTACCACCCCATCAGTCTACTCTCAATCATCAGCAAAAATGATGCAAGGTGTTGTCAACAGTGCTATCAAGCGGCACATACTCACCAATAATCTGCACACCGATGCTCAGTTTGGGTTCCGCCAGGATCATTTGGCTCCCGATCTCATTACAGCTTTGGTCCAAACATGGACAAAAGAGCTAAATTACAGAAGTGAGGTGAGAGTGACTGTCCTTGACATCAAGGCAGCATTTGATCGAATATGGCATCAAGGAGCCCTAGTAAAATTGAAATCAATGGGAATCAGGGAAAGACTCTCCAGTGGCTGGAGTCATAGCTAGCACAAAGCAAGATGGTTGTAGTTGTTGGAGGCCAATCATCTCAGCCCCAGGACATCGCTGCATGAGTTCGTCAGGGCAGTGTCCTAAGCCCAACCATGTTTTGCTTCTTCATCAATGATCGGGTGGATGCGGGGAGGATGTTTCCACTGATGGGTGAGTCTAGAACTAGGGGGCATAATCTTAGAATAAGGGGCTGCCCTTTCAAAACTGAGATGAGGAGAAACTTCTTCACTCAGAGGGTAGTAAATCTATGGAATTTGCTACATCAGAGAGCTGTGGAAGCTGCGACATTAAATAAATTTAAAACGGAGATAGACAGTTTCCTAGCTGATAAGGGAATTAGGGGTTACGGGGAGAGGGCAGGGAAGTGGACGTGAGTCTAGGTTCGGATCAGCCATGATCCTATTGAATGGCGGAGCAGGCCCGAGGGGCCGTATGGCCTACTCCTGCTCCTACTTCTTATGTTCTTACTAGCTGGAGTGCCCGGCGGTGCCGAGGGTTTTTTGAGGGCATGTTGTTATGAAAAATGTAGAAATAATTTTTATATATATATAAATGAGTTTGTCTGTCTGTGTGGGAAGGAGAGAGAGAGAGAGAGGGAAAGAGAGAGAGAGAGAGGGGGAAGAGGAGAGAGAGAGAGAGGGGGAAGGAGAGAGAGAGAGGGAAGGAGAGAGAGAGAGAGAGAGAGAGAAGGAGAGAGAGAGAGAGAGGGAAGGAGAGAGAGGGAAGGAGGGAGAGAGAGAGAGGGAAGGAGAGAGAGAGAGAGAGAGGGAAGGAGAGAGAGAGGGAAGGAGAGAGAGAGAGAGAGGGAAGGAGAGAGAGAGAGGGGGAAGGAGGGAGAGAGAGAGAGGGAAGGAGGGAGAGAGAGAGGGAAGGAGGGAGAGAGAGAGAGGGAAGGAGGGAGAGAGAGAGAGGGAAGGAGGGAGAGAGAGAGAGGGAAGGGGAGAGAGAGAGAGAGGGAAGGAGAGAGAGAGAGAGGGAAGGAGGGAGAGAGAGAGAGGGAAGGGGAGAGAGAGAGAGAGGGAAGGAGAGAGAGGGAAGGAGAGAGAGACAGAGAGAGAGAGGGAAGGAGAGAGAGAGGGAAGGAGAGAGAGAGAGAGGGAAGGAGGGAGAGAGAGGGAAGGAGAGAGAGAGAGAGACTGGGGGAAGAGAGAGACGGGGAGCGAGAGAGAGAGAGACTGGGGGGAGAGAGAGAGAGAGACTGGGGGGAGAAGAGAGAGATGGAGGGGAAGAGAGAGAGAGAGACTGGGGGGAGAAGAGAGAGATGGGGAGAGAGAGAGAGAGACTGGGGGGGAGAGAGAGAGAGAGTGAGAGACTGGGGGGAGAAGAGAGAGACGGGGGGAGAGAGAGACTGGGGGGAGTGAGAGAGAGACAGAGACTGGGGGGAAGAGAGAGAGAGAGTCTGGTGGATTTAGTTTGGGATTAGCCTGGAGGAAGAAGGCGAGCTATCGCTCCCTCTCCCACCCCTTCACTCTTTCCCTCCCTCACCCTCTCTCTCTCCCTCCCAACCTCTCTCCCTGCCCCACTCTCTCCCTCCCTCCCCTCTCCCTCCCTAGCGCCTCAGGCCCAACCCGACTCACCTGAGGTGAGCTCCCGCTGATGAGCTCCTGCTGCGGGCCGCCGCCCCGGAGACACCGTGGGCGGCGTAGCGCCTGAGGCCCGGCTGGAGTCATCCGAGCTGAGCTCCCGCTTTTTCCGACCCGAAGAGCTCGGCAGTGACATCCTGCAGAGCGGAAAGGCCCGGGTGACAGGAGAGAGGGGAGAAAGCGGAGAGAAGGAGGAGGCCAGCCTTTACAAAGATGGTGGCGATGGTGGGCCGCTGGTTTGGAATCGGGCCCAGCGGGACGGGCGGTGCCTAGCTCGGGCATGGCTGGCGAGGAGAGGCCGAGGCTTTGAGGTCTGAGGTCTGCAGGCAGCTCATCCACCGTGGATGCAAACAACCCGCGAGCGGAGAGGCCGGGGTGACAGGAGAGAGGGGAGAAAGCGGAGAGAAGGAGGAGGGTGAGGGTGGAACTGGGGCCCATGGTCGGACAGAGGCAGAGTTGCTCCATCACAAACAACAATGGCCGCCGCTTGCTTTTCAGTTTGAAGGATTAGGCCCCGCCCTCACATGCCATGAAACGCCCCCCGTGACGCAGCGCGCTCCCCCCGTAGGATTGGTCAACCTTCACGTCACTCAATGCTAATGAGCGGATTTTCCCCGTATGATTGGGCAACCGCTAATGAGCGGAATTTTGAATGTTTTTTGTCTACTGTCCGAACAATGTTTGTCTGACCAAAAAGTAAATACACTTAGGACACCCTCCTAATCATAACCTTTCTTTTGATATAACATATGTGTAGGTATGCTCCATAACTTTTGAGTGATGCCTGGACAGACAGACAGACACCACTATCCTTTTATTTATATATATAGCTGGTGTGCCCGGCGGTGCCGAGGCTTTTTCGAGGGCATGTTGTTGTTGGAAGAGAGAGAGAGAGCAACTGGGGGGGGGAAGAGAGAGAGAGAGAGCGACTGGGGTGGGGGGGGAAGAGAGAGAGAGGGCGACTGGGGGGGGGAAGAGAGAGAGAGAGCGACTGGGGGGGAAGAGAGAGAGAGAGCGACTGCGGGGGGGGAAGAGAGAGAGAGAGCGACTGGGGGGGGAAGAGAGAGAGCGACTGGGGGGGGAAGAGAGAGAATGACTGGGGGGGAAAGAGAGAGAGTGACGGGGGAAGAGAGAGAGCGACTGGGGGGGGGAGAGAGAGAGCGACTGGGGGGGAAGAGAGAGAGCGACTGGGGGGGAAGAGAGAGAGCGACTGGGGGGGAAGAGAGAGAGCGACTGGGGGGAAGAGAGAGAGCGACTGGGGGAAGAGAGAGAGCGACTGGGGGGAAGAGAGAGAGCGACTGGGGGGAAGAGAGAGAGCGACTGGGGGGGAAGAGAGAGAGCGAATGGGGGGAAGAGAGAGAGAGACTGGGGGGAAGAGAGAGAGCGACTGGGGGGGAAGAGAGAGAGCGACTGGGGGGGAGGAGAGAGAGCGACTGGGGGGGAAGAGAGAGAGCGACTGGGGGGGAAGAGAGAGAGCGACTGGGAGGGAAGAGAGAGAGCGACTGGGGGGGAAGAGAGAGAGCGACTGGGGGGGAAGAGAGAGAGCGACGGGGGAAGAGAGAGCGACTGGGGGGATGAGAGAGAGCGACTGGGGGGGAAGAGAGAGAGCGACTGGGGTGGAAGAGAGAGAGCGACTTGGGGGAAGAGAGAGAGCGACTGGGGGGGAAGAGAGAGAGCGACTGGGAGGGAAGAGAGAGAGCGACTGGGGGGGAAGAGAGAGAGCGACTGGGAGGGAAGAGAGAGAGCGACTGGGGGGGAAGAGGGAGAGCGACTGGGGGGGAAGAGAGAGAGCGACGGGGGGGAAGAGAGAGCGACTGGGGGGGAAGAGAGAGAGAGAGCGACTGGGGGGGAAGAGAGAGAGAGAGAGCGACTGGGGGGAAGAGAGAGAGAGAGCGACGGGGGGAAGAGAGAGAGAGCGGCTGGGGGGAAGAGAGAGAGAGAGCGACTGGGGGGGAAGAGAGAGAGCGACTGGGGGGGAAGAGAGAGAGCGACTGGGGGGGGGAAGAGAGATAGCGACTGGGGGGGAAGAGAGAGAGCGACTGGGGGGGAGGAGAGAGAGCGACTGGGGGGGAAGAGAGAGAGCGACTGGGGGGGAAGAGAGAGAGCGACTGGGAGGGAAGAGAGAGAGCGACTGGGGGGAAGAGAGAGAGCGACTGGGGGGGAAGAGAGAGAGCGACGGGGGGAAGAGAGAGCGACTGGGGGGATGAGAGAGCGCGACTGGGGGGCAAGAGAGAGAGCGACTGGGGTGGAAGAGAGAGAGCGACTGGGGGGAAGAGAGAGAGCGACTGGGGGGGAAGAGAGAGAGCGACTGGGAGGGAAGAGAGAGAGTGACTGGGGGGGAAGAGAGAGAGCGACTGGGAGGGAAGAGAGAGAGCGACTGGGGGGGAAGAGAGAGAGCGACTGGGGGGGAAGAGAGAGAGCGACGGGGGGGAAGAGAGAGAGCGACGGGGGGAAGAGAGAGCGACTGGGGGGATGCGAGAGAGCGACTGGGGGGGAAGAGAGAGAGCGACTGGGGTGGAAGAGAGAGAGCGACTGGGGGGAAGAGAGAGAGCGACTGGGGGGGAAGAGAGAGAGCGACTGGGGGGGAAGAGAGAGAGCGACTGGGGGGAAGAGAGAGAGCGACTGGGGGGAAGAGAGAGAGCGACTGGGGGGGAAGAGAGAGAGCGACTGGGGGGAAGAGAGAGAGACAGCGACGGGGGGAAGACAGAGCGCGACTGGGGGGGAAGAGAGAGAGCGACTGGGGGGAAGAGAGAGAGAGAGCGACTGGGGGGGAAGAGAGAGAGAGAGCGACTGGGGGGAAGAGAGAGAGAGAGAGCGACTGGGGGGAAGAGAGAGAGCGAGCGACTGGGGGGAAGAGAGAGAGAGAGCGACTGGGGGGTAAGAGAGAGAGAGACTGGGGGGGAAGAGAGAGAGCGACAGGGGGGGAAGAGAGAGAGAGCGACTGGGGGGGAAGAGAGAGAGAGAGCAACTGGGGGGAAGAGAGAGAGAGAGCGACTGGGGGGGAAGAGAGAGAGCGACTGGGGGGGAAGAGAGAGAGAGACTGGGGGGAAGAGAGAGAGCGACTGGGGGGGGGAAGAGAGAGAGAGAGCGACTGGGGGGAAGAGAGAGAGAGCGACGGGGGGAAGAGAGAGAGTGCGACTGGGGGGAAGAGAGAGAGAGCAACTGGGGGGGAAGAGAGAGAGAGAGTGACTGGGGGGAAGAGAGAGAGAGAGCGACTGGGGGGAAGAGAGAGAGAGAGAGCGACTGGGGGGGAAGAGAGAGAGCGACTGGGGGGGAAGAGAGAGAGAGAGCGACTGGGGGGAAGAGAGAGAGAGCGACGGGGGGGAAGAGAGCAAGAGCGACTGGGGGGGAAGAGAGAGAGAGAGCGACTGGGAGGAAGAGAGAGAGAGAGCGACTGGGGGGGAAGAGAGAGAGCGACTGGGGGGAAGAGAGAGAGAGAGCGACTGGGGGGAAGAGAGAGAGAGCGACTGGGGGGGAAGAGAGAGAGCGACTGGGGTGGAAGAGAGAGAGCGACTGGGGGGAAGAGAGAGAGCGACTGGGGGGGAAGAGTGAGAGCGACGGGGGGGAAGAGAGAGAGCGACTGGGGGGGAAGTGAGAGAGAGAGCGACTGGGGGGGAAGAGAGAGAGAGAGCGACTGGGGGGAAGAGAGAGAGAGAGCGACTGGGGGGGAAGAGAGAGAGCGACTGGGGGGGAAGAGAGAGAGAGACTGGGGGGGAAGAGAGAGAGCGACTGGGGGGGAAGAGAGAGAGAGAGCGACTGGGGGAAGAGAGAGAGAGAGCGACTGGGGGGAAGAGAGAGAGAGCGACGGGGGGAAGAGAGAGAGAGCGACTGGGGGGAAGAGAGAGAGAGCGACTGGGGGGAAGAGAGAGAGAGAGCGACTGGGGGGGAAGAGAGAGAGAGCGACTGGGGGGAAGAGAGAGAGAGAGCGACTGGGGGGGAAGAGAGAGAGAGCGACTGGGGGAAGAGAGAGAGAGAGTGACTGGGGGGGAAGAGAGAGAGAGAGCTACTGGGAGGGAAGAGAGAGAGAGAGCGACGGGGGGAAGAGAGAGAGAGAGCGACTGGGGGGAAGAGAGAGAGAGCGACTGGGGGGGAAGAGAGAGAGAGAGCGACTGGGGGGGAAGAGAGAGAGAGAGCGACTGGGGGGGAAGAGAGAGAGAGAGCGACTGGGGGGGAAGAGAGAGAGAGAGCGACTGGGTGGAAGAGTGAGAGAGAGCGACTGCGGGGGGAAGAGAGAGAGAGAATGACTGGGGGGAAGAGAGAGAGAGAGCGACTGGGGGGGAAAAGAGAGAGAGAGCGACTGGGGTGAAGAGCGAGAGAGAGCGATTGGGGGGAAGAGAGAGAGAGAGCGACGGGAGGAAGAGAGAGAGAGAGCGACTGGGGGGAAGAGAGAGAGAGAGCGACTGGGGGGGAAGAGAGAGAGAGAGCGACTGGGGGGAAGAGAGAGCGCGAGCGACTGGGGGGAAGAGAGAGAGAGAGAGCGACTGGGGGGGAAGAGAGAGAGAGCGACTGGGGGGGGAAGAGAGAGAGAGAGCGACTGGGGGGAAAGAGAGAGAGAGAGAGCGACTGGGGGGGAAGAGAGAGTGCGAGCGACTAGGGGGGAAGAGAGAGAGCGACTGGGGGGGAAGGGAGAGAGCGACTGGGGGGGAAGAGGGAGAGCGACTGGGGGGGAAGAGAGAGAGCGACTGGGGGGGAAGAGAGAGAGTGACTGGGGGAGAAGAGAGAGAGCGACTGGGGGGAAGAGAGAGAGCGACTGGGGGGAAGAGAGAGCGCGACTGGGGGGAAGAGAGAGAGCGACTGGGGGGGAAGAGAGAGAACGACTGGGGGGGAAGGGAGAGAGCGACTGGTGGGGAAGAGAGAGAGCGACTGGGGGGGAAGAGAGAGGGCGACTCGGGGGAAGAGAGAGAGCGACTGGGGGGGAAGAGAGAGAGCGACTGGGGGGAAGAGAGAGAGCGACTGGGGGGAAGAGGGAGAGCGACTGGGGGGAGAGAGAGCGACGGGGGGTAGAGAGAACGACGGGGGGTAGAGAGAGCGACGGGGGGGTAGAGAGAGCGACGGGGGGGTAGAGAGAGCGACGGGGGGTAGAGAGAGCGACGGGGGGAAGAGAGAGAGCGACAGGGGGAAGAGAGAGAGCGACGGGGGGGAAGAGAGAGAGCGACGAGGGGGAAGAGAGAGAGCGAGGGGGGAAGAGAGAGAGCGATGGGGGGAAGAGAGAGAGCGACAGGGGGAAGAGAGAGAGCGACGGGGGGAAGGGAGAGAGCGACGGGGGGAAGAGAGCGAGCGACGGGGGGAAGAGAGAGAGCGACAGGGGGAAGAGAGAGAGCGACGGGGGGGAAGAGAGAGAGCGACGAGGGGGAAGAGAGAGAGCGAGGGGGGAAGAGAGAGAGCGATGGGGGGAAGAGAGAGAGCGACGGGGGGAAGAGAGAGAGTGACGGGGGGGAAGAGAGAGGGCGACAGGGGGGAAGAGAGAGAGCGACGGGGGGAAGAGAGAGAGCGAGGGGGGAAGAGAGAGAGCGACTGGGGGGGAAGAGAGAGAGCGACGGGGGGAAGAGCGAGGGCGACGGGGGGGAAGAGAGAGAGCGAGGGGAGAAGAGAGAGAGCGACTGGGGGGAAGAGAGAGAGCGACGGGGGGAAGAGAGAGAGCGACGGGGGGAAAGAGAGAGAGCGACGGGGGGAAGAGAGAGCGCGACGGGGGAAGAGAGAGAGCGACGGGGGGAAGAGAGAGAGCGACGGGGGGAAGAGAGAGAGCGACGGGGGGAAGAGAGAGAGCGATGGGGGGAAGAGAGAGAGCGACGGGCGGGAAGAGAGAGAGCGACGGGCGGGAAGAGAGAGAGTGACTGGGGGGAAGAGAGAGAGCGACTGGCGGGGGAAGAGAGAGAGTGACTGGGGGCAAGAGAGAGAGCGACTGGGGGGGAAGAGAGAGAGCGACTGGGGGGGAAGAGAGAGACGGTGGTAGAAGAGAGAGAGAGAGGGAAGGAGAGAGGGGGAAGGAGAGAGAGAGAGAGGGAAGGAGAGAGAGAGGGAAGGAGAGAGAGAGAGGGAAGGAGAGAGAGAGAGGAAAGGAGAGAGAGAGAGGGAAGGAGAGAGAGAGGGAAGGAGAGAGAGAGGGAAAGCAAAGGAGGGAGAGAGGGAATGAGAGAGAGAGAGACGGAGACAGAGACAGAGGGAGGGAGAGAGAGAGACAGAGAGGGAAGGAGAGAAAGGGGAAAGAGGTGGGGGAGCAAGGGGTGGGGGAGCAAGGGTTGGGGGAGCAAGGGGTGTGTGGGGGAGAAGGGTGGGATGGGTGGTGGGGGAGAAGGGTGGGGTGGGTGGGGCTGGAGAAGGGTGGGGTGGGTGGGGGGGAGAAGGTTGGGGTGGGTGGGGGGAGAAGGGTGGGGTGGGTGGGGGGGAGAAGGGTGGGGTGGGAGAAGGGTCGGGTGGGTGGGTGGGGTGGGAGAAGGGTGGGGTGGGTGGGGGGGGAGAAGGGTGGGGTGGGTTGGGGCGAGAAGGGTGGGGTGGGTGGGGGGAGAAGGGGTGGGTGGGGTGGGATGTGAGGGTGGGTGGGGTGGGAGGAAGGGGTGGGTGGGGGAGAAAGGGGTGGGGGGGTGGGGTGGGTGGGGGGAAGGGGTTTGGGGGGAAGTGGGAGGTGGGTGTGGGGGGGAAGGGGGTGTGGGGGGGAAGGGGGTGTGGGTGTGTGTGTGGGGGGGGAAGGGGGTGTTGGGGTGTGTGGGGGGGAAGGGGGTGTGGGGGGGAAGGGTGTGTGGGGGGAAGGGTTGTGGGGGGGAATGGGTGTGGGGGGGTGTGGGGGGGAAGGGGGTGTGGGGGGGAAGGTGTGTGGGGGGGTGGGGGGGTGGGGGTGTGTGGGGGGGAAGGGGCTGTGGGGGGAAGGGGGGGTGGTGGGGAAGGTGAGTGGGGGTGTGGAGGGGAAGGGTGGAAAGGGAGGGGGAGAGGGAGGGTAGGGGGGGAGAGGGAGGGTAGGGGGGGAAAGGGATGGGGGGCAAGGGAGGGGGTGAAAGGGAGCAGGGTGAGGGAGGGTAGGGGGGAAAGGAAGTGGGGGGGAAAGGGAGGGGGGGAAAGGGAGCGGGGGGAGCAAGGGGTGGGGAAACATGAAACTTAAAGCACTTATAAAACATTTTTGGTAAATCTTTCTATAACATACACTTTACAACCTCACCAATCTTTTTATTAAAAAAGGGGTCCTCACCTACAGTGTGTTGCATCACAAACAATGGCCGCTGCTTGCTTTTCAGTGGGAAAGATTAGGCCCCGCCCACACAGTCGATTGTCTCGGTCACCAGGACCCGATTTGGAGCACAGAAGCCCCACCTGTGGTGTATGTAACCTGTTCCACCTTAAGAGAACTTAAGCCTGTTCCACCTTAAGAGATGTACTACTTTCTCTGGCTGCTGTATACGTAATACCGGTGGTGACCACCGGTATATAAGCACTGTGCAGTAATATTGTATTTTAGTATAGTCCTGACCTCCAACCAGTAAAGACCTGTTGAACTTTAATCTTGTAGTCTGTGTTAGTAATTACAACTAGAACACACAGACTTAACAGTGGCGACGAGTCCGATTCTTACCCTGCGGCAGTTTATATCCACGGCGGCTTCGTCCACAGAACGGACGTCGAAGAGAGGCTTCCACCCTCATCACCCTGCTGGAAGACACGGCGCGCAGCAGACATCGAGAAACCAGAGTGCAGAAGACATCCTGAACTCGAAACCTCCATCAGCGGCTGTCAGCTATCTTCTTTCTTCCTCGGTGGTGGGTAAGCCGGGCAGCGACGTGACCAGAAAGTCGGCCGCGTTGGCTGTACAGACGGGGAGGGAAGATGGAGGAATAAGGGCGGTGAGATCGATCGCGACCGGAGATAAGGGCCGGGCCGCATTCGGGCTAAAAAGGCGCAGCGTCTGGGGCAACTGAAGGCGCGAGAGCCGCGGTGAAGCAGAGGCAGCGTCGGGGGACGGGTGAAGACCGCCAAGTGCGGGAAAACCGCCATTTTGTAGGCGGAGGACGAAGGCAAGAGCGGGAAGCCGCCATCTTGGATAAAAATTAAAATAAATTAAATTGCAACGATGCCTAAACATGGGAACATTAATACCTTTGATAGCGACATCGAAGATTGGGCCATGTATGTAGAACGCATACAAAATTATTGTAAAGCAAATAAAATTCCAGATGAAGAGAAAGCACTAACATTATTAAACTTAATGGGTGCGAAGACATATGGGCAATTGAAACACCTTTTATCACCAGATGAACCGACGGATAAGACGTTCGAGGAGATTGTTACTGTCCTGAAAAATCATCTAAACCCCACGCCGCTGATGCTAGCGGAACGATTTAAATTTTACAGCAGAAGGCAGCTGAAGGATGAAAGCAATGCTGAATATTTAATGGAATTGCGTAAGCTAGCAAAGTACTGTCAGTTTGGAACGAGACTGACAGAGGCGCTACGAGATAAATTTGTGTGTGGTTTATTAAAAGAAGATACACAAAAGCGACTGCTCGAGGAGAATGAGCTGACGCTTGAGAAAGCGGTCACTATGGCAGCAGCACACAAAGCCGCAGCGAGAGGCACGGCAGTAATGCAGCTACGGTCACCGGAACTCAGTACAAATAAATTGGGTTTGAGTACTGTAAAATGTTATCGTTGTGGAAAGACAACGCACGATCAGAACCAGTGTTGGTTTAAAAACCAAGAATGCAGAACGTGTGGCAGGCTTGGCCACATAGCTAAAGTATGCCGGTCAGGAAAGAAGACCAGCAACAAAAAGTCACCGCAAGGAAAATACGCAAAGGTACACAAGGTGACAAAGAACAGTTTGACCGAACAGAAGTCAGATTCAGACGCTAGCAGTAATGAACTGGATAGCTTAAGAGTACACAACGTTGGTAAGGATGCAGATCTCCAGACAATTTGGGTCACCCTTCAGATAGCAGGAGTCCAAGTAAAGATGGAATTGGACACTGGATCGGCATTGACGGTCATGAATAAGAAAGATTACAAAAGGTTATTCCAACATATTCCCTTACGGGATACGGAGATTATATTGAAAACATACACGGGGCAAAGAGTGTACCCCATCGGAAAGATAGAGGTAAAAGTGGTCCACAAGGGCGAAGAAAGCCAAGTAATGGACTTATATGTGCTACCTGAAGGAGGTCCACCACTACTGGGACGGGAGTGGATTAGGAAAATGAATATGGACTGGCACTCCTTGAAGGCACTAACGGTAGATTCCGGGGAAACAGATGTCAAACCTAAACGATTGTCCAAAATATTGGATGATGCTAAAGAGGTGTTCCAGCAGGGACTGGGAACACTGAGAGGAATTACGGCAAACATCAAGATTGATGAACATGCACACCCAAAATTTTTTAAAGCCAGACCGGTACCCTATGCAATACGACCTACTGTAGAAGCAGAACTGGAAGCGCTAGAACGTTCAGGTGTACTGTCTAAGGTAGATTGGAGTGAGTGGGCTACGCCCATTGTTCCCGTTATGAAACGTCCTTCGAGCAACAAGCCAGGAGAACCAGGGAAGGTTCGCATCTGTGGAGATTTCAAAATCACCGTTAATCCGGTGCTTCACACGGTGCAGTATCCGCTTCCGCGGATTGAGGATATTTTTGCTTCGTTGTCTGGCGGGAAACACTTCACCAAGATAGACCTGGCGCAGGCGTACTTGCAGATGGAGGTTGAAGAAGAGTCACGCCAATACCTCACGATCAACACGCATCGAGGTTTGTACCGGTACAATAGGCTGGTTTTTGGAGTGGCATCGGCTCCAGCAATTTGGCAGAGGGCCATGGAGCAGGTATTACAGGGAATTCCAGGCACACAATGTTACCTGGACGATATTCTGATTACAGGTGATGGTGATGAAGAACACCTCGCAAACTTGGAACTGGTGCTCAACAGACTGAAAGAGTATGGACTTAGAGTTAATCGGCAGAAATGTGAGTTCTTCCAGAAGCGGATCTCGTACTGTGGTCATGTCATTGACCGGGAGGGGCTTCATAAGTCTCCTGACAAGATAGAGGCAGTTGTAAAGGCTCCCGCTCCGGATAATGTCTCTCAGTTGAGGTCGTTTCTAGGATTGATTAACTATTACCATAAATTTCTACCAAATCTATCCACGGTACTGCACCCGCTAAACGCTCTTTTACAGAAGGGGGTACCATGGGAATGGAGCGAAAACTGTAAGAAGGCATTTCGCAAAAGCAAAGAATTGATCACCTCAGAGGAAGTGTTGGCTCACTTCAACCCGACACTGCCTATTCGGTTGGCTTGTGATGCTTCTCCATATGGTATTGGGGCAGTACTCTCACACAAGTTGCCAAATGGCACGGAAAGGCCAGTCGCGTTTGCATCCAGATCATTGACCTCCGCTGAGCGCAACTATGCGCAGATCGATAGGGAGGCTCTCAGCCTTGTATGGGGAGTGAAGAAGTTTAATCATTACCTGCAGGGCCAAAAATTCACACTTCTGACAGACCATCAGCCGTTGGTATCCATTTTTAACCCTAAGAAGTGTGTTTCAGTGATGACAGCACAGCGTCTCCAGAGATGGTCCCTTTTCCTAGGGGCACATCAATATCAAATAGAATTCAAAGGTACGAAGCAGCATGGCAATGCTGATGGGCTGTCGCGCCTGCCACTACCTGAAGAAGAAGAAATGACGAAAGTTGACCCTGTTGAGTTATTTCATTCGACCATCATCGAGTGTTTACCAGTCACCAATGCAAGTATTGAAAGAGAAACCAGGAACGACCCGACACTGTCCAGAGTCTACGAGGTGACAGTGAAAGGATGGCCAACATGTGGTGATCCTCTGTTACCGGCATTCTCGGCAAGGCGAGACCAGCTGTCCGTATGCCATGGTGCTTTGATGTACGGGACAAGAGTGATTATTCCTCCCAAGTTAAGGGAAAGAGTTCTAAAAGGACTGCATGAAGGTCATCTGGGGGGAGTTAAGATGAAAAGTCTTGCTAGGGCTTATGTATGGTGGCCGGGTATTGACCAACAGATAGAGGAGTTGACGAAAAGCTGCGCTGGGTGCCAAAAAGTGCAAAATGCACCTCCGATCGCACCACTACACCCATGGGAATGGCCTTCAGCCCCATGGCAACGCGTACATATTGACTTTGCTGGTCCATTCATGGACTCCATGTTCCTAATTGCGGTGGACGCACATTCCAAATGGCCAGAAGTGATCAAGATGAATACCACTACTTCAGAAAAGACAATTGCGGTGTTAAGAACAATATTCGCAAGGAACGGATTGCCAGAACAGATCTGTTCGGACAACGGACCACAGTTCGTGTCGGAAGAATTCCAAAAATTCTTAAAGAAGAATGGGGTGAAACATTATACCTCTGCCCCATATCATCCGGCGACAAACGGGTTGGCCGAGAGATTTGCCCAAACATTCAAAAAGGCAATAAAGGCCATGAACGATGATCAGATTCCGCTACAGCACAAGGTGGACAATTTCCTAATGGCGTATCGAAACGCCGCTCATGCAGTGACTAACCAAAGTCCTGCCATGATGTTTTATAACAGGAGGTTGCGGTCCAGGTTGGACTTGTTAAAACCAAATGTGCGGAGGGAAGTGGAAAACAAACAGTTCCGGCATATTAATAACAAGACCACTCGAAGTTTCGACGTAGGACAACCAGTGTTGGCAAGGGGCTATGGAAACGAAAAATGGCAGTCCGGAACAATTCGGGCCAGACAAGGACCTCTAATGTACACAGTAGATATTTGGTAACAATGTGATAAGGCGTCATGTGGATCAACTGGTAGAATCGAGAGCAAGGGTCGAACCCATGGTTGCGACAGAGGCAACTGTGGAAGATGTTAATGAACCTGAAGCATCTACCTCGGCAGGGAATGTACCTGAGGATGATAACACCCAATGCATGGGAGACCAACTAGAGGAGTCACCTCAGCAACAGGAATCAGAGACCACTGAAAGGCGTTATCCAAACCGAATCAGAAGGCCTCCTGAGAGACTGAACCTTTGAACTGTTTATACCTGAAGTTATATATGTTATTATGTTATGTTAAATGGGGATATGACTGTTAAGCTAAAAAGGGAGGATTGTGGTGTATGTAACCTGTTCCACCTTAAGAGAACTTAAGCCTGTTCCACCTTAAGAGATGTACTACTTTCTCTGGCTGCTGTATACGTAATACCGGTGGTGACCACCGGTATATAAGCACTGTGTAGTAATATTGTATTTTAGTATAGTCCTGACCTCCAACCAGTAAAGACCCGTTGAACTTTAATCTTGTAGTCTGTGTTAGTAATTACAACTAGAACACACAGACTTAACACCACCCACTCTATGTTCCTGTACTAAGATGGCCGCGCATGCACTCTGTTACACACTGAATCAAAATGGCGTCGCACTGAAACTTTTTGCCCTCCTTGATAAAGATGGCTGCTGTTAACCTGGGGCTGTCAGTAGAAGAACATAAGAACATAAGAAATAGGAGCAGGAGTAGGCCAATCGGCCCCTCGAGCCTGCTCCGCCATTCAATAAGATCATGGCTGATCTGATCCTAACCGCCAATCCACTATCACAGAACCATCTCCTGAATCTAACAGAATTAGACACACGAAATAGGAGCAGGATCAGGCTACCCACAGGGCCATGACCGATCCGAACCTAGACTCATGTCCAAATTCCTGCCCGCTCCCCGTAACCCTTAATTCCCTTTACTTCTAGGAAACTGTCTATTTCTGTTTTAAATTTATGTAATGATGTAGCTTCTACAGCTTTTTGGGGCAGCATATTCCATGGACCTACCACCCTCTGAGTGAAGTAGTTCCTCCTCATCTCAGTTTTGAAAGAGCAGCCCCTTATTCTAAGACTATGCCCCCTAGTTCTAGTTTCACCCATCATCGGGAACATCTTCCCCGCATCCACCCGATCCAACCCCTTCACAATCTTATATGTTTCAATAAGATCGCCTCTCATTCATCTGAACTCCAATGAGTAGAGTCCCAATCTACTCAACCTCTCCTCATATGCCCATCCCCTCATCCCCGGGATTAACCGAGTGAACCTTCTTTGTACTGACTCGAGAGCAAGTATGTCCTTTCTTAAGTATGGACACCAAAACTGTACGCAGTATTCCAGGTGCGGTCTCACCAATACCTTGTACAACTGAAGCAATACCTCCCTATTTTTATATTCTATCCCCCTAGCAATGAAAGCCAACATTCCATTGGCCTTCTTAATCACTTGCTGCACCTGCATACTAACCTTTTGAGTTTCGTGCACCAGGACCCCCAGATCCCTTTGTACTTCAGTACTTTCCAGTTTCTTGCCATTAAGATAATAACTTGCTCTACGATTTTTCCTGCCAAAGTGCATAACCTCACACTTTCCAGTATTGTATTCCATCTGCCAAATCTCTGCCCACTTACTTACCTGTCGATGTCCCCTTGCAGGTTTTTTATGTCCTCCTCACTCACTACTTTCCCTCCCATCTTAGTATCATCTGCAAACTTTGATATGTTACACTCGGTCCCCTCCTCCAAATCGTTAATATAGATTGTAAAGAGTTGGGGACCCAGCACTGACCCCTGCGGAACACCACTAGTTACTGATTGCCAGTCTGAGAATGAACCATTTATCCCAACTCTCTGCCTTCTGTTAGATAGCCAATCCTCTATCCATGCCAGAATATTACCCCCAATCCCGTGATTTTTTATCTTAAGCAATAATCTTTTGTGTGGCACCTTGTCAAATGCCTTTTGGAAGTCTAAATACACTACGTCCACTGGTTCCCCTTTATCCACCCTATACGTTACTTCCTCAAAGAACTCCAGCAAATTTGTCAAACATGACTTCCCCTTCATAAAACCATGCTGACTTTGTCCTATTAAATTATGATTATCCAAATGTCCTGTTACTGTCTCCTTAATAATGGACTCCAAAATTTTACCTACCACAGATGTTAGGCTAACCGGTCAAAAGTTTCCAGCCTTCTGTCTACTGCCCTTTTTAAATAAGGGCGTTACATTAGCAGTTTTCCAGTCTGCCGGGACCTTTGCCGAGTCCAGGGAGTTTTGGAAAATTATTACCAATGCATCCACAATCCCTACCGGCCACTTCCCTCAAGACCCTAGGATGTAAGCCATCAGGTCCAGGTGATTTATTCGCCTTGAGTCCCATTATTTTACCGAGTACCATTTCCTTAGTGATTTTGATCGTGTTTAGCTCCTCCCCCCCTTTAGCCCCCTGTTTGTCCAGTGTTGGGATATTCTTAGTGTCTTCTACTGTAAAGACTGATGTAAAATATTCATTCAGTGTTTTTGCCATCTCCATATTTCCCACCATTAATTTCCCAGTCTCATCCTTTAAGGGACCAACATTTACTTTAGCCACCCTTTTCCACAGCTGCAAACACAGGATCTTCAGATTATTATTCGGGGCTTGCGACCTACCCCAGTTGCTTATGAAGCTTCCCCACCTACTGACCCCGGGAATGGAGCTGAGGCAGCACACCCTCTCCCCTCTGCCAGTGTTTGTCTCTGTCTAGGCCAGGAGCCTGGGACTAGAGTTGCGCTGCTGGCAGTTGGAGAAGCGTAAGCCCCGGGCCTGGAAAAACGGTGAAAGGTAGGAGAATTATGGAGGTTAGAGAAAAGATTTACAAATTAATTAACTTTTTTTAAAAACAATTTGTGTTTTAAAAGCAACTTTTTTTTTGCTGGAAATGTAGATTTGAAAAGAAACACGCAGAAAGCGGGAAAAAGAAATGAAAAGTTTGGAATCAAGATGGCGGCGACTCACCTCGGTTCAGAACGATAAGGCCCTGTGGTAAACCACTGTTATTGTATCCTACTGTTATCGTTATTGCATATTGTTACCTCTGGTTGGCGCTGTGTACCAATGTATGCCTCAGCTGGCTCCGCCCACATGACCAGGTATAAAGGTGGGTGTTTCGGCAACCCACTTCCTTCTTGGAACCAGTTGGCCACGAGAGGAATGCTCTGTTCTTTAGTTAATAAAAACCTCTTCATTACTTTCCTAATTCATCGCCTTTTATGGAGTAATTGATAAGCGTATCAATTTTATTAACTAAAAGTAAAATGTCGACACCTGAACAGCAACAACAGCAGGCGTTGCTGCGAGCCCTCAGACCAGCATGCCTGGACCTCGACCCTCAAGCAGCGGGTTCATCGACCAATTTCGAACACTGGCTGAGCTGCTTTGCATCCTTCCTAGAAGCCTCCGCCGTGACATCGGAGGAGAACAAACTAAAAGTTTTGACCGCCCAGGTGAGCCCTCAAGTATATACACTCATCCGGGACGCTACTACGTACACGGCGGCCCTCGAACTACTAAAAGGGCAATACACGCGCCCAGTGAACACGATTTACGCCAGACACCTCTTGGGATCCCGCAGGCAGCAACCGGGGGAATCGGTAGAGGCATTTTTATGGGCGTTACAGACACTCTGCAGGGACTGCGACTGTAAGGAGGTAACGGCTGCGGGGCACGCAGAGGGACTTACCTGTGATGCCTTCGTTAGGGGCCTCCAGTCCGACTACTCCCGGCAGAGACTGCTCGAAAGCAAGGAGCTCGACCTGAAGACGGCCGTAGCCCTTGCGCTCTCGTTAGATGCGGCCCACCGAAACCTCGAAGCATACTCATGTAACGGCGCCACGCCATGGCCATCGCGACCTTGGGGCATGGGACTGCCGCCCCCGGTACCAACTGCAGCAGCGATGTCCCGAAATCAACCGGGACCGCCGCCCCCGGTACCAACTGCAGCGATGCCCCGTAACCAGGCCCAAAAATGCTATTTCTGTGGCCAGTTAAAACACCCTAGAGCGCGCTGCCCGGCTAAGACCGCTACCTGCTCGGGCTGCGGGAAGAAAGGCCATTACGCCAATGCCTGCAGGGGGAAACCCGCAAACGCCAGCAGCGCCGCGTGCGAACCGTGGGGGCAGCCATCTTATCCGCCATTTTGTGCACCTCTGGCCGCGTGGGGACCTGAATCATGGCCGCCGCCATTTTGTCCGCCGCACTCAACCGCCATTTTGTCTCCGGACTCGACCACCGTCTCGTCGGACGACCATATCGACTCACTAAGCCATACACTGGCCTCCGTTACGCTGGATCAAGCCCTGCCTCATCATCTGTCCAGGTCCATGATGGACATCACGGTAAACGGCCGCGCCACCACTTGCCTATTTGACAGCGGGAGCACAGAGTTTTATTCACCCCGACACGGTACGTAGCCACTCCCTCACGGTCCTGCCAACGCGCCATCGGATTTCTATGGCGTCTAAGTCCCATTCAATGGACGTCGGTGGCTACTGTGTGGTGACCCTTTCGGTTAGGGGCACAGAATATAAAAATTTTAAACTTCTTGTCCTGCCCCGTCTTTGCGCTGCCGTGCTGCTAGGGTTGGATTTTCAGTGCCACCTTAAAAGTGTCACATTAGCATACGGTGGACCCCTCCCCCCACTCACAGTCTGCAACCAACACCTTTTAAATCGCCCGCCGCACACCACTTGCAGCCTTTCCACACTCAAAGTCCCCCCCCTCCCTTGTTCGCTAACCTCACCCGCGACTGTAAACCCATCGCTACCAAGAGCAGGCGGTACAGCGCCGGGGACAGAGCTTTTATTAGCTCTGAGGTGGAGCGGCTCCTGAAGGAGGGCATTATCAAAGGGAGCACCAGCCCCTGGCGAGCCCAGGTTGTAGTCGTTAAAACCACCGATAAACGCCGCCTGGTCATTGACTACAGCCAAACCATAAACCGGTACACTCAGCTGGACGCATACCCACTTCCTCGCATATCTGATATGGTCAATCAGATTGCGCAATACAGAGTATTCTCCACCATTGACCTTAAGTCAGCATACCACCAACTCCCCATCCGCCATGAGGACCACCAGTATACTGCCTTCGAGGCGAACGGCCGCCTCTACCACTTCCTTAGGGTTCCCTTCGGCGTCACCAACGGGGTTTCGGTCTTCCAAAGGGAGATGGACCGGATGGTTGACCAGAACGCGCTGCAGGCCACCTTTCCCTACCTGGATAACGTCACCATCTGCGGCCATGACCAGCAGGACCATGACGTTAATCTAGAAAAATTCCTCCGTACGGCCCAGCGGCTGAACCTAACGTACAATAAGGAGAAATGTATGTTTCGCACCAAACGCCTTGCCATTCTCGGCTGCGTAGTGGAGAACGGAGTCATCGGGCCCGACCCCGACAGAATGTGCCCCCTTATGGAGCTCCCCCTCCCCCACTGCCAAAAAGCACTGAAGAGATGCCTGGGGTTTTTCTCTTACTATGCTCAGTGGGTGCCCCACTATGCGGACAAAGCCAGACCCTTCATCAAATCCACCTCCTTCCCCCTGACACCAGAGGCGTGTGCAGCCTTCACTCTTATCAAGAGCGATATTGCGAAGGCCACAATGCACGCAGTGGATGAGTCCATCCCCTTCCAAGTGGAGAGCGATGCATCCGACTTCGCCCTAGCTGCGACCCTTAACCAGGCGGGGAGACCTGTGGCCTTTTTCTCAAGGACCCTCCAGGGCCCCGAGATTCAACACTCTGTCGAAAAGGAGGCCCAGGCTATTGTGGAAACGGTGCGTCACTGGAGGCATTACCTGGCCGGAAAACGGTTTACCCTGCTCACTGACCAGCGTTCAGTGGCTTTTATGTTCAATAATAAGCAGAGGGGCAAAGTCAAGAACGACAAGATCTTGAGGTGGAGAATTGAACTCTCCACCTACAATTACGATATCTTGTACCGGCCCGGGAAACTCAATGAGCCCCCAGATGCCCTATCACGTGGTACATGCGCCAACGCGCAGGTTAATAGACTGCAGTCCCTCCACAATGACCTCTGCCACCCGGGGGTCACCAGGTTCTTCCATTTCATCAAATCCCGTAACCTGCCCTACTCCATCGAGGAGGTCAGGACCATGACCAGGAACTGCCAAATCTGTGCCGAGTGCAAACCGCATTTTTATAGGCCAGACAGAGCAAGCCTGATCAAGGTCACTCGCGCCTTCGAGCGCCTGAGCGTCGATTTTAAAGGGCCCCTCCCCTCCTCTGACCGCAACGTGTACTTCCTCAACATAATTGATGAGTACTCCCGTTTCCCGTTCGCCATCCCTTGCCCAGACATGACCAGTACCACGGTCATCAAATGTCTGAATGACCTCTTCGCCCTGTTCGGGTTCCCTAGCTATATACATAGCAACAGGGGCTCATCTTTCATGAGCGACGAACTTCATCAGTACCTGCTCGCGAGAGGTATTGCTATGAGCAGGACCACCAGCTACAACCCCCGGGGGAACGGCCAGGTGGAAAGAGAGAACGCGACGGTTTGGAAGGCCGTCCTCTTAGCCTTAAAATCTAAGGGCCTTCCGACCTCTCGCTGGCAGGAGGTCCTCCCTGCGGCGCTCCACTCCATCCGGCCACTGCTTTGTACTGCCACTAATGCCACCTCTCATGAGCAAATGTTAGTTTTCCCCAGGAAGTCCACATCGGGAACCTCGCTACCGACATGGCTGACTTCTCCTGGGCCCGTCCTACTGCGGAGGCACGTGAGGACTCATAAAATGGACCCCCTGGTCGAGAGGGTGAACCTCCTACACACCAACCCCCAGTATGCCTACGTGGCGTACCCAGACGGGCGGGAGGACACGGTCTCCATACGAGACCTCGCACCCTCGGGTGCCCCTGAATTACCACTGTTATCCCCCACCACTTCTCCCAACCCAACCCCTGTAGACGGCATGCCGGAGCCCCAGGACCCTTCGTTGACCACCCAGACACCAGATTCGACGTTGGATACTGCACCACCGCCGCCGCCACCACGATGATCAGGACGTCATACAAGGCCTCCTGATAGACTTACCTACACGAACTTGTAGTGCACTTCAACCCGCCGGACTAAATTTTAAACAAGGGGTGAATGTGGTAAACCACTGTTATTGTATCCTATTGTTATCGTTATTGCATATTGTTACCTCTGGTTGGCGCTGTGTACCAATGCATGCCTCAGCTGGCTCCGCCCACATGACCAGGTATAAAGGTGGGTGTTTCGGCAACCCACTTCCTTCTTGGAACCAGTTGGCCACGAGAGGCATGCTCTGTTCTTTAGTTAATAAAAACCTCTTCATTACTTTCCTAATTCATCGCCTTTTAAGGAGTAATTGATAAGCGTATCAGGCCCGCCCACACACGCACTGATTGGTCGACCGTCAGGTCACCGAAGCGTAGGATTGGTCAATCGTCCCGTCACTCGACTGTAGGAGGGCCCGCCAGCACGCGCCAGGAACCCGCCCCCGCCACGCAGCGATTGGTCGACCGTCGGGTCGCTCGACCGTACGATTGTTCGACCTTAATGTCACTCTATTGCTAATGAGCGGATAATGAGATGCTAATGAGCAGAATTTTGAACGTTTTTTGGATACCGCGGGCGCAATTTTTGCCTCACCGAAACGTAAATACACTTATGACCGTTCCGGAATCGTAAGCTTTCTTTTGATGTAACGCACGTGTAGGTACGCTCTATAACTTTAGAGTGCATAGCCGGACAGACACACCGAAGGACAGACAGACAGACAGACAGATGTATCCGTTTATATATATAGATAGAAGAAGACTAGCTGGAGTGCCCGGCGGTGCCGAGGCTTTTTCGAGGGCATGTTGTTGTTGGAAGAGAGAGAGAGAGCGACTGGGGGGGGAGAAGAGAGAGAGAGAGTGACTGGGGGGGGGAAGAGAGAGAGAGAGCGACTGGCGGGGGGGGAAGAGAGAGAGAGAGCGACTGGGGGGGAAGAGAGAGAGAGAGTGACTGGGGGGGCGGGGAAGAGAGAGAGAGAGCGACTGGGGGGGGGAAAGAGAGAGAGCGACTGGGGGGGAAGAGAGAGAATGACTGGGGGGGAAGAGAGAGAGCGACTGGGGGGAAGAGAGAGAGCGACTGGGGGGAAGAGAGAGAGCGACTGGGGGGGAAGAGAGAGAGCGACTGGGGGGGAAGAGAGAGAGCGACGGGGGGGTAGAGAGAGCGACGGGGGGGGTAGAGAGAGTGACGGGGGTAGAGAGAGCGATGGGGGGAAGAGAGAGAGCGGCGGGGGGAAGAGAGAGAGCGACGGGGAAGAGAGAGTGCGACGGGGGGAAGAGAGAGAGCGACGGGGGGGAAGAGAGAGAGCGACGGGGGGGAAGAGAGAGAGCGACGGGGGGAAGAGAGAGAGCGACAGGGGGAAGAGAGAGAGCGACAGGGGGGAAGAGAGAGAGCGACGGGGGGAAGAGAGAGAGCGACAGGGGGAAGAGAGAGAGCGACGGGGGGAAGAGAGAGAGCGACGGGGGGGAAGAGAGAGAGTGACGGGGGGAAGAGAGAGAGCGACGGGGGGAAGAGAGAGAGCGACGGGGGGGAAGAGAGAGAGCGACGGGGGGAAGAGAGAGAGCGATGGGGGGGAAGAGAGAGAGCGATGGGGGGAAGAGAGAGAGCGACGGGGGGGAAGAGAGAGAGCGACGGGGGGAAGAGAGAGACGGTGGTAGAAGAGAGAGAGAGAGGGAAGGAGAGAGAGTGAAGGAGAGCGAGAGGGAAGGAGAGAGAGAGAGGGAAGGAGAGAGAGAGAGAGGGAAGGAGAGAGCGAGGGAAGGAGAGAGAGAGAGGGAAGGAGAGAGAGAGGGAAGGAGAGAGAGAGAGAGGGAAGGAGAGAGAGAGAGGGAAGGAGAGAGAGAGGGAAGGAGAGAGAGAGGGAAAGCAAAGGAGGGAGAGAGGGAATGAGAGAGAGAGAGACGGAGACAGAGACAGAGGGAGGGAGAGAGAGAGACAGAGAGGGAAGGAGAGAAAGGGGAAAGAGTTGGTCGAGCAAGGGGTGGGGGAGCAAGGGGTGGGGGAGCAAGGGGTGGGGGAGCAACGGGTGTGTGGGGGAGAAGGGTGGGGTGGGGGGGAGAAGGGTGGGGTGGGGGGGAGAAGGGTGGGGTGGGTGGGGGGGAGAATGGTGGGGTGGGTGGGGGGGGAATGGTGGAAAGGGAGGGGGGAGAGGGAGGGTAGGGGGGGAGAGGGAGGGTAGGGGGGAACAATCTACAGCACCCGGCCTCACCCTATATGAATCCAAGGTTAAATTCCTCCTCTGTGCAGATGACCTGGTTCTGCTGTCACCAACTAAGGAGGGTCTGCAGCCGAACCTGGATTTGCTGGAGTCGTACTGCCAGACCTGGGCCCTGACAATAAATCCCCCAAAAACCAAAGTCCTTGTGTTCCAGCAAAGATCCAGACATCAGGGACCCAAAATAAATTTCACACTAGGAACAACCAAAATTGAACAAACCACTAACTACACATACTTGGGCTTAAAAATCAGTTCTACGGGAAATTTCCATCTGGCTGTGAATGAACTGAAAGAGAAAGCAAGAAGGGCTTTCTATGCCATTAAAAAATCAATCCAAATAGAAATCCCAATTAACATTTGGCTCAAAATTTTCAAATCAGTAATTGAACCAATTGCACTATATGGCAGTGAGGTGTGGGGACCGCTAACACAACAAGAATTTGCAAAATGGGACAAACACCCAATTGAGATCCTACATGCAGAATTCTGTAAAAGTATCCTCCGGACTCAAAGGAAAACCGTAAACAATGCATGCAGGGCAGAACTAGGCCAATATCCATTAATAATCACTATCCAAAAAAGAGCCACCAAATTTTGGAAACACCTAGAAATGAGCAACCCCCAATGCTATCATTACGAAGCCCTGAAATGCCAAGAGAGGACCATAAAGAAGAATACCCTCAGTCAACTAGTCCTGGGACTCAGTGAAGTAACTACTAACACTACTAACAATAACCAGCCCCAGGACAGTGACAGGGCAACACAAAGAATTCGACCCAACGCAATCGTCGCTAAGCAAAAGGAAAAATATCTGTCATATTGGGCAGAAACAACAAAAACCCAAAGCAAACTCAATTGCTACTTGGCCCTAAACAGACAATACAACATGGCTGATTACCTGACCATGGTAAAGGATAGCAAACTGAGAAAAACCTTGACAATGTACAGACTTAGTGAACATAGCCTGGCGATCGAAAAAGGTAGACACAGGCAGACCCGGCTACCAAGAGAGGACAGGATATGCTCTCACGGCAGTCAGGGAGTGGTGGAGACAGAGATGCACTTCCTCACAGCTTGTAGAAAATATCAGGGCATAAGGGAGAATTTCTACCCAAAATTCACAAAAATATGCCCGGAATTGAGAAATCTGAATGACGACCAAAAACTCCCATACCTACTAGGGGAAGAGAGAAATTGTGTAACATTAGCGGCACACTATGTTACAGCTTGCCATAAACAGAGGGACAACCACTAAATATAAGAAAAGAGTATATACAAATTATATGAATGTATATTTATACACTCAGGGATATATCTGTTTATACACTGTATGGATAGATCTGTATTTTTGTGTACAACCATGAATGATTTTCGATGCTTTGGCAACATAAGATGTACCTTGTCATCATGCCAATAAAGCGATTTGAATTGAATTGAAATTGAAAGGTGGGGGGGGGAAAGGGAGCGGGGAGAAGGAGGATAGGGGGGAAAGGAAGTGGGGGGAAAAGGGAGGGGGGAAGGGAGCGGGGGGAGCAAGGGGTGGGGAAACATGAAACTTAAAGTACTTATAAAACATTTTTGGTAAATCTTTCTATAACATACACTTTACAACCTCGCCAATCTTTTTATTAAAAAAGGGGTCCTCACCTACAGTGTATTGTATCACAAACAATGGCTGCTGCTTGCTTTTCAGTTGGAAAGATTAGGCCCCGCCCACACAGTCGATTGTCTCGGTCACCAGGACCCGATTTGGAGCACAGAAGCCCCACCCACTCTATGTTCCTGTACTAAGATGGCCGCGCATGCACTCTGTTACACACTGAATCAAAATGGCGTCGCACTGAAACTTTTCGCCCTCCTTGACAAAGATGGCTGCTGTTAACCTGGGGCTGTCAGTAGAAGAAATTTCCTCAGCTGCAAACACAGGATCTTCAGATTATTATTCGGGGCTTGCGACCTACCCCAGTTGCTTATGAAGCCTCCCCACCTACTGACCCCGGGAATGGAGCTGAGGCAGCACACCCTCTCCCCTCTGCCAGTGTTTGTCTCTGTCTAGGCCAGGAGCCTGGGACTAGAGTTGCGCTGCTGGCAGTTGGAGAAGCCTAAGCCCCGGGCCTGGAAAAATGGTGAAAGGTAGGAGAATTATGGAGGTTAGAGAAAAGATTTACAAATTAATTAACTTTTTTTAAAAACAATTTGTGTTTTAAAAGCAACTTTTTTTTTGCTGGAAATGTAGATTTGAAAAGAAACACGCAGAAAGCGGGAAAAAGAAATGAAAAGTTTGGAATCAAGATGGCGGCGACTCACCTCGGTTCAGAACGATAAGGCCCGCCCACACACGCATTGGTCGACCGTCAGGTCACCGAAGCGTAGGATTGGTCAATCGTCCCGTCACTCGACTGTAGGAGGGCCCGGCCGCACGCGCCAGGAACCCGGCGTACGATTGGTCGACCTCGAGGTCACTCTATCGCTAATGAGCAGATAATGAGATGCTAATGAGCGGAATTTTGAAAGTCTTTTGGATACCGCGGGCGCAATTCTTGCCCGGCCGAAACGTCAATATGCTTACGACTGTTTTGGAACGGTAAGCTTTCTTTTGACGTAACGCACGCGTACTTACGTTCTATAACTTTCGAGTGCATAGCCGGACAGACGCACACCGAAGGACAGACAGACAGACAGATAGACAGACAGACAGATAGACAGACAGACAGATGTATCCGTTTATATATATAGACTAGCTGGAGAGCCCGGCGGTGCCGAGGCTTTTTCAAGGGCATGTTGTTGTTGGAAGAGAGAGAGTGAGCGACTGGGGGGAAGAGAGAGTGCGACGGGGGGAAGAGAGAGAGCGACTGGGGGGAAGAGAGAGAGCGACTGGGGGGAAGAGAGAGAGCGACTGGGGGAAGAGAGAGAGCGACTGGGGGGAAGAGAGAGAGCGACTGGGGGAAGAGAGAGAGCGACTGGGGGGAAGAGAGAGAGCGACTGGGGGGAAGAGAGAGAGCGACTGGGGGGAAGAGAGAGAGCGACTGGGGGGAAGAGAGAGAGAGAGCGACTGGGGGAAGAGAGAGAGAGAGCGACTGGGGGGAAGAGAATATAAACTGGCAGACTACCTCACGACCATCAGAGACACAAAACAGAGACAGACCCTCACCAGGTACAGACTAAGCGACCACCAACTGGAAATTGAAAAAGGCAGATACAAGAAATCCTGGCAGCCTAGAGAGAATAGAATATGCGATCAATGTCTGGCTGGCGAGGTTGAAACAGAAATGCATTTCCTCCTAAAATGCGAAAAATTCAACACATCAAGAAACATATTATTCAACAAGCTAAGCCAAACAACCCCAGATTTCAAGGAATTGGATGATCTGTCAAAATTGAGATTAGTCCTAGGAGAAGGAGACAGACCATACCTTGGGGCCAAATATGTAACAACATGTCACAACCTGAGGACTGTTTAAAATTAAGACTGTTTAAAATTAATATTGAACGTACCAAATGAAGTAGAAAGACTGTTTAAAATTAATATTGTTTAAAAGTAATATTGTATATACCCAACAAATGTCAAATCGATTGACACCTACAGAATGTTGGAAAACTGTACCTTTTTGCTATGTAAGCTTTGGCAATATGGTTCTCTGTAAACTTTCATGCCAATAAAGCATTTGAACTGAACTGAACTGAACTGAGAGAGCAACTGGAGGGAAGAGAGAGAGAGCGACTGGGGGTAAGAGAGAGAGAGAGAGCGACTGGGGGGAAGAGAGAGAGAGAGAGCGACTGGGGGGAAGAGAGAGAGAGACAGCGACAGGGGGGAAGAGAGAGAGAGAGAGCAACCGGGGGGAAGAGAGAGAGAGCGACTGGGGGGAAGAGAGAGAGAGAGCGACTGGGGGCGGAGAGAGAGAGAGCGACTGGGGGAAGAGAGAGAGAGAGCGACTGGGGAAGAGAGAGAGAGAGCGACTGGGGGGAAGAGAGAGAGCGATTGGGGGGAAGAGAGAGAGCGACTGGGGGGAAGAGAGAGAGCGACTGGGGGGAAGAGAGAGAGATAGCGACTGGGGGGAAGAGAGAGAGAGAGTGACTGGGGGAAGAGAGAGAGAGAGCGACTGGGGGAAGAGAGAGAGAGAGCGACTGGGGGAAGAGAGAGAGAGAGCGACTGGGGGGAAGAGAGCGAGCGATTGGGGGGAAGAGAGAGAGCGACTGGGGGGAAGAGAGAGAGTGACTAGGGGGAAGAGAGAGAGTGACTGGGGGGAAGAGAGAGAGCGACGGGGGAAGAGAGAGAGCGACTGGGGGGAAGAGAGAGAGCGACTGGGAGGAAGAGAGAGAGCGACTGGGGGGAAGAGAGAGAGCGACTGGGGGGGAAGAGAGAGAGCGACTGGGGGGGAAGAGAGAGAGCGACGGGGGGGTAGAGAGAGCGACGGGGGTAGAGAGAGCGACGGGGGGGAAGAGAGAGAGCGACGGGGGGGAAGAGAGAGCGCGACGGGGGGAAGACAGAGAGCGACGGGGGAAGAGAGAGAGCGACGGGGGGAAGAGAGAGAGCGACGGGGGGAAGAGAGAGCGCGACGGGGGGAAGAGAGAGAGCGACGGGAGGAAGAGAGAGAGCGACGGGGGGAAGAGAGAGAGCGACGGGGGGAAGAGAGAGAGCGACGGGGGGAAGAGAGAGTGCGACGGGGGGAAGAGAGAGAGCGACGGGGGGAAGAGAGAGAGCGACGGGGGAAGAGAGAGAGCGGCGGGGGGAAGAGAGAGAGCGACGGGGGGAAGAGAGAGAGCGACGGGGGGAAGAGAGAGAGCGACGGGGGGAAGAGAGAAAACGACGGGGGAAGAGAAAGAGCGACGGGGGGAAGAGAGAGAGCGACGGGGGGAAGAGAGAGAGCGACGGGGGGAAGAGAGAGAGCGACGGGGGGAAGAGAGAGAGCGACGGGGGGGAAGAGAGAGAGCGACGGGGGGAAGAGAGAGAGCGACGGGGGGGAAGAGAGAGAGCGACGGGGGGAAGAGAGAGTGCGACGGGGGGAAGAGAGAGAGCGACGGGGGGAAGAGAGAGTGCGACGGGGGGAAGAGAGAGAGCGACGGGGGGAAGAGAGAGAGCGACGGGGGGAAGAGAGAGAGCGGCGGGGGGAAGAGAGAGAGCGACGGGGGGAAGAGAGAGAGCGACGGGGGGAAGAGAGAGAGCGACGGGGGGAAGAGAGAGAACGACGGGGGAAGAGAAAGAGCGACGGGGGGAAGAGAGAGAGCGACGGGGGGAAGAGAGAGAGCGACGGGGGGAAGAGAGAGAGCGACGGGGGGAAGAGAGAGAGCGACGGGGGGGAAGAGAGAGAGCGACGGGGGGAAGAGAGAGCGCGACGGGGGGGAAGAGAGAGAGCGACGGGGGGAAGAGATAGTGCGACGGGGGGAAGAGAGAGAGCGACGGGGGGAAGAGAGAGAGCGACAGGGGGAAGAGAGAGAGCGGCGGGGGAAGAGAGAGAGCGACGGGGGGAAGAGAGAGAGCGACGGGGGGAAGAGAGAGAGCGACGGGGGGAAGAGAGAGAACGACGGGGGAAGAGAAAGAGCGACGGGGGGAAGAGAGAGAGCGACGGGGGGAAGAGAGAGAGCGACGGGGGGAAGAGAGAGAGCGACGGGGGAAGAGAGAGAGCGACGGGGGGGAAGAGAGAGAGCGACGGGGGGAAGAGAGAGAGCGACGGGGGGAAGAGAGAGCGACGGGGGCAGAGAGAGAGCGACGGGGGGGAAGAGAGAGAGCGACGGGGGGAAGAGAGAGAGCGACGGGGGGGAAGAGAGAGACGGTGGTAGAAGAGAGAGAGAGAGGGAAGGAGAGAGAGTGAAGGAGAGCGAGAGGGAAGGAGAGAGAGAGGGATGGAGAGAGAGAGAGAGGGAAGGAGAGAGAGAGAGAGGGAAGGAGAGAGAGAGAGTGAAGGGTGGGGTGGGTGGGGGGGAGAATGGTGGGGTGGGTGGGGGGGAGAAGGGTGGAGTGGGAGAAGGGTCGGGTGGGTGGGTGGGGTGGGAGAAGGGTGGGGTGGGTGTGGGGGAGAAGAGTGGGGTGTGTGGGGGGGGAGAAGGGTGGGGTGGGGTGGGTGGGGGGAGAAGGGTGGGGTGGGTGGGGGGGAGAAGGGTGGTGTGGGAGAATGGTGGGGTGGGTGGGGGGGAGAAGGGTGGAGTGGGAGAAGGGTCGGGTGGGTGGGTGGGGTGGGAGAAGGGTGGGGTGGGTGGGGGGGAGAAGGGTGGGGTGTGTGGGGGGGGAGAAGGGTGGGGTGGGGTGGGTGGGGGGGAGAAGGGTGGGTTGGGTGCGGGGGAGAAGGGGTGGGTGGGGTGGGATGGGAGGGTGGGTGGGGTGGGAGAAAGGGGTGGGTGGGGGGGAGGGGTGGGTGGGGGGAAGGGGGGAAGTGGGAGGTGGGTGTGGGGGGGAAAGGGGTTGTGGGGGAAGGGGGTGTGGGGGTGTGTGTGGGGGGGGAGGGGGTGTGGGTGGGTGTGGGAGGGGGTGTGGGGGTGGAAGGGGTGTGGGGGTGAAGGGGTGTGGGGGGAAGGGGTGTGGGGGGGAGGGGGTGTGGGGGGTGTGTGGGGGGAAAGGGGGTGTGGGGGGGAATGGGTGTGGGGGGGAGGGGTTGTGGGGCTGTGTGGGGGGGAAGGGGCTGTGGGGGAGAAGGGTGGGGGTGGGGGGGAGGGGGTGTGGGGGGGGAATGGTGGAAAGGGAGGGGGGAGAGGGAGGGTAGGGGGGGAGAGGGAGGGTGGGGGGGGAACAATCTACAGCACCCGGCCTCACCCTATATGAATCCAAGGTTAAATTCCTCCTCTGTGCAGATGACCTGGTTCTGCTGTCACCAACTAAGGAGGGTCTACAGCCGAACCTGGATTTGCTGGAGTCGTACTGCCAGACCTGGGCCCTGACAATAAATCCCCCAAAAACCAAAGTCCTTGTGTTCCAGCAAAGATCCAGACATCAGGGACCCAAAATAAATTTCACACTAGGAACAACCAAAATTGAACAAACCACTAACTACACATACTTGGGCTTAAAAATCAGTTCTGCGGGAAATTTCCATCTGGCTGTGAATGAACTGAAAGAGAAAGCAAGAAGGGCTTTCTATGCCATTAAAAAATCAATCCAAATAGAAATCCCAATTAGCATTTGGCTCAAAATTTTCAAATCAGTAATTGAACCAATTGCACTCTATGGCAGTGAGGTGTGGGGACCGCTAACACAACAAGAATTTGCAAAATGGGACAAACACCCAATTGAGATCCTACATGCAGAATTCTGTAAAAGTATCCTCCGGACTCAAAGGAAAACCGTAAACAATGCATGCAGGGCAGAACTAGGCCAATATCCATTAATAATCACTATCCAAAAAAGAGCCACCAAATTTTGGAAACACCTAGAAATTAGCAACCCCCAATGCTATCATTACGAAGCCCTGAAATGCCAAGAGAGGACCATAAAGAAGAATACCCTCAGTCAACTAGTCCTGGGACTCAGTGAAGTAACTACTAACACTACTAACAATAACCAGCCCCAGGACAGTGACAGGGTAACACAAAGAATTCGACCCAACGCAATCGTCGCTAAGCAAAAGGAAAAATATCTGTCATATTGGGCAGAAACAACAAAAACCCAAAGCAAACTCAATTGCTACTTGGCCCTAAACAGACAATACAACATGGCTGATTACCTGACCATGGTAAAGGATAGCAAACTGAGAAAAACCTTGACAATGTACAGACTTAGTGAACATAGCCTGGCGATCGAAAAAGGTAGACACAGGCAGACCCGGCTACCAAGAGAGGACAGGATATGCTCTCACGGCAGTCAGGGAGTGGTGGAGACAGAGATGCACTTCCTCACAGCTTGTAGAAAATATCAGGGCATAAGGGAGAATTTCTACCCAAAATTCACAAAAATATGCCCGGAATTGAGAAATCTGAATGACGACCAAAAACTCCCATACCTACTAGGGGAAGAGAGAAATTGTGTAACATTAGCGGCACACTATGTTACAGCTTGCCATAAACAGAGGGACAACCACTAAATATAAGAAAAGAGTATATACAAATTATATGAATGTATATTTATACACTCAGGGATATATCTGTTTATACACTGTATGGATAGATCTGTATTTTTGTGTACAACCATGAATGATTTTCGATGCTTTGGCAACATAAGATGTACCTTGTCATCATGCCAATAAAGCGATTTGAATTGAATTGAAATTGAAAGGTGGGGGGGGGGAAAGGGAGCAGGGAGAGGGAGGATGGGGGGAAAGGAAGTGGGGGGAAAAGGGAGGGGGGAAAGGGAGCGGGGGGAGCAAGGGGTGGGGAAACATGAAACTTAAAGTACTTATAAAACATTTTTGGTAAATCTTTCTATAACATACACTTTACAACCTCACCAATCTTTTTATTAAAAAAGGGGTCCTCACCTACAGTGTGTTGTATCACAAACAATGGCTGCTGCTTGCTTTTCAGTTGGAAAGATTAGGCCCCGCCCACACAGTCGATTGTCTCGGTCACCAGGACCCGATTTGGAGCACAGAAGCCCCACCCACTCTATGTTCCTGTACTAAGATGGCCGCGCATGCACTCTGTTACACACTGAATCAAAATGGCGTCGCACTGAAACTTTTTGCCCTCCTTGACAAAGATGGCTGCTGTTAACCTGGGGCTGTCAGTAGAAGAAATTTCCTCAGCTGCAAACACAGGATCTTCAGATTATTATTCGGGGCTTGTGACCTACCCCAGTTGCTTATGAAGCCTCCCCACCTACTGACCCCGGGAATGGAGCTGAGGCAGCACACCCTCTCCCCTCTGCCAGTGTTTGTCTCTGTCTAGGCCAGGAGCCTGGGACTAGAGTTGCGCTGCTGGCAGTTGGAGAAGCCTAAGCCCCGGGCCTGGAAAAACGGTGAAAGGTAGGAGAATTATGGAGGTTAGAGAAAAGATTTACAAATTAATTAACTTTTTTTAAAAACAATTTGTGTTTTAAAAGAAACTTTTTTTTTGCTCGAATTGTAGATTTGAAAAGAAACACGCAGAAAGCGGGAAAAAGAAATGAAAAGTTTGGAATCAAGATGGCGGCGACTCACCTCGGTTCAGAACGATAAGGCCCGCCCACACACGCATTGGTCGACCGTCAGGTCACCGAAGCGTAGGATTGGTCAATCGTCCCGTCACTCGACTGTAGGAGGGCCCGGCCGCACGCGCCAGGAACCCGGCGTACGATTGGTCGACCTCGAGGTCACTCTATCGCTAATGAGCAGATAATGAGATGCTAATGAGCGGAATTTTGAAAGTTTTTTGGATACCGCGGGCGCAATTTTTGTCCGGCCGAAACGTCAATACGCTTACGACTGTTTTGGAACGGTAAGCTTTCTTTTGACGTAACGCACGCATAGTTACGCTCTATAACTTTCGAGTGCATAGCCGGACAGACGCACACCGAAGGACAGACAGATAGACAGATAGACAGACAGACAGATAGACAGACAGACAGATAGACAGACAGACAGATGTATCCGTTTATATATATAGACTAGCTGGAGAGCCCGGCGGTGCCGAGGCTTTTTCGAGGGCATGTTGTTGTTGGAAGAGAGAGAGTGAGCAACTGGGGGGAAGAGAGAGTGCGACGGGGGGAAGAGAGAGAGCGACGGGGGGAAGAGAGAGAGCGACTGGGGGGAAGAGAGAGAGCGACTGGGGGGAAGAGAGAGAGCGACTGGGGGGAAGAGAGAGAGCGACTGGGGGGTAGAGAGAGAGCGACTGGGGTGAAGAGAGAGAGCGACTGGGGGGAAGAGAGAGAGAGCGACTGGGGGAAGAGAGAGAGAGAGCGACTGGGGGGAAGAGAGACAGAGAGCAACTGGAGGGAAGAGAGAGAGAGCGACTGGGGGGAAGAGAGAGAGAGACAGCGACTGGGGGGAAGAGAGAGAGAGACAGCGACAGGGGGGAAGAGAGAGAGAGAGAGCGACCGGGGGGAAGAGAGAGAGAGGGCGACTGGGGGGAAGAGAGAGAGAGAGCGACTGGGGGAAGAGAGAGAGAGAACGACTGGGGGAAGAGAGAGAGAGAGCGACTGGGGGGAAGAGAGAGAGCGATTGGGGGGAAGAGAGAGAGCGACTGGGGGGAAGAGAGAGAGTGACTGGGGGGAAGAGAGAGAGAGACAGCGACTGGGGGGAAGAGAGAGAGAGACAGCGACAGGGGGGAAGAGAGAGAGAGAGAGCGACCGGGGGGAAGAGAGAGAGAGGGCGACTGGGGGGAAGAGAGAGAGAGAGCGACTGGGGGAAGAGAGAGAGAGAACGACTGGGGGAAGAGAGAGAGAGAGCGACTGGGGGGAAGAGAGAGAGCGATTGGGGGGGAAGAGAGAGAGCGATTGGGGGGAAGAGAGAGAGTGACTGGGGGGAAGAGAGAGAGAGAGCGACTGGGGGGAAGAGAGAGAGAGAGCGACTGGGGAAGAGAGAGAGAGAGCGACTGGGGGAAGAGAGAGAGAGAGCGACTGGGGGAAGAGAGAGAGAGAGCGATTGGGGGGAAGAGAGAGAGCGACTGGGGGGAAGAGAGAGAGCGACTGGGTGGAAGAGAGAGAGTGACTGGGGGGAAGAGAGAGAGCGACGGGGGAAGAGAGAGAGCGACTTGGGGGAAGAGAGAGAGCGACTGGCGGGGAAGAGACAGAGTGACTGGGGGGAAGAGAGAGAGCGACTGGGGGGAAGAGAGAGAGCGACTGGGGGGAAGAGAGGGCGACTGGGGGGAAGAAAGAGAGTGACTGGGGGTAGAGAGACCGACTGGGGGGAAGAGAGAGAGCGACTGAGGGGAAGAGAGAGAGCGACTGGGGGGAAGAGAGAGAGCGACTGGGGGGAAGAGAGGGAGCGACTGGGGGAAGAGGGAGAGCAACTGGGGGAAGAGAGAGAGCGACTGGGGGGAAGAGAGAGAGCGACTGGGGGGAAGAGAGAGAGCGACTGGGGGGAAGAGAGAGAGCGACTGGGGGCAAGAGTGAGAGCGACTGGGGGCAAGAGAGAGAGCGACTGGGGGGAAGAGAGAGAGCGACTGGAGGGAAGAGAGAGAGCGACTGGAGGGAAGAGAGAGAGCGACTGGGGGGAAGAGAGAGAGCGACTGGGGGGAAGAGAGAGAGCAACTGGGGGGAAGAGAGAGAGCGACTGGGGGAAGAGAGAGAGCGACTGGGGGGAAGGGGGGAAGGCGGGGGGAAGGGGGGACGGAGGGGGGGTGGTGAGGGGGAGGGGGGAGGGGCAGGGAGGGGGGGAGGAGAGGGGGGAAGGGGAAGGGGAAGGGGGGGAGGGAAAGGGTGTGATGGGAGGGGGGAGGGGAAGGGGGGAGAAGTGGAAGGGGAAGGGGGAGAGGAGGAAGGGGAGGGGGGAGAGGAGGGGGGAAGGGGGGAGGAGGGGGAGGGCGGAGGGGAGGGGGAGAGGGGGAGTCCCCGAGCCCCCCCCTCCGATCTAATGATGTCCCGCCCCCCGATCTCCCGCCCTCCCGATCTCCCGATGTCCCTTCCCCCGATCTCCCGATGTCCTGCCCCGCGATCTCCCTATGTCCCGCCCCCCGATCTCCCTTCCCCTGATCTCCCGATGTCCTGCCCCCCGATCTCCCGATGTCCCGCCCCCCGATCTCCCTATGTCCCGCCCCCCGATCTCCCGATGTCCCGCCCCCGATCTCCCGATGTCCCGCCCCCGGATCTCCCGAAGTCCCGCCCCCGCGATCTCCCGATGTCCTGCCCCCGCATCTCCCGATGTACCGCCCCCCGATCTCCCGATGTCCCGAGCCCCGCCCCCCGCCCTCCCGAGCACTGGCCTCCTGCTCTCCGGAGCCCCACCCTCCCGCTCTCCCGAGCTCCGCCTTCCCGAGCCCCGCTCCCCGCCCGAGCCGGCTTCAAGACCAGAGAGACGCCGCCGCGCAACCTACCGCGTGAGGCCCGGCTGGACTCAAGTCGCACTCCGGGCAGAAGATGACGAGGACGCTGACTCCCGCCCGCCTTTACTAAGATGGCGGCGGTGGCGACGCTCGGCTGAGGCCCGCCCTCTCCAGCCTTCACAAAGATGGCGGCGATTGCTGGCCTTTTGTCGATCGCGACGGGAGGCGCCTAGCTCGGGCGTGGCTGGTCAACAGACGCCCAGGCTTTGAGGCCTGGAAAAACGGTGAAAGGTAGGAGAATTATTTAGGTTAGAGAAAAGATTTACAAATTAATTAACTTTTTTTAAAAACAATTTGTCTTTTAAAAGCAACTTTTTTTTTGCTGGAAATGTAGATTTGAAAAGAAACACGCAGAAAGCGGGAAAAAGAAATGAAAATTTTGGAATCAAGATGGCAGTGACTCACCTCGGTTCAGAACGATAAGGCCCGCCCACACACGCACCGATTGGTCGACCGTCAGGTCACCGAAGCGTAGGATTGGTCAATCGTCCCGTCACTCGACTGTAGGAGGGCCCGCCCGCACGCGCCAGGAACACGGCGTACGATTGGTCGACCTCGAGGTCACTCTATTGCTAATGAGCGGATAATGAGATGCTAATGAGCGGAATGTTGAACGTTTTTTGGATACCGCGGGCGCAATTTTTGTCCGGCCGAAACGTAAATACGCTTACGACCGTTTTGGAATGGTAAGCTTTCTTTTGATGTTACGCACGCGTAGGTACGCTCTATAACTTTCGAGTGTATAGCCAGACAGACGCACACCGAAGGACAGACAGACAGGCAGACAGACAAATGTATGGTAAGCTTTCTTTTGATGTTACGCACGCGTAGGTACGCTCTATAACTTTCGAGCGCATAGCCGGACAGACGCACATGTGAGGACAGACAGAAGGACACCAAAACGGTGGTAAGCGTATTTACGTTTCGGCCGGACAAAAATCGCGCCCGCGGTATCCGAAAAACGTTCAAAATTCCGCTCATTAGCATCTCATTATCCGCTCATTAGCGACAGAGTGACCTCGAGGTCGACCGATCGTACGCCGGGTTCCTGGCGCGTGCGGCCGGACCCTCCTGCGGTCGAGTGACGGGACGATTGACCAATCCTACGCTTTGGTGACCTGACGGTCGACCAATCGGTGCGTGTGTGGGCGGGCCTTATCGTTCTGAACCGAGGTGAGTCGCCGCCATCGTGATTCCAAGCTTTTCCTTTCTTTTTCCCGCTTTCTGCGTCTTTCAAAAAAACGTTGCTTTTAAAAAAAGTTTATTACTTTCTAAATCTTTTATCTAATCTCATTAATTTTCCTACCTTTCCTCGTTTTTCCAGGTAGGCCTCGAAGCCTCGGCCTCTCCTCCGCACCCACGCCCGAGCTTGGCACCTCCCGGCCCCAGTCAACAAGCGGCCCCCGATCGCCGCCATCTTTGTGAAGGCTGGAGGGGCGGGCCTCAGCCGAGCGCCGCTACCTTAGTAAAGGGTGCGCGTGCAGCAGGAACAGCTCAGACGCGGCGTCTCTCTCTGTTCCCCGCTCGGCTCGGGTGGGGGGGGGCGGGGCTCTCGGGAGTGCTGATCTCGGGTGGGGCTTGGAGAGCGGGAAGGGTTACCCCGGCAACCGGGCCCGCCGGCCGTCTCTCACAGCCGCAATCGGCGCTCTTCAAGCCAGCTCGGGAGGGCGGGGCCATGTCAGTGCGTGGGGCGGCACGGAGCTCCGTGGAGCCATCGCCGGCGCTGGGCTCGGGTGCTTTGTGGCCTGCGGCCGAACAGCGGCTGCGGACCTCGAGCTGACCGGGGCGCTGGACTCGGCTGGGCCATGTCTTTGTGGGTGTTTGCCTCGGCCAACGGCATCAGGGTGACGGCCGAGGGAACGCGTTCATCCAGGTGCCGAGGCCCGGGCCCCGGGGCGGAAAGAGGGATTGGAGCGGGGGATGAGGGCTCGGGCAGGGGAGAGGGAGGGGGGGGAGAGAGAGGGGGGAGGAAGGGGGTAGGGAGGTGGTGAGAGGGAGGAGGGGGAGGAGAGGAGGGGAGAGAGAGAGGGTGGGGGGAGGGGAGAGAGAGAGGGTGGGGGAGGAGAGAGAGAGAGGGTGGGGGGAGGAGAGAGAGAGAGGGCGGGGGGAGGAGAGAGAGAGAGGGTGGGGGAGGAGAGAGAGAGGGTGGGGGGAGGAGAGAGAGAGGGTAGGGCGGGCACGGGAGCGAGAGGGTATGGGCGAGAGCAGCGACAGAGAGGGCTGAGGGGAGCGAGAGCAGGGAGCGGGGAGCGGGGAGCGAGAGAGGGCTGGGGGAGCGCGAGAGCGAGACGAGGGTGGCGGGGACGGGACGAGCGGGCGGCGAGGGCCAGGGAGCGGGGGGAAGGCGCGGGAAGAGAGAAAGATAAACCGCAGGAGACGCAGCCGGGGAGGAAGCACCGGACTGCGAGAGGCTGGGAGGAGCGATTGGGTGAAAAAGGTCGGACAGTGACCAAGGCCACGAAGCGCTGCGACCGGGATCGTAAGGCGCGGGAAGAGATAAAATAAATCGCGGAGAACT